>NC_137906.1:35886036-36566494 GCF_963455335.1 Martes martes | reverse complement strand
TTGGTTTTGACAACCAAAAATATCTTCAGACATTGCCAAAAACTTGCCTTAGATTGACAGTTAGAGCCTTAAGAGGACTTCAGAAATGACCCATGAGAGCTTTTGTTCTGTAGAAGTCCCCCATATGAAGCAGCTCAGTCATACCCCTGTGCTTAGCCCAACACACCACAGCAGCCCCAGTTAGTCCAACAACCAGAAATGATACAGTCCTTCTCCGGATGCCCTGTAGCCACAACATTGCCTTGGGTGGATGTCCCCCTTGCATTCCTGTCCCCTCATTTTTGCAAAAGTTAAAACATAGGCCCAGAGAAAGGGGATCAGTCCACCCAGGGACCCAAACCATGTAACTGCATGGCTGTGCCAGTTCCGTTTGGTCCCAGTTCTTTGCATTCCTCTTACTGCAGACACTTTGCACACCTGCTATGTTACAAAGTTGGAAGGGCATGTGGCCAGTGACAGGAGCTCAAATAAAATGATGGCATTAAGATTTCTGGTGTTCTGAAAAGCAGAGCAGACAACACACACACACACATCCCAACTGCTACAAGACATGTAAGGTTTTACAAGACTGGTCTCCTGGGCAACCTCATCTCAGGCCAATCTCCACTCATTCCCCAGCTTCATTGATCCTCTCACACCCTCTCTTGTATCAAAAGTTCTTCCCGTGTTGGGGCCTTCGTAGAGTTTGTTTCCTGGAATGACCCCTTTAATAGCCTTTCTATTTGGTGAGCTTCTCTCCTCATCTTTCCCCAGGTATCTTCCCAATTAGTCCATTCCAAGTTAAGTGCCTTCTATTTTTTTATATATGAAGTTTTAAGAAGCATGGCTTATCACAATTATACCTATGTCACTCATTTGTCTGCTCAAAAGCATGTTTTATTCTATGGCTGTTCCCTGCAAGTGTGAGCCCCATGGTTAATGTCATATGTTCCTGCCTCCAATGTTTAGCCCATAGTTGGTAAACACTTAATAAGTATTTGTTGAATTTTAAAATGAATCAATGGAAAACTGAATGAATGAATAAAATGATTGCACTTACACAGATCGCCTAGAAACCGGACGTGGCACAGAATTCTAACTTTAGGACGCTTCCTGGCCAAAAGGAGGCTCCTTTCAACTTCCCCTCTGGGCTGTGAATGTCTCTTTGCTGAGAGTAGGAACCGAGGCCCTGGACTGCTCAAGAGTTGTTTGAATAATATATTAGTCATCACACGCTCTTGAATAAAAAATGTCATAATGCATTCATTCATTCATTAAAAAAATTTCTATTAAGTACCTACTTTGTGCCAGACCCCATTCTGGGCACTGAGGAAACCACACAGATTCTGAGCACGTCCTCAGAGAGGAGCAGGCACATAATGACAACTAGCTGAGAGCTAGCACAGAGCAGCGCCAGGTGCTGGGGAAGCAGATCCTAGAGGGATCTTGCCAGTTGGGTTAGGGAAAGCCTCTCAGAGGAATTTATGTTTAAACTGAATCCTGAGAGACCAGCAAGTGTTGGCCAAAGATAGAAACAGCAGCCTGTGTTAAAGTGCTAACATGAATTTGAAAGAACTGAACCCATTTTACGGTGGCCAGGGAGCAGAGAGCCAGCATACAGCCCAGAGCAAGTACCCAGTGGAGAACAAAGACCCCATAAATGGTGGCCAATGTGATACAGCTACTCCTTTCCCTGTCCGGGTTTTCAGAAGCTGCAAGGTGGCCCGGGACATGAAACAAAGGGCATGTTGACTGGAGAGCCTGGGTGTCCCAGTTTCACCATGAAAAGACTGAACTACAGATCTTGAGCAAACTATATAGTTCTCTTAGTCATAGGGGAGAGAGCACAGGTTTGGAGTTGAGAGCTGGCCCCAGATCCCTGCTCTGTGTCCTTGAGCAATCTCTTTTCCCTCTCTAAGCCTCTTCTCCTCGCCTATACAGAAAAGAATAATGACACAGTGAGCATTCATGATGCTCCTTGTCTATCAAACACTGGGCCAGTCATTCCTCCTGCTTTAGCCAACTTTGTCCTCACCATCACACAGCACTCATTTTATAGTTGAGTAAACTGAGGTGCTGAGAATTAGTGATCTTGCCTTGGGGTCACAGAACTAATATTGGAGATGCTGGGGTTCACCCGCATCTGTCTGTCTCAGGAACCTGAGCTGACAACCCTATACCATGCTGTCATTTAGGATTATTGAGAAGATAAAGTAGCATAATTCATTTGCCCAGCAATTGCCTGGTACAAATTGAGGAAATATGTTTGGACAGATGTGGGGTTTTTTTTTTTTTTTTTTCAGATGTGGGTTCTAATCCCATTTTTATTTCTTACTGACTGTGTGAATCCTTCAGATGCTACATCTGTCTGGGCCTCAATTTTCCCATCTGCAAAATGGGAATGATCTGAGATTCTATCTCACATAGGAATATTCAGTGAGGATGCAAGCAAGCCTTTTAGCACAATGTCCTGGTAAGAACTCAACAGAGGTCAACTCTAATTATTATTAGGAGTATAGGAGGGGCTATACTAATGTTGGATCTCCCACCTTCTCTTCCTGAGTTTCCCTCTTGGCACAAGGGGTTTCAGAAAGTGCAAGGCCCCTCATCTCTCTCATGCATGTAAGAGACCAGAGTGTCTCCAGTATAAGGCAGTAACAGAAGCCAAGGAGACGAGAGGGACCCATCAGAACTGTTTTCTTCCAGCTGACTGTGATGTGTGACCAGGTAGGAGGATGCCCTTGGTTAGGAGTTCTTTGTGTTCTTTCCCTAAAACTAGTGCCTTCCATGCCAAGCCATCTTTCCTGCACAACACTTTAATTTACATCTTTTAATAACTTGGGTTGCCATGGAAGCATTGGAATTCAGTTTTAAAATAGACAAACTAATTGTTTCAGTCAGTTTGGGTATTTGCTGTCAAGGAAACAGCCAGCTTTCCCCCATTGCTTAATTGGATGTATGAGGTGGCAAAATGGCAAAGGGTTCTTCCCACCCCAGGGCCAGGCAGGGGAGGCACCATGAGGCATCCAAGGGAACTTACCCAGTCCTCGCTGTACACCTAGGAAAGGGAGAGTCTGGACTAATGGAGGGGGCACATAGGGCAATAGGGGTGGTAGGAGTGAGTCATAGAAGAACCGTAGTAGGACATATCTCCTGAAGGAGAGTACAGGGCTAGGACATTCTGACAGCTAGCCATGGTTCCTCTAGCCTTGAGTGGAGGCCCAGAGGCCCTCCCTTCTGTTCTGAGGGATTCTAGCCACAAAAACACCACCAGCAAAAACACAGTGAGGAACCCACTTCCTCACTGAGATTGATGAGGAAGCATGACTCTTCCATCCAATGACAAATTTTCATTTACCTTCTTTTCTATGTCAGGTAGGTATTCACTAGGCCCCGGGAGCCTAACTGATCCAGAGGGAAGATAGCATCATTTGTTTATTTAATCATTCAACAAATATTTATTGCATTCTTGTTAGATATATTAGTGAACATGCTAGTTCTCTTTGTGGAGCTTATATTTTAGCATGGTAAACAGACAATGAATAAGAAGAATAATGGATTACTCGGGATGTTGAAAGCTATTATGGGGAATGTCGAAAGGAAAGAAAAAATGGAACAGAGAACTGGGGACTAGGAGTGTAGAATTAATGATTTGTCTGGTTAGGCTTCCTTGAGAAAGTGAGGTCTGAGCAAAGACTTGATAGTGGTGAGACCATTAGCCAAGTGGAACCTTGGTGATTAAGTATGATTAGGAGTGATTAAAAATTATCCCTCTGTTATTGGAGATCTGCTTTGGAATTCCATTTTTCATTACTCATTCCCCAAATGATGTCTGCCTATGACAGCACCTCTTTAAGCCTTAATCTCCCCATCTCTATAGTGGGGATAATAGTACTTTAAATGGTTAAGTGAGTTAATGTTTATTAAATGCCTGGCATATAGTAACAGATAAGATGGTGATTTTAATGGTAACGATGATGATAAGGTTCATAAATCAATGAGGAATAAGAAGTAAGAGATAAGTAGAAAGGCATCGACCATTTGTTATGAAATATACTGAGTGATAGAATGTGGCCCAAGATTTTGTGAAAGCTCCAAAGAGGATCAAATCCACTCTATCAAAGACTTTCCATAAGTGATTCCTATACAAAAATCTGCAGGAAAGACAGGAGCTGTACAGATGCAGTGGGAAGGAAATGGTGTTCCATTGTGTTGAAATAGCCTGTGCAAAGGCCACATGGGAAGAGAGCATGGCCAAGTCAAAGTACCATGAAGAGTCTATGGCATCCAAAGCTGAGTGTGTGAAGACCCAACTGTTATGAAATAAGGTTGCAGATGTCAACAGGTACCTCGAGGCCTTTATGAGATTTTATCCTGTAGCTGGGCTTCACAGAATTTTCCAAAAATGCCTTCCAAAGGATAAAGAAGAGAGAATAAGAATGCTATGGGAGAAATGGGGTGTTTGAAGTTCTCAGTGGTCCCACCCACCTGGGAAACCTCTTCCAAGTCTCCTGTGTCCATGTCAAATGTATACATGCTTTTGGTATCTGGTTCCATGTTATATCACATTTCTTTAAATATCAAATTAGTATTCTAAATTACTTATCCCAGAATTAAAGTAATACTCCAGAAAGCTGTCCAGATGACTTTGCACTCCTGTTTAGAAGTGTATTTTGCAATTGAATATGTGGAAGCCTTTGGATGCTTTTAGGTCACCTAGAAACAGCCAGGTCTTTGTGTACAGTGATTAGTTAGTTGCAAGATGGAAAATTAAAGGAGAGCTAAGGAGTAACTTGAGACTGAAGGCTGGCCCACCCTTGAGTGGTATTTGTAGCCATCCAGATAGGACATGATGATGACCTGGATTATGGTCATGGCAGGAGTGGTATAGTGGAGGGATGTCCATGGGGGATATACATTTAAAAATATGCCACCTGATCTTAATACAACCGTAGTGGTCTATTTTTCCAGGTGTTCCCTATAATGACACACTGATTTATTTCTAGTCTTTTACTATACCTATTTAAAAATTTGAGGCAGACTGATACAACAAAAGTGAAACATGGAAACAATCAAAAACATTGTAAGAGTAAGCTTCTAAGATAAATCTTCTCTCCATCAGAGTGCTGAATTTATCTCTGAGCTTCCTGGCAGCAAAGGCAAAATGAGAAACATATAGGGTCATATAATCTATATTGCTTGGTGAGATGGAAGACAAAGTTCATCTGTAGGAAAGAACATTGCATAAGCATTGAACTGGGGGGAGGGATTAGTCAGTTGCTTCCATACTTAAGGGTTATTTTATGATAGAAAAACAGTGCCTTCAACAAAAAGATTGCCTGCATCAACATTTCCTGCTCTCATCTGCTATAAATGCTGAGGTCATAGTGTTAAATCTTAACTTAGTTGAGGCAGTTTCATGGAGGGAGATAACATAATATGGTCCAGGTGCTTGTCTTTCTAATTTAATACAAGACTAGAACTTAGAGAATCCCAAGAAATGGATGACTCATATGCCCATTAGATTATCTATCTCAGATATTAGATTTCTCAGATGAGCTTCTGGAAGGAGAAGCTGGATTTCAGTCAACTCATGGCTGGACTCTCTAGTGAATGCCAACTTCTGTGTCATTGAAGAAGAAAATGTATGTGCTTGAAACATCAGGGCCAAGGGAGTCTGCATTTCCATTCTGAAATGAGAACTTGGCTGCTTGATTTTTCTTCTTCTTGAACTAGAGAAGGAGCCAGTGTGGCCTATTGTATAGAAAAAGGTGTTGGCATTGCGAAAATCTAGTCTAAACCCATTTCTGCCATCAAATATTAAGTAACTAAGGTCAAGTTAGTTTACCTCTTGCAGACTCATTTATAACCTAGGATAAATGTAGGCATCCGTATACATAAGACCCACAGTTAATATCATCCTCAATGGGGAAAAACTGAGAGCTTTTCCCCTATAGTCAGGCACAAGACAGGGATGTCCTCTCTCACCACTACTCTTTAATGTAGTACTGGAAGTCTTAGCCCCAGCAATCAGATAACAAAAATAAATAAAAGGCATCCAAATCAGCAAAGAAGAAGTCAAACTTACTATTCGCAGACAACATGATACTCTATGTAGAAAACTCAAGAGTCCACCAGAAAATTGTAAGAGCTAATTCATGAATTCGGCAGAGTTGCAGGATTTTAAATCAAAGTGCAGGAATCTCTTGCATTTCTGTATACCAATAATGAATCAGCCAGAAGAGAAATCAAAGAATCAATCTCATTTGTGGTTGCACCAAAAACAGTAAGATACCTAGGAATAAACCTAACTAAAGAGGTAAAAGATCTGTATTCTGGAAACTCTAGAACAGTTATTTAAGAAATTAAAGAGGCTACATAGAAATGGAAAAGCATTCCATGCTCATGGATTGCAAGAGCAAACATCATTAAGATGTCTATACTACCCAAAGCAATCTACACATTTTATGCAATCCCTATCAAAATAACACCAGCATTCTTCACAGACCCAGAACAAACAATCCTAAAATATATATGGAACCACAAATGACCCCGAAGAGCCAAAGCAATCCTAAAAAGGAGAGTAAAACTGGGGCACCTGGGTGGCTCAGTTGGTTAAGCCACTGCCTTCGGCTCAGGTCATGATCCTGGAGTCCCAGGATGGAGTCCCGCATCAGGCTCCCTTCTCTGTGGGGAGTCTGCTTCTCCCGCTGACCCTCCCCCTTCTCATGCTCTCTCTCTCTCTTATTCTCTCTATCAAATAAATAAATAAAATCTTAAAAAAAAAAAAAGCAAAACTGGAGACATTTCATGCTATATGACAAAGCTATAGTCATCAAGACAGTATGGTACTGGCATAAAAATAGACACACAGATGAATAGAACAGAATAGAGAAGCCAGAATTGGACCCACAACCCTATGGTCAACTAATCTTCCAACAAAGTAGTAAAGCCCATCCAATGGAAAAAAGACCATCTCTTCAACAAATGGTTTTGGGGAAACTGGACAGCAACATGCAAAATAATGAAACTGGACCACTTTCTTATACCATACACAAAAAGAAATTCAAAATGGATAAAAGACCTCAATGGAAGACAGGAAAACATCAAAATCCTAGAGAACACAGGCAGAAACTGTTTGACCTCAGCTGTGGCAACTTCTTATTAGACATCACCGGAGGTAAGGGAAACAAAAGCAAAAATGAATTATTGGGACTTCATCTAGATAAAAATCTTCACAGAGAAGGAAACAACAAAACTAAAAGGCAGCTTATGGAATGAGAGAAGGTACTTGCAAATGACATATCAGATGAAGGGTTTAATATCCAAAATCTATAAAGAGCTTATCAAACTCAGTACCCCCAAAACAAATAATCTAGTTAAGAAATGGGCAGAAGACATAAATAAACCCTTTTCCAAAGAAGACATCCGTATGGCCAACAGGCACATGAGAAGATGCTAACATTACTCATCATCAGGGAAATACAAATCAAAATCACAGTGAAATACCACCTCACACCTGTCAGAATGGCTAAAATTAACAACATAAGAAACAACAGGCATTGCCAACGATGCAGAGAAAGGCTAACCCTCTTACACTGTCAGTGGAAATGCAAAATGGTGCAGCCACTCTGGAGAACAGTATGGAGGAACTTTTGTATGACCCAATAATTGCAATACTAGGTATTTACCCAAAGGTTACAAAAAATACAGATCTGAAGGGATACCTGCAACCTGATATTTATAGCAGCATTATCAACAGTAGCCAAACTATGAGCCCAAATGTTCATTGATAGATGAATGGATAAAGAAGATGTGGTATACACACACACACACACACACGCACACACACACACACACACACACACACACACACACGTTGGAATATTATTCAGCCATCAAAAAGAATGAAATCTTGCCATTTGCAATGATGTCAATGGAGCTCAGTGAAATAAGTCAGTCAGAGAAAGTCAAATACCATAGGATCTCACTTGTGAAATTTAAGAAAGAAAAGTCGTCAACATGTGAAAAAGGGTGGGGGAGAAGAGGAAAGAGGGAAATAAACAATAAGAGATTCTTTTTTTAAAAAAGATTTTTATTTATTTAAATAAATAAATTAGAGTGAGAGAAAGAGCGAGAGAGCCAGCATGAGGGGTAGAGAAAGAAGCAGATTTTCCGATGAGCTGAGAGTCTGATGTGGGGCTTGGTACCAGAACCTGGGATCATGACTTGAGCCAAAGGCAGACACTTAGCTGACTGAGCCACCCAGGCACCTACCCATAAGAGACTCTTTTTTTTTTTTTTTTTTTTTTTTAGATTTATTTATTTATTTGTCAGAGAGAGAGAGAGAGAGTGTCAGCACAGGCAGACAGAGTGGCAGGCAGAGGCAGAGGGAGAAGCAGGCTCCCTGCCGAGCAAGGAGCCCGATGTGGGACTCGAACTCGATCCCAGGACACTGGGATCATGACCTGAGCTGAAGGCAGCCGCTTAACCAGCTGAGCCACCCAGGCATCCCCCGTAAGAGACTCTTAACGACAGAGAACAAACAGGGTTGATGAAGGGAGATGGGTGGGGGATGGGATAGATGGGTGAAGGGTATTAGGGAGGACACTTTTTGTGATGAGCACTGGGTGTTGTATGTAAGTGATAAATCACTGAATTCTACTCCAGATACCAAATTTAAATTAAAAAAAAAAAAACCAGGAAAAAAGAAATAGAAAAAGAAACCCCCAGAACAAAAATGTGGACATCTTTTTTTTTAAATTAATTTCTTTTTTTTTTTTTCTTTTTTTTAAAGATTTTATTCATCCATTTGACAGACAGAGATCACAAGCAGGCAGAGAGGCAGGCAGAGAGAGAGGAAGAAGCAGGCTCCCCACAGAGCAGAGAGCCCGACGCGGGGCTCGATCCCAGGACCCTGAGATCATGACCTGAGCCAAAGGCAGAGGCTTAACCCACTGAGCCACCCAGGCGACCCAAATTAATTTATTTTTATTTTAGAGAGCAAGAGAGAGCAGGGGAGGGGGAGGGAGAGAGGGGATCTCAAAGGAGCACAGAGCCTGTGCTGAGCACAGAGCCTGACCCATAACAATGAGATCATGACCCTAGGCAAAATCAAGAGCCCAACATCCAACCTACTGAGCCACCCAGGCACCCCCAAATACAGGCTTCTTACATGACTTTTGGGAGGATTAAATGATATAACAGGTGTCAGGTCCTAAAACAGCTTAGAACAGAGGCATTTAATACATTATAGATATTACTATTATTTTAATTGTAAAATGAGAGCAATTAAGCTGTTTTGCTGAATCTTAAAGCCAACCTCAGAATGTTACTAAAGTCCAAGATGCACATTTCTAAATCTAAAAGAATGCACAAATTAAGCCTGCATTCCTGAGGTTTCCTGAGGAGTAGAGCATGGAGCAAATGGGTAGCATCACAGGTGAAGTGTAAACTTTCCTGTCTTAGGTCAGGTGCCCTAGGAGCAGAATCTGAGACAGGATTCTCGTTAGGGGATGTATGGAAGAGTACTTCGTGGAGAAGGGAAGTAAGAGGAGAATAAGGAAAATAAAGGACTAAGCAAGGATGGGGTTCCATCAGAACTGAGTCTCAGACTGATCCCACGGGGGGCTCTGGAACAATAATTACACCACAGAATTGATCCTTTCTTCCCATCTTGAGGCGAGAGAACCAAGTTTTTTGTACTTCTGGGCCCTTGGCTGAGATTTGCCTCCTGGAGTTGGGGGAGGTAGGCTAGCCCCGCAATGGAGCTGGCTTCCATTTGGGAAGGGGAATGGGTCAGTTATCAGGCAACCCTCTCACATCTGGGGTCTGGTGCTCTAGCAGGTAAAGAGGGCCTGGGTGAGGTACCAGCAAAATCCACTACACCTCCTAAACATCACTTATTAATTCCTGATATCTTCTCTTTTTCATCACCTGCCAAAATCGCTGTGCTTTCTCTCTACACTCCTTTTCTGTAAGTCAGAAGTCTCTCTTTCCTCTACCACTCTTTAAACCTACTTATCCCATTTTATCATAGAATAGTTACTCCATTCTGCCTTCTTCCCTTTGCATCTTGAAACAGCCTCCTTAAGGGCTCATAGGTGTTTAAACTTTAATGTTTCCTATTTCTATCATTACTATCTCCTGGGAAATATGTGAGTAGGATCAATGTTATTCTCAAGAAATCAGCTTTGAATCTACAAGAACACATGGGGAAAGATACAGTAGCCACCCTTGAGTTTGCTCCACTTAATTTCAAAGAGAAACTTGGTGTGAGAAGGACACACTTCAGCACCTAGGAAAGCAGCAAACCTCAGGGTGGCCCTCTCTTGGCTGGTCTAAGGTGAACAAACTTTTTCATCCCTACTGCAAGTTTCTCAGGAGATTCATTGGGTGTCCTCCAAAATTTTTTTTTTTCAGTTTGGCAATAGCCATATGTGAGAGCGTATCACCAGACAGCCAAAAATCATGCCTTTTATTGCAATTTGCTTAACCCCTCTCTCTGAGTAGACTGGTTTCACTCTGGAATGTTAACAGGTTAGAGCTTTGTAGCTCCAAATGTTTTTTTCATAGTTCTCACAGAAGGCCAAGAATTTAGGAAACTGCCTCTGTGTATCAGAGAGCAAGGTTCTAACTGGGCTCACTGAAAAGCAGGGAGAGGCTGACGCATGGTGTGTCTCTGAAAGATCTGGTATCCCTCTTGTTCAGATGCATAACCAGTTGAATCTCTGATGCCTCCTGGCCTAGAAGACGATCCTGGGGCCAGAGTCCATTGTCCTGTTTGAACTTTATGGAGGAATGATGATGGTAATAGCCAACAGTGGCAGGTGCTTTTTTGGGCATCCACATGTAAGATCATATTTCATTCCCTCCACAACATGTGTGGGTTTCTTACCACCATTTTGCAGATGAACAAGTCAAGGCACAGAGAGGACTTCCCACAGAGGTGTTTGCATGGGCATGCTTAAAGCTTGAAAAGAATTACTTCAACATTACTTAAGTTTACAATTTCACCCTCGTTTGAATAGTTCATTGATCAGTATCTAAGCTTTCTCCCTGCTTTCCAGATATAATGGGTGTGGGTGGAATCTTATCTCATTTTGTCACTGTGGTGCTCTCAGTTTCTAATAAAATAATAGGCACATAGTAGATGCTCAACACATTATTCACTGATCCATGAAGGAATGCATTCAGATGTGAATAGAGAGAGGGGAGAAGAGGATGATTTCCAGGCACGGAATAGCATGTGCCAACGGGTAAGAGAGAGAGAGAGAGAGAGAGAGCGCACTCTCCCCAAACAACTGCATTTCTGCAAAGAGATTTATTTCAGTAGATACGAGTGAAGACATGGAGATTCTATTTCCTCCTCATCCCAACGGCCCTGCTCTGGCCTCATGCAGCCAGTTCCTCATCCGTATTCTTCCCAGGCCATCCCTCCAGCCCAGTAATCTGTTTCTGTCCTTTCAAGAAGTTAATAGGACAAAAACAAATCACCGGTCTCCAGCAAGTCATGCAGGGTTCTTGGGGACCTGGCGGTCAGCTCCGAGAAGGACATGAGAGGGATAGGCAGTGCCAGGAATGCCAAATCAGTTTCCTCACCCTGGAAGAAATCGCAACCACCACCAAGACAGCCAGGAAGCTGAAGAAGCCTCCTTGAGGCCCCTGGGACTCCGGTCCACAAAAGCCAAGTCTACACTGCCCAGGTTATTTGGGGAAATTAACGAAACGTAAACCTTCCCTCCCTTTCCTCTCCCCTGAAGAGTCAGACAGTACAGTATTTCTATTTGGGAGGCACATGAGATACAGAGATGCTGTTCTTCTATCAGTAATCACTGCTGTCTGCCCCATAGATACCTGTTTCCTCTCCTTTATTCCAGATCATGAGCCCTTTTTTCATTCTTTCCTGTGTCAAGTATCAGAAGCCACAGGTTAAGTTCACATCTCACATACCCTCGGTGACATTTGTCTCCCTTAACCCTCTCACCCTACCATTCCCTGAAGCCTGTATGTGGGGGACGTTTCACACCATCCATCCTCTCCTCTCCATTCTTTTTGTCATTTTTAAAAGGCAGGATCCTAATTATTGTTCTTCTGAACAATTTTAGGCCCTAGCAATCTGATCCTCTTACTCTGGGGTCCCTGTTTAGAATTCATCTTGCACTCTGCAGTTAGAATAGCTTTCCAGAGTTGAACTATGATGGCTTATAATCTCAGGATGAAAGATAGTTCTTAGCATGGCACTCAAGGCCCTCCACAGACCTATCCCAAGCCTTTTGTTCAGATGATTTGCTCCTAATAGCCCTTCACACCTGTGCTAGCCAGTATGGTAGCCATTAGCCACATGTGGTCATTATGTGTAAAATAAAATCAGAAATTCATTTCCTCAGCCATAATAGCCTCATTTCAAGTGCTCAATGGCCACATGGAGCTCATGGCTACCATATTGGACTGTAAGGATATAGGAATTTCTATCACCACAGAAACCATAGAAATTTTTGTTTGGCAGTGCTATTTCACATGTCATAAGGCAGACTCAAATGAGACTTTTTGCTATCTTTTGTTCATATCCTCAAATTTTCCACCCTAATAGTTTTGATCATGATCTCACATTTACTGGAAATGCCTACCCCCAATCTCTCCATGCCCAAACATTCCTGAGTCTTTAAGGTTTTTTTTTTTAGGAAGAAGTCTTTAAGGTTTTTTTTTTTTGTTAGATGCTCCTTGCTTCTCCGCCTAGAAGTGAATTACCCTCCCTTTAAATTCTCATAGCCCCTAGTACTATTGATGGTAGTACTTGTAACTTCTTACTGTTATTCACAGTTATACATATCATGGTACCTATAACATGTACGGGACTCAGCAGATGTTTTTTGGATGGATGAATGCACTCCTTCTGGAGTATAAGCTCTAAATACTGACAAATACCTGTAATTGTTCACCTACCATGAGTCAGGCATTATTATGGGAAATTTATTCATTCACCCTTAAAATAGAATCATTAAGTAAGAATTAATATTCCCATTTGATAGTTGAGTAAACTGAAACCTGCAAAGGCAGCTCCCTATCCCAAGGTCCACAGTTGACAGATAGCAGAGCCAGAGTTTAAAATGAATTCTGGGGGCATCTGCGTAGCTCAGTTGGTTAAGCATCTTATTCTTGGTTTTGATTGATGTCATGATCTTGGGGTCATGCGCTCGAGCCCTGTGTTGGGCCCCAAGCTGGGTGTGGAGCCTGTCAAGATTCTCTTTGGGTGGCTCAGTCAGTTAAGCATCTGCCTTTGGCTCTGGTCAGGATCTCCTGGTCCTGGGATCAAGCCCTGTGTGGAGCTCTCTTCTCAGTGGGGAGTCTGCTTCTCCCTCTCCCCCTGGCCTTTCCCACCTCTTGTGCTCTCTTTCTCAAATAAATGAATAAAATCTTTAAAAGAAATGCTCTCTCTCTCCCTCTCACTCAACAAGTACATGAGGTAAAGTCTGAATGAATGACACTAAGCATCTGTTTTTCCATGGAGTAATATTATGCTGCCTTTCTTTGAAGTGAGATTCCTTCATTTTACTGTAGGGGCAAAAAAAAACCCAAAAAAACCCATCATAAAATTTCTCTCCCACTTCTGCCTAGCCTCTTCCCCGCTACTCCAAGCCCAGAGACGGGCACACAGTTGTTACTCTTTTAACAGTGAATGACAAATTTTTAAGTCACAAAGAGACTCCCAACACCTGCTACTCATCTCCGAGCTCTGCCCCCATGGAACCTTAAGCCTATGGAATTGGCTGTGCTGTTAACCTTGCCCTTGGTAGTCTTATGAGTGCCGTAATCACCCTCAACGTCTCCACCCTCATACTCTTCTAGCCCCCATGGTTGGACCCAGGGCGGGGAGGGGGCCAGCCTTCTCTTGGATTCACTTGAGCTAACTTTCTTCAATCAGATGTTTCTGTGTGTGTATTTTGGGGGGAATTATTTTCTCTACTGGAAAATATAGACAAACCCCATCTAGTTTTTTCAAAGATCCCCCCCCACAATCAACACATGCCATAATAACCTCCATTCTACGTCTTTGTTCTTACTTATTTTCAGAATGCCCTTTCTCTCTCCCTCAACTCTTACTCCTGTTTCAACACTGCTCTGTGTTTCTCTGAGAAGTCATCCCTGAGTTCTCTGCCCTTCCTGGTGTTTCTATAGCATGCAGAACCTGCATTACACAAAGAGACAGCTGGTTAGATGCTCATTTGCATAAGGGAGCATTTATTAGACGCTCTTTTTTTTTTTTAAGATTTTATTTATTTATTTGTCAGAGAGAGAGAGAAAGTGCGGGCAAGCACAAACAGGGGGAGCAGCAGGCAGAGGGAGAAGCAGACTCTCCACAGAGCAGGGAGCCCGATGGGGGACTCAATCCTAGGACTCTGGGATCATGACCTGAGCCAAAGGCAGCCACTTAACCGACTGAGCCACCCAGACATCCCTTTTTAGACACTCATACTATATGCTCCTCCATCTCTTCTAGTTCATAAGACATTCCAAGCTCATATGGACAGAGGTAATGGCAGGTGGGTAGAAAGAAAGGTGGAGGGCGGGGCCAGACAGACAAAGCACTGTCTATTTCAGCAGCCGAAGTGTATCCACCTCCATTTTACTAATGAGACTTCAGAGGCTCAAAAGAGTAAAGGTGTCTATTCCAAGTCACCCTCTAGGACTGAAGCTTATACTCAAACCCAGGTGTCTAACCCTATCTCATCACTTTGTCTTTCCTTTTTCTCCCCATCCTCCCCACAGAAACCACTAGCTATCATATCTAGGCCAACTCAGACACTGCTCGGTCCCCCAGGCAGGATGCATCCTCCAGAATTCACCAGTCCTCATTGAAAGGAATCATAGGAAGACAAATCTGGGGACTTTGGGTGGTGTGAGCCATGCATGTGCACTCCGGAGCCGGCACCCTCTCCCCTTACTGAGGGAAGCTGTTGGAGGCACGTTTCCCTCTAAGCCGGGCATATGTCACCTTCGGGCAAAAGATGAGCTAATAGAATTGAGATGAATGTAATTGGCAGAAGGTCAGCGAGGGAGCCATGTGCGTCTGGAGCTTCCCGAAAAGGCCAGTGTGTTTCTTGCTCCCCTGTCTTGAGATTAGTATGCAGGTAAGGCAGATGGGCCTCAGCAGAGTAATTGGATCATTCGGAGATCGGCAATGCCTGGTGTATGTACAAAGCCTCAACAGTGATTAGATCCTGCCCGCTCATCTCGGCAAGCCTTGAAATTCTTCCCACTGTGAAAAACTAATTTTCTGTGGGAATTTATTAAATAAGAAATCTGCATGCCACTTTACCTTGTAAGTCAGGCCAACGGAATACAAAGATTCCCCTCGACTTTGATGCATGTTCCTAGCAGAGATTTCTCCATCACTAGGGGAGAGGTGTTTAGGAGCTAGTTTTGTCTTAGGACATGTATATTTCTCAGTGTGTCCTCAGGGCAAGAAATATGGGACCCTTACTAAATGCCCACGCAAGAGAGGATCACTGGGACAAACAGAATGCCGCGTGGGGTGGGGCGGTGTGAAAAAGTCAGGCCCATGCAGACCGCGGAGGGTTCTCCTTCCTTGTTATGGGCTGAATTTGCCTGTTCCCCGCCCTCATTCGTATGTTGAAGTTCTAAACTCCCACACCTCAGAATACAACCTTATTTGGGAATAGTCTTCATGGTTGTAATTAGTTAAGATGAGGCCATATTGGAGTAGGTGGGCCCCCAATCCAGTATGACTAGTGTTCTTATAAAAAGGGGAAATTTGGACACAGACAAAGGAAGAATACCCTGTCCAGATGAAGGCAGAGGTGGGGCTGATGCTTCTAGAAGGAACATCAGTAACTGTGATGAGTGAGGAAGGCCATGGAACAGGTTCTCCCTCCCAGCGCTCAGGAGGAACTCACCCTGCCAACACCTTAATCTCCAACTTCTGGCCTCCAGAGCTGTGAAACAATACGTTTCTTTTTTTTTTTTTTTTTTTTTTTAAGATTTTTTATTTATTTATTTGACAGAGAGAGATCACAGTAGACAGAGAGGCAGGCAGAGAGAGAGGGAGAGAGGGAAGCAGGCTCCCCGCTGAGCAGAGAGCCCGATGCGGGACTCGATCCCAGGACCCTGAGATCATGACCCGAGCCGAAGGCAGCGGCTTAACCCACTGAGCCACCCAGGCGCCCCGAAACAATACGTTTCTGTCATTGAAGCCATCCCATCTATTAGGGGAGCCCTCAAAAAACTATTACCAGGACAAAAGTTCTTTAATATGGGAGTCTGAACGCCTGGTTTCTGGTTTGTGCCTCCCCTCTGAGGTGTGCGGGTGTGGCCGGTTAGATTTCTGAGATTAAACTAGAAAACGCTTCTCTGTCTATCTGAGACAATTCTCATAGAGCCAGGGTGCTCTACGCTTTCGTGATCATATAACAATTCGTGTGATGTTGCGATTCACCTTGTCTCCTTCAGTGGGCTGGGGCTTGCAGAGAAAAGGCACTCACCTTGTTTTTATTGCAGGATTTTACATTCTATCATTTACTGAACACTAACACATGCCCAGTACATGAGGAATCATTCAGTCCTCACAACAACCCCATGAGGTGGGACTCATTATACTCTAAAATTCTTAGGGAAACTGTATGAGGTCATGCCCAGCAAGTGGTAATGTTCAGGTATGAACTCCGGTAGCCTTATTCTTAATTTGCTATACGAGTCTTCCTTCCAGGCTCCAAACTCATGGTGGGACACTGCAGAATCTTAGTTTCAGTGTGACACATATATGAATGAAAACAGTGTACCTCTTTCTCTTAAAAAATCTCAAAGATGCCCAGTATTACACAGATGAAAGCTCTGCTTATGGAAGGGGATGGCCATCGCAACCCCACCCCCATCCTGGCAAGAGAAGAGCTTCCTCTCCTCTTGCACATTACATAAGTGAAATTACCAGGGAGCCTGACTCTGCAACCACCCCCACACTGCAGGCATCTCTACCATCTGAGGTCTGTTTGGCAGTGTCGTTGCTGGAGGGTGGCTGCTCTGGGTGGCTCATTCACCACCAATGGGAGAAAAGCAGGGAGCAAATCCAGCCTTCGTAAGATGTCAGAGCACTGAAATCATCCATAACCTGTTTGTATTCCCTGCTAATCCTCTGAAAGGCAGCCTGACCACAGAGGGTACATGAAGCCCTTTCTGTCCAGCAGTCCAGAATGGCTACCATAGGTGCCCAGAATTAAAGGAAGTAGAGTTGGTGGAAGTCTCTGTACAGCCTGGATCTGCCTGTCCTTCAGGCTACTATCCAGGGAGAAGTTTCACTAAGTGTCACATAGAGAGGGACAGTTTCCACTACCTGGCACTACAGCACCCCAACTCAGTGCACAGTCGAGGAGGTGCCAAAGTCTTCTTGGCTGGAAGATATCCCATCTTTAGCTCAGTACACCTGACTTAGTGAAGGTTAATTGGTGGTGACTATGAGTCTTTTCTGTGTACTAGGAGTGGGGATGGGGGTTGGGGGGAGGGTCTGGAAGGGTAGGTAAGATAGGTGGAAAGGTTCAAGAGGCCTGGAAGCTGGTTAATGGACCGGAGGAAGAGGACATCATTGAATCGGAATTGGGCTAGAAGAGGAAGGGAAGGAGCTGTCCAGGATAACTTGGTGGTCCTAAGAGGAAAGAGCTTCCAGCCTCTGGATTTGTCCCTCCATCAGTGCCCTACTCCTGTCCTTACCACTGGGGTGCACAGCAACCCAACTTCCAGCTGGCAGCACTGTCATCTCTGCCTGAGGATTTCTTTTTTTGGAGCCATTTATGTTCCTCTGTGTGCATTGCAGGCTGGAAGTGCTGGCAAATTAACTCCCCCTGGAAGAGCTCCCTGTTCCATGACGGATGCAAGTTGGTGTCCAAATATCCCAGATCCCCAGCCCTTTGGGTAGGATAACTCTGACCTTGGCTCCCAGAATTCCCTAGTGGGATCAAGCTCCAACTAGCCACAGTGGTAACTGCCTACTAATGCAAGCCATGTCCCTTTTTCCACCGCCTTCACCTATAATCACCTCCCAAATAAACTACTTGTGCTTCTAGGAGAACAGAAACTAAGATGCCCTGTCCTTTGATTGGTTCTGTTAGAGTTGAGGTGGTTGGCAAAAAGGGGTCTTATCCTTTGGGCCGGATAGAGCCACCTTGTAGTGTATGGACTCCACTATCTGTTTCTACCCCAGAAGTACTTTCCGCCTCTGTCTTTAGAGTTATCACTGATGAGGATTTTCACTGAATACTAGTGGAAGATCTAAAGCACTGAAGTTCTGGTTCCCCTTATCTTATGCCACAGACTTGTCTTCAGAGACCTCTTGCTGTTGTGATAAGCACGGCTTCCCTGGGGCACCTTCCCAGTCTCTCACTCACCAGCCCCACAGCATGGAGCACATGTTTGTTTTCTTCCCTAAGAAAATGTTAGCGCAGGAGCTGGCATGCATTGAAAGCCTTCAGTTCATTGGTTACTGCGCTATGTGCTTAATTGCATTTAGATCTTCTGAGGGAAGTACTGAGGCATCCATGTGGGGAGAGACTTGAATATGAGGAGAACCTCTAAAATAAGGGTCTATTCACTCCTTCATCCTTACCTCCCCACTCTGGTGCTACCTATAGTAGAAATTAGTGAAAAGAGCGAGCATTTTATAGTAGGACGGATCTTTTACCCACTTCTATCATTTGCTAACTTTGTAGCTTTAATAAATTAGTCTCCTCGTCCATATAATGGGCACACTGACAATGCCCTCTTAGGCAATTATAGTGGTTAAATGAGGCAAGGCATATCAATTACCTAGAACAGTTCTTGGCCTAAATATGAGTCACTGTTTTCACTTTGTACCCCATTGAAGCTCACACGTTTAGCCCTTCCTGGGGAGGAGTTGACCATGTGGTAGCTTTGCAGGTGAGGAATCTACCCTGAGATTAGTGTGGTTTAGGGACATGATGGAGACATCACTGATTCTCCAATTCTGCCTACCTCATTCTAGTCCCCTCTATGTCACAAATTTGCAGAAGGAAGATTCATCACAAGCTGAATGATTTTCATGACAAAGTCATTTTTCTGCTCATGACCTCTTGTTTTTGTACAAGAACTTAGTAGGTATCTGGCAAAACATCAGCCACAACCCAGATAAAAGTATAATTATTTCCTATTTGCTTGCTGGGGTTTTCAAATCAGTGCAGTAATTTAAGCATGACTCTTGGAGGCTTACAAAAAGATGTTATGATTAGTTTTATCTCCTTTGTTAAGGAAAAATAATTACAGTGAAATAATTAGAGGCGGCAGAGTTGACATGAGATTAGGAGAGCTGGCTTGGCAATGAAAGTGAAGTTCTAATGAGGAGAAAGTATAACAAAGAGATGGGTCTACAGGGAAAGTGCCAGGAGCTTGTCCAGTTTTGGCCTCAGGACTCAGGGACAGAGAGGAAGCAGTACAGCTGGCTCAGTGACCAGCTTTGTAACAGAATTAAACCGCTCGGGCAAAGCACTGTCCTTGGTGTCATAAGACCCAAGTCTGAGTTCAGACTCTAGCACTGCCAACAGTGTGCCCTTAGACAAGTCCCTTGATAATTCTGAGCTACATTTAGTAGCTTTGTGTTGGCTTTTTTTTCTTTGTCTGGAAATGAGCCTCATGGTGATATTATAGGGATAGGATGAAAATGACCTGGCTTAATAAGTAGAAAGCCACCCGCATGCACACACCCACCGTCTTATGTCCCAGTTATTTATTGTAGCTTATTTACCACTCCCTTGCCTCATGAAACCGTTTGAATTTACACAGCTGGGTGATCAGGTCCTTGCTCAAGAGCACCAGTGCTCTCAGTGTTCTGGCAACTTGGCCAAAATACCAAGGATTCTGCTCCTGACCTTTGTCAACTGCCCAGCATAAGATAAAAATAACAGCTAACATTGTGTTAGAATCTACCATGTGCTGGGAACTATGCTAAGCACTTGGAGTGTGTTGACTCCATCTGTCTTTATACAGTGCTATGAGATGGACAGTATAGTAGATCCTGTTACATCCTCCACTCATGTGGAAGCCAAGGTTTAGAGGTAGCAAGGAAGTTAACTACCTCTGTTACTCAGTTCTTCCTTGCAACTGACCTCACAGTTGGCAGGATCAGGTTTCAAACCCACATCTGTTTGACTCAGAGATGGGGGCATTAACTCTCAACTTTAGTGAGGTTTCTTGGGGACTTCTAAGCTGTTGTCTCTTATGGTGATGGCAGCCAGAAGGAAAGGAAACAGTGGCCCTGAAATAATCCAAGAATAATGTAAGAAACTATTCTCAACCTAGCTTAGCAATGCCTAGAAGATGTTCCCATGTGTATTAGTTATCTACCACTATATAACAAATTATCCCCAAATGTGTTTGGCTTGAAACAACAAATGTTTATTATCCTACTTGTTTGTGGGTCAGGAATGAGGGAGTGGTTTAGCTGTGTGCCCCCAGCTTGAGGTCTGTTATGGGACTGCAGGCAAGCTGTTGACCAGGGCTGCAGTCTCATCTGAAGGCTGGGCTGGAGGACCCACTTTGAGGTTCAGTCATGTAGCTCTTGGTAGGCCTGAGACCATCTGCTTCTAAGCTCACCCATCTAGGTTCTGGTCAGCTCCACAATGTGGACCTCTTAATAGATTGCTTAAGTGTCCTCATAGCACAATGGCTGGTGATCTGAGAGAGACAGAGAAAGATGGCAATATTGAAAACCAGAGAGTTCCCAAGTCAGAAGCCAGTCTTCTTGTAACCTAGTATTAAAAGTGATGTGGCATCACTTTTGCTGTATTTTGTTCAGTATAAGTAAGTCATTATGTTATGTCTACATTGACAGGGAGGGGATTACTTAAACTCATGAACACCAGGAGGTGGTATCATTGTGGGTTGTCTCAGAGGCTGCCCACAGCACCACTTTTTACTGTCCACTCTCTTTTCCCTAAGTGTTTAGAATGGAGACAGATCATATTACTGCAATTTCATTGAGTTCATAGATCCTAAGAGGACACGATCACTGATCTGGCTTTTGTCTTTTCATTCCCATCCACTTGCTTTTGTGTAGTTCGAGTAGGGTCAAAGTGGCTAGACTGGCTGTTGAATCTTTTGCATGTTTTGGGATGCTAGAACTGGTTGAGTAATCCAGAGACTAAAATACCATTCAGTACTTTTGTGATGTTCATTTACCCAGTTAAGAAACAACTGAGTGCTTACTTATTCCTCAGGGGTAAAAAGAGAGAAGACTGGCAAGGTCTCTGCCTATGTGGGGCTCACTTTCTAGTGGGGAAGACTGATAATAAGAAAGTAAACAATATACTTTTAGGTTACACTAAGTGCTATAAAGGAAATAAATAGTATGATATGATAGAGAGTAAAAGGGAAGATCCACTTTTAGTAGGTGGTCAGAGAAGTTTTGGAAAGATAACCAACATGACATATTACTGTCATGGGCAAAAAACAAAACAAAGCAGAAAAACTATCTATCTATCTAGATAGATAGATATATCTCAACCTTATGATGACTGCATTGGGAATGATGCTTCTTCGAGTTGTTCAGTACACTGCCCTGTGAACTGCATGTAGCATTTCTGGCAAAAGCTGTCTTCCTCATCTTACCACTCTTCAAAGCAGCTGATAATGCCTGTGCCTTAGTAGATGTGAGATTACATTGTGCAGGTCCCGGCGGACTAGGTTAAGGATTTTAAGCTCTATCTTAAGCACAAGTGGTAGACACTGAACAGCTCGAAGCAGAAATCTGTGTCTGATAACCCATGTAGTGTCTGAAGTGGCTCTCTGATACTAGTGTCATCAGAACAGATGAAAAGACTGCTTTCCCTTCATCACCACTGTAGGTTAGGTGACTTTATTCGTGACAGCCCTGGTCATTCCTAATTTCCTACTCTGTTGTTGGGGGGATGCTATTCTCTTAGTTTCTGTCTTCCTGTCTCATTTTCTCTCGTTTCTTTCCCTTCCTCCTTTCCCTAGCTCTTCACTAGTAAGAATAAGCTCAGAGAAAAGTGTCAGGGAAGAGGTCTGTACTTGACCATTACTTCTATCTAAATTAGGCCATTTGCCATCAGCCTTAAGCCTTTGTAAGGGCCTGCGGTGCTCCCCTCCCCAACATTTTCCCTTTATAATTTAGAAGTGCTGAATCCCCCACTGCATCCTGGCCTTGGAACTAATTTCTAAGGAAGGGAGAGGACGATCTCCCAGGAGGGAAAGATAATTCTCGCTTTCCCTTCTCGTAAGCTCCACAAGTGGTTGTTAGGTGAGAAAGCTGCCAGGTCAGCACCAGTCCCCCATCCTAAGCCGCTTATCACTGCTGCCACCGCGGCTGCCTTATTAGCTTAACTTCTCAGAGGCACAACTCCTGGACTGAGCTGGAAGAGAGTAGGAAATGACATCCTTTTAGTCAAGAGAGAAAACTCTGTCACAGATGGGGAGAAGCAGGTTTCACATTCCCAGGTCACTCCTGCCTGCCAGTGGAACTCAACTGTGTGCTCTCTGGTGGGTGTTCTCACTGGTCTTGGATGCAAGCGATGTGACCTATATCCCATGCACTTAGGATTCCTTGGTGGGGGTGGGGGGCGGGAAGGGGATGTTGAATTGAGTTAGAAGGAGTCTGATTCATCTTCTTTCTCCCTTCATCCCATTCTATCCATGTAGTGTCACTTTAACCTGCTTTACAACCCAGAATTCCTAGGTCACTTTTCACTCCTGTCCTCCCACTGAGCACCCACAGGATGCCAGGCTCTCATTTCAACATGGGGAAATTGGGGTGCCTGGGTGGCTCAGTCAGGTGTTGATCCCAGGATAGAACTCTGTCCCCCAGATCTGGCTGCCTGCTTTGCGGGAGGCCTGCTTCTCCCTCTCCCACTCCCCCACTTATATTCCCTCTCTCGCCATCTCTCTCTCTGTGTCAAATAAATGCATAACATCTTTAAAATAAACAAACAAACGTGGGGGAATAAACCAAGCATCTGCCCTTAAAAGAGTCGGCACTTCAGAGGAGAAACTTACCAAATGGCTCTCTTGTTTTAAAAAATAATGATCGGTAATCATGTAATAGTTAATAGTGCATTCAGTGCTCATGGCTGGGTACTTTGCAAGCACTTTATGTGCATCTTAAATGGAATCTTCCAACTGCCAGAAAGATTTAGGGCTTTTGTGGTTCATCTGCATTTTATAAAGAAATGAAGGGTTTCAGATTGTGAGTAGTTTTCTCAAGATCATCTAGCTGGTCGGGACCTGACAATGATTCCAGTCAAAGAAGGTGGGAATCCCTAGGTGGTTCTGACTCCCCCTGTGGGAGCCACATTGGGCATTGAGGAGGGTTTAGGCTGGTTTTCCAGATTTCCAACAGTGCTCTCCTAGCATTTAAGAAAAGAAGGAAGGAACAGGGATATGAAGAGGCCCAAAGTAACCTCTGGATGGCACTGGACACATATAGGTGACTCTGCCTTCTTTCTTCTGGGAGCTGGGGAATCGTGTCAGTGCAGATAGATCATGTTGTTGGTCCATGCTGTCATCATCTCTCACCTAGACATCTGACATAGCCTCCCCTTGATTCCCTACCTGGTCCCTCAAATCTGTTTTCTTTGTTTTTAATTTCTGTTATTTTTTTTATTGAAGCATAGTTGACATACAATATTATATTATTTTCAGGTTTATCACAGATTTATTTTATAATCTATTCTCAAAATGTAGCCAGAATGATCTTTACAAAATGCATTCAGGATTGTGACACCTCTTTAGAACAATTTCCCGTTGGATATTCTAGCCCTTGGTCCTCTCCAGCCTTACATGTCCCTTCCCCCTGTTCCCCTCTGCCCTTCCTTTCTCACCCTCCTCTTGTCTCCTTCTCTTCCAGCTTTATCAGCCAACTCCCTTTCAGTTGCTTGGATATGACCCTCTTTCTTCTGCCCATTACTCTCTCCTCACCTCGCAGATACTCCTCCTTAGGCTTTAGAGCTAGCTTGATCACCGTTTTAAGGGGCCTATCTTGACCAGGTCAAATCCTTTATCTCTAGCCCCCAGTACAGTCCGCAAGAGCCTACAGTCCTCCATAGTATCTACAGTATCCATAGTATCTCTTATCACTAATGTAGTTTTTTTTTTTTTTTTCATTTTCCCCCAACACTAGACCATGGGCAGCTTGAGATCAGAGACTATGCTTACCTAGTTCCATACTGAATATCACGAGAACCTGGCATATAGTAGGTGGCCAGATAAAACTGGTTATATGAATGAATGAGCCATTGGCATTCCCCCATGTTGATTAAGATTAGTACATTCAGTTTACCAAGATTTACTCAAGAATGTCATGTTTGAGAGTTTGAATGAGATGCACTTCCTGTCCTCAGACTGATGACAAGGGTGGTGGCATAGATGCACAATTACAATGGTAAATACAGTAAATGAAAACAAGGTAAGAAGCTGATACCTGGCTCTGCCTGGGAAGTCAGGGAGGCTTCTCAGGGCAGGCATCTTTAGCTCAGGCTCCCAGAAATGGTGTTTCAATAGGTGCCCAAAGAGGGAGAGCATTCAGGCAGAGCAAACAGTGGGTGCAAAGGGGGCATAGGAGAGCCTGGGACTGTGAATCTCGGGCAGGAATCACATGTGCACCTCATTTCCCATTGCCAGAGAGCTCGGACAGTTTTAAGGTACTACGTCTCCTCTGACTTCATGTAGGTACCTAGAAAATTAGTTGAGATGTCTATACTTGCCATCTGGGTATTTAGAAATAATGTAGAAGTTGTTGACTCTGGTGAAATTTGCTTAATTCTTGTTGCCCTGGTTAAATTATTAAAGTCCCTCTAAAATATCCTAGATTGGATAATGAATTATGTAGTTACCCTATTGAAAGCCCAATGATCATGTCTTTTTTTTTTTCTTTTGAAATTGAGATGATACCCATATAAAATTAACTATTTTCAAGTTAGTGGTATTTAATACATCCACAGTGATATGCAACTAACACCAATATCTAGTCCCCAAACATTTTCATCACCTCGATGAGAAATCCTTACACACAAAGATACTCCTCGTTCTCTCCTACCTCAAGCCCCTGGCAACCACTAATCTACTTTCTGCCTCTGTGGTTTTGTCCATCTACATATTTCATCTAAATGGAATCATGTAATATTTGTCCTTTTTTGTCTGGCTTCTCTCACTTAGCATTATGTTTTCAAGTTTTATTCATACTATGTCATTCTTTTTATGGAAACATAATATTCCATTGTATGGATTTTCCATGTTTAGCTTATCTCTTTATCGGTTGATGGATGTTTGGGCTGTTACTAGCCTTCAGCTGTCATCAAGAGTGCTGCTGTGAATATTTGTGTACAAGGGTTTGTTTGAGAACATGTTTTCACTTCTTTTGGGTAATGCTGGATCATACAGTAATTCTTTAACTATCTGATAAACCAATCACAACTTTTTGAGTGTTTGCATATTGATTTTGATCTGACTTTCTTGTCCTCATCATGGCGGCAGGACAGGCGGCTCTATGTCAGGCACTGGGAGAGAGTATCCTTTTCAGGGGCAACTGAAAGCCCTTGTCTGAGAAGGAGGCCAGTCTGAAGACAAGGTGAATGCCCAGGTAAGATCCTGGTCCTTGAGACACTAGGCCTTTGCTGGATAATTAGGGTGATGTGGGATCAGGAATAAAATATCCTTCAGGAGTACATTGTTTGAAAACTGCTCCTGCTAAACATTTCTGACTTTCAAAAGTGACTGAAAGGCAAAAAATTAAAAAGATGCATCAACACAGTGAACTTAATGGAAAAGTAGATATAGTTCTGCCTAATGAAGTTGTATATTCATAGTTGTGGTGATGGCATGTGAGTATGTACAATGCAAGAAAGGGACCTGGGGAATCTATTCAGTTTTTCCGCTCTTGAGCCGAAACCCCACGGATAGCAGGAATCATAAGTTCCAATCCACATTCTGTCTCTGATGTGATAGCAGAAATCTACCTTAACCCCTCTAAATATCTCGGAGAACAAAGCATCTCCGAGAACAAAAGGGTCATAATAGGCAGTGGGGTTAGGGAAAGACCAGGAGCAGGAACTCTGGCCCTGTGCCAGTTCATAATTGACTCTCTTGTGGCTTCTGATGTGACAAGGAACTTTTCATGTCTCATCTGCCTTCTCTGGGGGAATATCTTTTTTTTTTTTTTTTAAGGATTTGTTTATTAATTTGAGGGAGAGAGAGCACAAGTGGGAGGGACAGAGGGAGAGAGAATCTAAAGCTGACTCTGCTTGAGCTAGGAGCCTGATGCAGGGCCCGATCTCACTACTCTGAGATCATGATCTGAGCCAAAACCTAGTTGGTTGCTCAACTGACTGTGCCCCCTAGGTGCCCCAAGAATCTCTTTCTTTATCAATTCAAATGTTCAGAACCTATACCCTTGGACAGCTTGCAATTTTTATATAAACCACTTAAAGTGCAAGGTGGGGCTTAACGGAAAGTAGAATCAAATGCCCTTGTTGGGGAAAAGAAAGGAGGAGAAAGGGAGTAAGGGGAGCGTTCAAATGCAAAAAGTATCTTATCTGACTTAGAAGGACGAAGGAGGGCATCAGGATGAAATTGGTTTTGATATGGAGCCAATCATTGATATTGATGAGAGGACTGGTAATAGCAACTCTTTCTTGAAGGGTAATTAAGGGGATGAGAAAAATGGGAAAAGGAAGCACAGAAGAAAGGGAAGAAGGAAGGGGACAGGAGATGCAGCAGGTGCAGGAGAGCCAGCCAAGAGAGACCTTGCCCACTCCCTGGTCTTGCTGGAGCAAGGCAACACAGTGGAGGTTCCTGTCTAACCCGGTAGAGAATAGTCCCCACCCACCAGGCCCTGCAAGTACTCTGAGAGCCCACTTCCTCTCCATGCTGGACCCAGGACCCAGGTGAGAGATCTCACCATCCACAGTCCCTGGCCCACTCTGGCAGAAAGCTCCTGCTGGCTTAGGTCATTCACCCCTATCTCCATCAGTAATCACCCACCCCCATGTAATTTATTTATCTATTCATTCTCCTTACCCAGATTTCCATAAACTCCTCCAACCCCACAGTGTATTCAGATGGAAATAAATGAGTTTAATTACTTAAAGTAAATTTGGAATTCAGGGGCGATAGCACTCCATTCTGCATGTGAGCCCAGCCACAGAAGGAAGTGTAAAATATTCAAGCCTTTGAAAGATTGCAACCACTGGGCTTGGCAGACACCAGCATGTTGCCTCCCTTCCTGGATGTGCTCCCGAGCTGAGTAGAAGAGATTGGCTCTTCATTCTTCCCTAGCTCTAGCTGGGGAGCAGGGACAGAGGCGGCCTTGGCCAGCATTCTCCCCTTCCCTCTTCCCAGAGGGCTTCTTGCGAGGACTGGGCCGGTTTCCACATTAACCTCTCTAGGCCTGCTGGAGCAGCTGATAATTTCACTCTGCACCCAATGATGCATGTGAGCGATCAGAAAATCTATACGGGGGCGGGGTGGGGGAAGGGGTGGGGAGGAAACTAGCTGCTAATGTCCTGGTAATGGGCCATTTTAGGGGAGACTTCCAGGGAAGGGAAATTTACAATTTAAATAAGAAAAATAATAAACTCTAAATTAATAAAAAGAATTCTATGGGGGGGAGGGTCTTTGTCTCTGAACCTCTTTTTCTGTAAGTCACTAAGCTGGTCTGAGATCCTCAAGTGTGACTCAAGAGGGATTTCTGGGGCCCCTCAGAACAAGGCTGGGAGGGACCCCACTGAATGAGAAGGAGGCTGTGGATTGCTGTTGAGTAACAGGAGGCATCATCCCAGCTGAAGCAGAGGCATCGGGAGGGGCACTCATGGGATTGGAGCATCTACCCTGAAATCCCACCTGAAAGGCTGGTTGTGAATTCAGAACCAGATCCTCTGCCCCCTGAGTCAGTTCTTAACCATCATGACTTCCTACATTTCACATAGGGAATCCTCTGAGACCTCCCTGGTGTTCCCACCATCCTAGGAACATCCTGACTGTGTGAGTCTGTCTTCCTGGTTCTTTACCGGGAGCTTGTGACTGGAGATAGTGTCCTCCTTCCCCAGGACTGTGGCGATACTGTGGGTCCCAGGGACTGGGGAGCAGTGTCTGGCTGAAGATTCTCCTTTGCAGATACTGGGAACACAGTAAAGAGCTTTCTTTAGGCAAAACTACAACAGAGTGCCCAAAGTTGGTGCCAAGGACCTTCTCTTTCTCCTTTCCTATTCTTGGCTCTTTCAGCAAGAAGTCTGGGGCTCTCCTGCCATCTGATGCCCATTAGCACAGACTCTCCCTGGAGTTGATCATCCATGACATCCTGCTATTTTCCTGTCTCCTTCATAACTTGCCTCTCCAGCGTACCAAAGCTCAGAAACTCTCCCTCACAGTAGCAGACAAACTTCCACTGAGTTAAGGGTTCCCCCATTGTGCCTACCACCTGCACATGAGCGTGCACAGCAGCATTATTCACAATAGCTGAAAGATGGAATGGCTCAACTAACGAATGGATAAACAGAATTGTGGGCTCCCAGTAGAATATTATTCAGCCTTAAAAAGGCATGAGGCACTGATTCATGCTGCAACATGGATGAACCTTGAAAATATGCTAGGTGAAAGGAACCAGACACAAAAGGTCACATATTATATGATTGCATTTCCAGGATAGGGAAATCTATAGAGACAGAAAATAGATAGGTAGTTGCCTGAGATTGGGAGAAGGGACTATGGGATTTCCTTTCCAGGTGATGAAATATTCAATGGTTTGAATGTATTGAATGCTGATGAATTGCACACTTTAGAACGGTGACTCTTGTGTGTGGGTGTGTGTAAATAAATACATACATATACATATACGTATACGTATGCGTATGTGTATGCGTATCTGAGAGAGAGAAGAGCCAGGCACGTGTGCAGCAGGTTTCCTTCTCAGTCACTCAGATCTATTCCACCCTTTTCCTTGAAAGAGGGACCTCAACACGCCTGCCCTTACTGCTTCATTTCAACTCCCTCAGACAGTGCTCACTCTCACAGACTGAAATTCTGAGCCCGGTAAGCCAGACTCTTCTTTCCTTAGGTCATTCCTAGAATATGCATCAGGCCTTCTCTACTTTTCCACTGTTGTTTTGCTTACCTGCAGAGAGGGGCCATGAAACTGGGTGTCCTACTCACTTGGGGTGGTATTCTAACTCAGCTGGCTGGGAATTGGATGAGCAAAAGTAAGCCTTTATGCTGTATCAGGTCATTCCAAGCCATAGTGTTCTCCTGGTGAAAGCGGAAAGTGAGAACCTGAGAATAGTGCACCCTTTCGAAATCCAATGCTGTTTCACATTAGATCTGCATATAGTCAATCATACCATGCTTCTGCAGGACCATGTCTGTTAACTGTACTGCCTGTCCTTACCAACACCACATCTTTCTCTAGAAGTCTTACTTCTAAAATGCTCATG
Source organism: Martes martes (assembly GCF_963455335.1). Lineage (NCBI taxonomy): Eukaryota > Metazoa > Chordata > Mammalia > Carnivora > Mustelidae > Martes > Martes martes. Next base: position 36,537,059 of record NC_137906.1, on the reverse strand, counting down.
GCCAGTATAGTGGAAGAAAGCTGAGAATAGGACCAGGACATTGGGAGGTTTTTAACCACGGCAAGTGCCACCTCCCCAGGTTGTCCAAAGAAATGTGTGGTGTCCAAAGAAATTTGGGGTTGTTACATGGACTGGGGGGTGCTTTTGAAATTAATTATAGGGGTAGAAGGGCATAGGGATGCTGAATGTATTATAAACAGCAAGAAAGACCTGTATAATAATTATCCCACCCCAAAATGTCCACACCCATATAAAAAAGAGTGGTGACTTCTACTACATCATTGATTCAGTCACTAGTTGTGTGACCTTGGATAAATCACTTAAACCTCACTCTCTTTTTGCAATGGCTGTACTCACAGTTTACAAATCAGATCCTTCCTTAGCCAAAGTCTTGGGGTCTGCAAAAATTTTCATCCATGCTGTAGCTTACTGGAGTGGTTTTTCCTCTGAAAGGAGTCTATACATTATTCACGTTTGAGAAACATCAAGCTAAATGGTAATCTTATTTTTAACAATAATAGAAAACAGTTACCGAGCAATTGCTTGTTTTATAAATCCTCAGAGCAGCCTCTCAAGTTAGGTATTTTTACTAGGCCCCTTTTGCAGAGGTGGTTTATACGATTTAGGTAAACTAATAGGCGTTAAGTTGGGATGTGAATACATGTAGTCACTCTATATTCCAAACTCTTTTTTTTTTTTTTTTTGAATGTTCGGTTAGCCAGCATATAGTACATAATTCATTTTGGATGTAGTGTTCAACATATAATCCAAACTCTTAGCCACCAAACCAGTGTCCCCAAATTTCATTTTCTTCACCTCATTTATTTTTACATTATCCATATACCAACATGACTTTAGCTGTGTTTTCCTACTCTAGTTCTGTTATTCATGTAATATTTTTAAATCGATTTAATTTTAACTGAAATTACTTAAATTGGAAGCTGTTATTTTCCTTGAAATACAAGTGATGTGGTTTTAGAATATATGTGAGGTTCGGTGGGATGAGGTCTGGAGCTGATGACCAGGAAAGAATTCTTGAGACGTCTTTGGTGCAAAATGGTGGTTTATTAAAGCACAGAGACAGGGCCCATGGACAGAAAGAGCTGCTGCCTGGGGTTTGTGAGGGGTGGCTGATTATACGCTATGGGGTTGGGGGAGGTAAGGAAAAGGGAGGTTTTCAAAAGAGCTTTAATATGTTAAAGAGGACCTACGTGATACCAAAGGCCTTGCTATTGTCAAGTTAAAGTTGTTTTCCCCTCCAACAAGGCATTAACATTAGGATGGTTGGGAGATTCTTGGTAGAATGTCACGTAAGTCCCACCTAGGGGTGGGGGGGTAGGAGATGTTGTAGGGTATCAGCTTATGCATTGTCTTCAGCTAGCCTTCTGCTCCCTCAAAGTGAGGAAAACAGAACAGTGTTACTAAATCCTATGCAGATTCATAATGGGCTACTGTGAGACTTGCCCTGTCTTTGTCAAAAGGGGAGATAAAGTATTAGGAATTAAAGATACATAAGTTAACAAGCTGAGCGTTTTTACCCCTCCAAAATACTGGGGAGGATTTTTTAAATAAAATAAAATTTAAGAAATAAAATTCTTACCCTAGGTACCCTTTATTTATGCCTTCTATAAATGATGACCTATGAATGATCTAAAATCATTTCCTTAAGTACTACTGGTAGGTATCACTATGCTTTTCCACCTACATTCATGTACCTCCAGCCATCAGATTCTAGCCCTCTAACTTTTTTTTATCATGCCCTTATTCCAGTGTAGTTCAGCCCAATCAAAACAACCCAGCTGCCTCCTTAGCTGGCCTCAATCCCCAGACTATGGACCGCCATTTTGGTTCCACAGTTGTCTGACCAGCTCCTTCCCACCCTGGCTCTGGAAGGTTAGAAATCTTTTGTTTTTCCGCCTTTTCAATTACAAAAGCCTGTTTGAACAGCCTCTGTGACAGCCCATGTTCAAACAAGCTTTTGTAATTGAAAACAGAGCTTGCAATGTGGCTGCAGGGACGCTAGCCTCAAAAGGAGGAGATGCGGAGCATGCTGTGAGCTGGTCCCTGAGGCCACTTTCAAAGTGTTTAAAGCTTCCTTCCAATTAAAAAAAAAAAAATGGAAAGAAAGAAAATCCTGTTTAAACACACAGTCCAGACTGACTGGCTTGGGTGATTGAAAATGGAAATTTGGACCCAGGGACCGTGGTCTTCTTGGGAAGGAGTTGGTGGAGGGTGCTGCTTTCTGCTGGGCATTTTCACTGATGCTCTGAGCCCCTCTTGCCATTATTTTAAGGGGTCTCTGAGGTTGAATGCACAGGTCTCCCCAGCTTATTCAACTTTACATCCACACTCAATTTCAATCAATTTTTCTATCTCTCTCCCTTTCTCTTTTGGAGCATTTGCAAATGTAGTGGGCAAGAGCAATGCTTCTGAAAGGAGGATTCCAGCTCTGTGAACTCAGTACTCATTTAACCTCTCTGGGACTCAGTTTCCTTGCCGGTAAAACAGCATCACATTAGCATTTGTTTTAGGAGATTGTTTTAAAGATTGAAGGAGGTAATCTGTTTAAATTACATTTTACCACATTACAAGGCAAAAGCTTAGTGTGTGATAAGGTTTACTTTTTCTTACTGTTAATAGCAGTATTAATGGTAATATAATTAAACGACAGATTTTATAGTGGTGAAGGTTATAGATTTTGGTTTCAGACTGGTCCGATCTAACCTTCCTAAACCTCTGTTTTGTTTTGTTTTTTAAGATTTTATTTATTAGAGAGAGAGTGCACATGCACAAGCGAAGGGTGGAAGGAAGGCAGAGACTCTGGCCTAGAGCCCCAGTCCCTGAGATCACGACCCTAGCCAAAGGTGGGTACTTAACCGACTAGGCCACCCAGGCACTCAAAACCTTTGTTTCTTTTAAGATGGAAATGATGGTAGGTGCCCACCCTGCCAAACACACACACACACACACACACACACACACAGAGAACTGTGTGCCACACACTGGCATGGGATGTGAACAGGACTAAAAACAGGCAAGAAAGGGATAGGACTAGAAGATACGTGGGTATAAGAGTAAAAAAAAAAAGGAGGGGGGAGAATAAGGTCTTAATGAAGGTGGGGAGGGTGGTAAGATATCAGGAGTAAGCTGTTCGAGTACCCTGTGGATAAGCAGAGGACAAAGAGGGGTATGCTGGATACGCCAGGTGAAGCTGGCCCAGGAATGGCTTTCATTTTCAGTATGTCTGGAAAACGGGCAAGAGAAGGGTCACACATGTGGGAATGCAGAATGAGAATGGGGTGGAGGCTGGCCCTGGGAGCATCTGTATTAGTCTTTTATTAGGCAGGGACAGCTCAAATGAATAAACCTGAAGATCTAACGGACTTTATTAGTGGATTCCTGAATCAGGCAGCATCCCGTCTTGCAAGTGGAGGGGAGCTCCAAAGCGCTACAGAAAAGGAAAGGTTTTTAAAGGTAGGACAAGGAAGTCATAAACAGGGAAAAAAAAAAAAAGGATTATTTTGGGGAGGTCACCTTCCTCTGGGGACAAAAGGGTCTGAGTAGGTGGATTACCTCAGCTTCCTTTGGGGGATAAAGAGTGCCCATGTGACAGATTATCTTATTTTTGTGCTGACCAGAAAATTCCTGACTGACTGGTAAAGCCTTACAATTCTGGGGGAAGTTGAAAGCATGATTAGGTTGGATATCAAGCCCTGATTTCGTGACTTGGCCTGAGTGATGCCATTTGGGGCCTGTGGTTTTCTTTCTAATGAAAGGATGGATGGATGGATAGATGGATGGATGGATGGATGGATGGATGATGGATGGATGGATGGATAACTGGATGGATAGATAAGTGAATGAATTAAGTAAAAAGAGAAATTAATTAATTTCTCCAAGAGTAGTCTGCCTTCAGACTTAGTACTGTCAAAAGGCTTAAGAGATGTAATTAGGACCCATTTCTCTCTGCTATGAAGGCTGCTCTTCTGAACTGACTTCATTATTAGGCTCCACCTCGGTACCCCTTCAACTCTAGGCACATCATCCTAATCCCTTATAGCTTCAGTGGAAAAAATGAAAAACACTCCTTTCTGGAAGCTTCTGCCAATACTGTGGGTCAGCTTTAACCATCCAGATACTAAGCACTGAGACCAGGAGGAGAGGGCATTTTGAGTTGACCAAATAAGCATCACCAGCTCACCCTTAGAGTTGGACATGGGGGCCTTGCCTGAACCACAAAGAACAGTTTGACAGGAGAGGAAATCAGGGTTTTGTTAACAGAGGACAGTGGTTTCCAGAAAAACCAACAGGTAGCCATGTAGCTGGGATGGCCTAGCTTCATTCTGACTTTCTATGTAGGCCATTGGGAGGAAGGGCATGGTAAATTTTTGAGCTGTCGAGTCAAAAAAAGAGATTAAAGACCCAAGATCTATCTGAGGCCATTAAAATGGTCCAAATGGGAACTTTTAAGATCAAAGGGATCAGGCAGAGGTGGATCCAAGTTTTGTGGAGCCTGAAGCTTCTACAGTTTTGTGTCTCTGTTTGTGGTGGGCAGAATTCTAAAATGGCCCATCAGGGCTTCTCACCCTTGTCATGTACCTGCCCTGCATATTCCTTGGGACTAGGAATATATGGGTTTTACTGCTGTGATTAGATTGTTGACCTTAAGATAGGAAGGTTATAAGGCTGGGTCTGACCTAATCACAAGTCCATTAAAAGCAGAGAATTGTCTCTGGTTGAAAAGAGGTGCTCAGACTTAGCGAGAAAAATTTGGTGCATCACTGGCTTGAAGATGGAGGGAGGCACGTAGTAGAAGCACAAGAGGTCTGTAGGACTGAGAACGGTCTCTAGCAGACAGCCTGCAAGGAAACAGGGCTTCAGTCCTACAGCCTTAAGGAGCTACATTTTGCCAACCACAAGAATGAGCTTGAAAGCATATTTTCTCCTTTGCCTCCAGATAGAAACTCACCTTGGTCAACACCGTGCTTTCAGCCTTATAAGGCAGTAAGCAGAGACTCAAGTCACATCATACCAGACTTCTGCCCACAGAGCTGTGAGCTACAAACAGATCTCTTTTTAAGCCCCTAAGTTTGTAATAATTTGTTAGACAGCAATAGAAAACAAGCACACTCTTGCAAAGAGATGGAACTATGATTTTAAAGTTAGGTACAAGGGCCCCCATTAGCTCCATGGAAAATCCATCTTTGGGGGCCAATGTTGCTTTGGCCATGTTTACCTGCAGTTCTTGTCTCCCAGTTCTCTAGAAACATGAGGCAGGAAAGAATTCCTGTGTGCATTTCCCGTGTGTCCTCCGAAGCTCCGTTCTCACCCTTTGGGGCCACACTCCCCCGTACCCCGCACTCCCCATCTCCATAATGCTGAGATGCTGCCAAGCCATATGGTCCATGTCCCTTCCTGGCAAAGATAAATAAATAAATAAATAAATAAATAAAGCTCTCAAAATTATTAGGTAATGATATCACTTTAAAAAGCGACACAATATTTTAACAGCAGGACGCCACTTAGCTGTGGTTTAATAAAATGTAGGAAGTGTGGAGCTGGAGAAGCTGTGGCAGCGTTAGGTGGGGGCACACAAACAGCTCCAAAGTCACATCAGGAAAATTACTTTTTCTTCAAATGGAAACTTTTCAATTGCTTTCAAATAGCTGGAGCTGATGGAAATAATTTCCTTAGCACGTTTGCATATGCTGCCTGCGTCTTCTCCACACGGTGCCGGTGCCGGGAGCTTCCTTAATAAAGATTGTCGCGAGGTTCTGATGTTGCCACGCTCTTGTTATTTAGAAAAGGCACCAAACCAAGTCAAGGGGAGTCAATTGATTACTAAATGCAATTCCTGTTTGGTGTCCCTGAGGCAAATGGAGGCCAGTGGGGGAGCGTGTGTACGCGTGCGTGCACACACGTATGAGCAACGGAGCCAGGGCTGCTCTGAAATTCAGCCTGATCCTCATCCCCTTTGGAGGGATCCCAAGGATAAAGGGGGCTGTCGGGATCAGGTCTGTGCATTTTACTGGTGGGCAAACTGATGCCCAGGGAGGGAAATGACAGCTTACATACAGTCACACAGAAAACCAGAGATTGCCTAATCACTAAGGGGGCCGTGCTGTTTTAGGTCTAGCAGACAATTCTGTGTTTTTATAACGTGCACAGGGAGTTAGGTTTTGGTCACTCTCCTTTTGGGCCTTCGTTCCCCGAATGCCATGTGGAAGCTAGAAGGAGAGGATCAATGGGTTCAAGTGTTGGCAATAATGAGGTCTGGGAGCACTGATAACCATAGAGTTGTTTTTTGTAACGACATGGCACACATGGAACACAGGAAATCATGTTGAGGAACGTGTTCCCACTCCATTTTCCTTCAATCTCCCTTATCTTGTCAGGGGGAAAGGCTCAGATTGGTGCAAGCTGGCTTTCACACCTCTTTAGAGTTCACTAACTTCCCTTTATTACAAGGAGGCCCAGAGCCTTGCAAAGACAGCTGGACCTGTCTCATCATATTTATTGTATCTGTGGTATTTATTTTTATGATTACCTGTTATTTATGGCAAGTGATATTGATTTTGTACTTATGTAAGGCTTCCTTTTGAAATCTTTTTTTTTTTTGCTTTTTAAAAAGGGAGTCCATTTAACGAAATATATGAAATATGGAAAGAATTATCAGACTTCAGAGTGATGTCAAGAAATAGTGACCTAGTGCATAACTCTCTGCCAGACCAGGAACTGAGGCCTGTTGTATGGATATGACCCACCAAGTATGTTAAGATATAGTGTATTAATAGAAAATTTGAAGTTTAGTAGGCCAACAGATCAGAAGACGATTGCCGTTAAAAAGATACTTTGTTACTCACAGTTGCCAAGAACAGGGTGCAGTACAGACTCAAGACCTTTTGAAAGGAGGAATGTCAAAGAATTTAGGATGTGTTTTAAAACCATCACACTGACTCATAGAGCCTTAGAATTGGAATAGTTAAGTAGATTCCTTCATAAAGCTATAGCCATACCCAAAGCACACAGACACAGGGTGTAGTTCCAGGTTGGGTGTATGGTGGACTGACAGAGACTGGGCTTTATAGTCTGTCCGACTTGTGTGGAATCCTGACTTGGCCTATTTGCTGTGTGACCGTGAACAGGTTACTCACCCTCTCTGAGCTTCAGTTTCCTTATTTGTAAATGCAGCAGATACCCTTTTCTTAAGGGATAATTGAATCAAAGGGACAAGAACACAGTGAATGTTAGGTAAATTTAAATTACTTTGTTTTTCCCTCTTCTGCTTTGCATGCCTACCCATCTTCCACACTGAGTCACCTGTGATCATGGGGCATGATTCCCGGAGGCATTATAATGGAGGAAGTGTTATGCAGTATTGGACTTGTGAAGATACTCCAATAACCATTGAGAAACCATCTAGTTGTGAGACCTTAGGCAAGCCACTTCCCCTCCTGAATTGCAGTTAAAATCAGTGTTTGGCTTCATTTACCTTAAAGTTGAGAACCTAGTTTTCTAGGCATGCCCTAAGAACTTGAAGTACACCTTCTCATTTGGGCCTCATAACAGTCCCCCCCAAGGCAAGCAGGAAGAAATGTAGGCTCAGAGATTAGAGGGACCATCCCAAGGTCAACCCCTGGGAAGTGATAGATGCCAGCCTGAGCCCAGACCCGTGGGGAGATAAAGACGCTAGCTGTGAGATTTGTGGAATTTTAATGACAGCTTGCTTTGGGAAATTATAATTCTTTAAAAATTCCAATCAGGGCTCTCGGAAGAGCACCAAAGTCCTCTTCGGGAAGCAATTAAAGGACCTGCCCCATAGTGGGAGCACCCGTGGTAAATCAGCATTTCAACCGAGCAGTTTCTAGGCCAGGAATCAGAGGGAAAATGAAATCATTCAAGTGGACAGAAGGGGAGATGAACTCTTTGCTGAGGCCATAGTCAGGTGGCAAGCATAGGACTTTGGCAGGAGGCTCAGCTCTATAATGTTTTGGCTTTGAATCCGGGTAGAAGGACTGTGGTCTCATCCTTGCCTTTCCACATTGGGTAGTTGAAGGAAGGAGGAGTCTGGATGTGAAGTCAGACTGCCTGCGTTTGAATCTCAGTTCTGCCACTTATCTGAGTGACCTTCCAAGTCTATTTCCTCATCTTTACAGTAAAAGGAAGAATGCACTTATGTCTCGGTGGGTTGTTCTGAAAGTTAAATACATGCAAAGCCTCTAGGAGTTGGCCTGACATGAGGCCGTCCTCTGTGAAATGGCATACACAAACAGAAGGTGTCTGAATAAGACTTTCGTGGTGGTGTGGGCAAAGACAGAATAACAGTGTAGTTTAAGAAAGTTAAAGGGCCTTGAGTTAAGAAATGGATATTTACTAAGGGTCCCATGAGAGCAGAAATTGTGTTTATCTTACATATAATTGTTTCCAGTAAAGAGTCCAATACATAATATGTGCTCAATTAGAAACTGCAGAAGTCGGGATGCCTGGGTGGCTCAGTGGGTTAAGCGTCTGCCTTCGGCTCAGGTCATGATCCCAGAGTCCAGGAAACGAGTTCCACATCAGGCTCTCTGCTCGGTAGGGAGCCTGCTTCTCCTTCTGCCTGCTGCTCCCCCTGTTTGTACTGTCTCTCTCTCTAACAAATTAAATGAATAAAATCTTTTTTAAAAATGGCAGAAGTAGGACCTCCTGGTTATTTTAACTGAACTAGGCAGGAATTCCCCCTACTCCTTTTTTTCCCCACCCACAGAGGTGGTAACCAAAGCCCAGAGAACTTCCCAGGAGTTCATAGATTCTCACTGGGTCTCCAGTATGTCCCACTTCATGCAAAACAAGAGTGAGGAGGACCTTTTACGTGGAATCTCCAGAGAGTCCTCTTTTCAAGGCAGGGTTTGCTCCAGAAAAATAAGGAAATGTTTCTGTGGATTTTCAACTCAATACCAGAGAGTAAGAAACATAATTATTTTGGTATTTTTCTAAATTAGATTGTACAGTGAAACTTCAGTTTCCTAGGTGGAGGAAAATCAGAAATCAGTCATTGGTAGGGTTTGCTCCTCTTGTCCACTGGCTTATTTAAGAAACCTATACCAACTGAAGGTCCAGGAACCTGGAGGGCTTGAGGGGAACCCAGAGGGCTGGTCATTTGTCCACTGTGGCTGCCCTCTTTACTGTTGCTCTTTTGGATATGTAGTGTCCCTTCTAGTGATCCTCCTCTGCCTGGGGGGCTCTACTGCCTTGCTGCAGAGGGGCTGCCAAACTTCCCTGAACGGGCATGGCCTGACCACAAGCTCAACGTGGGGGTCCCTGAGCACTGTTCTTCAGCCTCTGTTCCTATCCCTTCATCAGAGATTTTACTGCCCCAGGGACCTGTCCCTTGACTTCACTGCCCAGACACATGTCCTCAGCAGGCCAGAGCAACACCTCCATATGCCCAAACCAGTGTTTTAGGTATAGCCTATGGATCACCTCCATTAGCATCATCTGGGGAAATTATTTAGAAAGAACATTTTCTTTTCTTTTCTTTTTTTTTTTTTTTAAAGGATTTTATTTATTTATTTGACAGAGAAAGAGCACAAGTAGGCTGAGCAGCAGGCAGAGGGAGAGGGAGAAGCAGACTCTCTGCTGAGCAGGGAGGCCCATGTGGGGCTCCATCCCAGGACTCTGGGATCATGACCTGAGCTGAAGCCAGCCACTTAACCGACTGAGCCACCCAGGTGCCCCTGGGGCAATTATTTAAAAGGACCATTTCCCTGACCACACTGCAGACTTACTAAATTTTTGTGGGTGTGGCCCAGGAATCTACAGTTGACTTCCCAGTTGATTCTTTGACACATTGACGTTTGAGAATCATGGGCTTGTAGATACCTGTCAATACCAAGGCTTGTAGTCTCCTTGGGTCCACATATGCAGAACTCAGAAACTGGTACTTGACTAAGAAGGAAGAGGGTGGGAAGTATTTCCATGTCAAAAGACAGTAAGACAAAGGTTTTCTCAATTTGGCTACAGGGTTAACGGAAATTCAGGGCATCCAGTGCCAGGAGAAGAGGGAAGAAGAGGCCAGGACAAAGGACTGGGAGACCTTGAGTCTCCTGGCTCATCTGTCACTGACCCTCTGGGTCACCTTGGCTAGGGCTCTTCTCTGCATCTTGGTTTATTTATCTGTGAAATGGAACTAATGAGGCATCCCCAGAAATCTGGGAAAGATTCCAAGGAGGATGACCTGGTGAAGCTGAGTTTGTCAGCAACATTGTACCAGACAAACTGCAAATTGTGCCTGAACAGGGTCCAGTAGATCACCAGACTTCACATCCTTCTACTCACCTGTCTGTCCGTCCCTCTCTTTTACCTTCCACCCATCCACCCTCTGTCCCTCCCCCGTCCCTACTTCCCTCTCTTCTTTCCTTCCCTCCCTCCCTCCTTCCTTCCACCACCCTCCAACCCACTATGGTGTATTGAGTGTCCACTCCATGCCAGACACATAGACTTAGTAGTGAGCAAGACTTTGTGCTTATCCTGAGACAGCTATGGATCGAGTGATCCTAGTACTGAGCGAACAGTTATGAGATGGAGTCCAAAGGAAAGAATTAGATGTGGTAGGAGTATATAACAAAGCAGCCCACATAGGCTGTACTCTTCACTCTGTGTAAGTTCAATTTTACTTGCCCATAATTAGGAATAAATGAACGATCATTGGTATGGTAGGTTTGAGGGGTTCTGAACAAGCTTAGAGGCTGCTGAGGGGAAAGGAGAGGCAGTAACTGTGTAAACGTAGCACACGGTTATGTCCATGCCTTCTTGAATTGTGCTCTTGTCATCTGACCAGTTTCGGTGGGCGCGGCTGCCGTAGAGCTGGCTCCAGCACCAGGCAGCGGTAGGTGGGGATAGACATCTGAAGACTGAACACCTTTTCTCAGGCAAAGCATGTTGATGTCTTTTAGCTGCATTTCTCAGTGGAGAAAGCAGGGCTTTGGATTCAGTTAGATCCGGGTTCAAATTCCCAATCAAACCCTTGGGAACTCTGTGAGGCAAACCTCAGTATTGATATGTGTAAAGTCAGATGGAGGCAGGGAGGAAATCCCTCCTTCTTTCCCCTACACTGTCACTTCCAGAAAGCCCTTGAGAGAATGACACTCTTCCCCCCTCCCTGAGGTTCTTTTGGAGGGAGAGTCCAGCTTAATGTGGGTTTAAGTGCTGTGGAATAGGCCACAGGTTCTCCAGGTAGACCATCCGTCCTGGCTGAGACATTTCTGGGGGGGGTATCTGTTAGAGAATCACTTGCAGGCTGACCACGTGCCAGGAGGCAAATGATTTGGATTTTGAATGGTCTTGACTTTGCTCTTGGCTGGCAGAGATGAGGACCTAAACATGGCTGGATGTTATATCTTGGGTTGTCGTCACTGGGGATGAAGGGCAAGTTTCATGATGGCACTAACTGGACCTGGGAAATCTATTATGCTTTGGGGAATGAAATCCTATCGTTTTTGGAGAATCAGCTGTGATTGTCAAGGTCTGTGCTTTCCCCAGGGCTGATGATGATATTTATTTGAGCTTTCAGCATGTGCCAGGCTTTGGGTTGAGAGTTTTGTCTGACTGACTTATCCTCATCCTCAGCACCCTCTAAAATGGGTATGGTTAGGAGGCCTTCTTTACAGAGGAGAAACGGGCTCAGGGAGATGAAATGAGTCCTGGTGACACGAAGTCAGGGGCAGAGCCAGGATCAGGACACAAAGCAATCCTCTGCAACCCACAACTTCGACTTCCCTGGATCCAGATGGGTGTCAAGGGCTACCCGGTGAGGCTCCAGAATTCCCGTCCTGGCTGTAACGTTTCTGTGGATTTCCATTTACCAGTTCAGGTGACGTGTTTCCCAAATATTCCTGAGACCCTCAGATGGTGTATCTGGAAGAGGCCACTCTGTCCCATGGCCGAGAGAAAGATGGAGACGCCACAACCCTGCGTTTCTGTCTAGTGTAGGAGAAGACACTGTCCACACTGGAGTTCCCACAGGGGCTGGACTGGACAGGAAGGGACCATTTTGTTTGCTAGTAGAATGAAGGGGAAACTATGTTCTAATTAATCAACTTTTTACCTACTTGTTTCTCCCTTTTCCCTTGACTTTGGAGATAGCACAGTCCTCACATTCTGGCAAGATATTACGCACGCAGAGGATCCAAGGGGAGGGCCAGCGCCTCTGGCAAAGGCCCAAGTGTCTCTAAATCTGTTTTCTTATCTGTAAAAGGCAGATAATAATAGTACCTTCCTCATAGGATTGTTCGAAGCTTAAATAGAACAATGGATGTGAGCGTGTATTCATTGATTTACTCCTTCATTCATATTTTTTATTCACTCGTAGACATTTATTGAACCCCGACTGAGTGCCAAATGCGCTAGTGGGCCTAGGGACAGAGCCATGAAAGCTCAGCCAAGGTCTCTGCTCTCATGGAACTTGTATTCTAGTGTGGGAGGCAGACTGTGAATGTGTTTTTAAGAAATCCTGAATTAAGGGCACCTGGGTGGCTCAGTGGGTTAAGCTTCTGCCTTCAGCTCAGGTCATGATCTCAGGGTCCTGGGATCGAGCTCCACATCGGGCTCTCTGCTGAGTGGGGAGCCTGCTTCCCCCTCTCTCTCTCTGCCTGCCTCTCTGCCTACTTGTGATCTCTCTCTCTGTCAAATAAATAAAAAATGAACAAAAAAAAATCCTGAATTATCAGGTATGGTAAGGGGGCACTAAGGGACAATTAAACAGTGTGTGGTGATAGTAGCTGGTCCAGATGGTTGGAGCGCCTGCCTGAGGAAGCCATACCTGAGCTGTGGGAGATGCGGGGGTAGCACATTCCAGGTGGGAGAAACAGCAAGTGCAGAGGGCCAGGAGCGGGAATTCGTGTGGGTGTTCTTGAAGCAGAAGGGAGGCCGGTAGGGCCAGAGCACAGGAGGTAATGGGGGGAGGGCACAAGCAGTGGTCACAGAGCCCTCAGATGGATATTCATCCCGACAAATGTGCCACAATCATGTTTTCAGATATTTTTATTGTTACTCTCACCATTTTCCTTCTTCATGGCAAATTTCCTGCCATCCTGGGAGAATGGGAATTGGGATTTCTGCACTTGTTTTACTCTATCAGTTTCTAAGGGGATTCCTCCACCTGGCAGTGCAGGGACGCACCTGCTTCTTGCATTCTTCATGAGGGAAATGGAAACCTAAGTTGCTTTTAAAAATCTGCTAGAGGTACCTGTTGTAATTACCATGCCACCCGTAACGGGAGTTTATGTAATTATTAGTTTGAATGGCTCTGCTCATTATGGTATGAATTCTTAATTTGCAAATGCATCACCAGATTCTCGATTGGATTCCCTTTTGACCGTGAAGCTGAGGACATAGGTTCGTATGTTTCCATGGTTGAAACTCTTTGGTGAGAATCACTGCTGCTGAGGAAGGACAGGTATAGAAGGGTGACGGGTAGGGGTTGGCAGGTGGTTTCCAAGGAATGATAGCTCGGTAGGAAGGGAGCAGGGGCACCACCACTCTCCAAAATGTGCTGTCAGGAAGCAGCAGTCTTCGTCTGTCGTGTAGGAGAGGAAGGAGTCATCTTGCATGATGCATTGAGCCTACAAAGCTGGGATGGCTGAGTCCCAGCTTGGAGGAAGGCTCTGGTCCCATTGGTGTGTACGATGGCTGGTCCTGGGCTGGACACTAACTTCTTCGAGTTTGAGAGGAGGGGCCCAGGGCTTTTGTAGGGGGCGTATGCTTCTAGGCTCCTGATCACCTCCTTCCTCAAGGCTTTGGCCTAGGAGCAGGGACACTTGTTTCCTAAGTAACTCCTCCCCAAAACCTCAGAACTTGACCTTATTTGGAAATGGAGTCCTTGCAGATGTAATTAGTTAGGCTCACATGAGGTCATACTGGTTTAAGGTGGGCCCTAATTCAATGACTGGTGTCATTATAAGAAGAGGGACATTTGGAGGGGCGCCTGGGTGGCTCCGTGGGTTAAAGCCTCTGCCTTCCGCTCAGGTCATGATCTCAGGGTCCTGGGATTGAGCCCCGCATCAGGCTCTCTGCTCAGTGGGAAGCCTGCTTCTCCCTCTCTCTCTGCCTGACTCTCTGCCTACTTGTGATCTGTCAAATAAATAAATAAAATCTTAAAAAAAAAAAAAAGAAGAGGGACATTTGGAAACATGGAAACACACAAAGAAGAAAGCCACGTGACAAGACAGGTAGAGATCGGAGAAATATGTCTCAGGCCAAGCAATACCAAGGACTGCCGGCAACCCCCAGAAGCAAAGAGAGGCATGGATTCAGTTCTGTCTTAGAGCCTCAAGAAGGAACTGATCTTGCTGCCAACTTGATTCTAGACTTAACAGCCTCCAGAACTGTGAGAGGATAATTTCTGTTGTTTTAAGCCTCCTGCTTTGTGATAATCTGTTTCGAAAGCCCTAGGAGACTAACACACACTAGAGGATCAGATCATTAGGGCAGGGACAGTACTGTTTTATTCACTTACACTCAACACGTACTAGGTATATCACATAGATCACATGTTTTGTTGATTTCTTATTATTTTGCTTGACATTTTCTCTTTCTCAGCATTAATCCCTTTCTGTCAGTGTGTGTCTAGGTGTGTCATATACACACATTATTTTTCTTTGGATAAACTCTTTGGCAATAATTGCAAACATCATCAGTGGTACATCATCCCTAAATACCTGAGTTTCCTTTTTTTTTTTCCTGAGTTTCCATTTTTTACAAAAGATTTTATTTATTTATTTATTTATTTGACACAGAGAGAGAGAGAACACAAGTAGGCAGAGAGGCAGGAAGAGAGAGAGGAGGAAGCAGGCTCCCCACTGAGCAGAGGGCCCAATGCGGGGCTCGATCCCAGGACCCTGAGATTATGACCTGAGCTGAAGGCAGGGGCTTAACCCACTGAGCCACCCCGGCGCCCCGAGTTTGCTTTTTCTAAGAACAATGGCAATCTCCTATATAACCAGGAAATTGTTAGCAAACCTAAGAAATGTAACATTGATACAACGATCTTATCTAATATATAACTTATATTGTCCAAATTCCCTCAGTTGTCCCATAAATGTTCTTTATAGCTATGTGTGGTTTTTTTGTTTTGTTTTTTTTTTTAGACAGTCAAAGATTCACATATTGCATTCGGTTACCATATCTCTTTAGTCTCTTTTTGAATTAGAAGGGTTCACTTTGTTGTTGTTTTTTACCACACGGACCAGTGTTAGAGCCAGCACCAGTCAGCTGCTCTGAAGAACAGTTGTTCTCAAAGTGTGGCCTCAACCAGACCCATCAGCATCCCCTCGTCTATTAGTCAAGGTTCTCTGGAGAAACGGAACTGCTACTTTGGATTTTGATTTTATCCTTCCTGTGTTACAGGCTTAGTGCACATTTGTATGTCCTTAAAGGGCATGCGGAAAATATGGTTAAGAGTTGCTTGCTTTTGAGTTTTACAAAAAAGGTATCTTTTTTGGTTTTTATTCCATCTCGCATTATGTTCCTTATGAGTATCAATGCAGGCACCTGTAAATGACTCATTCTCATCACTCCGTGATCATCTGTTGTGTGACTCTACCACGATTTATTTAGCTGTTCTCCACAAATGGACATTTGGGGTTTTCCAGTTATAGACATGATTAGTAGGAGAGTCCTGTGTTCATGTGTGAGAGTTTCGCTAGGGCATGGCTTCCCGTACCTGCCTGACAGAATCACCAGAAACACTTGATAAAACTGTAGGTTGAATAGGCTTTGGCCTCAGAGAATTCTGTTTCAGAAGGTCTGCACTGGGAGCCAAGGATCTGTTGCTCGTTGGTTTTAGTTTCTTTTTATAAATACTTCAGATATTAATATTATCATCAGGATTTTTTTTTAAGATTTTGTTTATTTATTTGACAGAAAGACACAGCAAGAGAGAAAACACAAACAGGGGGAGTGGGAGAGGGAGAAGGAGGCTTCTCGCTGAGCAGGGAGCCTGATGCGGGGCTTGATCCCAGAACCCCGGGATCATGACCTGAGCTGAAGCAGACACCTAATGACTGAGTCACCCAGGTGCCCTACATCAGGAAATTTAAAAAAAATACAGTGGCAACAGTTCTCAACCTGGCTACTTAGTAGTATCTCTTGGGGTGACTTAAAAAAAAAAGTTAGGGACATCTGGGTGGCTCAGTGGGTTAAAGCCTCTGCCTTCGGCTCAGGTCATGATCTCAGGGTCCTGGGATCGAGCCCCACATCGGGCTCTCTGCTCAGCAGGGGGCCTGCTTCCCTTCCCCTCTCTCTGCCTGCCTGTGATCTCTGTCTGTCAAATAAATATATAAAATCTTAAAAAAAAAAAAAAAAAGTTATCCTTGACCTGGCTCTGGCTCTGGCCCTGTGGATTCAGGTTTAATTGGTCAGAGGATAGGTATAGTTTAAAAGTTTATTGGGTGATTATAATAGTCAGTTAAGACCAAGTGCCTGGGGCAGTGTTTCTTACCTGGGGAGTAGTTTTGCCCCTCAGGTAGAGTTACCAAATAAGATACAGAATGCCCAGTAAAAGCTGAATTTCAGATGACAATTTTTTCATGTAAGCACATCCTAAAGATTGCATGGGAATACATATATTGAAAATGATTTGTTGTTTATCTAAAATTCAACTTTAACTGGGCAAACTGTATTTTTATTGGCTACATCTGGCAGCCATACACCCAGGGAATGGTTGTCTGGATACATCTTTCCTTGTCACAACTGAAGTTGCAAATGCTACTGGCATCAAGTGGGTGGAGGCCAGGAAGCTGCTAAATATCCTAAAATGCACAGGACAGCCTCTCACAACAAAGGATTACTCCGTCCAGATGTCATTAGTGCTGAGGTTGAAAAACCCCGCTCTAGTGTATATACTTCCGTTTTAATTTCATCCTCAGCTTGAGAAATTCTTTACCACACTTGGCTGGCTGTGGTCTAGTAGGAAGAAGGCGCTTCCTGGGTCTGGAACAGTCCTCTGCCCCAGCCTCCTTTGAGCTAAACTCACATCAGCGGAGGGAGATGCGACAGGCCGCTCCATTGGAGCATCCTCTGGTCCATCTCTGGCCGGGAAAGGGCAGGGAATGAGATGTTGTGAGCAGGTGGTACCACAGCTCCTCATTGAGCACCACCACTGGACACTGCTGCGAGAGAAGCATTTAACCCAGCAGAAAATGATTTTGGGGAAGGTACAAAACAGGGAGTTTTTTCATCCTAATTTCGTAGATGCTCACAGTACCCTTGCGCGGCATCTTGAGTCCTCCATTATTAAAGCTGTTCTTAATTAAAGTGATTTATGACCTTCAAAGGGGCCAGGCCAGAAAGGGCATTGTTTTTGTGGTTCTAAGCAGAGTTTTTCAGCTTGGAGAAACATAATGAGAACTCATAAGTTAGCAGAGCAGTCAGTAAGACCCCTTAATTCTCGGCAAGCCCCTGATTGTGCGTGCCATGAGCCATTATTTAATCTCTGCAACCCGGAACTCAGCTGAACTACAGTGGCCAAGTTTTAAAATGCTTCCTTCATTCACCTCCTGTAGTCTCTTTGCTTCTTAGCCAAGATTTCCAGAAAGTTGTAGAAGAAGGGGGTGTTCCCAGGATGGAGGCAGGGGAGCTGACTAATTTGACAATTTAGGGAGAATTTTGCTGTTTCTAATCAAATGGTCCTATTCGGGCAGTGGGTTCTTGAAGAAGGAACTAAAG
Source organism: Martes martes (assembly GCF_963455335.1). Taxonomy (NCBI): domain Eukaryota; kingdom Metazoa; phylum Chordata; class Mammalia; order Carnivora; family Mustelidae; genus Martes; species Martes martes. The sequence goes on along the minus strand of NC_137906.1, from coordinate 36,519,356 downwards.
CTTGATGAAGCATCAACCTGAGAACGCCAGCCTTTTTTTGGTAGCTGAGACTATTTTCTCAGACATTTCTATCCTTGGAACCAGGAAAGAAAGAAGAAAGATACTTCTGAGAATAATAATAATAATGATAAAAATATCAATAGCTAAGTTTTATTGAACAACTGTCATATGTAAACTCTGTGAAAATAAATTTCTAAGTCACTCTGTGGGTACTGTGATGGTTAATCTTATGTGTCAGCTTGACTGGGCCACAGGCAATTCAGACATTAGGTCAAACATTATTCTGGGGGGATGTTTTTAGATGATAATAACATTTGAATTGGTAGACTGAGTCAAACAGATTGCCTTCCCTAATGTGGCCTCATTGAAAGCCTAAATAGTCCGTTGAAAGCCTAAATAGAACAGGCTAAGAGGGAACTCCTCTTGCTTGACTGTACTGGGATATCAGTCTTTTCCTATCTTTGAACTTGAACTGAAAAATGGGCTCTTCTTAGGTCTTGAGCCTGCCAAGCCAGACTGGAATTTATACTACTGGTCTACCCTCGTGACCTCATGGAACTTTAATCACCTCTCAAAAGCCGCATCGCTGAATACCATTACCTTGGGGGCTAGGACTTCAACACATGGATTTTGGGCAGTAGGGGGATACAAACATCAAATCCATAGCAACAGCATCCATTTCTCTAGCAGCCATCCTTGTTTAGATACAATTACAGGGATGTTTTCCAAGAGGAACATTCTTTGTTTTGGGGGTAGGGAATAAGAAACCAGGAAAAATTTTTAAAAATCCAAAACAGAGTTTCTTTATTTAACTTATAAGGAAGGAAGAGAAAATCACACTGTACATCTAAAGCAAAAACAGAATTGAGACCGGATTGAACTTTAAGGATATATAGGGAATGGCAAATTTCACTCAAAAACAAAGATCCCTGGGGCGCCTGGGTGGCTCAGTCAGTTCAGTATCTGCTTTTGGCTCAGGTCACGATCCCAGGATCCTGGGATTGAGCCCCATATCCTGCTCAGTCGGTGCCTGTCTCTCCCTCCCTCTCTGACTGCCGCTCCTGCTTGTGTTCTCTCTCTCTGTCAAATAAAGAAATAAAATCTTTAAAAAAGACAAATAAACAAGCAAACAAACAAAAAACCAAAGATGCTTGAAGATTCTAAAGAAACCATCATTGGCTTCCTCTCCTAACTCTTCATCAGGCTATCCGCAGGTATTTTAGCTGGAGAGGGCCCCAGGGTCTACTAAGCCCTTTGATCTATATTATTTGATTTAACTCTTACCACAGCTCATTTTTCAGTAAACACATTGATACTGAGTAGAAGAATGTGATTTAAATCTGTCAGATTTCATGTTACTCCCAGCCTATGCTTCTCCCATATGTCATTCTCCTTTTTCTCCACATCAAAACTTAGCAAATATGGAGCTGTGATGATGTCATCTTCAAATATATTCCCCACACATAGCTATAACTATATTTGCAATTAAACTATGTGCATTTCCACCCCCCTTTTTCCTTTGCCTTTTTTAGTGTTAATCAAAGATTCATGTCTTTCATAGAGCAGTTATATCTCTCAGAACCTTCTAGCTCCTATGAAGTATTTGGGGGGGTTCAGAAGTAATCTGGTTTCTCTGAAAGAGTTTTCACCCTCAAGACCTCTAGCCCCACCTCCTTCACTATTTTGTCACTGTTTATCAACCCAACATGCTGAAAAGCCAAACATCCCTTTGATATAATCAGACCCTTTTATGCAGAAATGAAGCCAAGAGACTCTTCTTCCCAACAGAACAGCGTTTCCTGGAACATGAAGATCAATGGTGTTGATAGACTGTTGATAAAGTGTTGCCCATAAGCCCATTAAACAGGATGTGAAACTGGAATTGTGGTCAAAGGCTGAGGTGGCCAGAAGCCAGGAGGGCTGAGAAAGCCACTTTCTCCACACTTTTCACACTCACAGCACCAGGGTGGTCCTGGAAGGGGGGAAGGAAGCTTGAGAAAAGTGTTTTCCAAAAGGCATTTCTGATTTCCCCCAACTTTCTGGCAGAAGTGGTCATTCATTCTTATTCATACCCCCTCCCTAAGAATTTTGGGCTTTCTTCTCTTTGGGCACATTGCATTTTACTTTATTTAGCATCACTTAATAAAACTTGCCTCAAAGAGCATGCTGAGCATTTTACATTAGTTGTTGCATTTAATCTTCCCAAGAATCCAATTAGTGGTTGCTATTTATTATTATTCCACATTTAACCTCTGTTGAAACTGAGGTGCTGGCATAGGCTTCCGAAGTTACTGAGTGACGAAATAGAATCTAAACTCAGGGGGTAGGACACAAATACTTAACTCCTATATGAAACTGTGTTTGTTTGCCTTGTTAGGTTCTTCCCTTTTCTTTAATCTTTCCTCTCATGTAGGTAGATTCACTTGCTTCTAACAGAAAGTCCAAATAAGAATAACTTGAGTAAGGTGATCATTTATCTTTCTCTGATGTGAAAGAGATTCAGAAGCAGTCTTTGGTTAGTATGGTGGCTCCATGAATGTATTGGGGACCCAGATCTCTGTTTCAGAATCTCTTCTGTGTGGCTCTAGTCCTCATGGTACGAAATAGCATTTGGAGATCCAGCCATCACGTCTATGTTCCAAGCAGAAAGACAATGAAGGGATTAGGAAGGATGCACTTCCTCCTTTTATAAGACTTCCCTAAGGTCCCACATCATATTTCCATTCATAAATCATTGGCTAAAACTTAGTCACACCCATTCTTTACAACTAAATCTTTGGCAAGGCCCTCATCCCATTGAGGCTGAGCTATGACAATAGTTTCCTAACTCATTTCCCTGGTGCTGGTCTCTTTCTGTTTTTATTTTTAATCCTGTACTACTGTTAGGACAATTTTCTTTGAACAATGCTTTGTCATCCCAGTCCCCTGATCTGAAGCTTTCCATGAATCCTCTTTATCTGAAGATTAAGTTTAAATTCCATTTCCTGCCCAAAATGCCTATTCACTTTCCCTTTATGTGGCCTGTAGATCCCCTTCTCCTTTTTTCTATTCACATTATTCCGTCTGACTAGAGTATCCTCACCTTTTTGTCTCTCTGGGTCTAAATCTCATGTTTCCTTTAATAACTTTTACAAATCCCACATCATTCTTCATTCATCATTGAACATATGTTGTTCATTGATATAAAGCACTCAGAACAGTGGCTAATAGAGATTAGAAAGTGACTATTGTTATTACTAGTGATTACAATAAAAGTGGTAATAGTATGTATGGTATTCCCAACCTCCAGATTGCAAAGTTTATCAAATCCTTCTCAATAATCCAGAAACTAAAGTTATGAGAAGTAAGGAATTTTATCGATAATGATAATGATGTGTTCCCTTGGGAGAAAGAAATTATTTTTACCTGACAGAGCTTCTATTTGGGAATCCAGCCAGGGATCCAAGCTCAATATGCTCTTCTAATGCTTGGAAAACAAGTGCGTTCACTCTGGTCTTGAATTTAGAAAGTTTTAAGTTAATAAGAATAGCATTTTACTCATTTACAATCGCATTATTTATCATCAACTGCAATATATGTGAGTTCATATTTGAAAAAATACATTACAGCTTTAAAAGACTTTCAAGATCTTCATGTTTAAGCACATTTTGGATACTCATATCAGTCAGTACAGGTTAGGTAATGCTGCCATAATAAATAAGCCTCAAATCCAAGCAGCTTAGTATAGCAAAAGTTTGGTTCTTGCTCACATTGCATGTCTATTGTGGGCTGGTAGTAGGGTTGCTCCAAGGTGACAGAGCTGTTATCATTGTACCATTACTGGCTGCTGGGTAAGAGGAGGAGAAGCGAGCTCTGGAGGGTTACACATCAGCATTTAGACATCTGTTTCTTTCACCCGAGTCATTATTTTCATGTTTATTTGTCTTTATGGTTTTTCTAGTTTATTCTTCATTACTAAGATGTTTAAAATTTATAATTCTCAAATTCTGTCACCTTATTTCTAAGGTTTTCTAATGCTGATTTGTGTTGTTTTCTGTATATTATATCACTTTCTTAATGCCTCTGGGTGTGTTTTGAAATAGTGTGTCACAACATTGCATCTTACTTTTGACAATATCTATCTGGCCTGCTTTTGTTACCTGTGGGGATTTTATTCTCCTTATCCTTTATTTGTTTTCTTTTAATAAATTTATGTGAGATATGCCTATGATTCTTCTCTGTTACTCATATTTTAAAATATTTTATTTATTTTTTTGAAAGAGAGCGAGCAAGAGTGGGATGGGGTGGGATGGGGGGCAGAGGAAGAGGGAGTAGCAGACTCCCCGCTGAGCAGGGAGCCTGATGTGGGGCTTGATTTCAGGACCCTATAATCATGACTTGAGCTGAAGGCAGATGCTTAACTGACTGAACCACCCGGGTGCCCCTCTGTTACTCATTTTTGTGTGAGATTATATTTTATGAAATTTTAGGAAAAGTCTCATTTTAGGTGGCTTTTCTAATTTCACAGAGCTCCCTCTTAAGCCTTCTTTTTTCCATATAGTTTTTAAAAAACTGTGGCTTTCTCTCTGATGGTCTGGTTCTTTATCCTTTTCTCACATTTCTCTAGACTTTCTTCTTCCTTCACCCCTATTGTATCTTCTCAGCTCACATCTGACAATGTCTTCTCAGTGTGGGACAGTCATGGTAGCAGCCCTAACTGGTCAGTTTTGGGGTTTACAAAGACTAGAGTGCTTCAACCCCTTCTTATCTTAACCAGGGAAACACTGTACTCACCCACTACTGGATTAGAAAATATCCTCCCTAATTTCAGCTGCTGTTTTCAAGTTGGCATTCAACACATTCCAGTGACTGTCAGCTGGTCATATTGGGGGTTCTCCTTTTGTCAAGTCTGTCACATGACCTGTTGTTTCTTTCCACTTCCTCCCACATTGATGCTGGTAGCATACCAAGTGTTGGGGATGTTGATGGTTTGCTCCCACCTGCTTATATCTTGTCATTCACATAGATACTTTATTGTCATAAACACTGTCTATTTTTTACTTTTATTCATTACTCTATTTTTAATGTGAGGATTTTGGAAGAATCAGGAATTATACCAATACTGCTGCTGACATTATTTCCAGAATTCTAAGTGATATTAACTACATGTTTCTGATGGGGAATCTGAAACTCCAAAGGATAAGTGGCTTGCATGTGGCCACTCATCTTGGATTAAACCAAGGCAGACTGCTCTGTTGGTTATTAGGGTATATTGCTGCTATAAATAATGAACATTCTCTAGTTTTTAATCCAGATATGTATGTGACTCATCACAATTCCAACCTTGAGTTGCTTAAGTATAAATAAGACGGAAGACTTGTCCCTTGGGATGCTTGGGTGGCTCAGTAAGTTAAACATCTGCCTTTGGCTCAGGTCATGGTCCCAGTGTCCTGGGATCAAGTCCACATTGGGCTCCCTGCTCAGCAGGGAGCCTGCTTCTCCCTCTGCCTGCCTCTCCCCCTGCTTTTGCTCACTTGCTTTTTCTCTCTCTCTCTGACAAAAAAAATAAAATCTTAAAAAAAAAACCAAAAACCAAAAACCAAAACAAAACCTTGTCCTGGGTAAATTTATAGTCTATAGGAAGACAGGCATAGAACCAGCCAAGTCAAGGTAGTACCTACCAGACTGCAAGAAGAACTAAAGTTGGATTAGAACCTGGCCCATGTGCACAAAATATTGTGTTGTAGAGTTCTTTCCTTTGTTTAGAGAAAGGACCCTATCAAATTGACTAAAAGGACAACAGTGGTAGAAAAAACTTGATGTCCATGACTCCGTAGCTACATTTTCATTTCACCAGCAAGATATGCCTGCAGTTAGTATTCATGTTGCTGTGTATTCATTTTTCATTCTCTTTTAGAATTGGTTGGGTCATATATGCAAGTATAGTCGCTGTTATCAAACATGTGTTATCAGTACATCCTAAACCACATATCCAGGTCAGTTTTATACCCAGATGTTAGTTAGTTAGTTTGTTTGTTTTCCTGAACCATCTCATTTACCAGGTGGCACCTTTATCCTGGCTTGCTAAGTGTCTATGCTGAAGAAGGTTTCCTGTGTGAGGGGACATCTTGATGTGCCTTTCCTTTTTATGAATTTATCTTCTCTACTCCATGGTTCAGCTGTGCATTGGTTAAAATAGCTAAGCACAGTGCTGGCTTCAGGAATGAGGCAGTGAACCAGACAGACCAAATTACCTTTCTTCAAGGAATTTTATCACGATGGCCAGTACATAGACCTTTGAACATATCTCTGATTGTGTGTAACTGATAGTGCCTAACTGGTTGTGTGCCAAGGTAGTTAAGGCTCACAGAGGAATCCTCATCATGGGAGAGGAAATGACATCAAGTTGGAAAATTATCCTCAGCAAAAGGAAGCTTTGGGGTTTCTACAGAGGAAGTTTGAGTGTAGAGAGCAGATGTGCCTGGCTTGAGGACCCCTGATCTCAGGAGGTTTCAAGGCTGGAAATGTGCCTCAGTCTTTTTCTTCTGGTGTCAAACTATGTGTTGTTCTGGGGTGTTGAATTTTTCATGATATAGAAACACTGTGTTTTAAGGAAAGCAAGGAACTAGAATAGCATCAGATGTTAGACTCTGATGGTAATGCTCTGGGGCCATTGGATAAGTTACTTAGTCAGACTGGTTAAGTCAAAATTCCCTTCACAGTAAAACGGCAGTAATGCTGCCTCCCCTCAGGGTCAGGGTCAGGAACGAGTACAGGATGTACCCCTGTAATCTGGAAAGCACTCTATTCCGTTTTGGATTTATCTTTTAGATTTATGTTGCTTTTGTTATTGCTGCTTCTGTGGTGGTTAGTTTTATGTGTCAACTTGACTGGGCCACCAGTTGCCTGGGTATTTGGACAAACATTATTCTGGGTATTCCCAAAGGATGTTTTGGATGAGTTTAACATTTATATAGGTAAATGGAAAAAAGCAGATTGCTCTCTTGACTGTGGGTGGGGCTCATCCAATCAGTTGAAAGTCTAGCTAGTATGAAAAGTTTGACCCTTCCCTAAGTAAAAGAGAATTCCTACTGCCTGACTACATTCAGACTGGGACAAGGGTTTTTTCCTGCCTTTGGGCTTGAACTGAAACATTGGCCATTCCTGGATTTTGAGCCTGCCAGCCTTTGGACTGGAATTACACCATCGGTTTTCCTGCTTCTCAGGCCTTTGGACTCAGACTGGAACTTACACCAGTGGCTCTTCCGGGTCTCCAGCCTGCTGACTCACTCTGCAGATTTTGGGACTTGTCAGCCCCCATAATTGTGTGAGCCAATTCCTTATAATATATCTCTTTCTAAGTATATACATTCTATTGGTTCTGTTCCTTTGGAGAACCCTGACTAATACAGTTGCTAAGTGGATTCCTAGAATAAATATCATTTCCATAGGCCATAAATGGAAAACAAATTCAAGAATCAGCCTTAAAACTAGACGATTTAGGGGACCAGCAATAGGGCATGATCTGAACAGTGATGGACAGATTTCTCTGTTTTGAAACCTGCCATCCCTTATTCATCCAGTGCCCAAGAATCTACCATTTGTCCCATCAAGTATTCCAGAATTCCCTCTTAAAATGAGATTGCTTCTGGGAAATTGAAAGGGCTTTGGCCCTTGGGGCAAACCTTTTAGCTAAGAGTAACCCTGTTACAGGATGACTGGATGAGATATGGCATCCAGAATAACTGGCCGTAAGGAATTAGGCAGAGGACCAGGGGGTAGCTGGTCAGGGGATGGAAAGATATTCTCTTCACCATTAGCCTCCAGCTGGCTCAAGACGACCTATGCTGTACTGGTTCTCTAGTGACTTCCCAGAGTGGGTTGTGCCTTGTTCTTAACCTTTCTGCTCTGGAGGTTCTATTATTTGTCATATTTCTAGCCATTTTGATGCCTGAATGGAAGAGGAAGTCTTGTCTTCAAGACCAGCTTGAAATGCTTCTGGAAGTATGTGCGACACTAACTACAGTCCCCCAGCTCTTGCCCAGATGAAAACAAGGCTTTGCACGAGTCATCATTCCCATTGGCACTGTATATGTACAGAAAATGAAAATGGGTGAAGCATACCTGCCTCAAGGCAGGGTTTTGAACAGGTCAGCTCCCCTGAAATGCACATAAGGTGTGTGGCAGCAGGTCGAAGAGTGAACTGACTGTCCCCTGTAAAGCAATGAACCAAAGAATATTCTTTCCTACTTTGTGATATTGACAAATGTGACCACCTATGCTAAGGGGTGGTGGAGAGAACTTGACTCATTCTTATAGATATTAAGTAGGTAGATGAAAGAAGGGGAACATGGGAAAATGCTCAGTGGATTCTAAGATGTGCATATTGATTAAAACTTCAGGGGTGCATGGGTGGCTCAGTGGGTTAAAGCCTCTGCCTTCTGCTCGGGTCATGATCTCAGGGTCCTGGGATCAAGCCCCACATCAGGCTCTCTGCTCGGTGGGAGGCCTGCTTCCCTCTTTCTCTCTCTGCCGGCCTCTCTGCCTACTTGTGATCTCTGTTTGTCAAATGAATAAATAAATAATCTTAAAAAAAACAAAAAACAAACAAAATAAAAACAAAAAAAAACTTCACATGTCCCTGATGGTTTGGAGAGTAGAATTTATATCACGGATGAACTCTCTTTCCTGACTCTGGTCATCAACTTGCTCTTTTCTAAACGTTGTTTCCTTAAAACTTATACTCAGTACCGTTTGCAGTTTTGTGCCTATATCCCTTCCCACCCTCCTTCCTTCATTTGTAGCAAGACTGAGGGATCTGTCTCTTCCACTAGAATTATGTTCTGTGAACTTAGGGCTAATCCATTCTCAATCACTGCTGTGTCTCCTATACCCTACACTGGGTAGGGCTCAGTAAATAGTTGTTGATGGACAGATGAATGAATGAATGAATAAATAGCATGGACTCCGGGTCATGTGGACCTATAATTTAATCATCAGCTTAACTGCTGACTATAAAACCCTGGGTAACATTAGTTTAACATCGCTAATGCCTGATTTCCTCACTTGTAAAACAGGATTGATAGTAGCACCTACCTTATAGAGTTATAATTCAGGTAAAATGAGATGGATGGGCATAAAGACTTAGCCCCGTGGCTGGAATAGAGTAAACTCTCAATCATTTTTGTCTCTGTGGCCATTCTTATACCTCGGTATGCTAGCTAAATTCTGTTTAGGTTTCAACTACCTCAGTTGTCCCTGAAGTGCTGGGAGCTGCAAAGAGGAAGGGCTGGAGTGTCGGGAGTAACTCGGTACGGGCTTATTTCCATTCACGGAGAGAAACATACCTGTTTAAGGACGATTCACCTCAGCCCACGTCTTACCTTTACTTAAAGACTTCATCATTCATAAGTGTTTGTGTGTACAGGAACTTTATCATTTAAAAGTAAAAACCAAAACTCCAAAAAAAAAAAAAAGGTTATCTGTCCTTCTTTTTTAATGTTAAGCCAAAACAACAACAAAAAAGTGCCTTTGATGCCTTTGTTGTTTAGTACTTAATAAATCATGGCACATAATTATGTTGATAAATTCCAACAGCCTAGCCGACTCCTCTTTCCTGATGCCAGCATGGGATGCCCCTGATAAATCAATCTCGACTTCCTAACTGCATTGCTATCCTGCACAGGATCTGCTCTGTTCCTCCCTCTCAGTACGGTGGGGCAATACATCACCCAAGCCCTTCATCCTTCTTCCATATCATTAGAGCAACAGCTGGTTCTGATAATGCATTAATGTAATACATCAGGGAGCTGGGTGCCTGGCCGCTACATTACTCAAAAGCTAATGTGATAGTGAAGGGAAAATCCTAGTGTGCTGATAACTCCCAAAGTTGGGGTTTTGTTTTATACTTTCAAGCTTGGCACTTGAAACTTCAGGGCCCAGATTTTCCCATTTACAATCTGTTTTCACGTGATTTGCTAAGTTTGTTTTTTTCTGAACCGGTTTCCTGAGTCTAGAAAGCTGCTTTATTTGTGATCTGTTCCAGGTTAGAAGTTCTACTGTCATGGTCACTGCTCTTTGCCAAGGTTTGAGCAGCTCTTAGTGTAATTTAAGGTCAACATCACAACACTCAGGTTAGGCTCCAGGTTCTGCAATTCGCTGGTTGTGTTGTTTTGGGGAGAGTGGTTGTATGGTTGAAGGAGATGATGTATGTCAAATGCTTGACAGATAGATGTAACTCAGTTAAAATGAACTATTATTATTTGTCATTATTTTCTAGCCCACCATTCACCAAATGAGGTATCCCAGAAGGCTCTTGTTAACAAGTAGTGTAAAAGAAAAAATAGTTTTGTGGATACATAATTTAGGAATATATTGGATTGAAAAAAATCACATAGGCTTTTTTACTGCAGGACTTATCCGAGTCTTTAATATACTAAAGCAATTTATGTGTGTCCTAGAGAGGGATAAAGTAAACATTGCTTCCCAAACTATTTAGCTTTAGAACCTCCTTTTAAAGAGTGGGGGAGTGAGTGACGCCCCTAGAATAACACTGGGAAATTTGAGTGTGATCCAATTCTCTTAAGGCCATTGACATCTTGGCCAAGACAATAAAGCAAACAGATGTAGAATGGGGCCAGAACTCAGGACTGCTGAAGCTCACATTCTTCTCTTCTTCCTCATACACCTATGCTTTTCAAAGTGTGACCTATGATCACCTCTATCAGGATTGCCCAGGGGGAGGATGGGTAGGAGCGAGGGCTTCAGTGGGCACCTCAGGCTTATGCATCAGAGTATCTTGGGTCACGGTGTAGGAATCCTAATGGCAACAAGTTTCTCAGGCAATATTCTTGTAAACTGAACTCTGGGACCCACAGATCAGACCGTGCTTCTTTGTAACTGTGTTATATGGGCCAAACCCATGTGATCACACCTTCCGAAAACTCTGGGGACTTTGGGAAATGGTTGTTGCTTGCTGCTTATGGCCCTCTGCAGGCCCTCCTGACTCTGGAGAAGGTCTGTATCTCAGGAGAAAGCTGGAGGCATCTGTGGGTTTTCACAGGCCAGCTCACCACCTCCCTGCCCTCCGTGGTCAGTGCGAGAACCCCTTTCCTGTGATCCCTGGTAATGCTCCTCCAGGCAAACATGCACCAGGAGATTAGCTTGAAATGGAGAGACTACTCCCAGCTCTGCCAAGTCACTCTGGAGAGAGCATGAGAATGCTTTGGTTTCCATGACGACCAGGTGACTGTAAGCTCACCTTTGGCCCTGGAAACAGCCTCCAGCTTCTGGGAACAACTGAGAGTCTGCTGCTTATTATGAGAGGGAAGCACACTGATGGAGAGGGGGGAAAAACAGCTGCTGTTTCAGAAACAGCTTCAGCTGCCCGTTTCTGAACTGCTGGAAAGTTAGAGAAGAGTGCCCCAGCAAAGACGTAGAAGGTCCAGGAGAACCTCCTGCCAAGAGAGGTGGATATGGGCAGGCAACCCCTGCACCTTGCCATCAGATTTCAGTGTAACCCTCTCTATGGCAACAGTCAACAGTTAACCTTTGTTCGTTTGTTATTTCCTTCTTTGTATTCCAAGGGAGGAAACATTCATTCAGTGGGGGACTAGTGACTGTTGAGGAGCTAATACCACAAGAGCCAATGAACTGACCATTTACTATGTACAGGTGCCTTATATGTATTACCCCCATTTAATTCTCACTTTCTTTCAGGTAAGTTTCCCAATGAGGACATTAAGGTGCAGAGGTTCAGTTATGCTTCGTGGTCACATGCACAAGTGGCATGTGGTGGAGCTGGGCCCTGAACGCAGATGTAATGGAGCATTAAAAAGAGCCTCCTCAAAAGTCTCTGATGAGCCCCACCCATATTACCCCCCCTCCCAACTTTGACACCTTCCTCCCTGAAAGGCAGGAAATCGCCACTTCAGCCATCATATACAATTCAGTTTATTTAGCTTGGGACATCAAAGTCAAGGGCTCAAATGCTTTAATGCCTCTTACTACTGTGTGCATCTTCCTGGCTAAGTGATTGTCCCCTGGAAATTGGCTTCTTCCCTCCAGCAGAATCTGTGATCAGGCCACCACTTGCAGAGTAGTGGGATTCTGCAGAGCAGTCCAGATGGTAATGACTTCCCAGCCAGAGGGCACCTGGAAATGCAGATGGTGTTGATGGGCTGGGGAGCCTCAGGGTGAAGGAGGCCATACTCACTCTGGGCTTGGAGTGACAGGCAGGAGACCTTAGAGTTGGTCCCAGTTTTTATCATTTCATCATTGGGCAATGGGTAGAGATGCCTCTGTAGCCCTAGCTCTTTGATGGGGAGAATTGGACTAGATCAGCATTTCTCAAAGTGTGAGGGATCTCAAGTTGTTTTAAAAAGGTATTTGAGGGGGCACCTGGGTGGCACAGTCAGTTAAGCGTGTGACTCTTGGCTTCACCTCAGGTCATGACCTTGCCGTCATGAGATGGAGCCTTGAGTCAGCCTCACTGGGGGGTCTGTTTCTCTCTTTCTCCCTCTGCCCCTGGCGCTCTCTCTCTCTCTCTCTCTCTCACATAAATAAATAAATCTTTAAAAAATAAAAAGGTATTTGGGATAATTTTTGATGGGACACAGACCTGGCATTAAATAACATTGAGTCACATAATGAGAAAGTTTTGGGGCACCTGGGTGGCTCAGTGGGTTAATAAGCCTCTGCCTTCGGCTCAGGTCATGGTCTCAGGGTCCTGGGATCGAGCCCTGCATCTGGGCTTCCCCCCGCCCCTCTCTCTGCCTCTCTGCCTACTAGTGATCTCTCTGTCAAATAAATAAAATCTTAAAAAAAAAAAAAAAAGAAAAAAGAGAAAGTTTTACTTGCTTCATTTCTTCTGGATGTACCAAGGAGGGAATAGCAGTTGGCTACTCTTATGTACATCTTTAACACCTCTCCACTTCTTTTTTTTTTTTACAATTATTTATTTATTTATTTATTTGACAGAAAGAGAGCACAGGTAGGCAGAGAGGCAGACAGAGAGAGAGGGGGAAGCAGGCTCCCCGCTGAGCAGAGAGCCCGATGCGGGGCTCAATCCCAGGACCCTGAGACCATGACCTGAGCCAAAGGCAGAGGCTTAACCCACTGAGCCACCCAGGCACCCCACACCTCTCCACTTCTTGATAGTGTCTGCTTTTAGCACCAGAGGGGACAGACTCCAGACTCAGAGCTTTGGCTGGCAATAGTATCTCCCTGCAATTCAGCATGATTTTGTCCTTGTGTTTTAAAACTACCTTCTACATTTGACAAGGTGAATTTCCATTTCTGGAAGTCTGTAAGCCATTAGTGTTCTTGGGAGCTCATTGGAAATGTGACTCAGACCCCGCCCCAGGCTATACACATGTTCACAGGATGCCCAGTGCTTCCTACACTTTTGATAGCAGTTTAAGAACCATTGATAAAAGAGTTTCCCCTTTTTAGAAGCAATATTTAAGTAGAAGAAATGGGCCAATTTAAGAAAAAATATGACAAATAATAGTAAGGTACAGCAACATTATGGAGGGGCAACAGGAAAGACAGGGTTGGTGAAGGAGTGGGTTAAAAATTGGGCTGTACAACCAGAGAGCCATGTCTACACAGATTCTGGGGCACTCTACCCTGGAGAGACTGGTTCTATACATCTGGAGTTGTGCCCTTGAACCTGTTTTTAGAGAAATTAAAGAAACAAATCTGCCCCTCAAATGTATAATGAAACATGGAAATTACTGGATGGGATTGTTCCTTCTCTCCAAAAGTCACATGTTGTTATTCTAAAATAGTGGTCCTCAACTAGAAGCCCCTCAAGGGGTGTTTGACAGTATGTGAGGATATTTTTCATTGTCACAATTGGAAAGCTGCTACCAGTGGGTAGTGGGTCTGGTGAATAGAGACCAGAGAGGCTGCTAAACATCCTGCAATGCACAGAACAGGCCCCTACACAAAAAATTATCAAGTCTTGAATGTCAGTAGAACCAAGGATGAAAAACTGTGGTCTAAAAACATTTTTTGTTATTTAAGGTATCTAAGCACAAATCAAGGAAATGCCAGATCACCAAACATCTTGGCTCCAAACACTTAGTTTTTATCTCATGAAGCATACAAGCCAGGGGCCTTCCCCAGTATCAGACCCCATAACCCTCTCTAAACTCATCACGCCCTACTACCTTTACCCCAGCACACTCAGCTGCAACCGCACTGGCCTCCATGTTGTTTTTGGAATAGCCTGAGTATAGACATGTTTCCACCTCAGGGCCTTTGCACATCGCTTTAAAAAAATCCCTCTTGTATCCAGAGTTCCCATCCACATTTTCTTCAGACGGGCTTCTCTTCAAACCTCATCTCACCATCAAGGCCTTCCTGACCATCTTGTTTAATAAGCAGCCCTTTCTTTAACTCCCTTTCCTCCTTTCCCTGCCATTTCTCCTTATAGAACTTACCTTTGGAATGTATGCTTATTTCTTGTTCCTTTACTAGAATATAATAAGTACCATGAATGTGTCCTCACTGTTATATTCCAAATTGTAACTGTGTCCGGCACATGAGTGCTTTAAATGAGCAATGAGTGAACGAACAGATGGATAAATAAATGGATGCTGGGATTGCAGTTCCAGGGAGCCAGTGTCTGGTGGTGTCTCTCTATGCCTCAGTTTCCCCCTTTGTCAGGTGAATTTGTACAGATGGCCTCTAGGGTCCATTCCAGCCCTAATGTCTGCCAGCGTGGCTTCTTAGTTCTCACCTGCATCCCTGTCTCTCCAGTTAACTGCTTGCACCCTCCCAGCGCCACCCTCCATTACCCCAGATGCCTTCTGTCAGAGCTGAGAGGCCTCCGGGAATTAGGGATGTCAGAACTCCTCAGAAAGTGGCAGATCCATTGTGTGAACCACTGAATTGGGTAATTAGGGAGGGTGGCACTTCAGTCGTTTTAAAAGCTTAGTGGGTGGGAAGAAGAACTGTTCCCTGACAGCTACTGCACATCCACTTCGAGGTGCAGCTTTTCCTTCGGAAAATCTGGTTTTGTCACTGAATAGTGCTTTATTGTTCTTCAAAGGACTGTGTGAAGAAAGGGGATAAGGGCTGGGGGCCTGGCATTGACTTGTGGACCTCTTGCTTCAAGAGAGGAGGATGATGGTGGTAGAGAGGAGGCTAGCCTCATAGCCCTGGTTGGGAAGTGAGGCACTCTTAGAGTAAAAAACACCAGTATCGTAGACCTGGATATTGGTCCATAAGCTCAAGTGCTCAGGAAACATCTCCTTTATTCTTGATAACCGATTTCATTTCTGACCCTGAACTCTCATTCTGCTGGACTAAAGGAAAGTTAACCTCCATTCTGCTTGGGGTTCCCCCACCCTGAGGGGGTCATAACGTTCAGATTTAGATCGGATTCGATTGTTCCTTGCACTCCTGAAATTATGAATGTTGTAAGCAGTTGTTTCTAACAGGGGCAAGGCTTGGAGGTGGGGGTGGGGATCAGGGCCTACGTACTCTGAGATGCTCAGCCTTTCCTACCACCCCCCCCAAGGTCCCCAAGCCAGGGATATCTTTCTTGTGGAGAGGTGGATGAAAGCCTCATTTCTTTCCTATTCTCCCAATATATTTGCTTCTCCCCGTACTGGGGTTTATGCTTTTAGAGACAAAAGACGTTGAGGAAATATCTGTAGTAATCTTGACTTCCCTGAAACAATGGGCTACTTAAATGGAGGGAAAGAAAAAGGAAAACTAGATATAGAAGAGGAAAGCAACCATTAATTTCTCAAATTATTATCTAGCCTTGATAATAATGCTGACCCATTACATACTGAGCACTCGCTATAGGGCAGGCACTGTGTTGGGGCCCTTGGAACAGCCTTAGGAGATAATAATAGCACACTCTTTTGTCATCTTACTGTGGATCAGCACAGGGCTGGGCTCTTCACCTATATTAATTTCATTAATTCTCCCTGTACTCCTATGAGGTGGTTGCTGTTATTATTCACATGTTGCAGATGAGGAGATGTGGCATAAAGGAGTTAAGTGAAGTGTCCAAAGCCACACAGGTTCGTAAGTAGGAGACCTGAAGTTGAAACCCAGGAGGCCGGCTCCAAAGCCAGAGCACAGGCTGGCTCACCAGCCTCCCAGGAGAGGTAGAGTTGGCTGCCTTGCCTGGGACTTTCCCAGTAGTGCCCTCCCTCTGTCTTGCCAGTTGGGAAGCTATTTGTAACTTCTAGGCAGCTGCACACACCTGACATCTGGGAGCAAGCTGGTCCCAAAGGCAAAAATCCAATGCATAGTCAGCTACTGCAATGGTTCAGTGGGAAAAATGAAACACCTGGCTGCCTCGGGGGGCTGCTCAGCAGGCCAGACACTCCACAATCCAAATGAGGATGGCTCAACAATAGTCGTTATATCTGGGAAGCATGAGGTCAAGGCAATTTTCTGTAGACTTAAGGATCAGTTAGTATCCACCAATATACAATACAAGAGGCATTCCTTTTTATAGAAATAATAGCACTTTTTTTTTTCCAACCAGAAGACTCTCCTATTTTTCAATTGAAATTTTTATTGAGATAATTATAGGTGTACACACAGTTTTAGTAAAGAAAGAAAAGAAAGAAAGAGGGATGGGGTACTGTGTTTAATTTATACAGTTCCCTCCAACGAGATCACCATTTTGCAAAACTATAATGTAATCTCTTGAGATACTGAAGAGTTCTGTTGCTACAAGGATCTCTTCTGTAACTGCATTCCCCTCCGTCTCACCCCCACCCAGTCCCATCCCTAAAACCCCAGCAACCACTAATCTGCTCTCCATTTCTAAAATATTGTCATGTCAGAAATGTCACAGAAATGGAATCAGATGGTAGGCAACTTATAGGTTTGACTTTTTTCCCTCAGTCCAGTTCACTGCCAGTTTATCCAAGTTGGTGTATCCATATCCATAATCATTCTTTTTCATTGCTGAGTAATAGTCCATGGTATGGATCTAACAGTTTGTTTAATCATGTACATGCTGAAGGATAATTGGGCTTTTGGGGGGGTGTTATGAGTAAAGCTGCTATAACGCTCAGGTAAAGATATTGCTGTAAACGTACACTTTTCATTTCTCTGGGATAAATGCCCATAAGTACAATGGCTACATCGTGTGGGGATTGTATGTTTAGTTTGTAAGACAGTGTGCCAAATTGTTTTCTAGAGTGATTGTACTATTTCACATCCCCAAAACCAGTGTATACGTAGTCTATGTCCTTGCCAGCATTTTGTATTGTTGTTGTTGCTATGATTATTATTATCATTATTATATTGCCAGTCTTATAGTCATGGTTATATTTTATTATGGTTTTTGTTGACATTTCCCTAGTGGCTAATGATGTTGTACATCTTTGCATGTTCTTATCTGTCATCTGTTATCCTCTTTGGTGAAATGTCTGTTCATTTCTTCTGTCTTCTTCTTCTTTCTGGTGAAATGTCTGTTCATGTCTTCTGCCCATTTTCTAGTTGGATTATGTTTTTCTTTCCCTGTTTATTTTTGAGAGTTTTTTCTATATCCTTGGTATTATTTCTTGCTAGATATGTGGTTTGCAAATACTTTTCTATCACTTTGTAAACTGTCATCTCATCCATTTTATAGAATCTTTTACAGAACAAAGCTTTAATTTTGATGAGGTCCGGTTCATCACTTCTTTTATGGGTCATGCTTTTGTTTTAAGTCAACAAACTCATTGCCTATATCTAGATTACAAAGGTTTGTTCCTATATTTGTCAAAATATTTTCTAGTTTGGGATTTTGCATTTACTCTTTCTTTCATTTTATTGCATGCGTGCATACGAATTTCAATTGTTTTAAGTCCATTTGTTGAAAAGTATTTTTGGAACCTTTACCGTGTGCCTGACAGTGAGCTAAGAAGCACTTTTAAGTCCTGTTTTATATAATCTCCATAACGATTCTACAAAGTGGGAACCGTATTCCAAGTTCTATGGCTGTGGAAACTGAGCATCAGGGAGATTGCTGGATTGTCCTGAGGCCATACAACCAAAAGCAAGCCTCACAGCAGCCTCACTCAGTCCACAGTCCTTCATCATCTCTAGTTAAGTTCCTGAGTATCTCTATGTCCCCCTCTTCATGACAGAAAATTCAAACTTTCTTCAAATCAGTTCCTACCTTGGGACCTCTCTTTGGGCTGTAGCTAAATCTAATTTTCAGGAGGTGCAAGTGTAATATAATATGGATTATCTGTTCATCATTTAACTCAGGGAAGTCTTTTCCCCCTCACTAATATCCATGATAAAGCATATGCAAATGTCTGTAATTGAACATAATTAAAATAATGAGAGTTGAAAGAATGTGATATTCAAAATAAATGCAATAAGGAGTTGGACACAGCCATTATCCTAATTCAAAGTGATTACTTTATGATAACATTATCAAGGCCTCTAATATTTCTGTCTTTAATATAAATTACTTACTTTGGGAAGGCAGGTGCTCTCTGATTGGGATGGATTCCTGTCCTAGGTCTATTTACCAGTCATTCCACACTCCTTCCTGTAGGAATGATGGTGCCATTCTGGCCAGAACCATAGGCGTTTGTACCTCCCTGCCATCCTGCCCAAGCATAAACCTGCCCTGAGATAACTAAGAGGGTGCAGTGGGATCCGACAGCCTGGTATCCTTTTGGGCACATATAAAACCCACCCAAAAGTAAGTACGCTGAAGGAATCCAAGGCCAGGGGTTACATCCCAGGGTGTGCCTGTCACAGTGCTATTCTTAGAGATTTGCAGTCTGAGCACCTCAGAGGTATTTCCTTGCTCTGCCTTCTCTCACGTGTTTTATACAAAATTCAGCTTGGGTGCATAGCCATAGCATACAGAGGCTTAGAAATTAGTGCAGCCATTTAGTGGGTGAAAGGGTATAATATACAGAGGACAGTACTCTGGTTTTGGATGGTTATGCTTCAAATCTCGCTGCTGCCTTGGACCCTTGTGTGACCTTGGGTGAGTTACTTACCCTATCTGGGCTTCAGTGTAATTTTCTTTATATGGGAAGATAAAAATTTAAGTTATAGGGGTTTTTCCTCTGAAATTAAAGAATATTTATATGAAGACCTTAGCATTAAACAGTGCTTAACAAACGGTGAATGTTGAATGTCACAGAAAACAGAGACAATTTTAAGTGTTTTGTCCAAAGTTAGTTGCTGCAAGAATTGGGATTTGAGGATGAGAATGTGAGATTGTGGGCTCCTGACTCAACAGAGAGGTTCATTGACTGGGTGGGTACTGGCAGGATGAGGAATACGGGCAGATTTCTCCCATCCTTTTATGTGCTTCTACCTCCAACGCATAGAAGATAGATGTATCCAGCTGAGTCTGAATTTCTCGGGGGTGGGGTATGGAGAAAATGATCTCATACACTTGTCTTGCTCTGGGCTCCTTGGCTTATGCCGGTCATGATGATGATCCTATGCTGAGTCATCCAGCTAGAAGCTGGTTCTCACCCAACAGAACTCCTTATGAGAAGTGAGGGTAGCCTCCCCCAAAATGTACATAGACACATCCAACACCCCTGCTTTAGAATGGTTGGAGCCTTCTAGGATAAGTGGGGGCTGAACCACAGAAGGCCAGTGGGATTTGGTGTATCTTCTCTGGTGACTCTCCCCAGACCAGCTCGTATGAAGGTTTCCACTGGCCACCATTGGACTGTGAGCATAACATTATATACCATGGACTGTGATCATAATGTTATATGCCATGGGGTGGGCATTGGCTGGAGTTTTTCATATATGCGGTGACCAAAGTTATTCCCATTTGAGGATCCTCAGCTCTTTGGCTCCCAGTAACTGGATTCTGGTCTGATGTATTCCGTTTCTTCACTTTTTTTTTTGCCTACTGCAAGAGATCCCTTCTTTATCCAGACTGGTTCTTCAAGTTGCACAATCAGGAGGAAAAAGAGAAGAAAGCATGTGTATTGCAGCTTTTTCAGAGAGAGGCATGGGAACAGTTGTATGTATGAGGAAAGTAGGTAGGAGGAGGGCTTGTGGAGAAGTCCTGTTTTTGGTTATGCTTCCCATCAGGGTTCTCCCCCTGGCTCCCCTTACAGAGCACGAATCATTTGGGACCTGACAGTGGGGTTACAATACATTTTATTAAAATGATCTGCAAAACAACCCTGCTAGACTGATTTTAATATTCCCCATTTCGAGAGGAGCACCAAGGTGCTAGCCCAAGACCACACAGTCAGAAGGTAGATGTCCATCATTCGAATCCAGACCCTCTGGTCTGACTCTGCCCCTTTCCCTGCCTCCTGGCAAGGTGCAGCTCACTGTTAGCTCACAGCATGTAGAAAGAATTAAAGAATAATCATCATTGCAGCTCTGTGCTGGGAAATGGCAATTAGCCTCTAGTTTGTTTGGATTAATATCTCTGGAGACCTTTATGAAGTATTATTTATTGATAAGGAACGTGCAGAACAGCCCAATAGGAGTTCCTTATCCAGTGCTCTTGATGGAGCTTCTATATGACATGAACTTTTCTTATCATCCTAAAGATGTTGCTAGTTGGTCTTGGGAAATTTTGGGGTACTTTCTGGATTTTCTTTTTTCGGAAGGCCTGTAACTTCTGTGGGGAAGTGTGCTCTGTGGGATGAGCTTGGCTGAAGAGCTAGACCGACTTGGACAAATTATAGCCGTGGCAATAAATAACACTGTTGTCTTGGGTAAATAAGGCTCTTCACTTCTTTGAGCCTTAGTACCTATCTGGGGGCATGGCTGGGAAATTAGATACGGTGTATATGAGGCTCCAGCATCTGAGGTATGGAAGGCATTTAAAAGTCACAATCATTATTGTCACAGTTTTTAAAATTTAAACACATGTTAACATGAATTGGCAAGCAACACATGCTAGCACGCATCAGGTAGTGAGAAAAAAAAATTACTGAGATTCAAAAAAAATTGAAAACCCATTTTCCACAAAGTAGATATTCTGCACAGAAAGAGCTAAGGGTTGAGCTTAAATATACAGAGAGATGAACTGTAAAAATCCTCTACCAAGTTGTGATCTTTAGGAGTAGGATTAGGCTGAATTTACCTTAATACAAAACATTAAAAACCCTTTAAAAAGAAAAAAAAAAAGAGAGAAACAAGAAGAATAAAGTCCTCTTTAAAGAACAAAGAGATTTTGAGTTGCCTGAGAGACTCTGTTTATGTGCCCAGAGTGCAGCTGCACAGGATTGCAGGGGAGAGGGAAGGAAGGGTTAACATTGCTTAGGCAACTCTTCAACAAAAGCTACTTGTATAATTGACTCAAATTTTATCTCTTCATTAAAGTGAGACTGCTAATGGCTCACCCTTTCTTAGCCATCACTAAGTACTGTGTACAGTGAAAATGTGGAAGTCTGAATCCCTTTGAACAGTAACCCCCAACTTGCAACCTTTTAGATGACCTTCCTGTAATTAGTGTGAATCAGTGAGCCTTTGTGTGTGTGTGTGTGTGTGTGTGTGTGTGTGTGTGTGTGTGTGTGTGTTGGGGGTTTTGCTGTTGTTTCTCCAGAAATTCAATAAGGAATCAAAATCCACCATCAGGAGACACTGTGAAGATGCTCAGGATGGAGCAGACATCTGCCGACCTGAGTCAGTATGAGGACGCAGCTGCTGCAGGCGGGGAACTCTGGGTTTGAGCCTGCTGTCCCCCTTTCTCTCAGCCCCAGGCCCTCTCACACCCACAATGACCATCCTGTCTAAACTGAAATGGATACAGAGCATGCCGTGGCCACAAGGTTGAGCCAGTGACCTTCTGTCTTCTGGTCTCCTTCTCCCTTCCACTTACACATGATAATAAGTAGGAGTATGTGGATACGGGGATCTTGGAGTGAACGTTACTCACTGGGCTTAGAGCCATATAAACCCATCAATTTCTCTTTCTTTCTGTAACATATAAGTGAAAACCACAGGAGGGAAAATGCCTGTCCTCCTGCCTGTTTGAAAATGCTGTGTGTGCATGTGTGTGTGTGTGTGTGTGTGTGTGTGTGTAACAGATGTAGAGTCAGAGACAGAGACTTTCAAGCCTCTTTCCTTATGAAGTTCTCAGTAAATCCATCTGCGTGAAGGAGGCAGAAAACACAGCTATGTCTGTAGAATTTGCCTTCTTACCCAGCAAGCATAGAGGCTGTGTTCATTGAAATGTTGGCCATTATTCTATTTGACTTCTCTGATGTTCTCAGGTTGATGTTTAAGATTAATGAGGCATTAGTTCTCAATCAAGAAGCCATAATCAAGAATACCCATTTAGCTGCAGCGAGTTGTGTCGCTGCATTAATTAATATCATTTGACCTTTGTATTTTGGGTGGGATGATGTATCGCCGCATTTTCCTGAGCTGTGCCATAAAATTGATAGCTTGAATATTGCTGTTCGTGGCCGAATGGTTCGTTTAAGTTAAATACTGCGCTGGTAATTAATATAAGGTAGGTAAGTCTGGGCAGATGATACATATTAATTCTTACTTAGTGAAGCAAGCCCTGATGGGTGGCACTGCTTCATCTGAAGCCCTTTGGTGCTGGGGACATTGACATTTAGAGGAAAACTCTCCTAAAGGTACATCATGAGGGGTCATTTTCTGACCCGGAGATCATGGGTACACAAACATTTAAGTATACAGATGGGACAGCCCCACGGGGGCTTGTTGGACCCTCCACATGAGTGTTTCTCCAATTATAGTGGGTAGATTGCTCAGATGTAGACTCCATAAAGTCTTGGGTACACTGACGGTTGCATTCTTCCAGATGGTGCTGACGATGCTAGGCCAGGCACCACGATTTCTGTAGCAAGTTTTGAGGCAAGAGTTTGACCAGCCATTTTTTGTAAAGGTTCTGAGAGTAAGTATTTTTGGCCTTTAAAGCCATACAGTCTGTCTTACAACTATGTAACTCTGCCCTGATGTGAGGAAATGGCCATAGGTGGTATGTACACAAATCGACATGGCTGTGTTCCAATAAAACCTTATTTTATGGAAATGGGTTGTAGGTTGGATTTGATCCATGGGCAGGAGTTTGGTGGCCCCCGCAGTTCCATGTGGGTAAGGCTGTTCTGTCCACTACCATGTTTCAGTGCCTAGCAAAGTGGCAGGGGCATGATGTGGAATGCAAGAAATACCTAAAGTTTGAGTGATCATTTCTACATCATTTCTTCAATGGTAAGAGCAGATCAACCTGGCCCCCAGTATGAGTTATCTCTGTCGATGCAGGAACCAAACGCCCCTGCTCTAGACTCCTATTTAATCTCATTGGCTGTGAGCCAAGAAGAGGAACAAGGAGAATTTGCCCCCTTTTTACAGCCATCAATTGATCTTACAGGAGATCCAAATATACTCCAGTCTTCCTAAAGTACATTTATGTCTATTACTCTATTTATAGAAATTTGATCAAAGATGCACATATCACACCATAACCTGCTTTGAAAGCTAAATAGTGTTTTAAAAACATCTTTTCACATCCCTTAATATTTTTTACACCATTATTTTTACTGGCTGTACAATATTCCATATTTTATTTAACCAGTCTTCCATGGGAAGACATTTATGTTGTTTCTTTTACTCCACCTGCCACGTGCTAAATATTACAGTGCACATATATTTTAGAGCCCAAATACACATATTGTTTTAGAAAAAATACCTGAGGCGTGCCTGGGTGGCTCAGTGGGTTAAAGCCTCTGTCTTTGGCTCAGGTCATGATCCCAGGGTCCTGGGATCGAGCCCCACATTGGGGGTCTCTGCTCAGCGGGGAGCCTGCTTCCTCCACTCTCTCTGCCTGCCTCTCTGCCTACTTGTGAGCTCTGTCTGTCAAATAAATAAAATCTTTAAATAAAAACAAAACAAAACAAAAACCCAATGTTTAGGAAAAATACATGAATAGAGAATTTCAGTTAGAAAGACAAGCATATTTTCAAAATTTTTGATCCCTTAAGACTAACTGCCCACCATGAATTCTAGAGTCCTACCCAAAGTGCATGATACTACCTGCTTTCATGAAAATTATTGAGAAAGAACTTTCAGAAGAAAAAGGTAAACCTTGTTTAGGGGTGATTATTGTGCCATGTGGAACAGGGAATGCAGAAATGTTGGTGGGGGTGGGGAGAGAGACAAATCTTTGTGTGCCCAACTATTACCCTACAGCCTTGACTTTAGAGTTCAGTTTTCTTTAAAAAAAAAAAAAAAAAAAAAAAAAAAAGGACAGACAGACTTTTTGGATGCTCTAAGTCAACTTTGCTTCCTTATAGGCATAGAATATGTTCAGACTTGGTGGGGAATCTACATGGGTAGAAGAAGGGGTCCTGGACTCTTAGATCACACTGATTTATGAAGTATAATAATGAGAGTGGGGTAAGGTGGGGCTTTGGTCAGTCTTGCCATTTCATTATAAGGCAAGAAATACTGAGTTGCAACAATATTCTTTCTTTAGGGTCTCTGGGAGCTCTGCCATAGAGGAATTCTCTCGACTCCGTCACCATAGCATTCATTTTACCATAGGAGAGAGACCCCACACAAGCCATGCTTCTGAATAGGAAACCATGAGAACCAAGGTCAGGACAATTATTGAGGACAAGAGTTAGATTTCTAGTGTCAAGTAAGTGTCATATCAGGTTGGAGTACTTTAGGGAGGTGTGAGGTTGAAGTATTTTGTTTTTGGTTTTGTTTTTGTTTTTCTGTTCCCAGTGAGCTGTGAGAATTTTGGTATATGTAAAAGTGGAGGTCCCAGCAGGAAACTGGTGGCACAATCAAATTGATTAGCTTGAAGTGAGGGATTCTTTACAAAAGCATGGATAGGGTGTGGGAAATTCTCAAGGGATAATCTGTACCCTGAGATCAGCATAGTAATAGGGAGACAGTTACCACCTCGAGGACTGAAGGGGGAAGAGAGGGAACAGTTACCAGGACCTTTGGGTGGTGGGCACTGTGGGATTTGATAGGGATGTGCAGCCAGCTTGCAGCTAGCCTGAGAGACAGTCTAGGGAGTAAATATCCCAAGCTCACTCTCCTCCCTCCATCTCTGATGATGCTTCCCATTGACCAAACCCATCTGGAAGCCAGAGGCAAGGTAACCCATTGCTGTAGTTTGTCCAGATCAGCCACTTGCATGAGCATAGAGAGGAGTGGAGACTGATGGAGCTTGGAACTCTGGGCAAATAGAAGGTAGCTGCATGGATTGCTTAATCTTACTGTTTCCTAGGGCAACACACTTTAGTTTAGACCTGAATCTGTAAGCATCATGAATTTATGGCCACATGATACGATTTTTTAAAGTCCAGTGCTTAATCAAATGCCAACTCTGGGATATTAGATGGGAATTGCATGATTATGTGGCAGGTGCAGTGGCACATACCTGCACCACGTCCCTGACAGATTCCTTCTAGATTGCTTTAAGAGCTCCTTGAAGATTTGCCAAATTTCTAGACTGACTGGACATTCAAATAATTTCTCCTGGGTCCCAGATGATAAATGAACTATGCCAAGGAAAACAAAATATTGATTTCATTTTTAAAGATAGAAGAGAAATGGTTTTTACATTCACCCCAAGGCAGCCCATCCGGGAGCAAAATGAGCCTCATTCTCATAAAATTTTCTTTTAAATCTAACTCAATTTACCGGAGCCTCAGATTCAATGTGTAAACCTGTCTCATTTGGTTTCATGTAGTTTTATGTTGTTGTTAATTTAGTTTTCCTTTTTTTGCATACCATGAACCATTTGTTAATTTTTAAAATGTTAGACTATTTGACATAAAATCTGAATTCTCACTTCTTTTGAAACATGAAAATGTGACCATGTTGGACTTCTTTACCATGTGGGAAAAAACTGTTGGAACCAAGAATGGGTTTTCCTCTTTATCTGGTGCCTGCCCAATTGCTCCTGGTTGTCACTCATGTACGGGGTTTGAATTTTCAGTCTCCATAAACTCCTAAATCTCTGCAAAGAGGGCATAGTCTCAACCCAGTCTTACTGTTTTGTTCTGAGGAGAATTCATGGACATATATACCAGAGGCTCCAGATATGGAAATTTTTTCCTGGAGTGACTTTAGATCTCTGTGAAAGTCTAATATTCTCAACACTTGGACCTCATTGCATTTTTTTAAATTTGGAAGAAATTGAAGTAGACCACACAGACATTTACCTTTGGATTGTCTTTAACAAAAGAGAGTGAAGCATTGTCAAAAGCAAATACTCAGTAGTATAAATCAGATACCAGGTTGGGGAGAAGTTATCAGGGGGCCTAAGTGGGCAAGCTTGACTTTTAAGTGTTTAAGCTTTGGTATATCCAAGGCTGGCATCTTTTCAACAAGGTAATGGAATTCTCTTTATTTCAGGGAAATGTATGTGGGTATTCAACATGTAAAACAGATCAAAACAGATCAAAACTGGGGTGGGGGGACTTTCACAGAAATGAAGTTGAGGGGAGGTACGGTACAGAGCCACCACTCATCCTTCTCCACATTTCTTTCCTGGTGATGGAGTAGCCCCTGTGGCACCTCTCTTGTGTCCTAAAGTGCAAAGATGTCCTCCTATCCTGATAATCTTTCTGTTTATGACATATGAGAACCTCATGGAATATCCATCCATTATTAACATAAAAGTGGTTTTTTCTGTTTTTTTTTTTTGTTTTTTTGTTTTTTTTGCATATTCCGCCTCTCCTGTCTGCATCTTGCTTGACATCTATGTTGGATGTTCCTATGTATATAAAAATTTATGTCATATTGCAGACAGATTTTGACTAATTCCAATTGACATCTCCTTGAGCTCATTAGGATTTTTCCTATTTTATGATCTATGAAACACTTCTCAATGGAAGATGCTGACATATCTGCATTTTCCAGTCTAGAAAACCTATGTGAGCAAAATTTTCAGAAAACATTTATCCTGAATCCATTGAACTCTCACCTAATTATAAGTTGTCTTAGCCCTCGGTTCAAGGAACATGGCAGAGTTCTTGAGCGAAGAAAGGGGCTCAAAATCATTAGCAATTCATTAGTCATCTGTACCTTTCTGAATGGTCCTTTTTGTATTCACTCCTTAGAGTTTATGTCTAGCCTCCTACCAGCACTACCCTTCCATGATTTACTCATTTCTTCCCTTCTATTTTGTCTCTACCACAGGGCCTTTGATAATGATTTTCTTCATGCCTAGAATGCTTCTTCATGCCACTTTCCCAAACTAATTAATCTTGAGTCTTCCTCTACCTCAATTCAAACATCACTCCTTCAAGTGAAGCTCTTTCTAAATCTTAGACCAGGTCCAACTCTTCCCCTCTACAGGCTTTCATTGCAGCTTGTTAATATTCACTTATTTGTATGATTATTTTGTTTTGTTTAAGTTCAAGTTCCCTTAAAAATAGGACCTGAATAAAACTTACATGCTAAGGCTTTTTAGAGAGGTACAATGCCAGGACAGCTAGAATGAAGGAAAAAGGGAAGTGAGGCAGGAAAGACAACAAACATATACAAAACAGTGTGTTACTGAACTGGCCACAGCTTTATATGAAACTATGGTGAGCTGCTCCATTACATGGGTGGTCTCCAGGGTAGGCTGTATGGGATCACCGTACCTTGGAACAGTTTGTTGAAATGGAGAAGAATGTGTCTGCTAAGGTCTTTCAGTCTCCTTTAATTAGCCAAATTCACTCCATAGTTGAATGAACACACCTATATTTACAAGGTCTATTACCTGGCCCCTTAGGGCATCTTCTGGAGCAGCCAGATCCCATGCTTCATAGTGTAATACTTCTTATAAACCCAAAAGCAATAGGAGGAACCATAGGTTTCATGAGTCTGATTGGGTTGTGCTTGGATTGTGAAATCATGGCAGGTGTGATGAAGGTCATGCCAGAGCCCAACTTAGAGGAGGCTGTAGCAGCCAGGAGTTGTTAGGAGATGAGGTGATAGTGAAGGCTGGACTTCCCATTGAGGAAAGGGCCAACTCACAGGGCATTGGTGGAGCTGAAACAAATCTTGGGAGTATAAAAATGTTGTCCCATGCATGCTTGTCTATGTCTTCTATCTTGTACGCACTCTGAGTATAAGAACTACATTTATTTGACTCTGCTCAATATTGTATATTCAACCCCTAAAACAGTGCATGGAAATGGAGTTACTCAGTATTTGTTGAATGGGGAGATGGGCAGGTGAATGGATGGATGGAGAAATATGTCAATGTTCAATGAAATCTCCTAGCCTCTGTTTTCCTTTTTATAAATCATAGGTAAATTCTCATTAGGCAGTGGCAGCCATATCTGATTGATTGGGAAACCATCTTTGTACGTGATGAAAACCCTGTGTTCTGCCACCTGGAAGTCTGGAGCTGTCCAGCTGCTGTGCGGGTCCTGGAATTTTGAGAATCCCTAGAGAGCTGTTTTTTCTCTAGATTGTCACTTTCCTTTCAGGGTTTAAGTATTATTGGTATACAAACCCCAGGGTCTAGGTGATGTAAGAAACCATTAATGGTGTGGCTTTTGGAGCTCTGAAAGGTAATATTTTCTGGATGTCTTCGATGAGCAAGGCATAGTAAGTACCCTGCATAAATTATTTAATCCTTAGCAAAGTCGTATAAGGCAAACTTTCCTGAGTGATGGAATTGGGACTTGAACCCAGTTTTTTCTGACCCTGGAGCCCATCGTTTTAACCTCTGTGCTGGCATTTTCTAATATATGCATGTGTGTGTTACACAAGATGGGTTTTAGATACTTCACCAGCAAGATTATTCATTTTAGTGGTTATATGTTTGCCTAATACGTATTAGAACAGTACTAGTTTTTAATTTTGGAGAATGTTTGAATTCAAAAGTACATTAATTTCAAAAAGACATTTCCAATTTTAATAAAAATATCGAGTATATAATAATATAGCTGGTAGAAATATGGCAGAAACCATGAAGGTGGCACAGGTTGACGGACGTTTATGAAATATTGCACTATGCTCAATGAAATATCCGGAGAGACTCAGAACCCCTAAGTCCTGCCTCACCTGCTTCCCCTAATTCTTTAAGCCTGAAGGATCTATAGTTCTTAAGCTATCGTTACCTGCTGTGTCCTTTACCTGTTTTTCATTCTAGGTTAGTAAGCTACTCAACTATTAAGAGGTAAGGGAGTGGGGCACCTGGGTGGCTCAGTCGTTAAGCGTCTGCCTTCAGCTCAGGTCATGATCCCAGTGGTCCTGGGATCGAGCCCCACATTGGGCTCCCTGCTCAGCAGGAAGCCTGCTTCTCCCTCTCCCACTCCCTCTGGTTGTGTTCCCTCTCTCACTCTCTCTCTCTCAAAAAAAAAAAAAAAAAAAAAAAAAAGCTAAGGGAGTCATGAGTGGAAGAGAAGTTTTGACATGGGAATCAGGGGAAGTGGTTAACTATAGGTAAGTCTAGTAGTTAATAGGACTCATATTCAGCTTGGGCTGTACCTTTGCATTTTCAACTCCTTTTTGATTCCCTTTCTTTTAAAACAGGAAGTCTTTGTCCCTGAGTTTGGAAGAAAGGTTGAAGATGTGATACCATGGTATGACCGCATACTTGAGAGAAGATCACTAAGATCTCTGTCACTGTCTCCTTCCCCTACCCTTAAGAATTTCCAGAGAGGACTCCATTCCTAGCACATAGCGGCAGTTAGAGAAATGAGCTAATTTTTGTAAAGTTCTTAGAAGTGTGCCTGGCACATCTTAATCACCATATTTGTGTTCGTTATTATCTCTAGTATTATTAGAATAGTACATTGATTGAATGGGTTAGAGCCGAGGAAGTAGAAAAAACATGATTTTCAGGATCCGTGGGAGTTGTGTGTTAAGCCTCTGTGTTACCTGCTGTATGTACACTCCAACTTCCCTCGCTCTGTTCTCTGCTCTACAGTAACCAGATCCTGGGTCCCCTCGTGGCCATTTGGATCTGGCCATTGGAGGGCATCCTGGCTAGAAATCAGAGGAAAGGATAAGAATGAGGTCTGGGTATTTATTCCTCTGGCTCCTGCTCTGAGATTTCCTGTGCCCTTTACCTGAAGGTCAATATTTCTTTTCTCAAGCACCTGTTCTGAGCAGTTCTGTCTTTCTGTGGTGTCTTTATGACTCCCCCTCACCCTCTTGTTCCTTGAGACCTAAGGATAATGATGGTTTTGTTGGTATTAGTCTGTGTTGATGTTATATCTGAGGCCTTGGACAAGTTCCTCAGCCTCCCTTGGGCTTAGTACCTTCATCCACAAGGCAGCCAGGGTCTCACACTCAAATGTCAGGGACCAGGAAAGTGTCTCAAATGAGTGAGGTGGGTCTGTACCATGCCTCAAGCCTCTTGTCAGTTCCCATAATGGCCATACAATAAAGCAGGCTCAGGTGATCAGACATTTTGATTTGTAAAGAGAATCCAGAGATCTAGCTTGTATATGTAGTCTCTGGATTTGGAAGTGTTGGAAAATAAGTAAACAGTAATTTTGAAATATCAGGCAGGCCAAAATTGGGGTTAAGAATTATTGAGAAGACCACAGGTAATATATACAAGGCAGTGTTGCACAGTGGTTTGGAACACCAATTCCAAAGCCTCACTGCCCTGATTTGAATGAAGGCTCTGTGCTTACTAGCTAGGGGACCTTGAATATTTTACTTTGCTTCTTTGACCCTCAGTTTCCTTATCTGGAAAATGGGGATAATCTTATACCTGTCTCATAGGGTCACAGTGAGGATTAAAAGTTCATATTTGAAAAGATATAGGAGGCTGGTACATAAAAAGCACTACATGGCTTTTTTTTTTTTTACACTGGTAAATAAAATGAATAAATATGATGCACTTGATATAATGCTTGGCATATTGGAGATTTTCAGTATATGGGAGCTTAAGCAAATGTATGTCCAGATTTTAACTATGAGAATATAAACACAAATGTCTCCAGCTTCTTGTATGTTATTAAGTCAACATGAATTCCCAAAATAATGGAAGCTTTTAATTTTATTTCTCCCTCCAGAATGGTCTATTTAATGCCAGTTGCCTTGAGTTAGTGGTGTCTGACTTCAAAGGTCCTCATCAGGGTACATTGATACTCAGCCCTAAGATTGTTCTAATAAGCTTTATTGACTTGCTGAACCTCAGAGTTCTTTTTATTGACATGCAGTGTAAATCATTCCATCTGACATTTGAATGTCCTTTCTGAGAAACGTGTCAGACCTTACATGGGTACTGAGCTCCTGATGGTGTGTGAATTCCTTAGTCAAGCGTGGAGCGCCTTAGATGAAGACATCACACACATGGCCTTGTTTTAAACTAAGATTGGATGGGGGAAAGGCCATGAAATTTTGTTTTGTTGGGGGGAAAAAGCCTTTTTCTGAGCTATGGGAAGGGCATACCTTTTAATGGGCCTATAGTTATTTCCTCTGTCTTAGAAGCTATTAAAAGTTTCTATGAGATCATTGCATATATTTGGTAGCTTGAGAAGTACTGATAGTAATACCCAAGCTTGCTTTGGAGAGAGAATCATGTGACTTTGCATTCAGAAACTTTTGTTCAAATTTATTCTTGAAAAGGGGAAGGAAACACACCCCGCAGCTGAAATTTTCTAATACAATAGCCATTTAAGGAACCATCATGCCTTCCAGGAATTCGCTTTCTTGGATAATGTTTCATGAGCCCATCTGGACACTCATTCCCTTCCTTAGTCATTCTGCCAATGTTTATTGGGCATCTGCTATGGGCCAGGCACCTGCTAGTGCTGGGAGTACATTGACAAATGTGACAGTTTCCCTGCCCCTGAGAAGCTCAGTATCTACTTGGGAAGATATGAAATTGATAATTAAAATACAAGACATTAACTGTTACGTTAGAGCAGAGGTTTTCAGCTTGGGCACTGCTCATATTTGGGACTGGATCATTCTTATTTGCGGGGGCTGCCTGTGCACTGTAGAATGTTGAGCAGCATACCTGGCCTCCACCCACTAGATGCCAGAAGAATCCTCCCTCCAGTGATGACAACCAAAAATGTCACTAGATATTGCCAAAAATCTCCTGGGGAACATTACTGCCCCTGTTGAGAACCACCGTTAAATAAAGACATTTACACAGTTTCTTGGGAAAGGAGCAACTGATTCATCTGGGAGAAACAGGGTAGGTTTTTAAAAAGGATGATGGCATTTGATCTGGGTCTTGAGGTAGAAATATGGCTCAACAGCCAGTGAAGTAAAAGTTTAGTATTTCAGGCAAAGGGGATACAATGGTATGGCAGAACATAGACTATTTAGAGTCTATGTGTAGTTCTTTGTAGGTGAAATTAGACTGC
This sequence comes from Martes martes, assembly GCF_963455335.1. Classification (NCBI taxonomy): domain Eukaryota; kingdom Metazoa; phylum Chordata; class Mammalia; order Carnivora; family Mustelidae; genus Martes; species Martes martes. The sequence continues at coordinate 36,487,125 of NC_137906.1, read as the reverse complement.
ATGGCAGATAAGGCTACAGGGGCAAGCTTGGGACAGTTCATGGGGAGTCTTTTGTGCCAAGGAAAGATGTTTAGACTTTATCACATAGATAATGGAGAAGCAATGAGCTTATTAAATTAGGGAAGTGTTGTGTTAATATTTGTATGGCTTATTTGATTGTTCTGTACCTGGTAATAGCACACCCATTTTCTTTGGGGGAATTACCTGTCCACCATTCTGAGGCTGGTGGTGTAAGTGGGATTGAATTCCTACTTTGGTTCCATAGATCTGGCTAATCAGAGCACTGGTATGCACCTCCATGTGATTAGTTCAGCGGTGGGCATGTGAACTCACCCAGGTCAGTGGGGGCACACTCTCTCTTTCTTTCTAGTAACCCTAGAAGAAAGGGTTACTAGTTTGGTAGGATATTATCTTCAAGTCTGGACTTACTGGAGGACATCTTCACACAGCTCTTAAAGAGTGTGCCAAGGAGGATGCCAACAAAGAGGAAAGTAGGAACAAGAGACAAAGAGAGAATGATCTTCATTGTTAGAGCAAAGCCTAAAACCAGCGTGCTTTGGAACTTTCACCCACATGTGTCAACAAGTCATGTTTCTAGTTTATGCTGGGTTGAACTGAGTTTCTGTAACTTGGAAGGGAAAGAGAGAGACCTGACAAAGTATTTAAAACCTTGTTCTTGGATATCTAGAGAATGGAGCATGGGTAGGGAAAGGTTTTTTACAAGAAGACCAACTAAGAGGCTGGTGTACCAGTCCAGACAAAAGATAAGATGCAGTAAGTGGAAATGAAGGGAACCTAAGAGAACTGAAAGAGGAAGTAAGAGTTTCTATCCAACATGTTGAGTTGTATTCATGGCTTGCAAGCCACCCCCAGCCATGACACTGATGCATCCTTTGTTCTCGTGTCTGTGTCATCCATTTTGGATTATATGTTCCTGGGAATGGGAATAGGATAGCACCTAAGATGGCCCTAAATTATCCCTCTCTCCTGGAATTCACATTCTTTGTAACATCTTCTGTGTAGGTATGGGTGCACTTCTTGATTCACTTTAAATATGTGGACTATGACAGAAATAACGAGCTATTACTTTCAATATTGGATCATAAAAAGACATGGACTTCCCTTTTGGGTGCCCCTTTCTTGCTTGAGGCAAGAAGCTGCCATGTTGTGAGCTGCCCAGCTGAGGGGCTAGGAACTGAGGTTGAACACCAGCCAAAAAACTATCAGCCCAAGAACCTGTGAAGAACAGAATCCTTCCAACAATTGCATGAGTGAGTTGTGGGAACAAACCCTTCCCTAGTTGACACTTGAGATGGAACTACAGCCACAACTGACAGTTCGCAGCCATGTTAGAGACTTAAGCCAGATGCACCCATTAAGCCGTGCCCACATCCTGATTCATAGACATGATGAGTTACTTTTTTCTGTTTTGAGCTACTAAATTTTGGAGTAAATGGTTATGCATTAGAGATAAATATTACAGAGGGATGTAGTTCCTATTTCATGTTATATACATAGTAGGCAATCAATGAGTACTTGTAGAATAAGTGAATAGATTCATTATAAACAGCAGCCCCAGATGCTTGGCAAATAGCCAGATAACAATGGTATGTAGGGTGTTTGAGACATGGAGATGGAAACTTAGCTGAGAGTTGAAGGGTGGAGGGACCTTCAGGATCTGGCAACTATGGGGACATAAATGGCATATAGGAAGTAACTTTAGAGAAGTGTGTCAAGAGTGGGATGCATTTATGGATGGCAGAGTAGTTCTAGGCAGAGTAGATAGAAAAAGAGATTATTATGGAGCAGCTCAGAGACAGGAGGAGGGTATTTCTGAAACCAAAGAGAGGTGTCAAGGGACTGTCCACACATCAGATGATGAAGAGATAGCAACCAAGATTAAGGACTGAACATGGCCGTGGGGTGGGGCAGGGAGGGCAGTCATCAGTTAAGAAGATGCTAAGGTCATAGCTTCAGTGGAATTGTATGAACAGAAAAAGCATATTGCCGTAGGTCATTGGATGATGGAGAAATGGAGGTGATAAATACAGTTAGATTGGTAATAGAGGTAGACCCAAACTAATAGTGCGCTTAAGGCTGAGGAAGAGTTGAGAGCGGCGGGTTAATGTTAAGCGACCTTCCGCTTAGTTCCATCCTGCCAGCCAGGGGAGTCTGAAGACAGAGCAGAGGGAGCGATTAACTGGTGGAGAAAGATCCTGGAGGAGGGGTGGAAAGATGGAAGCAAGGCACTCCAGCAGGGCATTTAGCCTTGGCACTGAGAAGTGTGTTCAGATAAGTACTTACATTTTGGTTCAACATCTGTCCTGTGCTGTTCTGTTCTGTATTCTCTGTGAACTACTCCAGAAAAATGTGGTTGCTTTTATTGCCAAGTTGCTTAATTGCCTTACGGAATAATGGCAAGCAAGCTAGTCTTGGAGCTTTTGAACACGGAGACGAATCAAAGCAGGAAGAGGTAGAGAAATCAAATAGACTGATGGCCTTTTCATTGACAGTCTTTCGAGTTGGTTACCCTTTCTTTTGTCAGTCTCGTAATGGTTGCTGACATCTGCAAAATACTTTTTAAACTAAAAATAGAGAGGAATTGTAGAAAATTCTACATGTTATCATCAGGCATATATGGCTTATGCTTTGCTTCCTCTCCCCCCCTTTTGTCTGTTAATAAAAGAACTTCTTGTGCAAATGCCAGGTCCAGACCATTCCTCATCAGTGCTTCCAGGATTGCTACCACTTCGCCCTGTCTAAAAAAGAGCTACCAAAAAGGAATGATGGTCTACTTTATTCAGTGTACTTTGGTCTGCCACCTAAAACTGCCAGTGCCTTTTCACTTACTTATGCTTTGTCCACCAGTGAGTTAGGGAGGGCTTTCATGCAAAGAAACTGGTTCAGCAAGGCTTGACTGCCTCCATGCTGCCTGCCTGGGATAGGAGCTGGAGGCTCCTGGAGCCTGATTTGTTTATTCTCACTAATGCATTACATCACTGTTTCTTAGCCCTACTTATGGCTACAGAAACACCAAAATGGCACTTACTGAGTGGTCCCAGGGGCTCCCTGCAAAATACCTGTAGATTTTAATATATTCATGGTGCATAATCAGTGCTTCAGAACCTTGCTAACAATTACCTTTTCTCTGTGAGTTTGAGAGCACAGCAAGCAATCATGTTTTCAAAGAGAAGAGAAATACCTATGTACAAAGCCCTCAGCTCTTTAAATGTTGAATTCCCATTCTCTCCCCACTTCCAACCCTATCCCCAAGTCATTCTGCTGTTGGACTAATCACACAGGTACTTGGCACACCTGTGGTAGGAATGCATGTTGTATGTGTGTGTATGTGTGTGCAGCTTGGGAAATCAAATTCCCAGGTCTCATACCATACTTTGTGAATTGGAATCTCTAGAACGGTGCCCAGATCTGAATATATACCTCTTATATATACCGTGGTTTGACAACTATAGGACATTTGGACACTGGATCAATGGAGCTTCATAGGTAATGAAAGATACAGTTTCTTTCCATTCCTAGAGGGCACATCCTTGACTGTGCCTGCAAAGCCAATATGTCCCCTTCTTTTTTCTTGAGGATATTGAGAATATAGAAGGTATTGTCATTGCCCCCACACCCTCGGACCCCTGTCCCAGTCCCTAAGTGTTTAGCTTTACATATATGCATTCTGGGCTTCTATATATCAGCACCATTGCCTAAGGATTCTCTCTGACCACTTAGATTCCACTCTTCTTGTGCCCAAGGAAGGCTGAAGTGGCATTAGATTAACACACTACCATACTCACCTAACCCTTAAAGCAATGGCCAACATGAATAATTGTATAAATACTCAAGCTTCTATGACCCCTGGGTGAAATAACCACAGGGGAGATTTCTACTCTGGCTTCCAGAATTATTTAGTGGGAATAATCTCCAGTTAATCATTGTGATAACTTGCTTGACAATACAGGTTTTGTGGGCTCCTCTCCCTTCCCTAACTTACCTTCCCACTCCCTGGCCATTGTTTCCTCGGTTTGCCTCCCAAATTTATACATACACTCAAATACTTGTCTCAGGGTCTTCTTCTGGGAAAATCTGAAAGACTATCTCTAGATTAATGCAGTAGAGCATTTCGAGCCAAGCCTAGAGTAATGGTGTGGGGAAACTCAGAGAAAGGGAAACCAAAGAAGGCATGGAATCATGCTTCATGGATGAGGGCTCACTTTTTACCAAATGCCCAAACTGTATCTTCTAGATGACTATATTCAGAATCCCAAATTTTAGCTATTTTTTGTTATTTCCTCATATCAACTACTATATAGTCTTGAAAGATATTCCCAGTGATTCTTTTTAATTCACAGATTTGTGCCTCTTATAACAAACTATAGAAATGATCCCTGAAAGTATAGTCTTTGTGCCTCTTAATAGAAGTATAAGAAATAATAAATGTATAAATGGAGAACATAGTAATGCATACTTTGACCATGATTTACAGATATTTTATTTCTCAGAGCATCTATTACCCACCAGTAACCACTGCAAATGCATATTCTTCCTTGTAAGGTTGCATATTTCATCGTAAATGGCTTAAATATCTTTACTTATCCATTTGTAATAAAATGACTAGGACTTAAAATAAAGTAAGTGCATTTGAAAGAAATCGATTGTCAATATTCTGTGCTGCTAATACATGGAACATTTTTCCCCCTGAGGTGTTAGTGCATTAAGGCAAAACTATTTATGTTCTGATTATAAATTCATTAACTATTTACACCTCATTGACTTACAAGTTTTATTTTTTTCTTAAGTCTCACTTTCAACCTTCATAGTTGACTTTACTGGAACTATTCGAAGCACTCTTCACATTTTTAAAAATATATTTTTTTTTAGTAGGACTTTAGAATATGTGCACAATTTTTCTATCTCTTGGCCTTTGGATCTTCTCTACCCAAGGAGCGATTCTGGAGGTGCAGGAAAGCATGCTATGGTCCTGATATCAGCCTGCTAACAATTTAAAAAGGAGATTTTTTAGCTTGTTAGCTTTGTAAGCTTTGAAAATTCACCCTTTTCTTCCTCTGAGCCTCAGTTTCCTTATCTGAAATACAGAAATAGTAATAGTACCTACCCAACAGGACTTCTCTGGGGCTAGATGTCATGCCTGAGGCTTGGCAAAGAGAAAAGTCTCAAAATTGTTTTTTCCTCCTTCTTTTCCCTCAAGTCCTAAGCAGACATATAATTACCTATTACTTTATCTAGTGGGAGAATGAAACTCCCAATTCAGCATTCAGTTGTGAGTGAGTGAAATTGGCAAGCGTCTTTTGCTAATGGCCACTCAGACTCAGAACTTACTTTCAAAGCTGGAAGAAAGGAGGTTGTGGTCAGCTCCGCACAAATTGCCTCAACAGGTCATCGAGGATTGTGGTGATTTTGTTCTCTTTGTTAGTTTAAGGCAATCTGGGTGTTGGCCAGAACACTCAGCCCAATATGAAGCATCCAGAGGAGTGAAATGAAATAATCAACGTGCAGAAAGCGACAGAATTGCCAAGACCACATTGCATTTCTCCAAGCTGACCCTGCTGTGTAGCTGTTACGTGGAAGTCACCACTCATTCCATCTGAGCAGCTCCCACGTGCCAGGCTTCATGCTGAGGGCCTTCTCTGGGGTTATACCATTTAATTCTTGACACCTTGGTTTGAATCCCAAAACAGCAACTTACTGGCTTGGCGACTGTGAGCAAGTTTCTTCATTTCTCTGGATCTCAGTTTCTTCTTGTGTAACATGAGGATGGTAGTAAAACCTGGTTTATGAGATTATTATGAGGGGTTCGTGAGAATATGCGTGGAGGTTTTGACCATGACACTTGGTACCTCATAAACATGAGTAAATACTGATCGTTATTATCGCAGCACTACTATTACTAGTAGTAGAACTATTCCTATCACTGTATTGATGAGGATGCTTTAGATCAGTGGACCTTACCTCAGGTGATTTTGCCCCTCAGGGAGAGTATGGAAATATCTGGAGACATTTCTGATTCTTAACATTGTAGGAGGGGATAAGGTTATGATGGACAGTCAGGGAGTGCTGCGAGCATTGAGTGAGTAGAGGCCAAAGATGCTGCTAAACATCCCGCAGGGCACAGATGGCCCCACCAGCCCAGAGGGTTATCTGGTCCAAAATGTTAGTAGTGCTAAGTTTGAGAAACCCTTCCTTAGGCCACATATAATCCTCAACAAGTTTATACAGTAAGGGAATTGATCATCACAAGGAACAGAGGATGTGGCTGTGTGGTAGTGTCAAATGTTGACTGACTTAGCAGCTTGGCAACCTCATAGATATTTCTGGTTCTTTATTCTTTCCTGCTCTGTCATCCTCATGCTGGTGGTAAGGTATCTATGGCAGGTCCAGAGGTCATAACTACCCAGAAAACATCTGGAATAAGGAAAAAAAATCTTCTCTATGGTTTTCACTTGAGGGAAGAAAAATGTTTTCAATAAGTGTATCAACCACCTTTTCCTGGATCACATGACATAGACCCTATGATAATTCCTGAACTAATCACTTATAAGGAGCCTAGAATTATCATGCTTGAGGATGTGGGTCAAATTAGATATCCTCTGTATTGATAGTTGCTAGTATATATTAATTATGTCTTCATTATTTTTATCATCATCATCTTCATCCCTTTTTTTTTCTTTTTTCTGTTTTACACAAAGGAAAGCAGAGGATTAATGATGTTTAAAAATATTGCTTTGTTCATATTGCTATTAAGTGATAGAAACAGGATGTGAAAACACAATCTCTTACTCTAGACCTTTATCCTCTTCTTTCTTTTCTTCTTTTTTTTTTTTTTTTAAGATTTTATTTGTTTATTTGACAGGCAGAGATCACATGTAGGCAGAAAGGCAGGCAGAGAGAGAGGAAGGGAAGCAGGCTCGCTGCTGAGCAGAGAGCCTGATGTGGGGCTCGATCCCAGGACCCTGAGATCATGATCTGAGCTGAAGGCAGAGGCTTTAACCCACTAAGCCACCCAGGTGCCCCATCCACTTCTTTCTTAAAGAAAGGGTTCTGGGAGTCTGCATCTCTCTCTCCCTCTGCTCTTCCTCCCAGTCATGTGTGCACATTCTCTCTCAAGTAAATAAATAAGATCTTTTTTTTTTTTAAGATGTTTGATAGTTTTTTTGTTTTGTTTCATTTTGTTTTGTTTTTAGGGAGAGCATGTGTGAGTCATAGGTGTGGGGAGGGAGAGTGAAAGAGAGAGTCTTAAGCAGACACCATGCCCAGCACAGAGTCTTTCCAGAGTTCAATCTCCTGATCCTGAGATCATGACCTGAGCTGAAATCAAGAGTCCAACACTTAACCAACTGAGTCACCCAGGTACCCTGATAGTGTATTTCTTAAAGACATAATGAATGACGTATAAATTAGCCCACCTTAAACCAAAAACACAGCTTAGTTTCTCTAGTCACTATTGGCCAACCATTTGGAAATCTTTGATTCACTTGGTTCTGACCATGCTCAAAATATTTGTTTCCAAAATGCTTCTTATATAAGCAGGTTCCCTTTCATTCTGCAGATCCCTGAACCTCCTTTTTATTTTTCTTACTCCAAGACCAATGGACTGGGAATTCCTACTTTCAAGATTGTGAATCACTGACATGATTCTCTAAGCCTACCTCAATGGTGTATGAGTTCTAGTTAACAGAAAGATAAGATACACCACGATTTGTGCTTCATGAACTCAGTTCTGACACAAGACTGAGTTATTTTTGAGTCCTGGCTTAACCATTCACTAGCTCTGTGGGGTTGGCCAAACTGTTGAACTTTGTCCTTCTTTTAAACTTTGGTTTTCTCACCTATAAAAAAGAAAACATAATGGTACTTACACCTAGAGTTGTGCTGTGAGATTAAATGAGAAAATACAATTAAAGAGCTTATACAGTAAGTGCCACATGCCTCTTATTTCTATTGCTATTCTTTTTATCACGATTGTTCAAAATCTTATTTATTTCACTGTTACTGCTATCATCATCATTATTTGGGGGATGGAAACAGGAGAGAAAAAAGATGAGCCCAAAGAGAAACAGAGAAACCATCATGTTTACTATTTCTTTTTTTTTTTTTTTAAAGATTTTATTTATTTATTTGACAGACAGAGATCACAAGTAGGCAGAGAGGCAGACAGAGAGAGAGAGGGGGAAGCAGGCTCCCTGCTGAGCAGACAGCCCAATGCGGGGCTCGATCCCAGGACCCTGGGACCGTGACCTGAGCTGAAGGCAGAGGCTTTAACCCACTGAGCCACCCAGGTGCCCCATGTTTACTATTTCAAAGACATTTTTATTTTTATTTTTATTTTTATTATTTATTTATTTATTTGACATACAGAGATCACAAGTAGGCAGAGAGGCTGGCAGAGAGAGGAGGAAGCAGGCTTGACGAGGAGCAGACAGCCCGATGTGGGGCTCGATCCCAGGACCCTGGGATCATGACCTGAGCCGAAGGCAGAGGATTTAACCCACTGAGCCACCCAGGCGCCCCTCAAAGACGTTTTTAAACAGTGTGAAAGTTTGTATCCTTTCAGAAAAAAAGGAAACTCATCCCTAGACACTGGATGGCTCATTCTCAGTATTTAATGCTTTGGTTAATATCAAACTCCTGAACTTCATGATAGATTGTGAGTTAGTTCAACCAATCAATAACTGTATATTGAGTATCTGCCATGTGCCCAGTGACTGAAGGGGGAATAGAGAATATGAGGAAATCCATTCCCCTGTGGTCTGCAGACTATTTAATGAGTTCATTAGTTGACCCAGACTGTGATAAAGCTTTGAGGTAAGCCTGAAGAGTAAGAACTTGAGGGCAAGGCAGGTCTTCCATAATACTAAGGTTGTGCAAAGAGTTTTATTGAGTCAGAGTCATTTATAAAAAAAGAAAAATTTGAATATAGTATCCTCTCTTCAGTGACTGCTGTTGAAAAGTATCCTTTGGGAAGAGAAACAGAAGGATGCTTGATTACTTCAACTATTTTCAGTTTGCTCTTTTCATCCTTCTATCCTAATATACCACTCATCATCCTAACATCCTAGAGTACTTTAGAGTAACTTATGAATCCCTACAAGTCACTATATGTTTACAATGGTCATCTGGAAAGGTTCTTAAACAAATAGAAAATAACAGTAAAATGATCATTGAAACATCATGGAAGATAGAGCCATGTCCAGGCTGTGGGTACTGGAATTATGGGTAGTAGGTCATAGAATGCTTTAGAGTCATTCTCCCCAAATTTGCCTTTTGTTAAAGCAAACATGTCTTTAGTTTCGATTCAGAGCCCTTTATGAGCTTGCCCTAGCTTACACCTTCAGCTTCATTGTTCACTGCCTTGCCTTCTGCACCACTTTCCAGACTCTTGAATTTAGCACGACTTTACTTACATTGAATAGATTTGCTGTTCCTTAATGGAGTTATACTCCCTTTTGCTTCAGACAGTCTCCTAAGCCATGTTCTTCTCCAAGAATGTCCTTAACATTTGGGGTAATTCCTACTTATCTTCTCTGTTTAGAGGTGATCTCCTCTAGAAAGCTTTGGCTGACCTTCCCCTTTCCCTAATGTCTGGCTATGTGCTTCTGTTCAGTATGCGCCTAAATCTTTCAAAACTTTTGAGATTACTTATTTATGTACCATATTAGAGTATAAGCTCCTTGAGTGCAGAGACTGTCTAGTTTATATAGGAAATGGTTTACAGGAGACTTGCCTTGAGTAAGGCACATATTTGATGGCTGAAAGAATGAAGGACTAAATGAATGGGTGAACAGTTTGATCTCAGACTGTTTCAAAGAGGTCATCCCCTTTAGACAGCAATGACCAAAAAGGAGAAAGAACATTCACCAAACATTTATTGAGCTTTTGTGTTTGGCCCCAAGCACTGAGGAAAAGTCCTTGACGTCAAGGACCTTTCAGTCTAATGGAGAACATTTACAAAAGGTGAAGACAAATGATATGATAGAATTAAGTAGAGGAGTTTAGGGAGTTCAAAAGAAATACTGGTCTTATCTGTGTGTGTGCAGGGGTGTGTGGGGAGGTTGGAGTTGGCAGGGAGAAAGGATGCCCAAATGGAAATCTGAAAACCTATAAACTATAGAGGAAATGAGAAGTTGTAGGAGTTTTCCAGGTTGGAGAAACAGCATATGCAAAGAATTGGAGACAAATAAGAGGAGATTATCCCCAGATCATTGGGTCAACATAAAATGAGAGCCACATAATCTAGAAGCTTGTAACCCATGTAGAAGACTGTAGACTTTATCTTAGGGACCATGAGGAGCCATAGGAAGAGCCCAAGTTTGAAAGTGAGAAATGAAGTTTACACTCTAGATGGATCTTGAGCACTTTGGGCAGGGTTGTGCACTCTCAGCCAATGATGAGGCTACAAAGTCTCTCCTATCAGCTTTAGGGAACACATTTTGACACTTGCTTAGATCACAAACTGCTAAGTATTTTCCATGTCCAGTAGGAGGAGCCAAAGTCTCCGTGTTCTTTATCACCACATCTGGGCAAGGTCATGGCCCTGGGTTGTCCCAGGGACTGTCTCATTCAGCACCCTCATTACCTAGAAGTGGCTCAACATAGAGGAATGACAGAGACACTCTGCCTGGAATGTGAAAGATCATTGTGAAAAAGAAATGAATACTTTCCAAATGAATAGCATAATAGCACGCTATATTGATCTTTACTCTAATTTTGTTTCAAATTGTAGTGAATATCTCCCTCACTCACATTAAAGCTTCCTTAAGCTACAAGGCAACACAGGTACCAGTGAGTCATGGCTGATACTCGGTGCTAATATATCTAAGCTTATTTCTACTCCAAAATAAGTCAGAGTCGACTTAGACCGACCTTGATTTTGAGATAGTTAAATATGTTTTATTTCATTTCCAACAGAAAGATAGATATTAAAAAATAATAAAAGTACCCAGTGATTACCCATTTTAATGAAACAACAGCCAGTGTTTTTGCCTTGAATGATTGCATTCATTTTTTTCCCCCTCCTGGAATAAAAATGAAGGAGCACAGAGAAACAATTCCTGTTAGTGAATTTGCACAAAACATTATATTTCAACAGAACTTCCCATTAACTGCCATTTATTTCTTCTCTCATTATTGATAATTTGCTTTTAAATTGAGAATACCTTTTTTATAACCCATCTTATCTCCCTGCACGGCTAGACAATTACATTTAAATTCGGTGGTTTTCCCATTGTAAACAGTTTCTGGAGGAAATGATTACAATGTTACTAACCCAGATTTATAGCTTCATTGTGCTATCAGTGAAGGAGAAGAGAGTAGTATAAAGGGAAAAAAAGTTGTTTACATACAAATATATTATTATCAAAGAGAGTCCTAAGGAAGAATATGGTAAAACTAACCCAAATTGCAAAATCATCTCCTGGGGCCAGTGACAGAGATACTTTCTGGATTTTGCAAACTTTCTTTCTCAAATGATGATAAAATATTATGTTTTTTAAAATTCCAGTTGTAGTTAGGAGTTTCCTTTCTTTGTTTTATTCTAACGTTGGAAGAAACCCTAGCCTGACAGGATTGCAGAGGAACTCCCGTAGAGCCTGTTTTTTCGTTAGGCACTGGGAAACGCTCACGTTACAAAGCAAACACATGCAACATGGTCTCTACTTTTGGAAATCTCACAGCCCTACTTGGAAGAGGAGCCATACTGCATATGCAAAAACAATGAAAGTGGTAGGCAGAGAAATGAACCTGAGCCTCAGATCAAGTGTGTAAAGCTAGAATCCGGCCTTGTCCAATCCCAGTTGGCCCTTAGAAGGCAAGGTAGTGCACTGGTACATCCCATGAAATTAGGAAGACCCGCCCAGAAATCCTGGCTTCTTGCTCATTGTGTGACCTTCAGCAAATTATCACTCAATAGCCCTCAAACATTCTTGTGCAACATAATCACCTAAAACGTTTATCCAAAAAATCAAACAACATTCCCCTAAGTAAACAAACAAACAAGTGGAGTTTCTGGCTCTGTGAGTCCAAAGTGGAACCCAGAAAAGAAGTAGCATTGCTTTAACTTCCCTAAGCATGGCTGGGCAAACTGTTAAACCTATAGTGCCTACTTCATCAGGTTGTTGAGAAAATTCGATGTAAATGTTTCAAATAGCATCTGGCAAAAAAGTAAGTGCTTATTAAGTAGTAGCATTTAGTTAGGAGTCACAGGGATTTTGGCACTAAGGCAGCTGCTAAGAGGCCAGTCTCTAGACCCCTCCAGAGACAGCACCCAGTGCAGGATTAAGCCTTGTCTCCGAAAGGCGAGGGCAGGGGCCACGTGCACTCCCACTTCCTGCAGGGTATCTGGCTCGGGTAACTTTTTGCCTCTTGGGTAAGGCTCCATCCACGCCCGGCCGCTAGATTTAGATTTGCCAGACAACTTTCCCAGACCAGAAGTGGACGGAGTCAAGAAGCCGCCACCACTTAGCATTTCTCCCGGGCGTTTGTCTGCTCTCACTGTGGGGGTCAAGATGGAGGGAGGCGCTGGTGCTCAGTAAGCTAGTCTACTTTGGGACAAGGACTTGGGGACGCTAAAGACGGGATCATTACCCCTACTTCCAACTCTCACCCCTTCACCTCTTTAGGCCAGGAGACCTAGGCACGGAGTCTCCTGCGGACCCCGGCTCTGCCCTCGGCTGCCTGCTGGAATCCGGGGCTGCACGCGTGACAGCAGCAACGGCCCTGGCAATGGCAAGGGGGAGGGGGCGCTCCCGCTCGCACCGGATTATTTTTGGCTCCGCAGCCGGGGCTGCTTGCTGCCTGTCGTGCGCGCGCACACTCACTCTCTGTCTCTATCACACACACACTCACACATAGACACGCGCGCACACGCACATACACATGCACACATTTTCTCGCTCGCTCGCTCGCTTCGCTCTCCTTTGTTTATTTTCTAATCTGTATTTTTGTTTGAAGATCTCCTTTTCACTCTCTGCTGCCTGCCAGCAAGCGCTCTCGCGGGCTGACCGGGCGCACACTGCTCCCCTCCATCACCCCAGCCCTCCTCCCGGTCTCCCCGAGCGCGAGCGCGGGGTTTGAAGGTCACCTCCTTTCCAGTCCCCTTGCGAGCCGCGCCGCCGCCGCCTCCTCCTCCAGCTGGAGCGGGTGGCACAGGCGGCGCTGCCCTGAAGGGGTTCTCGCAGCAGCCGGCTGCTGCAACGGACAGAACCCGGGCTCTGAACGGGTGGGAAAGCCCGAACTCGGGGAGGGGAATCCCTTCCTCTTCTCCCCAGCCCCCGGCTGCACCCGCGGTGGGGTGGGGGCGCTCTGCCAGCCCTGGGGACGGCAGAAGCAGCTGCGGCCGGACCCACGCGTGCGCCTCCGGGACAGGAGGAGGAAGGAACGAACAAGGATCCCCGCATCTGGAGGGGACAGCCGTGCGCCCCGCCCCTGCGTCCGGAGTGAGAGAACTCTGAGCCTCCAACCCAGGCAGAGTGCAGAGGAGCGAACGGTGCCTCCGCACTGAAGAACCTTGCGCTCTACACACCCTGGCAGTGGCCGTTAGGACCCGGGCTGACCGGACCCGCGCCTTGCCCAGCTGTGCCCAGCCCGCCGCCCAGGCAGGGGCGCCAGGGCGGGGCTGACCTGCCCGCGAAGTTGCGGACAGCGTGGGAGAAATCAGCACCCCCTTTCGCCGCCTCCAGCTCATGGTGAGTGTGGCTGGGGGTGCAGAGAGCGCAGGGGAATTGGAGGGTCTGGGGACGCGAGCCGAAGGCGACTGGAGCCGGGCTCTCCGGGAGTTCTAGGTAAGTCCAGGCGGAGTCACCGCCCCTGCGTCTCCCCTTCCCTCCAGCTGGCCCTAAGGGTCCCACAGGGGAAAGAGTTAGGTCTCCGAGAGCTGGCCTCCCAGCACCAGGCTGGACATGCTGGACTGGGAACTTTTTCTGTGCGGTAGAGACATCTCCGTGTACGTCCACGCAGGGGGCCAAGATCGCGAGCCCTAGCGTTTCACTCCCTTAAGCACGCCCTTCCTCGCCCCAGAGCGCCCCTCAGGAGCTCCGAGGCTGTCTCGTCCGCCCTCCTGGGACCGAGTCCCTGGAGCAGGGAGCGGCGCGAACCTGCCTGCGCACTTTGGTTAGTCTCTCTGGCCGGCTAGAAGCGAGCTTTCAGCGCGCCCTGGGTCGCTGCCTTTCCCACCGCCCTTCCGGAGGTCTGGGGGAGGAAGCACTTTGGCGGCGTATAAGGGGGTTAGAAACGCAAGCCCCTTTGGGAGGTGGGGAAGAGGAGGGTCGCTGAGCTGGAGGGTGAGCTTCTATTTATTGGTACTGGCCTAAAGGCACCCGAGATGTCGCCAAGCGCTCAACCCTGGGGTCAGCTTGGGAGCTTGGGACTTGGAAACTCCTGCCGCACCCCTTCGATGCCTTAGACCACTTCACCCCGGGGTGTGTAGTTGGGCTGGGGGTGGCGGGGAGGTCTCCGGGGGTAGCAGAGGAAGCGGTGTGGGAGTGCAGGCCGGGGGTCGCCCCTTTTCAGCTCCAGTTTCTCAGCTCCAGGGATGGAGGTGAGGGCGGGGTTTGCGGGGCTTTGTTTCCACGTCCCTGCTGCGGGGGACCAACTGGCAGAGATGGTCCTGGAGCCTCCAAGGCTCTAGGTCCAGGGACCAGGTGTCACCGAGAGCCTGGATGCTGCCTGCGCGGGAAGGAAGGGGGAAGACCAGGACCCACCTGGCCCAGGAACTACCAACTCCATTCCCTGCTGCCAGGGAGCTGAGGGCCCTTCATGTATGCTCGGGCAAGGACCAGGGTGCACCTGCCTGCCCAGGAGTGTATGGGGCGGGGCTGTTCATGTGCTTGGAGATCCACGCCTGGTGGTGTAGGGGATTGGCACCCAACCACGGGTCTTCTCAGTGGAACTTGGCAAGAAGAGGGGGAGGTGATGCCAAATAGCTTTGGGCTGAAATATGATGCGCCATAACTTGAGTTTTATTTTAAAACAGTAGTCACTTTTTACTTATTTATTTAAATCCAGTGCATCCCAGCTGGTGATCCTTCCCAGCCCTTGTCCTAGTTCATTTACCCTCCACTCCCCATATATCTTCGTTGGGGAGGGGGGGGAAGAGAGAGAGATAAAGAGAACCCGAATTCTTTCATTTTTAAATGACCACAGAGGGCCCAACTGGAGACACAGGCAGATTTATTTTGGTCAAGGTCTTTTTTCTTCAGCGGTAGAGGACCTGGGACCTATAAAGGGTAAAGGTGGCTCTGGCAGGGGCTTTGCTGGCAAACAAAGGGGCTTACTCCAAATACGCTTTTTCGGAGGAAGCACTGGGTCCAGAGGAATCCACTGGGTTTCCTCTGAGTTAACTCATGGCTGATTTGGGTTAGGAAGAAATAGACATCATGTGGTACTGTTCTGGGGGTATTTTAAGGTTTCTAGAGAGGAGAGTTTTACCATGGAGAAAAGCATAGCCTGCCCCCTCCTGCTAGCTGTGTGACCTTGGGGAAGTTACTAGACTTCTCTGTGCCTCAGTTTGTTTACCTGTTAAATGGGAGTTTCAGTGATAGTACTGGCCTCAGAGGGCTTGAGGGAGAAATAAATAAAGCAATAAACACTTAGGAAAAGGTCTGGCACACGGTAGTGCCTGAATAATGTTAGTTTTGTTTTATTTTGTTTTGTTAAGTAGATTACTCCATATTTGCAGCTTTATGACACTAGGTGGGATAGAAGGGGCAGGCATTTTCCCTTACACACACACACACACACACACACACTTTCTCTTAACAAATGAAATGGAGACAGAAAGGAAGATTAATCGTAAAGAGAGGTTGCTCAGCAGAAGCCTCAGTCTCTCTGACATAAAGTCTCCTCTTCTTTCTCCACAAGTGCTAAGAAGGGTCAGAGACAGGCAGCCCATCCCAGACAGGCTGGGATGCCGGTTGGTGACCTTTGAAGCCATCTCAGCAAGCACGGATGTCCTGAAATTAAGTTTTTGTGGCACTTGTGCATTTCTTCTAATCAACAGAAAGGCCTGCTTCTCCTCCGCCTCCCGGGATGGAAGCATCTTCTCAGTAAATC
Organism: Martes martes; assembly: GCF_963455335.1. Lineage (NCBI taxonomy): Eukaryota > Metazoa > Chordata > Mammalia > Carnivora > Mustelidae > Martes > Martes martes. Next base: position 36,471,051 of record NC_137906.1, on the reverse strand, counting down.
TCACTTTCCTCAGAACACACTGTCTTTTTAATATCACCCTGTGGTCCCAGAGTTTTCCACTCAGAAACGAGCCAAAACGTGGGTCTGAGCAGATTTTTCCTCCTGGAATTGACCCACTCTGCTCTATTTTCTCTTCATGATAATTGATGCTATTTTTTTACCTACTCCTCTAAGGTCTGAGCACAGGCCTTTCAGACATCCTCATGTCTCTGATGACTCTTTTTTTTTTTTTTTTTTTAACAAGTTAAGCCTTTTCAGTTCAAGCCATACCAAACCATAATAGTTTATAAAATTCCTTTCAGATCAGGTTTTTGTTTGTTTGTTTGTTTGTTGTTTTGTTTTTGTTTTTGTTTTCTTGCATCCAGAAAAAAAGGGTCTGCTCTGTATAAATATGTCTGGCATTTCACCTTTCTAAAAATTAGACCATTTTATTTGCATCCTTTAAGCTGATGTGTGGAGTAATGAACACATTCCAAGAGGGAAATCGGATCTGACACAGAAAATACTTGAGGGACGCAGTGATTTCCCAGTGGCGTGTATGAAGACTATTGAAATCCAAGTGCATTTGCTCTGAAGGACACAGGGCAGCTAGTCCTGCCTTTGCCACCCAGCATGAGAGCTGTATAGTAAGCATGCTCCATAAACTAATATTGGTTGACTTTCCTAAAATCATCTGGCAATTTGTCACATGCACATTCCCCCATATTGCCTGAGAGAAAACTTCGTTATACCAAAGACCTCAAACACAGAGATGATGTTTTTAAAGGAGTCTTGAGGCTCTCCCTAATGCCTACTTCCATTATTTAAAATACTGCCTCAAGGCACACATATAAATATTAAAACTTTAATTAAAGAACCAGTCAGTGAGGGAGCTACAAAATGAGGGGCACCCAGCACATTCAGGTGACTTCAACAGAACATGGTTCTCTAGATTGTAAGGTCTAAGGGGTCTTACGGATATGACACATGAGCTTTTAAGGAGAGACAATCACCTCTCCTTTTAAGGAGAGACGATCACTCGGTTTTCTATCTGTAGTTGCTACGAGCACCATCATTACCATTGGTTTGTTACTGGTCACTAGACACAGGCGATGGGGTGTCTGTTCCCTGCTACTCCTGATGGGTGTGTCTGTCTTGGGGAAAGGAGTGCCTAATGCAATAAATACTTTGCTAGGACATACCATACATCAGTCATTTTGCTTGGGGGGAAAGGGCAATGAGAATGTTGCTCTTTTGGGGTTTCTATTGTCGTGGGGAAAGCCAGACAATAAGGAAGGGATGAAAATGTATTTTTGTAAGGATAATGACCAGGGATAGAAAAATTGTAATGTGACAATATGGTAGAGACTAATGTGGAACGGCTTTCCAAGGAAGAGAGATTTGAGCGGAGATCTAAGTGAAAAGAAGTCCTGGTATGTGTCTTAAACTATACTCTCATCCCCTGGGTATTTATTGAGCATCTACTATGTGCCAACCAGTGTTCAAAGCACTTGAAATACATAATGAACAGTATATAGAGATACCCCTGTCATGATGGAGTTTCCATTCTAAGGTGGTCATTTGCACGAAGAAATTTTTCAGAGGGGCGCCTGGGCGGCTCAGTTGATGAAGCATCTGCCTTCGGCCCAGGTCATGATTCCAGGGTACTGGGATCGAGCCCCATGTCGGGCTCCCAGCTCACTGGGGAGTCTGCTTCTCCCTCTCCCTCTGCCCTCCTCATGCTCTCTCTCTCACAGATAAATAAATAAATCTTAAAAAAAAAAAAAAAAAAAGAATGTTTCAGAGACAGAGAATAGCAAGTGCAAAGGCCCTGAGGCAGAAGCAATGATAATATTATAAGAATGAAGTTGGGTCATATAAGTAGGTCCTTGAGCTTTTATGGGGGTCTGGATATTATTCCCAGTGGAAGCCGCTGGCAGGTTTAATGCAGAGAAATTCAATGATATATTTATGGCTTAAACATTGTGGGAAATATAGTCAGATGTTTCTGAGAAGAATAAACAAACAAGCGTGCCTTCTTGGCCAGCCAGCTTTTGTGTCAACGTTCAGATTCATCTCCAGATTTGGTTCATAGACTTCCTGGTGTCTGGAAGGGTAAGTCCCCAACATCTAAGAAATTAAGCTTTGTTTTTTCCCTCTCCTTTGGGAGTGAGAACAAAGTCGTCCATTCAAGGACAAAGATTAAAGGAAAAAAGAACCTCAAGTTTCTCAGTAACACTCTTTGTATGTGGGTGCAGTACTGAGCATATACCTGTATACGTTGGCTTGGTTTTTTTCTCTGAGTGCCTTCAAAGAGGGGACATTTCCCCCACAACCTGCTACACACATCTTCCAAGTTCCTTGGTCAGCATCTCTCCTGCATGTAGATCTTCTTAATCCGTCCTCTCTTCTAGTAGGTTTCCTTTTGCATGGTGGCCACATGGTTCTCCCATTGATTGATGTGATGTTGGATACTGACAGGAAGAAGGGGGTTACCTCCTGAGAGCTCTGAGTATAGCCAACATCACCCATCTTTGGAGGCTCTCCTGGCCTTGGAAGGTGGAGGTATGGTTTGATGATGGAGGGTTTGAACATCAGGATAGTTCAGTTTTCTTCCCGTATTTGACCCAAAACCTGTCTTTCTTTATGCACAACCCTGGAAGTCTGTCAGTGACTGTTAGATACACTGTGACAATAAAAAGTTTATATGTTGTGAACACTTCCTACACAGCACAAGCTGTGCTAAGTACTCTGCCTGCATTGCTACGTATTGAGCTGTGCTTTTCTGGCCTGTGAGCATCTCCCTCCCTCACATTTCACCTCATTCACTCCCCACTCATCCATCAAAAGTCTCTTACTCAGGGGAACCCTCCCTCTTTTCCTTGTGTGGGTTCTCCTTCCTTACCGTTATCCCAGGGGCAGCTTTCTGTTTACTTGAGTGATCTGTTTTATCTCTTTCTCTTACTCTACTGAATGGTCAACTCCAGGTGGGCCGTGCACACTCCTGATTCAGAAATCACTGTATCCTTAGCATCTAGCATGGCATGTGGCACAGCGTAGATGCATGCTATGGAAATAGTGAATTGTTCCATTTGGTGCATCTAACACACTTTGAGGTGGATTCTCTTCAGATCTCCATTTCATGATAGCTTGCCAGGTATAGGCGGGCTAAAGCAATTTGTCTCAGGACACCACAGCAGGTAAATGGCATACCCAGGACTTTGAAGCTGAGGGTCTGAGTCTCTAGCCCAGGATACCAATCACTGCACACTCCACCGCTTTCTCTGCCTTTGTAAGAGGCTAGGGAGGGAGGAGGTGGTGCAGGGCAGAGGTTAGGGGGACCTTGCTGCTTAGCTTGGGTTGCTCTGAGAAGTGATGCTGAGTCGATCAGAGGGACAAAAAGAAAACAGGGCACCTGTTTCTATTTGCTGCCATATTTCTTTTTTGTTGTATAAGAGGGGGTTGCATTGGTGCAGTCCATTTCCTGTCCTGATTTGCTGTTCCTCTCCTTGGATCCTAAGAGCCCTGGGCTGCTCATAGCACCTCTGGCCCCTATCCCCAGATACTCAGATACCCCAGAACTCTACGTATGATTTTGCAGGAAGTCTTGGAGCCCCTCTCTGGCTATAGGAAGTCCTCAGGTATAACACACCGGAGGCTGGCAGTGGTCTGACAAGCACTCAGCACGAGTGTGCAAGCCGCTGTTCATGTCATCGAAGCAGGATCAGTCCATCGTCTGAGTCAGGTCAGCTTTCATTTCTTCTGAGAACAAAATTAGACCTTTGCCAACATAATAGATAAACTTGTGTAACCACCTTGCTCATTGCTTGGCCTGTTTTTCCTCAATTTTCTCTTTTCTATGAATTTTAGGATATAGAGTCAGAGATGAGGGCATGGACGTAGGTGTTCTAAAGTGTCTTCTTTATACCATCATCCACTCCATAAGAGCTTCCACCTGTTGGAAGCCCCTTTTGTGGGCGGCTTCACACGCTGCATTTCATCAACTCTTGTCACAAGCCCTTTATATCCCTGTTTTTCAGGTAGTGAAACTGAGGTCCAAGAAATAAGTTGCAGACTCAAGCAATTGCTTCCAGATCCTGTGTATGTCTCTTCTCCTGTGCAGGGAGAGGGTGTGCTTGGGTGCTGATGGGCATAGCGGAGGGACCGGTAGAGGACACAAGGCAGGTAGGAGGCAGTGCAGGGTACTGGTTAGGATGTTTGAATCACACTGTCCAGCTTCATTTTCCAGCTTCATCACATTCTAGCTCCGTGACCTCTGGCCTTAATTTACCTCTCTGTGCCTCTGTATCCCCCCATACATGAAGGTAAGAATCACCCCTGTGTTGCAGGGTCAGTTTAGTGATTGGTCAGCTTTGTAAATTACTCCAGCAAAGGGCCTGGCGCATAGTGTGTGTTTAGTAGGGGCGCTTGCTAGGATAATAGTGGCAATTATTATTGTCATTTAATAATGATGATATCATTATTACCATTACTGCTGCTGCTAGAATTTCACAATTCCTCTAGGCAGCAAATTGGCTCCGAAATGTGATTCCTTCATTTTCCTTTTTGACTGTAACCAAGATGATAAATTGAGAGTGAAGGGGAGGAACCCAGCGTAGCTGCAAATGTATACTTGAAGGAGTTGACAGACCTGAGTCGCTATATGGAGTTCCGCCTGCAGAGGACTGCTGACAGTGGCCATATGCACGAGCTCTGATTGATTGGCAGAGAGAAACACTAATTTATTAGACTCGTTATGAGAAGTGACAGAGCAGGGAATCGAGAGGCTGATTCAGCAACAGTGGCCCTAGCTAGATCCAGCGGTGCTAGCTGTGCGTCTCCTTCCCTTGGGACACGCCCTCCGTCTTGATTCTGGGGTCATTGCTTGTGTTCTAGAGTGAGTCTCTTAATGAGGCCCCAGGAATGCGCTGCTCCTCCTTAGGTCTTTCTGAAGGGAAGGCTAGCCTGTGGCATAGCTTACAGTCATGGCATTGTGAAGAACACCATCTTTTCCCTTGGCAGTCTTAAAAAACTGAGTTCAGTTTAGGCTCATTGCAAAGGCCGATAATGGAGAGCTCGCGTGCAGAAATTCCCCAAGGGAAAGAAAATAGTTCTCGTTTGCACAGGTTGGGAAATTTCAGGAGTTTCCTTGGGGGGACAGAGAGGGTAATTGATACCTGTCTTTAAGAATAGTGGACTCTTCCTGGGAGGGCTTCTCATTTCTGATCTGGGGAGTTTGGTCAGTCTGAATTATAGCAGGCAGAATGCTACTAGCTAAGGAGATGATGGCACATTGACCTAAGCTAATGGAGTTCCTTAGGAGTCAGAAAAGCTTTGGAATGACTAATCTCCCTGAGAACAAATGGTGTGAACACAGGCTGTGTGTGAACACAGGACGTAGGCTTTGGAGCCAGCCATACCCAATTTTCTTGAATCCACATTCTGCCACTTTCTAGCTCTGTGACCTTGGGTGAGTTACTGCACCTTTCTGAGGCTCCATTTCCCTGTCTATCAAAGGATGAATGATTCTACCCCCTCACTGAGGATTGGTGCTTCGGAGTACAGCAGGCTAAGTAATTACCCCATCACCACCTTGGAGTAGTCCCATCTCATCTGTTCATTGACCTATAGCATTCAGACAAGAGCTTCCACTCCGGGAACTACTCGAGGTCTAATCTGTTTGAATTTCCAGTCATCACTGAAAGTACGTTATAAGGATAAGGAACTGTTTACCCCCACTCCGTTAATGGAGTTCTACTGAATTGTGTTTTCCTGCCGTTGGCTTGTAATGAAAGCTATCCCAGGAAAGCCATTTGATCCCATGTTTAAAAAAATAGGTATTATATATACAAAGAAAAAGAATAGATTTTTTTTTAAACTAACGTTTAAGTGTGGTTATAGTAGAGTCCCTCGAAGTGAAAAGAACATAACCATCATTGAAGACAAATGAGGGGAACCAAGAAAGACAGCAAACTGGAGAACTGATGCTTCCTGCTATTTGCTGTGATGAGATCCCTGAGGACTCTGTTGGGGGTGAGCATGTTGTCTCTGGTTTCAGGGTCAGAAAGAATTTTTTCCTTTCTTGAGGTATTGATTGGTACTTATGTACCAGTCTTCTGTGGAACAACTGATGATGTTCCCTTTTCACAAAGCCAGCCAGGAAGCTCAGAGCTGATTTTAGAATCCAGTCTTGAGAGTAAATAGGATTTGCTAGCATAGGTTTTACATATTCGCCTTATTGTCAAGTCCATTTTACTTCTCTGCCTTTAATTTCCACCTTTTCTTGTAATTTCTGTTTCTTTTTTTTATTTTTCAGAAAAACAATCTTTGCAAGTGTTAACCTTAAAAATAAAAAAGGTATTTTACCAGCAGAACGAGGTTTGTCTAGGAATGGCATAGAATTGCAATTTGAGACGTGCAAGCTATGGCAAAACCATAGGCAAGTCCCACAGACGAAGGAGATGAACATTATGGAGGAGGAGGAAGTTGAAAAGGATTGTTCTGAATGAAAGTCTATTGGAGAGAAGCAAGAGTTTAGGGTGATGATCGCTCCGTGGCTCAGTGGTGGGGGTAGTGGATTGCTTGTAGGAGGTGCAATGTGCATCTTTCCCTGTTGGGATCTGTAATTGATGGTTCTTTCCTTGTGACAGTTCTGCTGGGGTCTGTAATTTTCACTTCCTTCTGTAATGGATGTTGGGTGGTAGGGCTCCCTCTTTCTACCTCCCCTTTGGTCCTCCTGACTCCATTTTATTGAGGTCTCCCTTTATACATTTCCACACAAAATAAGTATTTGTAAGGTAGGTGGAAGTTAAAAGACACAAATAAATAAATTACAGTCCTTTAAAACACCAGGAATCCCTAGAAAATAGGACAATATAATACAGTGCTTGGTATCCTGAGCTACATCCGGAATAAAGGAATATTATTTTGAGTCCCAACAGCGCAGATAGATAAGTTTTCTTATTTTCTCCCATTTTTTTTCTTTTTAAAATTGTTTCCCTGGAGCATCGCATATGATCTCTTAGGATCACTTGTAGGGGGTTGCTCATTGCCTTTCTGATGCATTCGGTAAACATTTTGAGACCCATGCTCTGTGTCAGGCACTGTGCCAGGCACGGGAATATTGTACTGGGGTGATACACTGACCAGTGATCAAGACCAACAAGGTCTGTGTCTCATGAAGCATATTCTGTCACTGGAGAGACCAACAGAAAACATGAAAAGAAATAAATGGATAACATAATTATGTATCGCAAGTATTAAGATGGAAACAAAACAGAGCAACCTAACAGAAGGGTGGATGGCCACGTTACGCAGGAGGGTGAGGGAAGGTTTCTCCAAGGAGAGCCATTGAGATGACATTTGAGCTGAGACCTGGAGAACGTGAAGGGCCAAGTTCTGTAAAGAAGATTGATGGAGACCGGGGAGGAGGCCATGGTGAGCACCAGCGTGTTCAAGTAGGAGAGCATTCTGCGTGTCCTGAAAACTGCAAGGTGGCTCCTGCCTGGGGCAGCTGCAGCAAGTGAGTTGGTGCAGCCACAGAAGCTGCGGAGGCCAGAACTCGCAGCCTGTCTTGGGACCCGGTGTTCTTCTTCTCTGAGGTGGGTAAGATCTGTGTACCATTCCTCATAGGTGTATGAAAGATGAGAGAAAATAGCTCTGAAGGTGAGGGACTAACTGCTGGGAGCACCTGTGGGATCGAGGCTCTGCGTGTGCATGTGTGTGCGTGTGTACCTGCACGCCGGTGCCCCTGTGTGTGCATGCCGGTGCCCCCCGTGTGCATGCAGGTGCCAGTGTGTGGGTTGCAGGAGAGTCGAGGGAACAAAGGCTAACGGGATGTGCTGATGGTTGGCTCTGACTTCTGAGCCCCTGGGAAGGGGGAGCTGTGGCAGTCCGGCATCCTGCGTGGGACGTCTCAAGGCCTCGCTCTGTCTAGGTTCACGTCCTCCCTACACCAGCGCTTACTCAGTAGTGACAACCTCTGAGGAGGTGGAGCCAGGCCCCAACTCTAGGAACATTATCTTCACAACATCCATGAAGCTTTATGAGAAAACAGAGTTCGTTCACCTTAGACCACTCCTTTAATTGCCCCCTCATTGGCTCTGTGTCACTAACACATTAAAAAACATTGGGAAAACCTTCTGGGACTTGAGCATTTTGGAATCTCTTTTTAAGTCTGTTGTTAGCACAGCAGAGATCTTTAGCTTCTTTCCTAAAGTTAACATTTTTCCTGCCCTCCCTTTTTATTCACATGTTTTGCTCTGCTGCTGCTGTGGTCCTGAGACTCTGAATGAATGTCCCGTTAGTTCTGTGTTCCTTGCTCTTCCAGTGTAGGTAGAATGCTGCTGCCCTGTGTCCCTCCTTTGTTCACTGTTCGGAGACTAGGATTGGTGAAATTCCCTTTTGTAGAAATAAAATCAGGGAAGCAGCTTGCAAATTTAAATTGCCTCTAGTATAACTCTTCTACTTATTAAAAAAATAATAATAACATTACTTATTCCCTAGAGCTCCAGACTGCTTTACTGAAAGAAGGGAGGGAACCCATATATACAGGGGAGAGAGGCTCCTGGGCTTTCATTCCTTGATGGTCTTCTCTTTACACAATTTTGGGGAGCATACTGGGGAATACTCATTTTGCCAGCCACAAATGTACCTCAGTGCGGGAGAATAAATGGAGAGCAGTGTCTAGAACAAATACTTGTCTTAAAAACAGTTTATAAAATGCCAGCAGATGTCAGTGTGCCCTTGCCATTTAATTTTTTTCCCTTTTAACTTTTAAAAGCAACATTAATTATTTTCAGTAGTTAGAAACAAAACAAAACAAAAACCATATTCTCATATAGTCATCAATTAAGACACCATGAAGCAACTTTTTTTTTTTTTTTTTTGGTTAGGTCTGGGAGGGAGAGCAGCAGAACTCCTTTCATAAGGTGAATCCTTTAAATCATCTAACTGTGTAATATAATTTTGTCTTTTCCCAGAATAGTGGTTTCAAAATTTAAAGCCTAGTGTAGATTTTATTTTTTTTCTCTTCCCTCCAAGCCATTGTTCAGAAACTAATAATAGCTCAGGATCCAGCTCAGCTTCTGAGAACCGACTAGCTCTGCTAATTGATACAGCTCTTCATTCAAAAGCTGGAGTTTGCAAAGGGGGGTGAGGGGAAAGGTTGGGTACAGTCTCAGAATTTGTCATCTGTGTTAAAATGAGAACTTCGTCCAGTTTTTTGTTGTTATGAGCACAGAAAACTAGGTGATAATAGTCGGCTTGTCTGCAGACGTTTTTGGATTAAAAGTTGGGGGCATCTATACAGAAAAAGATTGGACCAAATGATTTGAAATTTCTCATTTTTAGGCAAGGGATGATGTACTAAGCATTCACAAAAGTCAAGTGCAAAAGAAATAGACTAGTTTTGAGGCAGGGAATGTTGTATTTAACCAGGCATAGTTGATGCTTCACTTTATTTAATAGTTTAGATTAAAATGACACAATACTAGACAAAAAGGGCAAGAATATGCTGAGAAAAATATATGCCCTTCTCCTTGCCTCCTCTCTCACCAGACATAACTGCTAGTACGGCTTCTCATGTATCCTGTCAGAGCTATTATGCAGATACACACATTTACACTGATAGAAGGTAGCATAAGATATGTGTGGTTCTATTCTTTGCTCATATTTTTAAATTTACGGATATATTTTAGGGATTATTCCGTATTCATACATATATATCTTTCTCCTCCGTTTTGTTGATGGGTACATACTATTCTGTTGCCATATTTACCCTCCGTTATTTAATTGGTTTCATTTTGCTGGATGTTTACATTATTTCCAATATTTCATTTTTTTAAAAGATTTAGTTATTTATTTTGAGAGAGAACGTGTGTGCATACATACATGTCCACACATGGGGAAAAGCAAAGGGAGAGGTAAAAGAAGAGAAGCGGTCTCTCTGCTGAGTGTGGAACCCAGTGCGGGGCTCCTTGTGGGACTCAATGGGGGGCTCCATAGGAGGCAAGACCTCAGGACCCTGAGATCATCACCCAAGCCGAAACCGTCAGGTGCTCAACCGACTGAGCCACACAGGCGCCCCTCCAATATTTCATTATTAAACGGCTGCATCGAATATCCTTGGTCACTACCATGACCTACACATGGAAGTTTATCTATAAGATAAATCCATAAAGATGCAATTGCTGGGTCAAAGGAGATGTACCTTTAAGGTTTAGAGACATGCCAACTCTAATGCTTCGGCTAAAATGTGCCCTTGTGTCTTGGTGGGTGAATGGCGTTTAGATGAGGCCATATGGTGGTTCTGGTTCTGATTTTGTGGCCTTGGTGCCAGGCATGTGGCTGCTGTTACACATTGTTTACCTGATGGAATATTTTGAGGTTCTTGTCATTCCTGTTTTTTGCTAACACTTTCCATCTGCCAGGTACTTTGCTAAGAGATTTAATTTCATTTTCACATTTGGTCCTGCGGAGTAGACCCTGCTGTCATCCCTATTGCAGAGATGGGGATGTGAGGGCTGAGAGAGGTCAAGTGCTTTGCTTAGGGTCATATGGTTGGTGGTGAGGTGGGGGTTTCATACACAGAGCCCCCAAGTTTAAGCACCGTGCTGTGTGCTGCAGTTGTGTTTTGAACAGCAGAGGACATATTGTTGACTTGTACCAGGGTTTAACCTTGACACTATTTCACTATTGACATTTCGGGTTAGGTAATTTTCTGTTTTTTGGTGGGGGGGAGCTGTTCTTTGCTTCATGGGATGGTTAGCGGCATCCTTCGTCTCTACCTTTTAGATGGGAGTAACACCCTCTCCTCCCATTGTGGCCATCAAAAATGTCTCCAGACAGTGCTTCGTGTCCCTGAGGCAGGGGTATTGTCCCCATTTGGAAACCACTGACTCAGATAAAGAGCAAATGTACTCTGGGGACATATTGTAACACTAGGAACATGGATTTGAGGAGACATATGGTGGCTGATGTCAGATTATCTTCCATTTGGTTGTCCCTGTTCAGGGACACCCATTTTTGTCCTACCCATGGTAGAGCAGCTGGGCTGCCCTTCACCTTAAATACCAGGCAAGGAAGAAACAGGAGGGTATGTTGAAGCCACTGTCATGCTCCACTCAGATCACCATATTGTTCTGCAACAGGACTTTGTCTTTTAACATGTACTTTAGAGACATGCATGAAAAATTGCTTGGTAAAATAGACTTTAAAAAAATCATGCTCTCAAGTACAGCCCAGCCTTTGTATTATATAGTCCCTCTATTTGTACGTTTTCATTCAGTGCTCAGTAATGCTCTACATCAAAATGGCAAGCATGAGGCTTAAGTGACAGCACCCCCCCTTATGTATACATGGCAGACATTGATAATCAATTCCTTCTCCTCATCAGATACACTTCCTTAGAATCCTCAATATATCACTTGAGGCGTAGACTATCAGCCAATTGGAGTTACTATGTGAAATGAAATTTATTTGCTACCCCTATTACACGGTGCCTTTTTGGCCGAGAAGAAGGATTATGCCTTCCAAAGAGGGAGGCTTATCATGAGGTATTAGCTTATTTTTCAGTTACTCTGAGAAAAGTACTTGATGGATATGAAGAAATGTCTATTCTTAAGGCATCTGGAATTAATATCCTATTCTATAAGAATAATCGGGCAGCTGGGAGTGCATCCATATCGCAGGCACTTTTACATATGCTGCCCTCCTGCTGGTTGTTGTTCGTATTAGAACATCCTTCTCTCCCCCACCAAAAATAGTGCCCTACCTTTAAGGCTCCATGAAGCAGCCAACCAAGGGCGAAGTGAAATGCTTTGTGTACAGTGAGAACCGAGACAATTCCCTTAGCAAAGGACATTCAGAAGCTGTGGGATATTACTGGAACTGTGTCACTTCCCAGCATGGTGCATGTGCGGAAACCTTATAGAGCAAAGGGTCTGGACCGTCCAAGACTTCCACAAGTAGAGTCTGATTTACAAAGGCACCAAGGTCACGTCTATCTGGGAGGGGGACCTATATTTAAGATTTGAAAATGCTTTTAGGTGGCATCTTACAACCAACTCTTTAAGAATAATGTTTTACTTTTTTGGGGCAATGACAGGGATTCCCACAGAATTGTTTGTATACATTTAGTGACTTAAGTAAACTGCATATAGATACCCATCACTGAAATAGTTTGTAACTTGTCTCCTGTTTCTGATCCTAGGAAAACAGGTAAAAATAATTGGGGGAGGAGAAAGCACTGGGTCAGAGGGCATCTGTTTCCTTCTTTGGGTCTGATGGGAATGTTTCTCCACTTTTAGATGGCTTAGTCTCTGTGAGATAGGGACCAATAAGACACATTATTGTCTCATGTTTCCTCTTCTGAGAAAAGAATTAAAAACTTGGGGGCCACTGATGGGCCTGTAGTGGCTTACTGAAATTGTTTTCCAAACGGTAAGAGTGAATATTTTTATCTGGCCATGAAGTCCATAGCTTTTTATTTTTAAATCAGATTCTCAGAGGGCTGTGGCACACAAAGAAAATTAGGAGACCACCTTTTTAGAACAATAACTGTCACACCTATTTTACCATGACCTGATGAGGCAGGGAAAAAGAACCCTTCACTCCACCTGTTTTAACTTTGTGGTTCAATTTCGGGTACAGAAGTGATGGGGAAGAGGCAAAGAATCCAGTGGCAGTGTTGACGCTTCATGAAGCAACCATATTTGGTGAGAAAGATGCATACCTCTGACTTAGCAGAGGGAATATGGTGTTTATTTGAATCACAACCTCGGTCTTAAAATCAGATTATTGAGAAACCATCAACCAAGAATACAGTTAATGCTGGTGTGTTAACTAAAACACCCTCTAGGGGGACCTGTGTGGCTCAGTTGGTTGCGCAACTGACTCTTGATTTAGGCTCAGGTCATGATCTCAGGGTCCTGGAATTGAGCCCTGTGTCTAGATCTGCACTCAGTAGGGGATCTGCTTGAAATTCTCTCTCTGTCCCTTCCCCAGCTCTCTCTCTCTCCCTCTCTCTCTCAAAATAAATAAATAAATCTTAAAAAAATAGAAAACAGCCATAAGACCCATAATAATAAGGTCATAAAGCATCGAATGGAATACAACTCAGCAACCGTGAAGACCACATAAAATCAGAAAGTCCTTCCTGAAAATTCCAGTAATTACCACCATGTGCATGGGCATCTGCAGGAAAACACTGGCAACATTTCTGTAAGGTTCTTGATGGCTAGACTTCTTGGTACAATGTTAATGATTGTTTGCAGTAAACTTTAGCTGGACCTGTGTTTATTTTTCAATACTGCTACTTAAATAGAACACTACTGTTGGTATCCATTGGTCATTTGTAAAAACAGAAAACTTTGTAGAATGCATTTCAGTGATGCATAATGATAATGAGATGACTTCTCTTTGAGCTCAAGTTCATGGCCCATGGTGGAGACTCTCTCGGCCTGTATACTTGGGCATTATAAATCACCGCTCTAGTGGGTTAGGGAGGATATCTACAGATAGCCCCATTTTATCAGGATGGCTTTGAAAACCATATTTTCTAAATTTTATTTTGCAAGTTACCAATGGGCTTGAGATACATACACACACATACACACATGTGTACAGTATATACACCTGCATTCACTTATGAGCATGTTGGACCCAAATCTGTATTTATGTCCTTGTCTATGTCAATTTCCCTATCTGCACAAATTTAGCATATCACTATTTAATAAAATGTAGTGGTCTTTCAAATTCTCTTCATTAGTCAACCTGTTTTGAGAGAGATCCATTAGCTATTACCCATTGAGGGTAATAATCTATATATTTATGACGCACCTTAGTGGGGTGTTTTGTGACCTGCTGTTTTATTAAACAAAGTAAGTTCATTTAAATGAAACCCGTTTCGTTTGTTTTAGTGCTTTGATTTTTGACTTGGTTGAATTCTGGAGAAAAACTAAGCACAATTGTTTACCATTTGGATTGGATATGTGGTTATCCTCCATATTTGAAGTCACAACCAACAATCCCCATAAATTGGAGCGACAGTGGTTTTCAATAGGCACAGATTTCACTGGATCCTTGCCAAGTGGCATCTTTGATTTTCTGTGCATCAATTTCTATATGTGGACAAGCAACATAATATCACACACTAACCAATGTTCTCTGCTCACTTCATGCATCCTGGTTTGCAAAAAAAATTAAAAAAAAAATGCTGAATCCCACAGAAAGTTTCCACTTCCCAGACCAAGCTGTGCACATAGCAGGGAGAAGAGACCAGATGGCCAGTGGGTTGAAATCAGAGGAGAACCAGCTGGGATGCATGAGAGGGCATTTCCTCCTCTACTTCCCTGGGAACCTGGTCAGGGCAAGTCCCGGAGCTCTGAGCAGAACAAGAGATGTCAATGTCAAGACCTCTGTCTAGCTCACAGGACCCTTGGACAAATCCGAGTTGGATTGGAAGCTGGCAGAAGATCTGAGGATGAGCTTTTAGTTTCCTGCTATTTGGAGGAAAAAAATAATAACATGCCAATGTGACAGAAGGTTCTAGGGTAAAATGCTGATGAACAGGAAATAACCATATTTCCCTGCGTTAACACTAGCTTGGAGAGTGAAGTTCTATGATGAGGGCACATGATTTGGGTGGTTTTAGAACCCAAAGGAAAGAATTTTTTTTCCCATTTAAAGTGAAACCTTTTTTTTGCCACTGAATAATTACTCATTTCTTAGACTGCCAACTTCGGCAATCATGATTCCTAATCCCAGTTTTGATACCAGCATATTCAGTTATTTTGAGGAAAGCTACACACTTTTCACTTTTCAAATTCACTCATCTCTGATCATTTTTTTTTTTAAGTGCTTTTATGGCTTTTTCTTTTTTGGTTATGTTTTAGTCAACTACTGCTGCATAACAAATTAACCAAAAACATAATAGCTTAAAACAATAATCATGTTGCATCTCAGTTTCTGTGGGTCAGAAATCTGGGAGCAGCTCAGCTGGGTTGGTTTGACTCAGTCTTTCATGAGGTTTCAGTCAAGCTGTTGGTTGGGGGGCTGTCACCTGGGGGCTCCACTGGGGCTGGAAGCTCTGCTTCCAAGCTCACTCATGGGTTTGTTAGGATACCTTAGTTCCCTGATAGCTGTTGGACAGAGACTTTAATTCCTTGCCATGTTATTGTCTCTCTGTAGAGTTGGTTATAACATGGCAGGTTTCTTCCCCTAGAGCAAGAGATAAGAGAGAGCCAACAAGAGAGAGGCCTGATGACTTTTTATTTTGATAGTTTCTCCTATTATTAACATCTTGCATTGGTATAGTACATTTGTTACAATTGATGAACCAATATTGATATATTTTTATTAAAGCTCATAATTTACATTAAAATTCACTCTTTGAGTTGCATAATTCTACAGGGATTGTAAAGTTTTCTATTGTGTTAAGGTATACATGAATTTACTATCTTAACCATTTTGAGGTATACAGTTCAGTAGGTATTAGGTATACTCATAGTATTGTGTACCCATCACCACCATCCATTTTCATAGCTCTTCTCATCTTGTGAAACTGAAACTAGACTCATTAAACAATAACTCCCCATTTCCCTTCTCCCAGCTCCTGGCTATTAAGAGTCTACTTTTTGTTTCTGTGACTGGAATCATACACTATTTATCTTTCTGTTGTCTGGCTTATCCCACTTAGCAAAATGTCCTCAAGCTTCATTCATATTGTAGTATGTCAGGTTCTCCTTCTTTTTTATTTATTTGTTTTTTTAAAAGTAGGCTCCATGCCCAGAGTGGGGCTTGAACTCATTACTCTGAGATTAAGTCACGTGCTCTACCAACTGAGCCAGCCAGGCACCCCTCCTTTTTTAAAGGCTGAATAAATATATACCACACTTTGCTTATTCATTCATTCATTCATTCATTCATTCATTCATTGGTGGACACTTGAGCTGTTTCCACATTTCAGTTATTATAACAATTCTTGGTTTTGACAAATGTATAATGTCATATATCATACACCGTTATAGTACCAAACAGAATTGTTCACTGCTCTAAAAATCCCCTGTGCTTCAGTTCCTTCTCTACAGACATGGGAAACCACTGTTTTTTGTTTGTTTGTTTGTTTTTTACTGTTTTGCCTTTTTCCAGAATGCTGTATAGTTGGAAGCATGCAGTATGTCATCTCAGTAGTTTTTATGACCAACCTCTGAGTCCCACAGCATTATTTCTGCCTTGTTCTCTTTGTTAGAAGTGAGTCCAGGGGCGCCTGGGTGGCTCATGGGTTAAAGCCTCTGCCTTCAGCTCAGGTCATGATCCCAGGGTCCTGGGATCCAGCCCCTCATTGGGCTCTCTGCTCAGCGAGGAGCCTGCTTCCCTTCCTCCCTCTGCCGGCCTCTCTGCCTACTTGTGATCTCTGTCTGTCAAAAAAATAAATAATATCTTAAAAAAAAAAAAAAAAAAGAAGTGAGTCCAGCCTGAACTTGAGGGGAGGGTAATTAAGCTCTCCAACTTAAAGTAGGGAAAAATGAGGAATTAATAAACATATATTTTTTTAAAAGATTTTATTTATTTGACAGACAGAGATCACAAGTAGGCAGAGAGGCAGGCAGAGAGAGAGGGGGAAGCAGGCTTCCTGCTGAGCAGAGAGCCTGGGGCAGGGCTGGATCCCAGGATCCTGGGATCATGACCTGAGCTGAAGGCAGAGGCTTTAACTCACTGAGCCACCCAGGCGCCCCTAATGGACATATTTTAAATTGCCACAGTGAAGAAGATGAGACAGTAAATGCTAGCATTTACTGAGCATCTACTGTGTGTTGGGCACCATGCATAGTATTTCATATGCACCATCCTTTTATCCCTTACACTAAGGCCATTAAGTTGCTCTTATATATATCTCCATTTCTCAAATGTTAGAACTGTGGCTTTCCATGTTACACATCTTGATTTTTTTTTTTTTTTTAAGATCTTATGTATTTATTTGGGAGAGAGAGAGAGACAGAGAGTGCATGAGCATGAGTGGGGTAGGGGAGGGGAGGGCAGAGGAACAGGAAGAAGCAGGTTCCCCTCAGCAGGGAGCCCAACACAGGGCTGGATCCCAGGGTCCTGAGCTGAAGGCAGATGCTTAACCGACTGAGCCACCTAAGGTGTCCCAATGTTGCACATCTTGTTAATAGCAAAGCCGGATTCAGACTTGCTTAGGCCTCACATTAAAGCCTACATTTTGAAATTATGTTGCTTTCTCTTAGTCTAGGGGAAATCTAGGTCAAAGGCTTAGATTTAGGGGACAAAATATGATTGAAAAATGTGAGGAGATGCCACTGGAGGGCAGTGTCAGACATCTTCTAGTTACTTCTCCAAAGACATTCTTTATTCTTCTCTCCACCATATTAGTTTCCTATGGCTGCTTAACAAATTAGGACAAACTCAGTGGTTTAAACCACACAAATTTATTGTTTTAAAGTTTTGTAGTTCAGAATCCCAACACAGATCTCACAGGACTAAAGTCAAACTGTTAGCAAGGCTTCTTTTACAAGGCTTTAGGGGAAAACCCCTTTCTTTGCCTTTTCTGGTTTCTAGAGGCTGCCCACATTCCTTGGCTCATGGCCCCTTCCTCTGTTTTCTGACCCAGCAATATTGCATCTGACTCTCTTCCACCTACCTCTTCTACCTCTAAGAATTCTTGTGTTTGCATTGGGCCTGCCCAGACAATTCAGAACAAATTTCCTTATCTTACCATCTTAGCAGCCTGAATTCAGTACGCAAACTTTATTCCCTTAACTTACAAACCTAATATATAGGTATTCACAGGTTCCTGGGATTAGGAGGTAGACGTCTTTGGACGGAGCCCATATTCTGTCTACCATGTCTACCCGCTTTTTATCCAGGAAGCTGATAAATAAGGGATCACGACTCCTTTGCCCTTGGATTTTCACTGGAGTTCTGCTTCTGGGAAGTTTGGGCAGGAGGTTAGAGAGAGGGCATTGAGTGAGGTTAAGGCATTTATTGTTCCCTGAATGCAACCTCCCAATACAGGTTGCTCCTCCTCCTCACTAAGCAGTATCCTTTCCTTCTAGAGACCCCCTTACTGTTCCTTCCCCTCACCCCCTTTTGGCCTAGGGATGGTAACAGCCATGCTGTTACTAATTTGGGGCTGCTGTACATCCTGTTTGGTTTTCCTACACTCTGCCTACACCTTTGAAAATAGTACCTCTGTAAGTAAAATCTCCTTAAATAATCCAAATTTGAGTATGCCATCTGTTTCCCATGGAGAACTTAACTGATATAGCGACAAAGGATATTCATACTTAAAGTTTAAAACAAAAAACAAAAAACAAAAAAAAAACAGTGTTTTAAATTAGGGCAAGCTGAATCTTTCAAAGCATGATATTTAACCATTGACAGAGATGTTGACGTGGAGCCAGAATCCTGGGGTGGCATGTTGCTTTCAGAAACCAGGTAAAATTTCCATGTCGAGGCAATGCTTTTGGACTACCTAACCAAGAACTTTTTCATGATGTTGAATGTTCTCATTTTGAGTCTCTCATGGTGGCTGGGTTACAAAAGGTAATGAGCTGAAGGATCTCCCCAAATTGTGGCAGGTTATTGTCCTTGTCTTAGAAGTCCTGATTCAGATGTAAAAGATAAAATTCATTGTTTTTAGAATCCAAACAATTCCACAGGTGAGCTAATGAGCTAATTACAGATAGCAGTTTGAAAACATTGGAGTTCCACAAGTAAACAGCATCTGCCTTTGATTAAGGTGTGAAATTTTAAAAAGGTGTCAAGTTATGGGTAATATCTGAAGATGTTCCCGTACTTCGGGTGGTTTCTATTTTTTTTTTTTCTTTTCCTTTAAGTTGTGGAGGAAATATAATGAAACGTCTTTATATATGTGTTCCTATGATAACCATGAAAACTTAGTAACACACATCAGGATACTCCCTTGGTGTGATAATCAATCCTAAGTTGCTTTTCCCATCTGGGGCATTGCCTGCTCCATTATTCACAGAGCTAGGGCTTTGTCACTATCCCTTCATGTTTTGCATCATTGTTTTAGCTTTGGAATAATAGTTCCCTCTGCACCCACATACACAGAATTTGCAAAACTTTGAGATGGTTGCCTTTATGCTCTACCAGTGGTTCTAACTATTGATGGGATATTAAAATACATAGGAGAGCTTTAAAAAGTACCAATGATACCCAGGCCACCATGGCCCCAGAGACTCCAATTTAATTGTTCCAGGACAGGGCTTCTAATAAGCAGCCAAGGTTCTGACCAGCGGAACTAAAACAAGGCTTTTCAAATTTTAATGAGCTTGCATATCACCCGAGAATCTTGTTCAAATGAAGATGCAGATTGATCAAGTCTGGGTGGGGCCTGAGATTCTGAAATTATAAACTCCCAAGTGATGCTGATGCTACGGATCCGTGGAACACCCTTTGGGTAGTAAGGAGTAGAGCCTTTGGGTGGTTACTGAGAACATCTTAGGATGGCTAAATGTTAATATGTGGGTCTTTGGGGACTTGAATCAAGGCTCAGAGAGTTCTCCAAGAAGCAGGAGACTACTGTTTAATTTCGGTTTCAAGGTTATAGACTCAGTGGAGTCTTTGATAGGAAAACACAGCCAAACCTCTTCACATGCATCACTTCATTCATTCATTCATTCATTTATCCATTCATTCATTCATATATTTAACACATATGTACTGGGTACCTATTGTACACTAGGCATCTTTTAGTCATTGAAGACAGATCAGTGACAGAAATGACATTCTTGCCCTTGTATATTCCAATGAAAGAAGTAGAAGGAAGTACTTAACAAGTAAATATGAGTCAACAAGAGAAATAAAGATGCTGTTATGGACTGTGAAGAAAATGATATATTAGGGAGATACCTTAGGTGGAGGGTGTGGGTATGGAGTTTAATTTGCTATGGATAGGACTGTCTGTAGTAGCTCAGTTCGTTGGGTGTCTTCCTTTGGCTCAGGTCATGCTCATGGTGTTCTTGGATTGGGCCCCATGTTGGGCTCCCTGCTCAGCGGGGAGTCTGCTTCTCCCTCTCCCTCTGCCTTTCCCCCTGGCTCTTGGTCTCTTTCTCTCTCTCTCTCTTCCAAATAAAGAAATAAAATCCTTTTTTTAAAAAAATGATCACTTTGGTTGCTATGTGGCAG
This sequence comes from Martes martes, assembly GCF_963455335.1. Taxonomy (NCBI): domain Eukaryota; kingdom Metazoa; phylum Chordata; class Mammalia; order Carnivora; family Mustelidae; genus Martes; species Martes martes. The sequence goes on along the minus strand of NC_137906.1, from coordinate 36,450,900 downwards.
ATGTATTTGAGGAGAAGGTATCAAAAGACACAGTGAAACCGGTTAGTAGACTCTTAGAGAAACCTAAATGAGTGATGGCCATAGAGATAGATATCATTTGGTGGTAACAGTGACAGATGGTGGGATGAAGGAAAAGGAGGCGGCCAGGATGACCCCAAGCAATGGAGTAAATGGTAGAGGTCCATATTGGATAAGTTTGAGGTGTTTATGAAACTTTCAAGTGTAGATCCAAGAACAGAGTTTATATCCAAGTCTAGAGCTGTTAGGTAGGGAACAAGTCAAGCCTAAAGAGGGAATTGGGGGGGGGGTTGTCCACATATCACTGTATTAAAAGTCATCTTATTAAATGAGTTTTTAAGGAGAGAGAATGTAACTAGAAAAGAGTTGATGTCTAGGAAATACGGTTCTGTAGAAAGATTGGCCCAGGGTTCAGGACGAAAACTTTGGGTCCATCTTGGCCTGGTTTCCCAGACCTCAACCTCAAGGTAGCCTTTGCAGTGATTTTAATAATAACTGGTATGTAAACTTTCAGGAAACATTATTTCCCAGACATGGAACATCTGGCTAAAGCCTGTATAATTTGAATTGATGTTGGCTTTGTCTCGATGTCTCTCTCAGAGGGACAAATTGTGAGGAAACAAACATTATGTTGGATTATTATGGAGGGTGAGGGAAATAAGTTTGTTGGTTCCTTGGCCAGATGTCTAAGTATATGGTAAACGGAGTTAATGGATGTTGGGGAAGAGAAACACATGTGCAGTGCTGGCGTCCTTTCAGCAAAGCCAGGCAAGGTTGCTGATGAAGGACCCCTGCTGCTGGAAATGGAGTTGAAGATGTATTCTTGGACCCAAGGAGGAAGCACAGAGGACGCATTATCATATGGAATGATTACTTGGCTAATGAGCCTTGAGGGGCAGGAAAATTGACTACAAAACAAATTAAACCAGCACCTGACATTCTAATGTTCTTTATAAACAAGTGATAATGGCAGTGTGTGTGTGTGTGTGTGTGTGTGTGTGTGTGTGTGTGTGTGTGTGTGTGTATTCCCTTATACGAACCCACTTATTTTAGCCAACTCCCTACAAATGTTGAGGATTACACTGACCAGCTCCTCCTTCCCCCCTATTCATGGGCATGATACCATGTCTGAGGATGTGATTCAGCTTTTAGATATATCCTTTCTCTGTGACTGTTCTTGGCAGATGATGAAAGATGAAATTTCTCTGAAAAGCTCATCCCTTTGAATTGTGTTCCTGAGGAAGGAGGCCAGATGCCACATGACCAAAGCTTTAGAAAACTCCAGGATTTTTGGTGATGGGCATGCAAATCTGGGCTGTCTTCCATCTGCAATAAGGGCAGAGCCAGCCGGCCACAGACGGAAATACAGAGAAAGAAAAGGAAGTTAGGGGTTAAATTCCTCACAGATGGGATTATTTAATCCCAAAATGGAATGGTTTACGGTGAGTGAATTCATTGTATATGGAGCCTTGTAAGGGTAGGGAGATACTTAGCTATGACAACAGTTGCCACAGCAATGCTTCATATATTCAATATTGGCTGTGTTTAGACTTTTTTTTTTTTTTTTTAAATTTTACTTATTTATTTGAGAGAGAGTGAGGGACGGGGGAAGAGAATCGGAAGTAGATCTGCACTGAGCACAGATACCAATGCAGGTCTCAATCCCATAACCAGGATCATGACATGAGCTGAAACCAAGAGTTGGACGCTTAACAGACTGAGCCACCCAGGCGTTTCCAGACTTTGTTTTAAGGGTTTTGTGTCCATTATCTTATTTAATTCCACAATCGCTACAGATGGGCAGGGAGTAACTATTTTTTGTCCCTATTTTATACATAAATATGTAAAATGTCGTAGAGATAAAGTAGTTTTCTTTGGGTTTCACAGCTGGGAAATATAATAAGCCAGTCTGGGGTCAGGACTCAGGTAGTTGCACTCAGAGCTCTGTTTGCAATGAGATGGAGGATATACTCCCTTAATAAATGTGAAGACCATGCTCCATAAAAACAAAGGCCAAGGTCTTTGTAGGATTTTACAATAGTTTTAATTTAAATACAGCCATTTACCTTATGTCTAGTATGTGCTAAGAATTTGACCATAAAATTGCCTTATGGGATATTGGGGTGTCTGGCTGGCTCAGCTAGAAGAGTATATGGTTCTTGATCTCAGAGTTGTGACTTTCAGCTCCACATTGGGTGTAGCAATTACTTAAATAAAAACTTTGGGAAATGACCATGTAGAATCTGATTTTATCCTTAAAACAACTTCATGGAATAGGTATTATTATTTTAATTTTACATCCGAGGAAGTTGGCTGAGGAAAGCTAATGGCCAAGGTCAGGCAGTTACACTTGGCTGAGTTGGGATTTGAGTTCTGATCTCTGCCTCTGTTACTCAAAACCTTAAAACATTATTTCTCAGTACATTAATATAAGCAGAGAGGAGTTTATTTTACAAATCCAGTGGGATGTGTAGCCTGAGTTCTCTATACCTTTTGAAGTTCACTGATTTTTGGAAACAACAATACAACTATGAAGTCTAATTTAGAGTGGAGTTTTCTTCTAGATCTCAGATTTCTTTCTAATGATCAATGCTTCTGAATAAGCTCTAGCCTCTAATGCTTATTTCTCTTTAAGAATGGCTCATCTTCGCCAGACACCAGTAACCCACAAAATTGCGATTTCTTCTGTTCTGCTGCTGAAATTTCACTATTTAATGCTCCTGATAATAATACTGGATGCACGTTTCTGGATTAAAATGTGTGCCTTCTCAAATGATATACCCTGGAAAGGTTATTATTAATAAAGGTAGTATTAAAACACCACAAATAACTCTGTAACCTTGCTTGGGCTTAATAAATTCCCTGCAGAAAATTATTTGCAGTAAACTCTTAAAATTCATCTCACTTTTAATATACTGTGGCCTTTGGTGACCCTTATCATTCATTACATACCAGTGACCTTTCTGAAGTTGAGAAGGGTAGTTGCAACAGCTTTTGGGTATTAATACTATAAGAGGTAGATATGGTTTTCATTCTTTGCTACTGATAATTAATTCATGTACTTTAAAGGCATTGCATTATTTCTCATATGACACAGTCTGTGATGGTTTCATAAGGGTATGGGACATAAATGGTTATCTTGGCTAAAGTGGGTTTCCATCATTTTTAGACACTGTGTTCTACAGCAATACTTAGACAGGGACTGTGCTTGAAAGGAACCATGCCAGGCTGTAGGGAACTTCATCATCATCTTACATCATCCTCTGTGGATTTTTTAAAAGAGAAAATTTTTGTTATGCAAAACATTGAGCCTATACCAAAGTAAAGAGACTAGCATAAAGAACCACATATAGCCATCTCTCAGATTCAGTAATTATCAAGGTGGAGCTAATGTTTTTCCATCTATGCCCTTGATCACTCTCCCTGCTCAGGCTCATGTTACTTTGAAGCAAATACCAGACATCCTATCGTTGTTTCTATAAATATTTCAGTTTGCATTTCTAAAGGACAAAAAGGCTTTTGCTTCTCTGTTTTTAATTTTGATTTAATTAATTTAATTTTTATTGTAGTGAACACTTGGGATCGATCCTTTCAACAAATTTTTAAGTGCATAATATAGTGTTATTAACTATAGGTACAGTGTGGCATAGCAGGTCTCTAGAACTTACTGTCTTGCCTAACAAAACTTTATACCTTTGAATAACTACAAACCATCTCACCCTCCCCGAGCCCTTGACAGCCACCATTCTTCTCTGTTTCTGTTGGTTTGACTCTTTTAGGTCCTTAATGTAAGTGGAATTGTGCAGTACTTATCCTTCTCTGTCTGGCTTATTTCATGTAGCATAATGTACTCTAGGTTCATCCATATTGGTGCACGTGGCAGTAATTCCTTCTTTTTAAAACTGGATAGTGTTCCACCATATGCATATAGCACATTGTCTTCATTCATTCATCAGTGGATATTTGGGTTATTTCCGTATCTTGGCTGTTGTTTTGTTTCTTTAACATTTTGCTTCTTCAACCTCTATGTGCCTTGTTTGCCTAATCTGTAAAATGGGGATGATAATAATAATAATACCTGCATCATGGAGTCTTGGGTGTATTAGATGGGGTTGTCTATGGCTCGGGTACACTGTGAGTGCTTCGTAAATTATCAGTCGGTCTATTGTTACTGTTAGCAGTAATCAGGTTTCAGTAGCAATGTTTGTTGATGCTGCTGTTACTGTCATATATCCCAACAATTTTACCTGAGTCTAGACTTCCCTCTAAATTGGAAACATCTTCAGAGCAAGAGTCATATCTTAGCAACTTTTAAAAAAGATTTTATTTATTTGTTTGAGAGGGAGAGCTCAAGGGAGAGAACACAAGCAGGGAGAGCAGCAGAGGGAGAGGGAGAAGCAGACTTCCCACTGAGCAGAGAGCCCAGTGTGGGGTTTGATCCCAGGACCCTGGGATCATGACCTGAGCAGAAGGAAGCCACTTAGCCAACTGAGCCATCCAGGCGGCCAGGCGATTTTTATTTTCCTCAAGGCCAAACAGTGTGTGCACAGTAAGCTCTCAGTTATTATATGCCAATTTTTATGTCATGTATATAGTGGGAATTATGCATGTAATTCCTTCCCCCAGTCTTGCATCCTAGTTGGAAACAGTAAACAGTGAAATAATACCATCTGGTACAGAAAGGTGTTGAAGATCAGGAAGTGCAAAGAGAGTTTGCAAGCACAGAGAGAGGGAAGGATGGGTCAAAGCCGTTGGGGAGTGCCTGGTCTTGAAGAAGGGGCTGGGTAAAGAGTAGCAGGGAGTTCCTTCTAAGAGAAAGAGTAAGAACGTCAGAGTAGGCTGGACAGGAGGTGGGTACCCTCAGTGTCTGAATCTAAACAAATAAACGATTTCGTTGAGTATTAGTGAATCAAATAAAAACTGAAATGCAAATAAACATGGCCTTAGGAAATAAGAGCATCAGTCACAGTTTTATCTTTTGGAGTAAAATAATATATTAATATTCATATTCACCCTGAACCCCAGATGGAGTTGTCAGTAAAACATTATTCTGCTTATAATCTTACCTTACACAGGAAAGAGCTCTTCAAACTTAGATGGATTTCCCCAGTGTCCTAGTCTGTGCCTTCCTTTGTACACTCAAGATGATGCCTCTTGGTGATGGTTATAACTCAGGAAACTTTTATTTATTTATTTATTTTTAAAAAGATTTTATTTGTTTATTTGACAGAGATGACAAGTAGGCAGAGACGCAGGCAGAGAGAGAGGGAGAAGCAGGCTCCCCGCGGAGCAGAGAGCCCAAAGCAGGGCTGGATCCTAGGACCCTGAGATCATGACCTGAGCCGGAGGCAGAGGCTTAACCCACTGAGCCACCCAGGCGCCCCAAACTCAGGGAACTTTCAGATGTGTGTGGAAGAAGCTGAAATCTCAGGCTTCTCTCCTACACATCAAATGTTTGTTTCACATTTTGGTTTGTACTGATTTGCTTATTAGGAAACAATATAAAATGCTGAAAAGGGGCAGCGAAGAATTATGATGATGATATATCTTATACATAAATATATACATTTAAAGAAATGTATGGATAATATTGTAATTTTATTATGATAACAGTGGCTGGCATGTTTTGAACTCGGTGCCCAGCATTGGTATAACTATATCTCCTCCTGTCAGGTTCCCTGTCTTTCCCACGTGCCTGACATATTCCAGCTTTGAGGGTTAATGCAGCGTGTTCTAGTTCGAAGGAGGACTCAGATGAGGTTGAAGGGGTATATACGGTGGGACATCTTGACCGTCCTTCATATTGGGCACACACTATGTACGTGCACACTGGAGAAAAGAATCGTGATTTTGTTGTTATTTGTTTAGAACCAATCAGTGTCATGAAAATTCTTGTTCAGATCTCGAGTTCCCCTCTGCCTCTGAAGTTGAGTGTGTTTCGAAGCTTGGAACTCACAGGTTTGCCTGCATCTTCACATAGGGTTCATCAGTCGGACATAATGCTGCTAGTGTCCACTGGCTACTATTTTACATTTAGCCAGGGGCTACTGTTGGCTACTATTTTAGATTTTTTATTTTTCATAAATGTTTGCAAACAGAGCCTATAGAATCGTGTGTCATGGAAGTCTGTTCTTTGGCGAGGGACTGTGTGTAGGTGGCATGTCAACGGTATTTCAATAATAAAAGAATAAAAATCTTAAAGTAAATTTGAAAAAAAGAAAAAAATAAAGTACTGCAGTATTATGAAAGAAATTTTTTGAAAACCTTAAGTGTTGGAGTCTGGTAAGCCAAGGATTTGAAGCTTGAATAAATCAGCAAATAGCACACATCGCATGATTCTTTTTCCCCTTTGGTCTCTTTCCTTCTCTTCCCTCCCCTCCCTCTTCCCCTCCCTCTCCTACCTCCTCTCTGTCTCCTCCTGGATCCCCCTATGTTTCTTCCCCTTGACCCCTTTTCTCTCTCCCTCCTTAACCCATTTGTATTTGAGTAAAGGTCACTGTTGACATCCCATTGGGACATCTCTAGAAAAGGAATAAAAAAATCTTGTGACTCGTCTCTGCAGGGAATTGCCAGGCCAGCCCTCCTTTACTTCTCTTCTTCTTATATCCCAACCCCTGTAGCTGGTACTAGGAGCAGAGGCTGACATGGTTGTTGACCAAATCAGTGAAAATGATCGTTTAGCACCAACGTGGGCAGGTCTTGGTGTGATAAGCACTAGGAATACGTCAGAGAGATGGTCTGTGAGAGGTACATGGTGAAATCACATCTCCAGCTATCCTGTTGGTCATCAGTGATAAATATTGAGACAGTGGCCAGAATGAACATCTCATGAAGAATTAAGATAGCTCTGAGACACCAAAAATGAGCTGCATGCAGAAAGAACAAAGAGCAAGTACAGATTAGTCACCAAAGGACTGATGTGGCATTTGATTCGACTGCTGTTTTTATGATACTATTCCTCTAGAGTGAAAAGTAAGCTGGTGTTTGTAAATGCCCTGGTGACAAGAATCTCTTTTTCCCTGAAGAAGGAGATCCATGTATAACTGAATTTTCCCAGAGAACACAAGAGCAGGGGAGAAGCAATAAATCAAGTGAGTTTTTATGATCCCTATAAGCAAAAACATACTTCGGTTGTGATGGATTGTGATGGAGAGTAAATGAGATTGCATGGAAGCTATGTACTGATGTTGGTACTTACAGTGCTTAAACGTATCGCCTGCCTCCTCTAAATGCAGCTCATTCGTTGGCTCTCTGTGATGCAGGAAATATCAGAATAATGAGCTGTTTTTCCCCCTGTCTTCATACTTTAATATCATGCAACTGTTTATTAATAAGCTCCAACCCCCAAAGGATTTTTCTAATCCTATTCTAATATCAGACTAAATTTAATAAGATCCATTCTTCTCCCTACTGCATATGCCTTATTCATTCATTTATTCAACTAATATTTATTGAGGGTCTCCTATGATGACAGGCACAGGGTTGGGCTTTGGGAATAAAATGCTGAAACAAGACAGGCTTGGTCTGTGCCTGCAAATGGGGACAGACCAAAAGGGAAAAAGAAGAGCAAAGGCGCTGAGCTGAGAATGTGACCAGGCATTTAAGGGCGTATATAGTTTCTCTATTTTAATGACTTAGAGATTTGGGGAAAGACCAGAGTTTAGAATATTTGGGGGTGGGGTGGGGAAGGAAGGATTGTCTCTGAGGACTATGGAGGGGAAATGTCTTGCCGTTTTCTCATTTTGGCAGGCCCCCTTGGCCTTGTTGAAATTTTACGATGGTTTGCTGTGTTCCTTTGAGGGAAACGTAACTTTATTCAGGTTCCCAGAAGTAGGCAACTGCTCAGTTGAATTCTTGATGCAAGACAAGATGTCTTGCTGATGGTGAGGTCAAAGAGGAGGGGAAATCTTCAGAGGGAATGAAAGCCTGAAGGCTTCACTTCAGACAAAGGCCTGACCCAGGCTTTTCACACTTGAAAGGACGCCAGATTTCAAAGGGGGCAGTGCCAAAGGAGCTAAAGGCAGACCTATGGGAAGCCTTGTGAAAAGAGGGCTTTTGTTTGAAATGAGTTTGAGGACTTGCTGAGTTTGAGGGTTGAACGGAAAAATGCAACTGCATTCTTTTTAATCACAGAAATTCTTGGTATAATAATTTTCTATCAGGAATATGAGTGTTTATTGGTTATCATTGTCGCTCCCTCCTCCTAGACGCGGATGTGCCAGAGACCCTACCTTGGCAGCTTCTTGCACAGGCTTAGAACTATTTTTCAGATGGGGCTGTTGTTTATGTTGGTTTAAAGCTCTAAAGAGCCATCTTCATGAAAAGTTATGATGTCTTGATGACACCAAGGCAGCATTGTTCAGAAAGTACTGAGATCAGTCTTGTATGTGTGTCCGTTCTTCAGTCCGCCCATCCATCCATCCATCCATCCATCCATCTGATGAGGGAGCAGGAGGCTGGCTGAGGACAAAGCAAAAGCTGGCACCTTGCACCCCCTCTCCACCCGCTCCCCTCCCCTCGGTAATATATGTGACATTCCTCAGGCACCCCTGACTGCCATAAATGAGAAACAAATAGTTAACTTGCTGAGATCACAATCCTGCAGGACAGGAGTCTTCCTTGGTTTACAAATGTCCTAGAGATCTACAAACAAAGAAGTTACATTATCAATAGCACAATTTCCAGAGGCAAATAACTCCGTTCCTCAAGCCTTAATGTCACCCTCCCCTCCATGAACAAAACTGAGGGAGGCTGGGGTAGAAGGAAATGTAAGTAAAGTTAAGTTTCTCCTCTAACAAAGACACTGGATAGCAGGATTGTGACATCCCACCAGGAATCTCCCAACTATCTTGATGTTAACGGCTCGCCAAAAGACAACATTGATCAAGCCACAAGACCTCCGGTATCCCGGTCTTGTAGGTCCTCTTTAGCATATGAAAGCTCCGTTGAAACCTCCCTTTCCCCTCACCTTCCCCCAACCGCAGGGTACATAACCTGCCATTCTCACAACCCAGGGCAGAAGCTCTCCCTGCCCACGGGTCCTGTCCCCGTGCTTTAATAAACCACCATTTTGCACCAAAGATGTCTGAAGAATTCCTTCTTGCTCCTCGGCTCTGGACCTCACCCCACCAAACCCCACCTAGGTTCTAGAACTTCATCACATCCATGTATCCATCCATCATTAATGTTATTAAGGACAGCAGCACTGTTTCCCTCCATCACTTACCTAGGTATTCCTACCAGTCAAAGTGGAACGACTATTTCAGACTCTGTAACTGGGGAACCAAGGGAAACAATGACTATAAATGAACGTCACATCTCTGAAAAAGCAAACAGCACATGTTCTACTAATCATTGTGCTGCTTTTTCTTTTCATAAAAGTCATAATTTGCACATAAGGAGTTAGGATTTGGCAGGAGGGAGGGTGAAAGCAGAGTGAGGGTTTAAATTTTTCCCCGGAGTTAAGATGTCTTTTGGAAATCAAGGTAGCGATGAAGGAGGATCCAGAACAAAAGACGAGTAAATCCTGATTTCTGAGAGAGAATCTTAACTAAACAGTGGTAGTTCTAAACATGAATTAAACCAGGAGGACTGAAAAGCGATACATGACTTGTAAAGATGCCTGGCTCTTGTCCAGGGGCTTGGGGTACGGTGATTTCTATGGAGAAGGCTTGATTCAAATCTTTTATTATTTGATTCTTTTTAATGTCCTATTTACTCTGCCCTTTTAAAAATTTTGTATTTTTAAGGGATAGTGAGTGCTTTAAAAGAGAAATATTTCAAGTTCATGTTTGCTGTGGGGAGGAGTTTGTGTTTAAATTGCTTCTCTGGGTAAATAGATGTATTTTTGACATGGGAGGTTATTCAAACTGAGCATCTCTCGGTTTTATGTGTTATGTTTCTTCTTTCTTCTCTCTGTGTTGTTTTACTTTTAGAAGCTGAAACGGGGCCTTGGCCATCTGTTTATCCATTTCAGCCAAATTCACCATTCAGATAATGTACATTTCACAACTTAAGCCCACTTAGAGATCACTTTTCACCACTTAAAGAGCATTTAGCCATGATTCCAGGAATAGAAATTGTATCCTGAGACCCATAATGACTTGATGGGAGAATAAAGGATCATTTGTTATGCAGCAAGTATAAAATTATAACAACTTCCCTCTGTGTTTACAGATGAAGGACATTCTGGCTCTGGAAGGGGGGGCAAGAGTCTCTACTCTATTTGTTGATTTTTCCCACTCTATTTGTTGTCTTGGAAACAGATATAGGACATAGCATTTAACAAAATAGATAATTGTCACCATTTGGACCTAAAATTAGGATTAGGGTTTTTTACATAAAACAAGAATGGAAGACATTTTACTTATTAATTGGGAGGAATAAGCTTGTAGCTACTGTGTTCTGATTTTGGCTCTCGAATTCTTAGCCTCGGTATGGCTAAGAGGATGTGTCATGTCTTCGTCTATAAGATGGTGACAGTAAGAGCAGGCCCCTCCTAGTATTGATATGGGAGTTAAATGAGTTAATAGTCATGTAAAACACTTAGAACAATGTCTGGTACATACTGAATGTTCTGTAAGTCTTCACTGTTATTCTAGGCTATTAATATGCCTTTGGGTGAAGCTCACTGTAATAACCTTATGAGACCAGCTTTCCTTATAATGCTTTAGCGTGACCTTTTGCAAAGTATCTCTTCAAATTCAACTTCTAAATTAGCAGCTCAATAGACCTTGATGTTTGTTTCGTGCCTTGCTTGTGGTGGTGTAAATAGAAGCCCTCTACCTGAGTTTGTCTGAGGCAATAAAAAATCAGAATCAATGTTACTGATCATTTGCCTAAAAGTACCCTAAATCCACCCTTATTTTCTTAAGACAAGAAATTATCTTGGAAAGATTCAGAACTATTTTCCAGAACCTGAGGGCACAGAGTTTAATCACAAAACCCAAAGGGGAGACAGTTCAGTCAGTTACTCGTGAAGAACTGAAAATAGGGAGAAGAGTCTGTAGGAGTTACACCGTCACACTGTCTTTTCAGAGCTACCTGAAATCTACACTTTTGTCTTCTCTCTGCCGATCCCTCCCCCCCGCCCTGTATATGGCACATGGAGAAGCATGGCTGCCCTGCATCTCATCCTACTCTACCCACAAGACTGATAAAAATCAATGTATTTATTTAAAATTACTGAAGATAGAAACTGGTTGGCCTGGCCCTTGCCAGAAGTCACCCCTAGTCCAACCCATCGGACTAGAGAACTGGGCTCTTGATGCCTAACCTACCTGGGCAGGGAGTGGGGGAGATGGAAGGATAGGTTCTACCAGAAGGGATTTTAGAAGGTCAGGGTCCCACTACACTACTACGAATTCATTGACAAGTTAAGAAACTGGTATGTGATAGGGTCCGTGATCAAAGGAGTGAAACTGATAAAAAGCGAAGGTCAAGCAAAGCTTTATTTCGCGCCAAGCATCGAGAATCAAACCGACCGTTTCGGGCCGCCCCTTACAGAGAGGATGACTCCTCCCTGCCTTACAGACTAACTTTTATAGAGCAAAGGCCATGTGGTTGAGCCTGGCCACGCACAGGTGGCCAACGAGATTGTAACACACAGAGAAAGTTGCACAGTCATGCTAGGTCACACACGGGTGGCCAATTGAATTACAATTTACCCTATAGTAGATATTTGAACTAGCCTATCACCTGGGTCAGAATTGGCACCCAAAAGGTGGGGCCCACACTCCTTGGTAGCTAGGGAGCCAGTATGCATGCTCCACCGATTGGGTGTCTCCACCTGGCCTGACCCGCCCTTGTATTTGGGCTCTGTTACCTGGGACTGGTTGACCATATTTTACTAGTTTCCTGGACTAGCTTTTAAGTAAGTACCCTCGGTTGGGGGGCAGGGTCAGTTTAAGTTTTACTGCATAAACAACAAAATGGCTGTTCAATCAAGATGGAGCCGCTCTGGCTAAATAGGCCCTTACAGTATGCCAAATTTCCAAATGTGTTTGCCTAAATAATTAGACTATATTGAACTTGTTCTTTGTAATGTCAGAGGAGAGAACTAAGGTCGATGGGTATAAATGACAAGGGTCAGATTTTAAGTCCCAAGGAAGGAATTTTGAAAAATATAAAACTTATATATATAAATCATATACAAATATAAAATATTTATTTAAGTTATGGATGAGTCTCCCTCTCTCTATATAGAGAGATACACTATATCCATATCTATATCTTATCTATATATCTATATCTAAAGAGATGTCTTTCTATATCTCTCATCTGTCTTTCTATTGAAAGAGATTTGATTGTGGGAGCTGGCAAGCCTGAAATTTATAAGGCAGATTGTCAGGTTGAAAATTCAGACAGGAGTTGAAGTTGTAGTCTTGAGGCTGAAATCTGTAGGCCTTCAGCCTGGAAACTGACAGAATTTCTAATTACAGTCTTGATGTAGAATTCCTTCTCCAGAAAGCTTGTGTTTGCTCTTAAGGCCTTCAACTGATTCGACGAGGCCCACCACACCATGGCAGATCATTTGCTTTACTTACAGTCAACTGATTATAGATGTTAATCACAGCTACAAAATCCCTTCAGAGCAACCGTTTTACACTGGGCACCATAGCCCAGCCAAGTTGACAAAATTAACCATCATACCATCCTACACCATCTTGATGAGTCTGATCTTTTCATGGTGGCAAGAAAAGGGCAAGAAAGGCAACAAAGCAAACAGGGCAGATGATTCCACGTTTAGCACCTGAAATGCCAACTCACCAGGAGAATAAGTTTCAACTGAGTCTCCCAGGGCAGGCTACCTTCCACATAGTGTGGGTACCAAGAACATGGATAAATCAGTGTGGATTTATTAGCATTTAATTTACGGTTTCTAGTCTGGAGCATGTTTCTGGAAGAGAAATGGCAGACGTACTATTTGTCCAGTATTCCATCACTAGTCTTTCTTCTCTCTCTCTGACATCTTACATCCTTATGTATTTTTCAACCAAAATCTTCCTGCCTGATCACATGTCTTCTAACAACTACCACTCAGAGTCCTCCCAAATTCCTCCCAACACTGGGGCTCTTAAGACTACCTTTTACTCCACTGTTGATATCATCATTTATTCTGTTTTCAAGTGTGGTATTCATTACAGTGCCATCAGCATGAGGAGAGGGGGCCTGTCACCAGGGCAACCAGAAGCACAGCATGTACATTCCCTCCTTAGTGGATGTCTCCTTCCCTCTTGGTTGGATTCCAGCTGTGTCTTTGATTCATTCCATGTATGTGGTCACTGGAATGTAGACACTTGACAGCCTCCTCATCCTTAACTTGTCTGTCTTTATATAGCCCACCGGCCAAGACCTGCAGTCTAAAATCCACTGGTTTATTACCTTTAATTTCTGCAAATGCAACACAGAATATTTCCAAGTGCATTTAACCACATGGTTAGATCTTTACAAACATTCTAACCTGTAATCCTGTAAAATTTTATTTTATTTTATTTTATTTATTTTTTATTTTTTTAAAGATTTTATTTATTTATTTGACAGAGAGAGAGATCACAAGTAGGCAGAGAGGTGGGCAGAGAGGGAGGAGGAAGCAGGCTCCCTGCTGAGCAGAGAGCCCGATGCAGGGCTTGATCCCAGGACTCTGGGATCATGACCTGAGCCGAAGGCAGAGGCTTGACCTACTGAGCCACCCAGGTGCCCCTAAAATTTTATTTATTTATTACATATTCTAATGCATGTCCCTCCTCTGGTATGATACATTTTTCTCCCGATCAATACTACCCATTAATACTGAGCTCTTCATCACTGAAGGTATCCAGCTACATGACCATCTCTCTACCTAGGCTTTTTAAAGGATATTGCATTATAAAGGAGGTTGGAATAGGTGACCTATTAATTCTTTAAAAATCTTAAGCTATAGGTTTACTTCATATCTATAACTTTCCCCCACATATATAATTTTAGGTATGGTAGGTCTGTGAAAATGAAGATATCTGAAACATTCCAAATGAAAGCATAGTGCAGAATGTATACATGCAGTTTTCCATTTTCTTCTCTTCACCTCCATAAAACCACTTAGAATTCATGACTAATTTGATTAAATTTATCTTTGGTGGTATACGTGAGGAAGTGGGACTACTTGGGGACAATCTAATAAGAAAATCCATTCTTACATTTTCTACTTGGTCAGAATACATGGCAATTTTTAGTAGGATCTATGTATGTATGCTTCTTGGTAGTATACTCCTAGATTTTGCCCTTGATCAGTCATTTCCAAACTTGGCATTGTATTTGAATCATACACACACACACACACACACACACACACACACACACCCCTCCCTCTCTGAGCCCAGGACATGGAGAATATGAGTCACTTGGTCTGGAGTAAAGCCCAGTATCTGTAATTAAAAAAAAAAATAAAATAAAATAAAACCCCAGCCCACCTTATGGATTCCTAGGCGGGTTTGGGAATTACTTCTGGTTCTGGGGGAAATGGTTTGAATGCTGTTACACATACTTCTTACTGCGGGCGTTCTCTTCCCCATGCTGCCTTCCACTGTGGTCATAGATTGTTTCGAAGCCTCTAATATGCTCATCCTCTTTTCACCCTCTATCCTGTCTGCTTCATCCTTAACTAATCATTTCATGTGTCGTCAGCCTGCTCAGAAATCATCAGAGGTCTGTCAGCAGCTTCAGGAGCAAATTCTCATGTTTGATATGGGCTTTCAAGGGCCTCGAAGCATTTGGGAGATGATACAATATGACTATAAGACCTGGCTTGAATGCTGACTCCTCCTCTGTAGACCTACTAAATTTTAGGCAGCGTCATTTCATGTAATCCTTAGGACTCCAACTCTATGAGATGGATATCCTGGTTTCCCAGATGGGAAAACTCAGGCTCAGTTGGTTGAAGTAATTCACTTAATTGCTTAAGTAAAGATTACTTGGGGTGTGGATTGTAGCTGAGGTCTCTCTCCAAAATGTTGGATTTCTCCAGTATGATGTGTTCTCTCTTGATGTCAGCATAAGGGTTCCCAATCCTGATAATTTGGAAAGTGTTCTAGGAATGAGATATATTTCCTGTTTCTTCATTTTAATATTAAGAAGTGTAATTGAGACATGTCGTTGCGAGGGTAAGTGGAAAGCACTAATTAAAAAACATTCCAATTTCTAAGGCTGAAGAACATCAGCTATTATTGAAAATGTAGGCCTTAGGAGGAAAAAAGCATTTATTCAAATACAATGATGCTAAATTAGATGCTATTGGGAAATAGGACCACATACAAGATGGCTATTCAGTGTTTTTAGTATTATCCGTGCACGATTAAGGGATGGATGCCTTTTTAATATGCTATTCTAAAAATGTAAATAGAACATGTGATTTTAGACAGTAGGAACTCATTATGTCAGAATTTAGATTCTCTGGATAGCCAACTGCAAAGGGCAGGTAAGTTTCCAGAAATAGACGGGGGTTTGGCCAGAAATGGCTGTGGGTACACAGTGCCAAGCATTGGCCTTTGCCAGGTGCCTGCCGTGATGTCAAGGATACAAGCTGAAGCTAGCCATATGGTTCTTGGAGTCTCTCTGCTCATTGCACACTCCGCTCAGAGTTGGAGACACGGGCTTTTCTTTATCTGCAGGAGAAGGTAATTGCTTTAGACTTAACAGGCTGAGCTTGACCCTTGAGTCGCCATCACGCTGCATTATGAAATGCAGCATCAGCGGTGGTGCTCCTGGTGGACAGGGAGGGAGGAGAAGAGAGGGAGGGTGGCGTCTAAGCTATCAACATGGCGCAGTTTAAATGTCAGGCTCTGCAATTTACAAGTGATCTGAGATTCATGGGAAAGGCAATGGAAAAGTCATCCTCTACACCCCTCTCCCTCGTGTTATAAAATTGAGTATGTCATAAATTCCGTGCATTGCTAAGTTCGTGGTGCTTCTGTAGGAAGACATTAAAAATAGAACTCCTTACATCTTCGATTCTTGCCTAGAGAGCGTCCAGGCCAAAAGTGTACATACAGACATTAAGCTGCCTTTTATCTCACTTTTTCATTTTGGGGCCTCTGTTCTTGAAAGCCAAACACTTTTTCAGAGACAACCTGTGTCTGATGTAGCTTCGTTTTGTTAACAACAGAGTGAATGGGGGTGGATAAACAGGAAAGACAAGCGAATGCCTGGGTAGGAATTTTAAAGTTTTGTTGAAAACAAAATAGAAATAAATCACTAGTACCGCTATAGTAGTTCCCCTTTATCTGTGGTTTCAACTTTGATGTTTTCAGTTATCCCCACTTAACCATGGTCTGGAAGCAGATAGTCCTCCTCCTGACTTAGGTTAGAGGTCAGCAGTAGCCTAATGCTAGGTCATGACACCTGTGTGTCATCCCACCTCACTTCATGTAGGCATTTTATCATCTCACATCATCATCATCATCATCAGAAGGGTGAGGGGCTCCTGGGGGGTGCAGTCAGTTAAGTCTTTGACCCTTGGTTTCTGCTTGGGTTTTGATCTCAGGATTGTGAGATTAAGACCTGCTCTGGACTCCCACGAACCCTCCTTGAGATTCTCTCTCCCTCCCTGCTTGTGTGCTCTCTCTCTCTCTCTCTCTCAAATACATAAAGAAAGCTTAAAAAAAAAAAATGAAGAAGGGTGAATACAGGATAGTAAGATGCAGGCACACCTCACTTTACTGTGCTTCACTTTGCAGATCATTGCTTTTTTTTTTTTTTTTTTTTTTGCAAATTGAAGGTTCATGGAGACCCTTTGTTGAACAAGTCCATTGGTACCATTTCTCCAACAGCATTTTCTCACTTTGCATCTCTGTGTCACATTTTAGTAATTCTTGCAATATTTCAAACTTTTTCATTATTACCGTATTTGTTATGGTGCTATGTGATCAGTGATTACGACTTGCTGAAAGCTCAGACAATAAGGGCTAGCACTTTTTAGCAATGGGGTATTTTTTAAATTAAGGTATGAACATTATTTTTTTAGACATAATGCTGTTTCACACTTAATAGATTATAAAATAGTGTAAATACAGCTTCTATGTGTGTGAGAAAACAAAAAATTCATTTGTCTTACTTTATTGTGGTGCTTGCTTTATTATGGTGGTTTGGAACTGAACCTGTGTTATCTCTGAGATATGGCTGTATGAGTAGGTTGTTAGAATTGTTCTACTGTACTATGAGTTATTGTTATTAATCTCTTACTCTGCCTAATTTATAAATTAAGCTTTATCATATGTATGCATGTATAGGAAAAACGGTATAGATAGTGTTCCGTATTATCTGTGGTTTTAGGAATCTTCTGGTTTTTTTTTTTAACATATCCCTTGTGGATTGGGGGGACCACTGTAGTATTACTTGTGTGGTGGGGATAGTACACAGTTTAATATTAAGTACAGTGCCTGAGCTAGTCTGAGGAAGTATGTTGGGAGAGACATATTTTCTGTTTTCATCAGAGAGAAGTTTTGTTTTTCCCTGAAGCTACAGCCTCAGCCTCCCTAGAGAAATCTTTCTCCATAGAAGAAATTGTCTACAAAGGGTGGGCTGCTCAGGGCTAAATCCATTAAAACCAATTGAAGGAAGAGATTTTATTTGCTTAGGAAGGAAAAAAATAAAAAAATAAAAAGCTCATTACCTAGAGCAAAAAAGACTGCTTCAGGATTAAGAAATTGACAGTTAATGTTTAATTATACTAGCCCACTGAAAATGTAAATACAAAGCTTTCAAGACACTTAACACAAGCATATGTGCATTTATTATTCTATCAATTAGGGAAAATTCATGATTGTCAATGCCAGTGACTTGAAGAGTATCTAACCTTTCAGTGAATAGGTCTATTGTATTCATGTTACAGGGAACACACAGTCTATCAATAGTGCCAAGATTTCTTCAATTTTCTTGTATCCCATAGTTTGGTTTAATTACTTAGAATCTTTCTGACTTCAGGCTGCTCACTACTTTTTTCACCATTAATAGTTTCATTAAGGAAACACATTCCATATGGACAGGAGGCTGTTCTTAAAGACTGGCTTTTCCTTTGAGTCTGAGCACTTACAAAGCTTGCTTTCCATCTCGAACAACCCCAAAGGCAATTTAGGAAGTGCCGGTTTCAGTAGCCTATGGCGATTGTTTCCAGGAGGGCCGGATTGCTACTGCATTGAGGTTTCCTTAATCTCCCAGAACAATGCCAGGCACAAAGTAGGCACTCAAGAAACACGGCTGTAAAGGAACAAAGAAGGGAAAAAAAGGAACAAAGAAGGAAAGGAGGAAGGAGAGAGGGAGGGAGGGAGGGAAGGAAGAAGAGAATTATTTGACCAATTTGAAGAAACCGGAGGCCTGCCATTTTCTTGACATGCCAGTGCATTCCTTCTCTTGAAAGAAAGAGATGGCTTTGGCATTCTTTGTTCAAAAGACCTTCAGAATCTTCTGTTGAATTTCAAGGTCATATAAATCCTCCTGAAACGTGGTTATTTTAGGAATTTATAGAAAATTTCAGTGCAATAAGAGGATGGCTATAACCTGATGTTAAGTAGTTAAATATAAGAAAATCTATTTCACAATTCAAATTCAGTATAAGGGATTTTTAAAACTCTCCTTGATGATTAATAGAAAATCTTATTTTTTGTTAGTTATTCAAGCAGTCATAATGTAAGAATTTCACATAACTAAACTTTCCAGAAACAGATCTATTGTAGGAAGAGGTGCTATCATTACTGGTTTTGAGTAAATTTTCTACTGCTTCCTTCACTGTATGTATGTGAATCCATCAGGAAAACCAGGGCAAGGAAGACATGGCATGGGAGTTAAAAGTTAGAGTTGTTATATCAGCACTTGGCATTGAGGACTTTTAAAAAAAACTCCATTAAATGCATGTTTTCTTTCACCTACGTTAGAGTACCTGCTCTTTGCAAACACAGCCGTATCTGGCTCATCAAACCTGGGTATTGACAAGGAAAAGCATCACCCAAATTATGTCGTTGCTAGGACGTACTCAAACACCACATTATAATAAAGCCCTATCAGAAGTTACCCTCAGTTTTAGATGAACTCTCTTCAGATAAATTAACACAGAACAATACATATCAACACAAAGAAGCAGCTGGTTCTGGGAAGGCAAATTCATGGAAATTTTTGGCCATAAATTTTGTACAACATAATTTCAACATTTTGTCAGCCATTGTAACAGTAAAGCGGGAGAGCTTGCTTCTTATCTTGTGGAGTAGGAGGATGAATCTTGGGAACAAAGGAGAGTGAGTAAAGTGATAGAGTTTTTATTAAGCAAGGACACAGAAAAAGCTCTCAGGAATGAGAGGGGTCCTGACAGCGTTGCCAACATGGGCCTCCACTGACAGTTTTTTATTTAGAACTGACCAGGGAGCTTGTGGCCTTAACATTCTTGTGATGTCTTGGTTTGAGTAAGGACTGGTGATAACATCTTTAATGGCTACTTCTTTTTAGGGTCTGTTTATTCTTTGTTGGTCACAGGTGACTGTCATTAAAAAAAAAAAAAAAAAGACACCCCCATCCCCACCCCCAACTTCAGACAGGTTTTGCCCTCAGCTAGGGCAAAGGGGTATGGTGTGTTCCCTTATCTCTGGTTTCCTTACGCCTCCACAGTTTTGGGATTTCTGTGAGCCTGATCCCGTAGACCCCTACCTATCTCTCCCTACCTGGCCCTGCCTGTCCTTCACTCAACAGGTCAGTTCATTTTTGTAACCTAGGTCTCCTAAGAAGTTTGCTTCTAGATAATAACATTACATGTATGTGTATGTATATATAATATATGTATGTATATAAAATGGTAATTTGTGAGTTTTATGTAATACAATTGTATGTATACATGTATAACAGTGATGTAATTTCTAAGTAAAGATGTAAAAAATAGAAATGTATATTAGATATTATAAAAATTTTATTACAGGGAAGCAACTTATATATAATTGATTGCATGTATATATTTTGTATTTGCACTAATTTGTTTATAAGTGTTCATCTCGCAGTGGGCATAGAAGTTAACATTTTTCTTTTAATGTTCAGAATTAAGCACAACATCAAATAAAATTATTTGTCAGGTTTTCATCTTGCTCCTTTGATTTTGATTACTTAGTATTTTCTGTATCTTAGTCACCAAATTGGAAGAGATCTCCAATTTTTGTGTGTGCTAAAGGAAAATGTGAGTGACTGTGCCATGTAAGGGGCAGGAAGGAATTTTTATGAAAGACATTTTATTTAAATAAAAAGGAATTAATGCTTCTTTGGAGAAATCAACCAAACAGCCAGTTGGACTAAAAAATTAATATACTTAGAAATTTATGATATTCTCATGTAAAAGTCTAGTACATTTATGGGGGCTTCTTAGTAATATTTTGTGATGGGTCATCAATAATCTGTGCCTTTTTACCAGTTTTCTTAATTCTCAGCATTAGCATCAGACTCTCATATCCGAAGAAGGATTGGTTTGTTAAGTGAGCCCTTGTCCCTTCATATCACCTATTGCACTAGATTCCAGGGCTAAGATAAACCACTCAAAACCTGCATATTTAAGAGAAATTGGTGGTAGGAGCTGAGGGAATTCACCCTAATATCTAGAAATTGTAGGAACTATATACATTCATTTCTGAACTGAAAAACCCAGGAAGTTAGTTACGGCTGTTATTGTTATTATTGTTTTCTTTTCAAGTGTGTGCTCATAGAAAAAGGAAAAATACTGGTTCTAGCTACTTAGTCCAAAATGTGTTTATCATATTCAGCTGGCTGAGCAGTTCCTACACGTTTACTTTAAAATAATGCACTTCAGTTTTGGGGAAAAAATGATTAAAAATTAGAATCCAGAAATGTGCTAAAAGTTGTTAAAGTTGAAAAGATATATTTGGAACACACAGCTTCCTAGATTGCTATTTTACTGTACACTTGTACATTTTTCAGTCTTTTGTGTTACTGGTTCTTCCCCAAATAATTATTTTTATTTTTTTATTTTATTGTATTTTTTTTAAGATCTTATTTATTTATTTGACAGACAGAGATCAGAAGTAGGCAGAGAGGCAGGCAGAGAGAGAGGGGAGGAAGCAGGCTCCCCGCTGAGCAGAGAGCCCTAAGCGGCGGGGCTCGATCTCAGGACCTTGAGATCATGACCTGAGCCGAAGGCAGAGGCTTAACCCACTGACCCACCCAGGCACCCCCTAACTAATTATTTTTAAATGGTTGGGATGAATTGAAACAGAATCATAAAAGATATATTATATTTGTATTTGTTAGGGCTCTTCTAGTTGCAAGTGATAGAACCCAACTCCACTGGGTTCAACAAAATGTAAATTGGTGGTGGGTCTTACATTATGGAAGCTGGGTTTCAAGTATGGCTGAATCCAGGAGCTTGATCAATATAGCCAAGGCTGGTACATACTCTGTCTCTGTGTATGTATGTTTCTCTCTCCCCACCTCATCTTCATTTCTTGCACAGTCGCACAGATGTTCTTTGTGAAATGAAGATCTTGACCCATGATGATTTAGCAATCCTACCTAGAATCCTTTCACTCCCTCCATAGCTCCGCTAGAGAGATGTTTTAGAAGGAATGAAAATGGCTTAGCATCAGTCATGGTCCATCCCTGAACCATTCATGGTATAACCTGATTGGTTGGATCTGTATCATATATTAATTCCTGCTAGAGCATTGTGGTCCCTGATGTGGGAAACAAAGGCAAAAGAAAAAAAATTAAATTTCCTTACTACTTACAGCCCCTTGACAAGTCCTTGAAACAGACAGAATGACCTTCCTCTAGGAACTCAACTGCCTCAATGTTTATACTTTGCTAAGGGCAAAGGGTATCTTAGCTTAACATTAGCCTGACCTCCAGGATCCTGGAAGTCTACTTTAACATATAAAAATTCCTTTGGAAACTTCCTATTTCTCTAACCCCAAGATACATGTTAGCAGTCATCCTCCAAGCATATGACCCACTGATACACATCTGAAGGGTCTCATGACTGAGGTTTTACTAAACAGTAATAAATGACCTTTTCCTAACAATAGCTAGCCCCCTCAGGGTCCTGGAAACTTTGTTTCTAAAATACCTTGGAGGGTTGTGCTGTCCCTAACCTCTTTTCAACTTTATAAAGTATATAAATCATCACCAGTCACAACCCCTGTACAGCTCTTTCTGCTTATCGGTCCTTTCCCCGTGCTTTAATTAAACCACCTTTTTGCACAAAGATGTCAAGAATTCTTTTTTTAAGAATATTTATTTGTTTGGGAGAGAGACCGTGCACCCACATAAGCAGGGGGAGGGGCAGGAAAAGAGGGGGAAAGAATCTCGAGCAGCCTTCCTCCTGAGCGCAGAACCAGACGTGGGGCTTGATCTTACCACCCATGAGATCATGACCTGAGCTGAAATCACTAGCTGGATGCTTAACTGACTGAGCCATCCATGCACTATCTAAAAAAAGGTGCATAGTAATAACCACTGTTTATTCTGTGTGTGCAATTTGCCAGGCACTGTGCAGATGATTTATTGTGTACTATCTCATTTAATCTTCACTGGACCCCAGCACAGTGGGTATTGCTGTTATGCCCATTTCACAGATGAGGAAACATGCTTATGTTGTGTATCTCAGGACTCTTAGCCTGGAAAATCCTTAAAATTCTTCCATCATCTGGAAGTAAGAACACATCTTTTCCTCCCTGCCTTACTGATTCAAAGGCACAGAATCCAGTGTAGAAAGCCAGGTGGATGGATAAGCTCATTTTCAGGCCCCTTACAGTAATGAAAATGGGACAGGTGGAGCATCTGAAGAGTTCTTGATGAAGGTAGGAAAGGAAAACCATGAGGTGAAATCAGAGAAAGGGAAATATAACTAACAAGCAGTGAGTGGGCTGTGTAGCTCTGGCCGGAGTTGGGAAAGTGGAAGATGACAGGCAAGTCTCTTCCCAGAAGCAGAGTAAGATAATTTATAACGATGCTGGAATCCTTGGAGACTGACAGATAATACCTGACCTGCCTAAAAGTGCCCATGAAACACTTGGAAAATTTAGTTTTATTTACAGCTTTGTAAGGTGGGATTGGTAATTCCCTGTGGTGTCCTTTTGTGGGAAAAGCAAAGCAAGAATGTCTAATTTCAATACCTTCTGGGTAGATGGCTTTTAGACCTTGGAATTGTACCTCTTGCAACATATTGCATGTCAGTTCCTGCTCTCTGCCGGCATCGCAGAGATGGCTGGGCACCACTGTGTGGCAGCTGATGTAGTAACTCGGCCAGGTACCAGCCTGCGTCGCTAGCATTTATTGCTTTAGGTGTTAAAAAATAAATCACATCTTTAAAAGGTCAACATGGTTTATACTAAGTGTGAGAGGATTGAAAATAACAGTCTGGGGCAAGCTTATTTATTATTCTTCAAATTAGAAAAGTAATACTGCCTCATTGCAGAAAACTGGAAAATGAGAAAGAGAAAGAAATCACCCATAACCTCACCCCTGTAATCCCTTTTACGGCTGCATTGTGCTTTTCTCATTAGAAAATAGGGGGCTTTGCTGTCATGGTCGTTACTATTTATTTTTTGTTTGATGTTTTGCTGCTTGTTTTCTCTTTTTCCTTCAAAGCCTAGTGTTCGTAATGAATGATGTTTATGACTGTGTTTGGAATGGATTTGGAAGAAAGAAGTGTATTTGTTAGACGAGGCAACTCACAAACTTAGGTAACTAGTAGCATTTTGAGTGTGAAACTGGAGCTCTTCCCCCTGGAGGGTATTTTAGCCTGTGTGCATGGCCTGATACGTCTTGTGGTGGAACTCAAGAGGGGCGCTCTTGTTTATTCTTATTCTGCAGGTGCAATGAGTTGTCCTTGTTCAGTTGCATTGGATTATTCAGCAGAAGATCCTCCCCGGAACTGAAGGATTAGAGGGGTCTAAATGTACCAGAATCAGGCTTCTAGGGACAGATAACATCCTGAGATACTGTGCACATTAAAGTCAAACATGTGCAAGAGAGAGAGAGAGAGAGCTGATTTGCAACTGAAAATACATGTAACTTGTCATTCTCATGGACTTCATCCTTCTCTGTTTAATCACATATTGTCTGCAACTCAAACATCCATTTGCTTAGATGTTTATTAAGGAAGGGTACATATCAGGTGGTGTTCCTGGTGCTGCATACAGGATGACAAGTGAGACAGATATGGCCCCTGCCCTCCTGGGGCTTATAATCCATCGGTGCCTGATGCAGTGAGCCATAGACCCCTTTGACCATGTTGGGTATGTGGCTGGGAGGGCGGGGACCAGTGCCCAGTGGATGACCACAGCAGTATTTCATCTCACACATGACATTTGTGTTTATTTTCACTGATGTGTTTACTTTTGATCTCAGTGTGTTTTAAAAAAATGTTTTACTAGAGTTCAGAAGGGGGGGTCACAAATTTAGATGCTTATATGGGACAAGCAGGTAGCAGAAACAGAAATCGGGGTGGCATATTTAAATACATAGGCATAGTTTCCTCTTCCTCAAACAATTATGCTCTTTTTAAAAATACGTAGCTCCCTTGGTCTTCATTGTATTTTCCTGTTTTGTTGATAAAGACTTGATTTCTGAGGAATAGTTGTTTGCTAATAAGAAACACAGCAGAGCAATATGTGATAAATATAGCGGACACTTGGTGTCACGACTGGGGCGATGACCTACCACATTCAGATCAGCATTGAACTAGGAAGTGTGCACCCCATCTAAAAGGAATGACCACATTCCAGCACCACCCTATTCTCCAGCCAGAGAACTAAATTTTTAAGTGGGAATCTCCTGATGTTTAAATATTGACTCAATTTTCATGTACTTTTCATGCCAAACAAAATATATGGTCAGGATGAATTTTTACACCTTTTGCACTGGTTCATAACTTCCGGTGAAGGGTGTCTTGAATGACAAGATGATCTAAGAGGTGTTCTCTGTAGCCACGAGCATTCTGCAATGCTCAGGAAGGAAATTTTGGTTCCCTCATTCACTTCACGAATTGCACTGGCCCTACACCACCACTCATTCAACACTCTGATGCTGTATTATTAAATACGGACTAATGTGGCAGTGGATGATGGAAGCCCCCAACCTCCTTCCTTTTAGCTGATGATTGCTTAAGGAAAATCGCTCTTAAAACAGGTCTTAAGGGGCGCCTGGTGGCTCAGTTGGTTAAGCATCTGCCTTCGACTTGGGTCATGATCCCAGGGTCCTGGGATCGAGACCTACAGTGGGCTCCCTGCTCAACAGGGACACCCAAAACCTGTCTTTAAGTAATATATACTTTTTAGCCACGTGGCTTCAGGTGGGTTCACAAGGGCTTACCCAGAGTCCTCCCAGGCTCTCACAGCAATGATGCTAAAGGTGTGTCTGTGATTACCGTTAGCAGTAACCAAGAGTAGACATCGGGGGCCTGCTCTCATGGCTTCAGTGGATGCTCTCACTGGAGAATGAGTGATATCTTAGTAAAATAGAAGGATCTTTGAACGAAGGCAGAAAGGTATCCAAATCTGAGGTTGAGCGCTGTGGATGAGGACACTCTGGTCTTCTAGGGGCTTGGCCGCACTTGTCCTTCTCCAGTCTTCATATTCCCCATCTTTCAGGTGAGGATATAAGCTGCACTGTTGCTCCTCAAGCCTCCTACTCTGAATACATGATAGACTGTGAGAGAGAATACTTCGTGTGTAACAACAAATCATGTGCAAGTAAAGGGTTGTTGTTGCCACTGCTGTGATTAGATCCAGTTTCTAGTAACAAGTTGTATCTGTTAAGAGCACAGGCTGTGGAGGCAGGCTGCCTGGGTTTGTGTCCTACCTCTGTCGCTTCCTACGTAGCTGTGTGACCTTGGGCAAGTTTCTTAACTGCTCTGATGATCAGTGGTTTTTCCTTGAGATGGGGCTGTATTAGGACCTCTTTTCCTTGGATTACTGTGAGGATACTGAGATAGTGTAGGCAAAGTACTTGCAACAGTGCCTGCCCCATAGTAGATATACCACAAATGCTTGCTGTTAATGCTGTTTTATTCTCCAGGGTGTGCCTTGCTCTGTCTTTCTTTTTTTGCTCTTATAACAGTCTGGCATTTCCAGGTCTTCCAAGTCGCTGCTCCCTGGGAAGCACTATATTCCCGTAGCTGTCAGGGCCTATCTAAAAACTGTGCACGGTACATGGTGTTAATGTGTTGAGGACGTTATCCAGCCCATCATTCCAGATCTTGTTGAATTTATCCTTCCACAGATAGGACTTGTTATATGCATTTTTATTATACATTTAATGAACTGGTGTAAAAGTCTTTTAAAACTGTATATTCATTGTAACATTTCAAGACTTCCTTCCAGTGCAGAACACTGAGTGTCTCGCCCATTGAGAATTAACTTAGAATGTTCGTATAACTTGGATTGGCTTTTAAAATCCTGTTCTGGAGTCTTAAACTAAGTGCGATTGAAGTTTAACACCGTGTAACAGTCCTCCTAAATTCTCCGAGCAAGCTCAAGTCTGGTAATGCTATTAAGGAAAGGGAGAGGCATAAGTTTTCTAATGTATAGGGGGGATATTGTAGAGGAGGCAACATGGGATATTTCCACCTTGGTCTATGGTCTCTGCTGGAAGGGAAGATGTAAGAAAGAGAGAGGAGGTACAGGTCTTTTCTTGGCTCTACTCCATCACTTTCCCTTCATCGTCCTACAGAGTGGGTAATTGTGATTGTGTGTGGGTTATCTAATATGTTAGGGAGCTAACATCGGCTTCGTATGAATCAGAAAATCTGGAGTGGCTTTTACCTGCAGGGCTCCAGCCCTTGCCTAATGCTCCTTCAGCACTGGGAACAGTGCATTTGTGGAGAATTCCTATTATGTGGCAAGCAGTGGACTGTGTGCTCCTGTGAGCAAAACAGGTGTGATCCCCAGGGAGGTGCAAGTCTAGAAGAGGGGAGAAACACTGACCAAGGAAATGCATAATGAATGCATAATTGAAATGGAGACACACGCTTTAAAGGAAAAATAAAACATTCTTTGAGATAAAACAGCAAATAAAGCTAACCAGGCTGGGTCAGAAAATAGTTAGTGAATATCTATCTATCTATCTTACTCCCCTCTTTTGTTTTTGTTTTTTTTTTTTTTAAGATTTTTATTTATTTATTTGACAGACAGAGATCACAAGCAGGCAGAGAGGCAGGCAGAGAGAGAGGGGGGAAGCAGGCTCCCCACTGAGCAGGGAGCCCGATGTGGGGCTCGATCCCAGGACCCTGAGATCATGACCTGAGCCGAAGGCAGAGGCTTAACACACTGAGCCACCCAGACGCCCCACTCCCCTCTTTTTTATTTTTATTTATTTTTATTATTTTCCCCCCTCTTCTTTAAATACAAAAAGCAAGAGAAACACTGTAAAGGAATGTCAGAGTTTTAGGGCAACATTTGTTGAGAGTTCCAAGGGGACTTTGGCATCTGCCCATTGCCATGGACTGGTGTGACACGTTATTCGTACCCTTATGTGAGAATGTTACATGTTTTCCATTTTTTAAAAAAATATTTTTATTGTTTTTTATTAATGTATATAATATAATATTTGTTTCAGGGGTACAGGTCTGTGAATCATCAGTCTTACACAATTCACAGTGCTCACCATAGCACATACCCTCCCTAGTGCCCATCACCCAGCCACCCCGACACTCCCACCCCTCTCCACTCCAGCAACCCTGTCTATTTCCTGAGATAAAGAGTCTCAAAAAATATGGAACGCTTCACGAATTTGCATGTCATCCTTGCTTGTTTTCCTTTGTAACACCAGTCTGTAAATTTAAAAGTAGAGGAGGAGATAATCAAATATATTTTCTCCGTTTGGAGGCACCAAGAACTACAGATCTAAATCCCAGTAATGCCCATTAAGAGAGCACTTGCTGTAGTTTGCAGCCACTCAGAGGAGAATTTTATTTACTTTCCCAACATCCTGTAAAGTCGAGTGACCTAAGAAACTGGATTTTTAAATGAATGTAGAGCATAGTGTCCCTTTGCCCTGGGTATTTAAAAATAGACCAAGAACTTCTCCTAGGGCATCTTTCAGATACACTTTAGCAGACCGATGAAGGCCGTTCCCAGGACAGATTTAAATCCGAAATGAAATTAAAATTTAACAAGGTGAGTTTGTTCGGGTTAAAAGCACCTACCCCTTTCAGCTCATCCAAGATTACTCTTGGTTGGGCAGTGTTTCCCAAGACAGGCGGGGCTGGTTCCCCAGAAACTATCATGGTCAGTAATGCGTTCAGGAATTCGGGTCTCTTGTTACTATTTTTTCCTGTCAAAAGACTGGAAATGTGAATTTGCTTAGCCATTGTGTCAGGTACGTTTGACCTGGGATATTTTTACGCTAGGTTGCTTCTGGGCTGAAGATCAAGGTTATTTTTTATTTTTTTTTCTTCCCCTTTTTAAAAAGTGTTTTAGGGACCGAGCAGTTTGTTGCTCTCTGCTGCCCCCTGTTGCTTTTGAATGGGAACAGCTGGTTTTCCGCTCAGGGTAGTTCTTAAAATAACCATTGCAAAGAGCTTCCTGTGAGCTTGAACGATGGGTTCCTGATTTCATGCGAAGTTGGCTCATCTGTGAAACTGGCTTTTAAATGAAAGCTGAGCTAAGTGAGGAGGAAGGCGTCCCAGGGTTAATGGAAAAGAAGGACGTGGGAAACTGTGAGGCTTTCTCTCCAGGTGGTACATTCCGTCTACTTGCAGTTAAATTTTGCTGCTTTAGGGTCCTGGTCCGTGGATTTGGGCCCCTGAGTTAAGTTCAGGTACCCTAACACCCTGAACGCCTGCTGGTTCCACCTAGGACTTCCACTAGTTGCTGGAGTTTCTAGGAATGAGAGCATGCAGCTACGTAGTAAGTTCTGGAGTCAAACCGTGGCTTTAAATGTGAGCTTTAACTCTTGCCCGTTGTATGACTTGCTTAAGTTACTTCAACCCTCTGGGCCATAGTCTGAATCTGTATAATGGAAATTACAGGAGTTTTTGATTCAGCGGTTGTGTGAAAAGCAATGAGATCATTATAATGATGTTTATCATCCGTCCTTCACTTACCAATGTCTTTGCATTTTTAAACACTGTACTTCCGTCATCTTTTTAATCCTCCATGACATTCCTATGAACTGGGGCACCTGGGTGGCTCAGTCAGTTAAGCATCCAATTCTTGATTTCAGCTCAGGTTGTGATCTCAGGGTTGTGAGATAAAGCTCCTTGTCGGGCTCTGCACTGGGCAAGGAGCCTGCTTAAGATTTTCTCTTTCAGGGCACTTGAGTGGCTCAGTCGGTTGAGCATCTGCCTTTGGATCAGGTCATGATCCTGGGGTCCTGGGATCAAGCCCCACATCTGGCTCCTTGCTCAATGGGGGGAGTCTGCTTCTCCCTCTCCCTTCCCCCTCTGCTCCCCACTACTGCTTGTGCTCTCTTTCTCTCACTTATTCTGTCTTAAGTAAAAATAAATGAAATCTTTAAAAATTTTTTTTTCTCTCTCCCTCTGCCCTTCCCCCACCCCCCCAAAAGAAAGTAGAGATTTCAAAGGGTTAAGTAATGTGTGCACAGTAAGGTATAATATCATCTGGGAGTTTTGTTGTTTTGTTTTTCTTTGTGTTGCAAACAGCATAACACCCACCAAAAGGCCTCTCTTATACAGGAGTTATTATCTCACGTAATGATTCCTGAAGATAAATGGCTTCCCATTTGCTTAATTTAGCAATACAGTGATTTCACCAAGAATCCCAGGTGATTCACATCTTTTCATCTCCCTATCCTCAGCCTTTAGGCTCTCAGATTCATCCCCTCACTGTGCAAGATGTGGCTACCACAGTTCCAGGCATCATATCATCCAACAATCATATTCAAAGACAGCAAAGACACTTTTCTCCTCACCTTCAAGCCCAGCAGAAAACCTTTCCCAGAAGCATCCAGCAAATGTCCTCTTAATGCCATTGGCCAGGTTTGCATCACACACTGGTGCCTAAACTGATTCCTGGCAGTGGGGATGGAATGATCTGTGCTTCAGTTAATCAAAAGTGAATGTCTGGGAAGGGGCTACCTTCTTTGAGTACACAGAGGGTGATAATTTAAATAGAACAGGATCTGAGCCAGGAACAAAGAATGCCCTGGGGGATGGTTGCTTTGTTGGTGACTAGCAGCGTCTACCCCACATAGCTGGATTCACCAAGGCTAGTTTAAGATCATGCACTTTGGCCCAGTAGCCCAAGTCCCATGGATGGTATATGATCTGCTTAGCACAGAGCTTGGCACATAGCAGTCCTACTGTGCAGGTTACCCAGTGTTGCTGGTGATTATATTGAATCACTGTTGTCAAGAGGGGAGACAGACACATAGGAAAATAACTTGATGATAATATGGAATGTGTCATATCGGTTTTAGCCACAGACTTTTGTGAAGATTCAGAGGGTCACTCACTGGCCCCTAGAGAGGCTGTTTGAATTTAATTTTTCTTTCAAACTAAGTGTTGACTCTTGCTTTCTTCCTCTCTTTGGTTTGGATCCTAAACTCTAACCCCTCTCCACCCACCTGCCATTCCCCTCTCACCCCAGTGGATACTGGCAATGTTTAAGTAGAAGAATTAACTCGGCAGAAACCTGTGAATTTATTTAGAGGATGGTTCAAGTGGAAATCTCCCGAAAGAGCATGGGCCATTTTCCTTTGAGTTCATTGTTCAAAGATTATGTCAAATTTTAGAAAATGAGCAGAAGTTCAGTAGAGTATAATGGTTAAGATGTCCCAGTTTTGCCACTTGGTACCTTCCGACCTTGGACAAGTTAATTAATCCTCTGGGCCTGAGTTTTTCCATCTGTAAATGGGGCTAATAATAACATCTCCCTCTTGAGGGTGTTCTGAGGAGTGATTGAGATAATATTTCAGAATTTTTATACAGTGCTCCAAAATTTACAGTGTTCAGTAACCCTCACTATTATCATTTCAGAGTCTTTTAGCCTTCAAAGGACTAGGACCCTTTCTAAAAAAATTTAGTGACACGGTGACAAAATATGCCTGTTCTCAGTCTATTTCCAGGACCATTTATCCAGATTATTACTTGGTTAGGAGCTAAGGTCAGGCATTTCAGGCTGTTGTAGAGGGCCCACTTCTGCATGGGGAAGCATCACGCTCCTGGGGATTCCACAGAGGAGGGAGTCTGAGACTCTGAGTGACTCATTCATTTTGACCTTGAACTGTTTATTTGACTTGAAGTGGCTAATGGCCAGATGACTACTCTGAGATGATACCTCAGTCTCTGATATGTTTCTTGTGAGGAAAAAAAAGAGAGAGAGAGAGAAGCTCAATAGTAATCAGAATTCATTTTCAGAAGTGGTTTCCTTTTCCCTAACTTGTCAGAATTCACTTCTTTACCCCAGAGCTTGTTTGCTTCATTCACTCACTCATTCAAATATATTTTCCCACACAACCCTAGGGGCTAGGTGAGGACGGTGAATGTTTCCTTCATGGAGGTTATTGCCACTCACTGCCCATGTTCTTCCCCTATCATCATCAGGTCCAGAACTTCTCTGGCTGTGAGACCTGCCCATTTAGTTCCCATGAGTCTCTTGGTCAGAAATCTAACTTTCAGACTCTAACTGGGTTTTAGGGCACACTTGGTTCTTTCCAGCTGACTACCTGAAGACAGGCAGCAAAAGCAGTGGGGTGAGAGTATATGTGCATGAGGGGTGTACTGGGTATGATAGATCTTAAATTCTACCTTTCCCAAGATATGTCACCTTGACCAAGACATTCTTTAAACTTCCATCTCATTTTTTGTAAAATAGAGGCACTGATTCTTACCTAATAATAAACCCATTTATTGGATTTGAATTTTGAATGATTTTTAATTTTTGAATGATTGGAAGTAAACTTCCAAATGTCATTTGCCATGCTAGGTGTCCTCCAAATTTTTTTTTTTTTTAAGATTTTATTTATTCACTTGACAGAGATCACAGTAGGCAGAGAGGCAGGCAGAGAGGAGGAAGCAGTTCCCCCCTGAGCAGAGAGCCCGATGCGGGGCTTGATCCCAGGACCCTGAGATCATGACCTGAGCCGAAGGCAGAGCCCTAACCCTCTGAGTCGCCCAGGCGCCCCCCCCCCCAAGTGTTTTTTATTTATTCTTCATCCAGCCTTATATATCTTGTACTTCATATTTTTTGTGTGTGTGAGTATTCTCCTGCCCAGACTTACTCTATTGAGTGTTTGATCAACTCTGAGGGTATTCTGCAGAGGAATCAGGACTGAGCTCCTTTTCCCTTTACCATCTGATAGTGCTTGCAATGATGGCATCGCAGTTCACAGAAGACCTAGTGTTCTTTGGATTTCTGCTGAAACATAGGGCAGAGTGAATGTAGAATCTTCAGTACCCGACCCGGGAGAGAGCCCTACTCACCTGGCTAAGTGCAAAGATACTTGGGGGTGGTGTTTCATTTTCATTATATCTGAGTACCAATCAGAGAGATCACTTCGTATTTTCTAGTAAAAGATGGAGCTTTGAAGAGTTCCTTCTTTTTGTGTGGGATCTAAACACGTCTCAATCCATTCCATCACCTTTCACAAGAGAGATATTCAGCAGATATTTATTAAGTTAAACTGAATAACACTCTATCGGAGCCCTCTTCTCTAAAGCACCATTTAGTTGGATATAACACAAAAGAGACAAAGGATCATCATTCATTCTGGCTTTGTGCCTTTCCTCAAAGTCTTTCTGACGTTCTTGGAAAGACTAGGTCTAATAGCCAGGAAGACCCGGACCTGGGAACTGAGTCACAAAGCTGCAGCAACAAACCATTCAAGAGGAGCCCTTCTAGGGCACCTGGGTGGCTCAGCGGGTTGAAGCCTCTGCCTTCGGCTCGGGTCATGATCCCGGGGTCCTGGGATCGAGCCCCACATGGGGCTCTCTGCTCGGCGGGGAGCCTGCTTCCTCCTCTCTCTCTCTCTGCCTACTTGTGATCTCCGTCTGTCAAATAAATAAATAAAATCTTTAAAAAAAAAAAAAAAAAGAGGAGCCCTTCTAACGCAGGCAGATACTCAGTGAATGAGTGTACAAAAAAGGTGTAGATGTCCAAAATACCCCAACAGGAAGAGAGGCAAATTTGACAGAAATCCAATTTCTGTCACCAAATTTAGATTATGAAATGAAAGGCCAGATTTATGAGGATAGATTGACTCTCCCTAGGTGTTATGACTTTGGAACTGCTGCCAGGTGAAAAGTGGCACATTTTTAGGGAAATTTAGGTCCAATGAAAAGGCTTTTCCTTAGGCAGGAATTAAAATTTGATCTACCCGTCTGTATTTTTGTGTGTGTGAATATGCATACACGGGCAAGCTTTTGATTCAAAGCTCTCATTTAACAGCCATGTTTACATATACATAATGTAAATATTCTATGTATGAAAATATGGATAGGTAAATAAAAGAAGCTCAAAATCAGCTGTTTGAACATCCACAGATAACCAGTGCTATCATTTCCTGGACTTTTTTTCTCTGTATGTATGTACTTATTTGAAAAATTTGAGCTGTAAGCTGTAAGCTGCTTTGTCTTCACTTAAGAAAGAGGAGCATTTCTTCATCCCATTAAATGCATGTCTAAAATGTAATATTTTAAGTACCTACATAGTATTCCACTGTATTAATGTAGAATAATCAACTAAAACCCTCTGGGATATTCAGGTTGTTCTCTCTGAGAGAGAGAGAGAGAGAGAAAGTGAGAGAGTGTGAGTGTGTGTGTCTCCATTGAATTTTTGCTCTAACTCAAGCATATTTTCTCACTTCTGGGACCATCTACAACAACCCTTTTTCTAGGTGAATTTCAGAGAGAAGTGGTACACAGTCTTATTAATTCAACTTCATCATCTGTAACAAGGGTGGGAGAGCCTAATCCTTCGATTTATTCTACCAGAAAATATATCTTCTAGCTAATAGTTTTGTTTTTGTTTTTGTTTTCGTTTTCAGCCTGGTTGCATCAGATGGATCCTATCTGTTTTTCTTAGGAACATTTCTGAAGCTGCTGAACAATATGGAACATGTTGTCAATAAGGGTATTTTTCACAGATGCCTTTTTGTCACACCAATGTGATTAGCCAGAGAAGTGTGATTAATCTTGTTCTCTGATGCGGTTTTGTAATCTTCATTTGTCTATTATTAGGAGAAATTCTCCAGATGAGTCTTTCCAGTGATATATACATACACAAATTAATTGTTCATATTCCTATCCACCATCCAACCATCCATATATCGATCTGTCCATCCACCCATCCAATATTTATTGAGTACTAACTCTTTGCTTGGCCATGTGCTACATACTGGGGACAAACAGGTAAACTAGATTGAATTTTTTGCCTTAGAGCATTCATATTTTAATGCATTTTTTAATGCTGATGTTCAAGTCTTTTGGGGGAAATCCATGAACCCCCTGAGATTATTTGTCAACTGTGTAGTATAAAACCTATGTGTGTATAGTTTCCTGAAGATGGTGGTCTCATTCTTTAGTTCCGCAAAAGGCTCCATGATTCTAAAAAGACATTAGTATAAAGGATGAATGACTGGAAGAGACCACCAGATGGTGAGTTGTAACATGGCGTGAGAGTTGCTAAAATTGAGGCATGGTTTCTGTGCTGTGGGAGAACAAAGGAGTTGGGTCCTGATTCATTTTGAGCAGCTTGACATTAAGCTCCTTGTAATGACTGAGCTAAGTCCTAAGGAATGAATAGGAGTAGGATTGATGAACAAACACATAGGGGAGGCATCTGTTCTGGACAGAGGGAACAGCACATGCAAGGGCCCAGAGGCACGAGGGATTTGGATACATTTCAGAAATGTAGTCATTGAGATAACTAGCATCTAGCTGGAGGGTCTTTGGGGAACAGGAGGAACTGCAGGGGCAGAAATTGTGAGGGAGTGGATGCTGGGAGGGACTGTAAATCTCAGAATGAAATGTGTTGGAGACTTTGAGCAACCATGAAGATTTGAAGCACAGTGACTCAGTGTATTTGGCTTTTGAATGCCAATATTCTTGGGAGGGTCTGTGTCCTCATCAGCTAATGATTTAATGACTAGTCATCTGAGGACAGAGTCGATATATGTTTTTGTGGGGGATGAGGCCCTTGGGGATGTGGATGGAGAGGTATATCACTGGAAAGGTACGTGAAAACCTTGCCAACATCAAATTTGGCAGTTTACAGAAATGAGGAAACAACCATCTTGATTCCTTCCTAAGACACCATCCACTTTCCACAAATCAGCTCATTTAATCCTCTTAAGAATTTATAAAGGCATAGACTGAATTAATTTCCTGTTGCTGCTGTAACCAATTACAACCTTGGTGGCTTAAAAGAATACACATTTTTTTGTGTAACAGTTCTGGAGGTTGTAAGTCCAAAATGGGTTTCACTGGGCTAAAACCAAGGGGGCAGACAGGGCTGCATTCCTTCTAGAGGCTTTGCGTAGGGTCCATTTCTGTGCCTTTTTCAGATCCCAGAGGCTGCTTGTGTTTCTAGAGCCGTGGCCCCTTCAAAGCCAGTGATGGTTGGTTGAGTCCTCCTCACATCACATCTCTCTGACTCTGACTGTTTTGCTTCCCTCTTCCACATTTATGGGCTCCTGTGACTGCATTGGGCCCACCCGGGTAATCCAGTCCAGGATATACTCCATGTTTTAAGGTCAGCTGATTAATAAACTTAATTCCATCTACTACCTTAATTCTCTGTTTCACAGTTAAGGTAACATGTTTATAGGCTTTGGGTGTTAGGACATGGTCATCTCCAGGAGGCCATTCTCCTGCAGATTATGCACTGTCATCTCTACTCCTGAATGAAGAACTAGTCTCATAGGTTAAAGTCACACAGCTACGGAGGGTCAGAAGAGAGATTTGAACCCTGAGCTCTTGGGCTTCAAAGTCAGCACTTGAGAAAAGGTAAACCATGGACAAAAGTTAATGATTAAAGACAGTAGAGAGCCTACCATTCTGATGACTTCATAAATCAATGAGTTTTGTTTCAGAAGTCTGAAGCGTTAAGTTACCATATTGACCTTTATGATTCAGATTCTGAACACACCCCTGAGGGAGCGTTTACTGTTCTTCTGGTAACTTCACATGTTAAATTAGCTCTAAGGCCCCATAGTTTCCATGAACAAATGACTGAATGGCTCGGTCCTTTTTCTCTGTTTCTCATTGTGAGGTCCCTGAAGCTCTACAAATGAGATTCTGTGGTGGGGAGAGGAGTGGAAGCAGACAGGAAAAGAAGGGGTGCATGGCTGTTCACTTCACTGTCTGCTTCTGCTTTGAGAATAAGAACTAAACTCTACCTGGCTCCATTATGACCCAGCAGCCTCTGTGACTCTCTCTCACCAAGTCCCACTAGGAGTCAAACAGGTGTCTCTCTCTCTCCTGGGCCACCTCACTTTGTTTCCTTAGCCTGGAAGGGGTTTCATAGTCTCCTCCTTACTAGTTGTTAGGATCCATTAGATCTTGAAATGCAACTTCTCTGCTTCACCCTCCCCATTTAAATGAATTCTGTCATCATCTCTCATCATACTCTTTTATTTTCCCTTTATAGAGCTCACCAGATTTGTAATTGATGTCTTTATAAGATTATCTTCTCTTTTAAAGTGTAAGGGGGGTATCTATATTTTACTGACACTTTATCACCTCCCCAACTGATTACATGGTAGGTATTCAGTAAATATTTATTGAATAAATGCTACTCTAGTATTTTGATGGCTCATAGTTTTCCTCTTGCTACTGGTTCCTGTCCATCCATTCATCAACTTATTCTTCTACCTGTCTATCCATCATCTATCCATCCATCCACTTACCTGTCCATCCATCCACTCATCTACCCCTCCACCCATCCATTCTTCTTCGAGATAAACTTCAGAGCACTTACCAATCCTTCCCGATTTCCCCTTTCTTCTTTCTGTTTCCTTCTTCAGTCTGTAGTCCAAAGTGGTATGTAGGTTTGACAGTAAGGAGAGGACACACACTTATGATGATACAAATAAGAATACCAGCTAATATTTATTGAGTGTTCACCGTGTGTCAGGCACTCTCCAGATGCTTTACATGCATTTAAGTCATTAATAAGCGCAAGAGCCCTCTAACGTAGGTATTAGAAATAGCCCCATTTTGAAGCTGTTGAAACTGATAACAGAGCAGCCAAGTCAAGTGTTTGAGGTCATGCAAGAATTAAATGCCAACGTGGTGTAAATACTTGGAGGTAGACTCTTAATTGCTCTGCTCCTTTCTTGTTTCATTTAGTCTGCTTCACAGCCAGCCTAAGGAAGCAGAACGTCTAACGAATCTAAGACATAACTCCCAGGAACGGACTGTTTCCAGTGCATCATGCTCAACATCGCATAACTCTTTCATAGTACAAATTGCCTTTTGGTTTCTTCAGTTTGTAAGGAAACTTGTTGCTCACCCCTGAAAAGATCACTGATACCTTCACTGAGTGTTTTATAGGTGAACATATGAGTTTAACTCCCCATCGTTTAGGATTTTAATATAAACCAATTAAAATGATCAACATATTTCTCTTCAATAAATAGCCAGAAATAATCTATTGAAAAGCACAATCTATGGTCATATGTAGAAGGGTCTGGAAGGGGTACTCAATAAATTCTTTTCCCCAGGTTTTGGGGGGCAGGGGTAGAATTACGGGTAGTCATAAAAGGAAAACTTTAATCTTGCCTATTTTTAGCAAGGAAGTGGTTGCATGTATTGTGTGATTAAAATTTGATGGTATGGCGATCATAAATAAAAATAAAAGGTATGGGGTACTCTGAAATTCTGTGACTTCTTGGAGAAGTTGTTTCTTTCCCCTCCCTGGCCCTGCTTGCTTTTCCAGAAGATGAAATCATGCCCTCTTACCCCTTTTGGGTAATTTATATACTGTAGAGGGTTTCAGATTTGCTTTTTAATCAGTCATCCTCAGATGACTTACCCCAGCATTGCTTTTGAATGGGCCTAAAATGTGCACGTGAAGTCTACAGTAGGTGGATCTTTGATTTTGACCTAAGCTTTGTCCTGATGACTTGTCTCACTTTGTCGGTGGGGCAGATGGTCCCTTACTGTGTTTGCAGTGGATGAGAAAGACCTGACATTTCCCTTTGGTAACGTCTTTTCATTTTATCGTTCCCTGAGTCACCATTCCAAAGGAAGAGAGAGCGTCAGGGATGTGATTTTTGAGAAGAGGTCCATCGTCTACTTCATATCTTTTAACCACAGATGGTATATGCCAGTAACGAGGAAACACTTAGGCAAATAGGGACCAGTTTCTATGTAAAACATAAACCGCTTGGACTCACAGAGAAAGGCAGAATTAATCAGACTGTAAAGTCACCAAGGGAGAAACTGACATGCTCACTAGACACCGGAATACCAACCATAGCAAGCATTCCATTTGAAGCTTGAAAGGAGTTATTTTCAGACAAATAAAAGAAAGAGCTACTTTTGAAGCAGATAGGTCACAGCTAAGAGCTCTGGAGTTAAGCTACTTCTAGGTTTCATTCCAGGCTCTGCTCTAGCAGTTTACATTGGCGGGCCCTGTGTCTTACTACATCTCAGTTTTCCCATGTTCGAATTGGAAATAATGATTCCAATAATGATATAGCGTTGTAGCAGAACGCCCAGTAGACCCTTTGGCACCTGGTGAGAGTAGAGTCTTGTCTTGTCTTTCCTTTCCTCTTCTCCTTCTCTCCTACACTCCTTCCTTCCTTCCTTCCCATCTGTCCATCCATCTGATATCAGATACTATTATCCCCATCATTAGAGGTCAGTAACAAATCAGGTTTAATGAGGTTTAAGTAAACTGGAGCAGATTGGATCCCTTTCAAAGTAAAACACTTAAAATAATTCTAAAAAAGTAAGTGTAGCAATAAGTGAAGTGCAGATGATTTCTAAGTGAAAAAGGGGCTGTTTAGAACATCGTTGCCATTTCTGAGAGTGATGTTATGAAACTCAGCCCCCTCGATCTTCCCACAGGTTACATCCTTGCCTTTTCCATGGAGAGGGTTGGCCCTTTGAGAATTAGACGGTGCCAGCATCCTCTTTTCACCTCTTCCTCTCGCTTGCGGATTCTCAGGCACCAGGGAAAGGGGCTGGCTGAACTGGAAGCCAGGGGAAGGAGCGCTTCCGTCAGCCATTCATTTCAGAAGGCAGACATCACTAACGAGTGTGGAGCTGATAAAGTCTCTGCCTTTGCAAGAAGTTTGGTACCCAGGCAGCACCTTACTTTACCTCTGATTAGTCCTTCTCTGAGCTCCACCTCTGAAACTGGAAAAGAAAGGAAGAAAAAAGACAGTGAGGTGAGACAGCAGAGCAAGTCCAAGACTGAGTGAGGCAGAGGGGAAGACTAACAGCCTGTCTGAGTTGGAGACTGTTGCCTGGACTCTCTGGTTTTCACAGTGAGGAATGTGGAAGTGTGCTCAAAGTGAGAGAATTGTGTTATCCTGTTGGTGCCCTCCACCAAGCTCCAAGCAGAGTTTGGTCTCCAGGTCCTGCTTTCTGCTCTTGGAGCTTGGGTCCCAGATCCCAGCGACCCACACCCTAGTAGGAAAGGGTTTAAAAATGCACAAAATGTCTGGCCTGCTCAGAGTTGGCCCTTTCAGGGTTTAAGATGATGGTGGATATAATGGAAACATCATTGTATGTCACTTGTCTTTGACTCCATGTTGCCATAGAAACAGAACATGGCATGTTCATGGCAAACAAACTTGTCATTGCTTTTATATATGCTATTAGTTATCGTGCAGAAGTTATTTATAACCTGATGGAAGAGAGTCCCAGGAGAGGGGCACTGGTCTGCTTAATTGTTCCATGGGGAAAGGAGGAAAATTCTGCCCCAAAGAAAAGGAGACAGGAGAAAAGGAAAGAAGAATGAAATGGAACAAATAAAATAGAAGAAATCTTTCTGAAAAATTTGCCCACATGCCTTTTTGTGTTATTTCGGAGCATGTGCCCTCTATACTGTATTTGTCCTCAGAATTTATTTTGGGGTTTTTATGTAGCTATTGTAAAATTTTCTCGAAATATTTTAACACTGTTATTTCCCTTCATATCCTTTGCAGAACTATACCTACAGTTGATTAATATGTTATCAAAGATTTTTGGAATTCGAGGCTGAAACAAACTACTTTGTGAATTCTCTACCCCTATAATGGCCTGTGGGGAAATTTTGCATCCTTGGTTTTGAAGCTTTTGATTCCATAAACTGTAAAATAAGGGATATTATAAGAACTAGAAAGAAATACTACAATAGATACTATATTTGATCATCTACTGTGTGTCAGATACATTAACCTCCTGAAAGCATGGTTGACGAGCTGCTCCATCAGCACCACCTGGGACAGTTACGAACACAGAACCACAGACCTCTCCCCAGGTCTACTTAACCAGCACCTGCATTTTATTTTATTTTATTTTAACTTATTTAATTTATTAAAAAAAAAAATCTCTACTCCCAATGTGGGGTTTGAACTCCCACACCCAAGTTCAGAGTTGCAGGCTCCACTGACTGAGCTAGCCAGGTGCCCCAGCATATGCAATTTAATGAGGTCCCTAGGTGATTTGAACGGGCATTAAAGTTTTGGGAGCCTCGCCCTGGAAAAATGTGACTTCGCTTATGGTCTGCACACCAATGTGGCACTGGCATCACCGAGGAGTTTGTCAGAGATGCCAGTTTAGGTCCTGCCCAGACCCACTGGAGCAGAACTCTGAGGTTGGGGTCCAGCAACCTCTGCCTTCACAAGCTATGTAGTTGATTCTTATGAATGCTAAAGTATGATGACCTCTTCTCTGAAGAGAGCTCTTTCTTTATCCCCATT
Organism: Martes martes; assembly: GCF_963455335.1. Lineage (NCBI taxonomy): Eukaryota > Metazoa > Chordata > Mammalia > Carnivora > Mustelidae > Martes > Martes martes. The sequence goes on along the minus strand of NC_137906.1, from coordinate 36,410,052 downwards.
TTACAGATGAGAACAATGAGTCAAGGAGAAAAATAAGTCATTCCCCAAAATGCTTAGGAAGTGGCCAGACTAAGGTTTGAACCTAGGGCACAAAAATCTGGAGTCTGTGGCTTAACCATTATACTATACTGACCACCCCTCTGATCTGTGTTCTCCATTGCACCTAGTGCTCTCCAAAATTCTTGTTTATTTTCTATCTCCCACCTAGCACTGGAATGGGTGCTTCTTAGAAGTTGGGGACTTACCTGGCTTTCTCATGGCTATGTTGCCATTAGACATTGCTAGGAGCTTAGCATCAGTGTCCTCTGGAGGGCTGTTAAACCACAGGTGGTCGGGCTCCACTCCAGAGTGACTGATTCAGCAGGTCTCCGATGGGACCTAAGGTCCTACATTTCTCCTGAGCTCCCTGCTGCTCCTGCTGCTGCTGCTGCTGGTCTGTAGGCTTCACCTGGCGTAGAGGAAGTTTACGCTATTTTTCAAAGGCAAAAGAAGTGTGTACGTGTGAGGGGAGGGATAGGGCTGGCCACCATTTACTTTGCTTCTTGCTGCCCTTTGTCGCCTGCCGTTCCACACGCTTTGCAGACTTCGCCTCATTAATCTTCCCCACCCCGGGAAGGCCTGTGCGATGGACACTGGTGCCGTGATTTCACAGATGGAGAGGCAGCAGTGCTGAGGGAATGTGACAGGCCCAAGGTCACATAGTGATTCCCTTGAATGAACCCAGAATAGAAACACTGCTGCCTGCCATGAAACCCTTTTCGTGCTCTGGTGAACCTTCGAGCCCCCAAGCCTGCAAAGCCTCCTCATGTCCTCTCCCCAACCATGCCCACTTGTACTGCCTCCAAAATTAGCTTCGTCTCTTTGACCCAACCCTCAGGAAACCCAGGTTCAAGGTTAGCACTAAGCACCTTTGAGTTACTTAGAACTTGGATTCTGGAATAATTCTAAGCTGAGAGCAGTTAATTATAGGAACATTAGCCCCATGGAAGAGCTGCTTGAATCTTGTATCTTTGACTGCTATCAAAGGCCATACAAATTCTCTCTGTTCTCTTTCTCGGCATGCCTTCAGAGTTTATGCATTCATTTCCACTGAGAAGCTGATCGTTGGTGACACATGTGGCAGATACAGGTGCCTAGACTAAACTCAGTCCTAGAGACCGGACTTTGCGGGAGAAGTGTGGAGCCCAAGCACCCACTTCCCTAGCAAGTTCCTTGGGTGATTTGGATGCAGCCTCTCCTAGAAAATTCTGGAGCAGAGGATGTGGATGAACTTTTGGAAATACTAAAAGCCTTCTTCTCTGGACACTTAGTTAACAACAGGGCTGGATGTGGCTTAGCTGGGGGAGGGGGGTGGCTTGGACTACATTCCTTAAAACTGCATTCTGCATTTCTCATGGTACATAATTTAAATCAAGAGAGGATGGACTGGGTAGGTGGGTTCCTGGTTCTTCATTAGGCAGAGAATGTTCTCCATCTGGTTGAGAGTCTGTTGCATTATATAGTTCCAATGGGCAATACATTTTTGAATTTACATAAAAGAAAAATATTGGTGAACCCGATTTGCTTTTTTAATTAGCCAGCGCTCATCTGGAGGAATGGAAAAATCCATTTGGTTCAGTCGAAACGGAAATTGGCCAGTGTAAATGTTAAGATGCTCCACATTTGCTTGAATTGAACCATAAGTGTCGGTCTGCTTTTCAACTTGAAGTTCATTGGAAAATGGATGGTTCCATAATGGAGTCTGCAAATGGGCTCTAGGAACCCAAGCTCCAGTGAAATTGATATCAAATATGGTCCTGCAGTCTGTGTAGACATAGAAGGGTTATTTCTGGCTGCCTCTGGTTATTTTAAGAATTTGGCCAACTTAAATACATGATTCTGTAGGGGAGGAAAAATAATTTTTCCTCACTCCTTCTAGGTTCTTGGGTGAGACCACTCCTCCACCCTAATGATAAAAGATTAACAGGAGACAACCAGAAGTTGAATAATATGTATATCTCTTGTATACATGGGAAATAACCCAGGAAAACTGAGTGACTCATCAAAATGACCCAAGCCACCCAGTTAAACACTATCTCCAGCTACAAACAAAGGATGGTAGGGAGCCAGGGATGGCTGGCAGTCAGGTAAAGGGTGAGGTTCTCTCTGCGAATTTAGGTCCTTGCCTTCTCCATTGATAAGATCATCTAGAGATTTAGTTATCACCTCTTCAGGTAAGCAGAGGGAGGTGACACCCTTGCAAATGGAGAATTCCCTTATACATGTAAACGTCTCTTACAAAAGGGTCACTCTCACTTGTTTTTCAGAGCTTTTCCTGGGTCTGCTGTTTCCTTTAAAATAACCAGCTCAAGATAATCCTAATGCCGATGAGGCATATTTTGAAGTGGCAAATCTCTCGTTCGATTCTATTTATATGAAATATCCAGAATAGGCAAGTCCATAGAGGCCGAATGCAGATTGCCAGGGTCTGGGGAAGGGGGAAAATAGGGAGTATAGGAGATGAAAACATTTTCCTCTACTAGATTTTCTTGGCTAGTCTATTAATTAAATCCACATAAGACACATTAACAGGAGAAAAATTAATTTTATAGGTATGGGAACTGCACAGAGACATGAGAGGTTCAAAGACAGGTAGTTGAGGCTTACATCCATCCTGAGCTAAGGAAAAGGGGATTGGAATGGGGGGCTTCAAAGGGAAGGAGGACAATTCACTGGAAGATAGAAAGAGCAAATGTTTGGCAAATAAATGTCTTGCCAGGCAGAGACAGTGAGGCACACAGAGGAGTTTGAACACACAGACCCCCAGCTCCCCCCAGCTTACCACACCCAGCCCATATTCTTCACTGGTGGTGGGGCCTCTTCGTGGACCAGCACCCCCCACCCCCAATTCTTAGAGACAGTAAAGGGTGGGGGTGGGGGGTAGAAAGCTCTTCTTGAGTCATCTTAGTCCTTGATTGTCTTCAGTTGAAAATAATCCACATGCTCAAGTTGCACATTCTGGGGAGGCTTGTTGTGAAACTTCCTGGGAGCAACTGGCTAATGGGTCTGGGGTTTCTTTTTGCTTTTTGGGGTGCCGAAAATGTTTTGGAACTCCATGGAGGTTGTGGCTGCACAACAGTATGGATCTGCTACGTGCCACTGAATCGTTCACTTTAATATGGTTAATTGCATGTTTGTGGCTTTCACTTCAAGAAAAGATAGTGACAAAATATGAAACCAGTAGAAACAAAGGAAACCCTGACCCAACACAACAACTTCTTCCCTTTTCTCAAAGACCTCGCCCTCGTTTAAGGGGACATTAGTAACAAATCTTCTCTTTTGCTCTCATATTAAAGATGTTCTTCTCCCTTTTATTTCTCATTTATCCTCATTTATCCTCACAGGGAGATTTAGCATCATGTAGCATCTAGGAGCTATCTCTTCGTAGGAAAGGATGAACGGAAGGTTAAAACTCAGGTGCGTTGAAGAAAGCATATTCTTCTTTTATAAGAAAAGCAGACTCGGATGTCAGCAATGCTTTAAAAGTCAACTTTTAGGTTAATCAAAATGGGAGGCAGACATGATCTTTTTTGCTCTAACGTGATAATTTGGTAGGTCTAGGCTAAGTCTGCTCCCTTGTCCTCCGTACACATACCTTGTGAAAAAAACAAAACAAAACAAAAAATAGAGTTGAGATTAGAACTGTGGGCGGTCTGACCTTCAACGCCTATACTCTTAACGTTGCACTTTTGTAGCAATGTTCCTTGAATGCTCCGACATGGCCTGCGAGGAAGAGTTCCTGAAGGACACCTGTGTGGCCAGTCTTCCCTATAGGTGCAAAAGGGTTTCCTACTGAAAGGGACAACCTCGTCTTCGAAGGTACGGGTCCCTCCTCAAAGTTTTAGGGTCAGACCCTGGTTCAGTTCCAGTTCTGCCACTTAGTGGCAGTTTGACTTTAGTCACACTCCACAAATCATCTTTGCCCATTTTCTTCCTCTGTAAAATGGATATGATAATGACTTCCCAGCAGGGCTGTTGCAAGAATTCAAAGAGGTGACCTCAATGAGAACACCTAAGGAGTGCTGGGTTGCCAGGACACACCCTCTCATCTTCCTTTTCTTTCCTTGAAATGGTGGCCTCCCTGTCAGTAAAGACTTCTGGGTCTCAAATGCTCTTCCTTCCCCAAATAATCATCTGTAGACAATTGGAGGAATTTTGGAACATTTGCCTGTATACAATATCCTCATCTTGAACCAAAAAGTTATGAGCCTACATGTGTGAATTTGGTTTTGTCACAAGGCAGCTATAAAACAGATTCCTTTTGGTGTAGCTTTTTATTTATCCTCTGCTTAAAAAAAATGTTTTTATATCCTGACACTCACTCCCCCTGCAGTTTTGCACACAATCCTCCCTTGACCCCATCTGCCTGGGCACTGGGACCTGTAGGGCCAGGGTGGCCATTCCCAGGAGGTGATTATCCTGCCAGCTCCAGGATTAAGTCCTTGGAATAGGCTGTCCTCTGGGAGGCCCAGCGTGTGAGCTGATTGTTTTGGCTTGAGGACATTCTTTGAGGGATCCGCATTTCTAATAATTAAGACCCAAGATGCTGTGACTGTTGCCCTGGCCGCATTTTGTTTCCTGCATGTGTGGCAGAATGGCCCAATTTCATTTCCTCGTAATTAAAGTATTCTGAACACTAGTATGAGTTTTGACCTGAGAGAAGTTATTTGGATCATCTGCCCTTTGCAAGCAAACAGATATCCCCAGAAATGCATTTAGTTAAAACCTCTGGTGACAAGGAATGTTCTCCCTTCCTCTCTCCTTCCCTTTTTCCTTCTTTCTCTCTTAGAAAGAAATGTTTGAGACATCATAGATCCACATTAAAGGGTCATTAATTGCTTTAAGAAGTTGCCTATGACACTGTATGAGCCCACTTCTAAATTATTTGGGCAATCAGACTTCCGTAAGTGCATTACCGTCTGTCCCTCTCAGTTTAGAAGGGCTTAACTTGCCAACAACACAAATCATCAAATTGTAAGTAAACTGTTGAAGGCGTCTTTCTCTGTGCAGGGTGTTTCCTTTCAGACAGGTAAATCTGGATGAAGAGTTTAAGGATAGTTTTCTCAGTAGGCACTAGGGGTCCTTGAAGGCCCTCTTAATCAGTCTCTCTCTCAATTAAAAATGCAACGTGGACCCCCACTGTGGCTGTCTTCTTGTGACTTTTACAGGAAGCTTATTGAATCATTTTTGCCTTGATTTTCAGGTTTCCTGCTCTGGCCTTGACTCAGTGTGTCACAGCTATCAAGCTATGTTTATGATTTTCACCTACGCATGAACCCCAGTTCAGAGAATAAGTCAATCCTTGCTAAGCCTTGTGTCCTTAGCTTGTTGGGTCCCCCAGTAATGGGTCCATGGTCAAAGGAGTGAGACTGATACAAAGCGAAGGTCAAGCAAAGCTTTATTTCGGCCAAGCATCAAGAATCAAACTGACCGTCAAACAGACCCGTCAGGGCGCCCCTTACAGAGAGGGCGACCCCTCCCTAACTTTTATAGAGCAAAGACCATGTGGTTGAGCCTAGCCACACACAGGTGGCGAATGAGATTGTAACACACAGAGAAAGCTGCACAGTCATGCTAGGTCACACACGGGTGGCCAGTTGAACTACAATTTACCCTATAGTAGACATTTGAACGAGCCTATCACCTTGGTCAGAATTGGCACCCAAAAGGCGGGGCCCACACTCATAGGTAGCTAGGGAGACAGTACGTGCGCTCTACTGATTGGATGTCTCCACCTGACCCAACTCATCCCTGCATTGGGGCTGTTCTCTCCACCTGACCTGACCCACCCTTGTATTTGGGCTTTGTTACCTGGGACTGGTTTCCCGGACTTGCTTTTAAGTAAGTTCCCCTGGGGGGGGGGCAGGGTCAATTTAAGTTTTACTGCATAAACAACAAAACTGGCTGTTCAACCGAGGCGGGGCCGCTCTGGCTAAATAGGCCCTTACAAGCTGTGAGACTGGTTGGACTTTAGATATGACTTGTGGTCGTTTGTTCTTTTAGAAGGAAGTAATGGAGTCTCGGTCTCCAGACTTCTTAGTTTGTTGAGGGCCATTGCGACACCATTTCTGCATTCAGTCTTTCAGTAGCTTAGGACTGATCTTGGTAAGCTCGTCTCTACTGGGCAAGGAAGGGGACTGAAGGTTGGGTTGAAGCTGATAGGTTGCTGGTGTAGGATGACTTTGCTGTCCTCAGCAAGCACAAGATGCGTGTCACACGTGTGAAAACATGCAGTGTTTGCTCGGTGGGCTGTAGAATGGGCCAGTTCTCTCAGAGTTATGCAGCCTATGCGTGAAGGAGAGATGGAGGTTTGAACGCTGTGGGTCTAGCCAGGGTTGTGACTGTCAGCAAGTTACTTTGAGTCTGATAGAAGATCAGAGGGGTGATGTAGTATTACAGGGAAACAAGATGGGTGAAGCCAAACTGCCAGGGTTATTATTTGGTAAATAAACTTACCCCTTTCTGCTCTGTCTTAAGTTGGGAGAAACCACCCCCACCCTTTTTTTTTTTTGGCACGGGGCTCTTTTCCCTCACCCCTTAATGCTCTTCGCTCTCGGTCTCCACCGTCTCTTTTTAGCTCTGTCCCTTCACCTTCCAGAATTTCAACACCCTGGTACTCAGCCTTTTAGAAGCCTCCAGCTTAGGACCCCAAAAATATGCCCTGACTCTCCACATTTATGTTTTCTGCCTTCATAAACTTTCTAATAAGGGAAACATTTTATTTTTCCAGCATTTGATACACAACCAGTTATCTCTTCTCCTTTTGATACCCCTGTCATTCCATTTAAAGCTGCCTTTGGTGTAAGGATTATGCCTTACCAATACTCCTTATCTTATAATATTAAGACAGGCCCTTGGAACTTAAAGTACAAATATCTGCTTTCAAGAGCTGAGGGACACCATCTTGGAAATAAGATAATACCAAACTAGGTTTTTTTTGGTTTGTTTGATTGTTTAATATTTTATTTATTTATTTGACACAGAGAGAGAGAGAGAGATCACAAGTAGGCAGAGAGGCAGGCAGAGAGAGAGGAGGAAGCAGGTTCCCTGCTGAGCAGAGAGCCCGATGCGGAGCTCGATCCCAGGACCCTGGGATCATGACCTGAGCTGAAGGCAGAGGCTTTAACCCACTGAGCCACCCAGGCGCCCCCAAACTAGTTTTTTTTTAAACAGCTTTATTAGGGGTATGATTTACATAACATAAAATTCACTGATTTACCTTCAAAATGCTGTTATCTTTAGAAAATTTACAATCTAATTTTAGAATATTTCCATTTTCCCCAAAAGCCTCTCCCCCATGCCCAGTTGCAGTCAATCCTTTCCCACCCTTAGCCACAGGTAACCACTAACCTACTAGTCATAATAGCCAAAAAAGTGTACATAATATAAATGTCCATCAGCTAATGAGTAGATGAACAAAATTTGCTCTACCCATGCAGTAGAATACAATTCGGCAAAAAAAAACTACAAAGAGACAAAAAACCAGAATACTAGTACAAGCGATGTCAATGGACCTCAAAAAATACCATGCACACATTATGCTAAGTAAAAGGTGTCGGAAGCAAAAGACCATATACTGTATCATTCCATTTTTACGAAATGTCTGCAAAAGGGCAAATCTACAGTAGATTGGTACCATTGATTCCCCTTAGACAGATACACCTCTACTTTTTGCCTCCTTAGGTGCTTTATGTCTCTGGGGATAATTCTCTTTTAAAAAAACATAGTCAATTTACCCTTTCCTACATTTGTTTTTCTACTTTGTCTGTTGAGGGAAGAAATCCAGAAACCAGGAAAAGAAATGATGGCTTTGCTTGGCCTGTATAAAAAGAGGCCTATTCCTTCTCAGCGTTCCTGAATCTTGCCTGACTTCTCAAAGCCCATGTGGGACCACACTCCATTTTTAAGTTACTGTATTAGGAAATACATAGTGTCTGCTGGGACCTGGTGGCAGGCAGGGATGTTTAAACTGATCGTTTGTTTTAAACATAAGCCATTTGTAATGCATGATTCATCTGTTGCTAGAAGGTACTTGGCATCTTTTGCATATACCGTGATTCAACTTCTGACAACATTCATAGCTTGGAAGGAAAAAAAATAATCAGGAGTTTGTTCATCAGAATCTTCACAGATTCCACATTTTTGGAACTGAAAATAATGCCATCTTAGCCTATTTGAGACTGGCATCTTGGGAAGGGGGGTTGGTGTGCTAATGCCGGCAAAACAAAAATTAAAATGCTTTAGAAATGAGCAATCAAATGTCTCCTAAACACCAATAGTTATTTTCGTAGACACCACCTTTCATTTCATTTCATTTTTTGTCCCTTTTTTTTTCTGTTTATAAGATAATATATACTATAGAGGAAAAGTTGAAAAGTAGGAAATGAAACTGTATAAGAAGGTAAATTTCCATGTAAAATTCCTACTCTCATGGATACTTATTGGCATGGTTCTGGTGGATTTCCTTTGTATTTATATGTGTGTGTGTGTGTGTGTGTAAGTGTTCAGCTATTTAATTGGGCTCATACTGCATGTATACTGTGCCATATGTGTCATATGATATTTTATTATGAATATTTTTCTCTATGTCATTAAATATTCTTCTGGAAGATAAAGTTAGTGGTCCATAGTAGCCCAACATTTGGGTGTGGCGTCACACTATTCCCCAACTGTTAAGACACTAGGATTGTTTTAGTATTCTTTTTAAAGATTTTTTATTTATTTGACACAGAGGGAGAGAGAGCCAGAGAGGGAACACAAGCAGGGGGAGTGGGAGAAGGAGAAGCAGGCTTTCTACTGAGCAGGGAGCCCAGGGTGGGGCTTGGTCCCAGGACCCTGGGATCATGACCTGAGCCGAAGGCAGATGCTTAATGACTGAGCCACCCAGGCGCCTCATAGTATTCTTTTTAAACTCTTAAAAATTGCAGTGAAGATCTTTGAACAGAAATCTTTGAGCATGTCTCTACTTCCTTGGACAAACTCTTAAGAGTAAAATAAAGGTCCAATGGTGTAGACATTATAAAGGATTGGAGTTGTTAGTGTTCTCTGAATGGTCTTCTCTTTTTTGTTTTGTTTTGGTTTTGTTTTTTTAAGATTTTATTTTTTATTTTATTTTTTTTTAAAGATTTTATTTATTTATTGGGCAGACAGAGATCACAAGTAGGCAGAGAGAGAAGGAAGCAGACTCCCCACTGAGCAGAGAGCCCGATGCGGGGCTTGATGCTGGAACCCTGGGATCATGACCTGAGCCGAAGGCAGAGGCTTTAACCCACTGAGCCACCCAGGGGCCCCAAGATTTTATTTTTAAGTAACCTCTACAGCCAGCATGGGTCTAAACTTATAAACTCAAGATCGAGGGTCACACTCTGTACTGACTGAGCCAGCCAGGTACACTGTTGACTTCTTTACCTTTTTGAGTATTAAGCAATTCTCTGCTCTTATAAGCTGAGACTAAGAAGTGTGCCTGCACGCAGAAATGGGTTGGCCATTGATGGAAGAGGGAAAGAGTGGTCCATGGATGTTGGTTCAGAAAGCTTTCAAGAAAATCTCTTCTTTGCCAAGTGATACCAGACCATCACTCATGGAAGCATATATAAATAATAAAGTAATTAAAACACCCCTCCTCCTTTTTAAAATCCCTGCAACCACTCTGAGTCATGCCATTTGGAACATCCCAGTAGACCAGACATTATAATCAGCATCTCTAGAGAAGTTCTGATTGCCCTGACTCCCCCTGTGCCACTGTGGAGATGCACACAGTGCTTGGTAAGTAATGATTGTGCCTTTGCTTCTTTGGTTTCTAGTTATGGATCTTGCTGTAGGTTTCTCCTGGGTCCCTACCTGTGTCCTTTTTGTTCGTGATGGTGTGGTAACCTCCCAGCTCCCTGGTGATCTCCACAGTCAGTCTTTTCAGGAAGGTCTAGGAATCTTCCTTTTCCTCTGCATCCATGAAATACTCTTTCAGGTGAATCACTTTCCTTATACAACTTCAACAGGTGTTGCTTTTTTGAGATAAGCTCTTATCCATATCTTCAGGGAACATGTCCCTGTGGGGTTTTGTTTTTTTTTTTTTAAACTTCCTTTTTTTTTTTTTTTTTTAAGGTAAGACACTCCTCTCTTTTCTAAAGTTAAACTTCAGAAATGTCAGATTATTGATAAATTTTCCCCCTAGTATAATGCCATATATTAACACCCTTTAAATATTATTAAAATGAACTTAGATATTACCTTCCAGGCAATCTTAGTTCAAGTTGCACTCAGTATAGGATGGACTGATGGCTGGCTGGCTTGCTGGACAAATTGATAGGTGGGTAGATAGATGGATGAATGATACTTTTCTGGTCCCATTACCTATAGCCTACTTCAGGCACTGAGAAGAAAATAATTAGTTGAGACTATTAACTAATGCCATGAATGGTTCCCTGGAACTGAAATTTTAATCAGAGTTTTTAGCAGTGCTTATCCTCAAAATCATTACTTTACTTACCTTACCAATTTGGGTTAGTGTTGGAAAAAACTGAAACTGTTATGTCACATACAGCTACCATTTGCTATTAATTCTAGAGGAAATGATAGGCTTACTCTTGGTATGAAAATCTAATGTTTTAGAAAGAGCCAAATACCAAGAGAGTGACTGGTATACCAATGAAGAGTTTCAGTGACTGGGGATATAGTGTAATATGAATGGATCACAAATTTAAAGCAATAACATGTCTCTTTTTGTAGACCGGAACTTTTGCTCTTTGTGGTAAAAAATCATGCATGTAGCAGTGCAACAGAATCATTATAGAAGAGGACCCTAGAATCAGTTTTGCAAGTTTTAATGACACGTCTGCCATTTGATGGTCATGTGACAATGTAGCATTTTTTAATCTTCTGTTCATTAGAGATCCTAACACTTGAAAGATGGTAGTGGTGTGGGATTAAAGAACACACGTGCCTACGTGATTAACAGAGTGCTTGTCGTATAAGAAATAGTAGTAGTGTCAGCAGGTGTGTTATGTGTCATTATCGCTGCCATTATTATTATTAAATCCTGGAGTTTGGGATAGGATAGAAGCCTGGGACTCTGGAGATAGGTTGGATTTATTAGTTTCCTACTGGTGTGATCAAATGATCACAAAGTTAGTGGCTTAACAATGGAAATTTATTCTCTCACTGTTCTGGATGACAGAACTCCAAAATCAGCATCACTGGATCATAATCAAGGTGTTGGCGGGGCCTCTGGTGGTTCTGGGGGAGCATCGATCCCTTTTTCCAGGTGTTCGTTGGCTTATGGCCGTATCTCTACAGTGTATGCCTTCTAAACATCACCCTCTTCTCTTCTGGGTGTGTCACATCCCCCTCTGCCACTTTCTTGTAAGGACACTCGTCATTGGATTTAGAACCCACCCAGATAATCCAGGATGATCTCCCCAAGGCAAGATCCTTAATTTAATCACATCAGTGAAGACCTTTCTTTTTTGTAAGTTAACATTTACAGGTTACAGGGTTAGGACCTGATATATTTGGGTGGCCATTATTCAGCCTAATACAGTAGGTTGGAAATGAAACTTGATTTTTCATTTTGCAGGGATATAGGTCATCCTGAAGGTATTATCGTGTCTATAGAACAAATGTCAGTATCAGTGGGGACATGCCGTGAGTGGTGCTTTTTGTTTTCTGCAAGCTCGTTGCTCCTTTCTCCTTTAATACTGGAGTAAAGCTTATTTTATGAATAAAAATGCCTGCAGCAAAAAGCTCTTATTGATCACCTGTGGATCAATATGTAATATTTATATTTCACTGAATCTTCACCCTGTATTTCAGGTTTTGCTCCTCTGTCAATTTTGAAATGATCTGTGCTAATTCCATTTTGCAATGACCTGGGTCTTCTCTACTGACTTAATTTCTTCTCATTCCATGAAAAGTCTTTCTTATCACCCCAGGGGTTGCTGAAGGATGTTTTTTCACTGATGAGGAATAGTATAGTTAGTCAATGATATATTTGTTGTAAAAAATTCTTTTTCCATTGTAGCCCAAACTTAAATTTCCCTAGCGTTCATTTGCTTTCTCTATTTTGGAGTGCACTTAAAAATACATTTGCAGTCACGATTGCCTGGGTAGGTTATAAATCCTAGATATTAGAATTTTTATGCTTTAGAAATAATAAATGAGGGCTTACCAATTAAAGATAAAAAATTACTTGGCTGGGGATAGTAGAATATTTTATCAGTATTATTAAAATTTAAGGGCAGCTGAAATGCCACAGGAATCTTTGTACAACATTTTAGTTTAAAAAGTTGGCTTAGGGATAACTTACATTCTTTTCTTCAATTTTACATCAAACAGGATATTATATAAATTTTAAGAAAAAAAAAAGTGTAGAACTGTTGTTGCACTGATTCAAATATAGACCTGTGTGGTTTTACCCTTTATAGTTAGAAATCATTTCTTTGTGTATCTTGGGTTCCTAATAATCTAGACTTCACTTTTTCAAACTAATGTTATTATCACACGTGGAATAAATAGCCTCACGGGATTTATTATAAAGCAAAAGATTTTAAAAACAAATATTTTATCTGTACATATGCCTGCTGCTTCTATGGGAGTATATTTTGCAAATTATCACAATAGGCTTTTCTTTCTGATTTTTGTTTTTCTCTATTTTCTTCATTATTTTTTAATTCCATTATTCTTAACAGTTCTCTGGTGTTCTGGTTTATTCTCTGTAGGTCATTGTGACTTCTTTGCAACATCATCAGTATTTTCCATAGCTTTATAAATAACCTCTCTGGAAACTGATGATTTCTAGAGAATAACCTGGAATCTTAGGTAGACACTAAAAAAATAAAATAAAAGATTGCCTTTTCAGAAGATGATCCTATTAGGAGAAGCAGAATTCTGTATCTTGCACAAACAAATTGATACCTAAGTAGTGTGCATTTTTAAGCAGTCATTTGTGAAATGATGTGGACTTAATGGCAGATTAAAACAACTACCCGCTGGGCTGTTTCAAAAAACAAAACCTTCCAATTAAGATGGATCCATGAGAATGTGAAATCAATCCACCATACCACGGAGCACCTTCTATTTGAAGGATGCTCTGCTACAGACTGGATGGTGGAGGGAAGAGAGGAGATGTAAATCATCTCAATCCCCAGAACCGTATAATCTACAGCAGTGGTTCCCAGTGCAGGCTCTTGTGCTGTGAAGCAGACAGGGGGTGACATCTGGAGACATGGTTTGTTGTCACCGCTTGGGGAGGGTGCTGCTGACACCTAGTGGATGGAGGCCAGAGGTGATGCTAAACATAGTACAAGGCACTGGACAGCCCTCACAAATTTTCTGGTCCCAAATGTGGCTAGTTCTGAGATTGCAAAACCCTGGTCCAGAGAAAGGGGGAAAGCACCCGTAGAAAGAGTTTTGATATTTCAAGCTGGTCCTCATAATGCCCAGCACATTTATTAGGGGTTCAGAGGAAAAGAGAGATTCTTCTAGGTTATGTAGGGATGGGATGTAAAGTCAGAGCTCATGAAAGAAAAGAGGCAAGAGAGCACAAGGTCATTTCACAAAGAGAAACGGCAACAGAAAGATGATATTCGTAATTCTGAATGATGACTGTTGGATGCCCTTGGATGAGTTTGAGTGCATGTGTGACCTGGTAGAACAAACACATGCCTTGATATGTAGTTGTGCTTACAGACTTTATATCAGCTTTGGGACGGCTACCCTTTTCCTAAGTTCAATTGACGGTCCAGTCTCCGGGCACCTGGGTGGCTCGGTTGGTTGGGTGTCTGTCCTGGCCTCAGGTCATGATCTCCAGGTCCTGGGATCAAGCCTCTGGTCACTGCTCCACAAGAAGGCTTCTGCCCCATCCCCTGCTCCTGTGCACTCTCTGTCCCTCTCAAATGTTAAATAAAATCTTAAAGAAAATAATTCTGACCTTGTTAGAACTAATTTGGGAGTAAACTGGAATGGATTTATCTCTTTGAGGCCCTTGAGTAAGAACTTTTGACTTGATCTGAGAGGCAGAGTAGACTGTGAGACCATAAAAAAAACTTCTGAATTAAGGATTAAGAAAGTTCTTTTCCCTCTACTATCATCCACCTTTTTGGTGTGTTTTTAAAAAGATGTTAAGTGTATAATTGAAACTTCTCATGGGCATGTCCCATGGCAGTTACTGGGCAGAGCTTCCTGACTTTGGCTTTGTGTGGTATCTCTCCTTAAAATTTTGGATATTTCTAATAGAAGTCATTGGTGATGGCAGGGCAGGAGAAAGATGTGATGATGATGGCAGTATTCTAAGGAGTTTAATTTGGGGGCAATCTGCAAAATGATTTGGAATGAGAAGAAACAAGAAAGGAATACTTTTTTATTATTAAAAAAATTTTTAAAGTTTATTTTAATTCCAGTTAGCTAACATCCAATGTTATATTAGTTTCAGGTATACAATAAAGTGATTTAGCAACTCCACATATCATCAGGTACTCATCACAACAATCCCCATCACCCGTTTAACCCATCCGCTCACCAACCTCTTCTCTGGTAACCATCAGTTTGTTCTCTAGAATTGAGTCTGTTTCTTAATTTGTCTCTCTCTCTTCCCCCTCCCCCCCTGTTTCCTCATTTGTTTCTTAAATTCCACATATAAATGAAATTGTATGGTATTTGTCTTTCTCTGACTTATTTTGCTTAGCATTATACTGTCTGGGTCCATTCATCTTCTTGCAAATGGCAAGGTCTCATTTTTTTAAGTAATCTCTGTACCCAATATGGGGCTCAAATTTATAATCCTGCGATCAAGAGTTGCATGCTCTACTGACTGAGACCCCAAGATTTCATTCTTTTTTATGGCTGAGAAATATTCCATTGTACCCACATCTTTATCCATTCATCCATTGATGGACACTTGAGTTGCTTCCATCCATATATTGGCTATTGCAGATGATGCTACTATAAACATGGGTGTGCATATTTCCCTCTGACTTAGTGTTTTTGTATTTTTTTAGGTGAATACCCAGTAGTGCAGTTGCTGGGTCATAGGGTAGTTATGTTTTATTTTAACTTTTTGAGGACCCTCCATACTGTTTTTCAGAGTGACCGTACCAGTTTGCATTCCCACCGATAGTGCAGGAAGGTTCATTTTTCTCCACATCCTCACCAATACCTGTTGTTTCTTATGCTATTGATTTTAGCCGTTCTGACAGGTATGTGTTGATGGTGCATTGTAATTGATTTGCATTTCCCTAATGGTAAGTGATGATGAGCATCTTTTCGTGTGTCTGTTGGCCATCCGTATGTCTTCTTTGGAGGAATGTCTGTTCGTGTCTTCTGTCCATTTTTTAATTGGACTATTTGTTTTGGGGATATTAAGTGTTATAAGTTATTTATATATATTGGATTCTAACCTTTTATTGGATATGTTATTTGCAAATATCTTTTCCCATTCTGTTGGTTGCCTTTTAGTTTGGTTGATTGTTTCCTTCACTGTGCAGAAGTCTTGTTTTGTTTTGTTTTTAAGTTAGTTTTTTTTAGTTTATTTATGTATTTAAAGCAATATCTGCACCCAACATGGTCCTCAAAGTCAACTGAGATCAAGTGTCACATGCTCTTCTGACTAAGCCAGCCTGGTGCCCCTGAAGCCTTTTATTTTGATGTAGTTCCAATAATTTATTTTTGCTTTTGTTTCCCTTACCTCAGGGGACTTATCTAGAAAAAAGTTACTATGATCGATGTCAGAGAAGTTACTACCTCTGCTCTCTTCTAGGATTTTTAGAGTTTCAGGTCTCACATCTAGTCTTCAATCCATTTTGAAGTTTGTGTGTGTGTGTGTGTGTGTGTGTGTGTGTAGTGTAGGAAGGAAGAAAGGAAGACTTTTTAAATTGTTTGGGTCCAAGCATTGGGATTAGAAATTAAATGCCATATGCTGGGGGTGTGATTATTAAAGAATTGTGATAATCGAATCTCTCTCATCTTCTGGTAAGTGATTTAATAAAAGGGGATAAATGTATGAATTGATTAAAATAATTCACGTAACACACCTGGCCCAGGGGAGGAGTGATTTTGAAATGGAGAGACATTTGCTAAAGGCATGATTATTAAAGACTCAGTAAAATCTACTATTTCTCATCTTCCTTAATGAATTTGATCCAAAGGTAGTTAATGTATGGATTCAATGGAATTATCCACATGAAATACCTGGACCAGGGAAGGAGTGGGTTTGAACCCATTCTCTGGTATGTTCCAGTTCAGCCAGTAGTCAGGGGGCAGAAATTAACCTTTGAACTCTTCATTATCAGGAAGATGGTAATAAATTACATGTACCTCCAGAACTTGTACTCTAAGGACTGTATGAGATCACGCATTTAAACCTGGAGAGCATTGCCTGGAATCTTGTAAGTGCTCAAACAATGAGTAGAATAAGTCTTACAGTGTTCATCCAGTATGTGGAGTCAAATGGAGAATGCAAGGTCATCCTGGAGATGTTGAGAATTTGTCGCTGGAGTAATAAAGGTACATTAAGGAAGTTAGATGGGGAGTCCGTTTTGAGGGGAGAGATGGTGTGAAGTTAGTTCTACACGCCCATCGTTTGAGATGGAGACGGCAGGCATCAGAACGAAATGCTGCGTGGGTGTTGGGAGGATGTAGCTAGTATCTGGGAGACCAAGGCAGGGTACACCAGTTTGGAAACCTATGTCAAGTGAGACTTTGAATCAGAAAGTGTCGCAGGAAGTTTCTGTTTTAGCTCTTTGGGTCCCTGTTGTTTACTGTTTGTCGTTCTAACCTCCTTTGGGCCTAGGAGAGGCCGTGAAACACAATTCTAGTCAATGAAAGCATATCCACTATTGCCATCATAATGCTGTGTAACAAGTCAAACTGAAGCACAACGGTTTACATAAGTCCCTATTTCTTCATCATGGGTCTATGGGTCTGCAGCAACGTGAGTATAACTGGGCTGCTTCAGGCTGTACTCCAAGGTACAGGGTGACTCTCAGTCTTCCCAAGATGTCTTTCATTTTCCTTGGGTTAGAGACATCCTGGGATGTGTTCTTCTCATGGTAAATTGTGTAAGGACAAAAGCACCAGGCCAACTTTAAAAGCACGTTTTATGCTTCTACTCACATCATATCCCCTAACATTCTGCCAACCAAAGCAAGTTCTATGGCCAAACCCAAGGTCATTGGTCAGCATGTCCGCCATGAAACCATAGCAGGGGTGTGAGTTTTAATAGTACAATAGGGAAATGAGGAATCAGGGCCAATGAGTCACTGTTCCGAAGAAACAAAAGGAAATCTGCTGGGGGCAGGGATTTTTGAGAAACTTGTATGTTCATCAGAAAAAAAAAAAAGAGAGAGAGAGAGAGAGAGAGAGAGACAGGAACAGCTGGTGCTACTTCCCAGCCTTCCTCCTGCCTCCTGTGTGGACTTGTTGACTGGTCCTGTGGCATCCTTCTTGCAGTCATGACAAAAAGGCCAAGAGCATCTTGGAGACACAGTCTTGATATTGTCCAGCTTTTGAAGCAAGGGCAGAAATTGCCTGCCTACAGATTTATTGCTGATTAAGCCATAAAGTCATGTTTTCTGTTATAGACACTGAAAAGCAATGCTAATGATCCAGTAAAGGTATAAGGAAAGAAAAAAAAAAAAAGCAGAAATTTAAGCCAAAGCTTGGGTTTTACCCACATTTGGAGTATGAGGGGGCATGATGCCTACATACTCAGAAATGTTTGTTGTCTTGAATTTATTTAAAGGAGTCAGACAGCTGTGTTTCCTGCTACTCCTTACATCTACTATTCCCCTGCCACGTCATTCTCCTTTGCTCCCATCCCAGAGAAACCTGTATCACCACTGGCATAATAATGATATTTTATTATCATGATCAGAAATCCTGGGGTTGATATCCAGCTGCTCTCAAACAGAGCAGGTTTCTGTCAAAGAGATTTCACTTAGGAGTAAGCATGACAGTATTCAAAGTACTGCCACCCATGGAGATAGTCTTTATTTACCGTTCTTCCTGGTTGTCAGTCTCCAGATAGGGCATGTGCTCATGATTTTTTTTTCCCTTCATCTTCTCCCGTGTTCACTAAGAGAAAAGTTTGTCTTATTAAAGGATACTCTGATGTCGGTGACTGAATTCTTTCCTCCTAGGTCATTTTACAATTAGATTCTTATGTGAATGTGATTTCCATCTCATGCAATTATGGGCAGTTGCATGCAATATTAAATTGTAGGGCTGTCTTTGAAACTGAAGGCAATGAAAGCATAAATATCACCTTTTTGGGGTTTGTAGCTTCTTGACTCTCACTGCTTCTCAGAATGGCAACGGTTACTGCATTTTATTATAGTTGTATATGGCTCATTTTTATGAATGGAACTTAACAAATGAGCATTTATGGCAGAACTTTTCTTGGAGAGGGTCTTCGTAACTAACAGACCACTAAACTGCCATGAGTAAGTCTTTCTGATGTTTTTATCAAACAAATAATGAGCACATACCCACCTTGTCTGTCAGCACCAAACCTCTTTGAAATTTATTTTAGAACCTACTGTCATTTAGGGTGACTCACATCTGGGTTTCCTGTGAAAAATTGTTGACATGCTGTGGGATATAAACTACAGATTTTAGGATTTCACTTCCGAATAAAATCTAATAAATATCAGGGATGATTGTAGACTTTTAGTTTTTCCAGAGAAAGACACTAAGGCAAAAGCATGTATTTATCATCATGATAATCTTATTATAAAAGAAAGTGAATTTAAGCCATGTTTAATAGAAGGGAAATCATGGTTGGATATCGTCTATATTCATTGGGATAACAGAGTTGGGAATCTGATCTAACGCTTAGGGATTTATTCCAACTTTCTCTTTGCTTATTTGGAACTTCTTTATCTGTCAGGAGAAACCTGACTCACATTCTCTACAATGTATTTGAACTTACTTGTTCAACACTAGAGTTTGTATAGTTTCAGAGTTACTGACCTGTACTCCTGGGATAAACAAATATACAGAACTCCCGTGTTTGTACAGATCCTTTTGTCTTAGTATCCAGTCAAAACACTGTTTCCCAAAGCTCGGTAGGCCTACTGCTTTCTTCTCGACACCTTTCACTGTGGGTATGTGGTTCATCTGTAACATCATTAAATGTGTTGTGGTCTGCATTTCTTTTTTATTTCCTCCCATTTCCTTGTTGATTAAGAAAAAAAATCTATATATGGTAAAATTCACTCTTTATGGTGTATAATTTTAGAGATTTTGGCACATGCAGCCAGTGACGTACCCATCAGCATGGTACCACAGAAAGTACTTCCATCGTTCCCAAACTGCCTTTGTGCTGCTTCTTTGTAGTTGATCCCTCTCTCCTCCCCCGACCTATGGGCAACTGCTAATCCGTTTCTATCTATATGTGTGTTTCCATCTATTTTGCCTTAGCTGTAAGTAATTTTTCCTGTTGAAGAGTTAATTGCCTTGCAAATTTTGTTTTCTTATTTAGGAGAAATGATTATTCAGATGAGTGCTACCAATATGAGCCATCATATTTTGCTGCGAATCTCATAATAATATTAATTACTGTAGCTGGTGAACACATACATGAGTGTTGTGTGTCAGGCACTGTGCAAAGCTTGTTTACACACAACTTCACTGAATGTTCATTCTCCCCCATTCTTTTTTTTTTTTTTTTTTTTTGTCAGAGAGAGAGAGCACAAGCAGGCAGAGTGGCAGGCAGAGGCAGAGAGAGAAGCAGACTCCCCGCTGAGCAAGGAGCCCGATGTGGGGCTTGATCCCAGGACCCTGGGATCATGACCTGAGCAGAAGGCAGCAACTGAGCCACCCAGGCATCCCCATTCTCCCCCATTCTTTTTTTTTTTTTAATTTTTTTTTTTTAGATTTTATTCATTTATTTGACAGACAGAGATCACAAGCAGGCGGAGAGACAGGCAGAGAGAGAAAGGGGGAAGCAGGTTCCCTGCCGAGCAGAGAGCCCGATGCGGGGCTTGATCCCAGGACCCCGAGATCATGACCTGAGCCGAAGGCAGTGGCTTAACCCACTGAGCCACCCAGGCGCCCCCTCCCCCATTCTTAACAATACGACTAGTTCCATTCTACAGGTGAGGAAACCAAGGCCACGAGCAGGTCCGTGACTCGCCTGGGTTTGCTCAGCTGGAAGTGAAGTCATTAGTTGAACCTGGGCAGACCGTTCTTGACCCCCTTGTCCTCACTACACTAGAGCGCTTCCTCACTAAAAACTCATGCTTACTGAATATGCACCTGGCACGTGCTGAATGTTGGGTCCCAGACTGTCACCCGGGTTATCTCATTAAATCCTCACAGTGACCCCTTGATGCAAGTAAACTTTCCAGTTGTCCCCATTTTGCAGAGAAGACAGAGGCAGGGAGGGCTGATATTGTGGTGCCGAGGCCACACACGTGGCTAAGTGATGGTTTTGTTTCAGTCTGAATCCGAGTTACTGCAAAGTCTGCTCATCCCTAATCACCGCTTCTCTGAATCAGGTTAGGACGTTAAGAATTAAAATGGATCGTGCACCAGCATAAATGACAATGAATGAAAAAATGCCATTAATGATTTAGTGGAGGAAGGGAGCTAGAAGTCCAGGCAGTGGGATGAAGTACCATTAGTCTCCATCTCCAGCCAGGAGAGTGACTGTCAGAAGTGCAAACCATACAGCCAACAGGAATCTTGGGAGATACTGCGTGCACATAACAGCTGAGAGCATTTTGGGGTGTGGATTCATGTTCAGAGAGGATGAAAGGCAGCAATGCTGTGTGGAGGTCAGCTTTCCTGCTCTGTTACCCGGCTGGCTAGCCCCACTTAACAACTCTTTTCATGTGGTTTGCTGGAATCCTCATGGGTGTCGGAGGATATGAGATTTAGGTTGCTGGTGTTTTAGCAACTTATGGTGCTTATTTGGCTGTGTTCTCACTGTGTGACCTTGGTCTCTGTCTGCTCCCTCTTCCTTTATCTATGACATCTGTTCTCCTCTATCTATGTTCCCATTCTCATGAGGCTCCAGTGGGAGCAGAAGTGCCTTGCAGGGTTTGAACACAGGGACAGGAAGCCTCTCTGGTCTTTCTTAAGGGTCTCCTACCCTTCACTCCCAGCTTTGGGATGATGTGTGACTTCCACTGTGCTTGTTTGCTGGCACAAAGGCCTGGTCCTGAGTATGTGTGACATACTCAGGACTCCCTTTTTAGTACACTGAGCAGACTGGCACTGGATTTCCTTTGAAAGAAAACAGACCATGGGATTCCTGGTCTTTTTTCCCTCTCTTTAGATTTTTTATTGAGATAAAATTCATAGTTGTACATTATTGTGATGTATTAAACACCATTCAGTTGTGCATTTTATAATGCTGAATGGTTAATTTTATATGTTATGGGAATTTGTTGTAAGGTACCCCAAGATGTAGCCTTGCCAACCCACTCAAGTGTATACATTCTGGTTTTATGTGCACCGTCCCAGGGAAGGACACATTGAAATTTAGCAAGCATGAGATACGTCAGGGAAGCTTGTCAAAATATGGGGCTCTAGGCTCTGTTCTGAGACAGAGACTCAGTATGTCTGTGAGTGGGGCTCAGGGGTTTTGTGTCACTGTTCAGTGTGATGTAGACAGATGAGTCTGCATGGTGGACCACTCTTCGAGGAGCTCCGTGATAGATAATCTCTGGAATCCTGGGTCCAGCTTCCTCCTCTTCATCTTTTCATTTCAGACCATTTTCTGCACCTTGAATGCCAGCCTCCTGGGATGACCCCAGGACCCAACACACTGTCCTTCCTTTCCAGTGTGTCTGACAGCACCCTTTCGTTTGCTTGTAATGTGTACCCACCTCATACAAAGGTACATTTCTCTTCCTCCGTTTAAGTCTCCGTGCAACCCTGTACTTCCTTTCCCTTTAGCACTTAGCATGGTGCATAGTTCACATGGTGGGGAACTTTCAGAGTTAAGGGTGCTGAGGGCCAGTCTACCTACTACTTTACTAGCTGTGTGAATTTGAATAATCTCTCTGACATTGTTTCCTCCTTCGTATAAAAGGGATAATTAACAGTACCTGGATCTATAGGATGACTGTGGGGAGGTAAGGGGCAACACTTATAAAAATATGCCTGGGACAGAGTTGATAGTCCGTCAATGATTTTTATTATTTTTTAATGTCTTTTACTCATTTGATTGCTCCCATTTCTAATCTGTGAGCCTCTTGACAGTGGGGATTTTCCCTTGATATCTCCATTACTTACAAAGAACCTAGTCTCTAGAAGGTGATCAGGGCACCTGAGTGGCTGAGTCAATGAAACGTCTGCCTGATCTCAGGGGTGGGACTGAGTCCCATGTTGGGCTCCCTGTTCAGCAGGAAGTCTGCTTTCCCTCTGCTTCTCCCCCTCCCCCACTCATGCTCTCTCTTTCTCCTTTCTCTTTCAAATAAATAAGTAAAATCTTAAAATAAAAGTTGATCACACACACACTTTTTTTTGGGGGGGGGGGAAGGGAGAGAGCAAGCGTGAGCAGGGGGTGGGTGGAGAGGGCCAGAGGAAGAGGGAGAAAGAGAATTCCAAGCAAGTTCTGTACCCCACGTGAAGCCCGAGGATCCGGGGCTTGTTGTGGGGCTTGATGTGGAGCTCGATCTCATGACCTTGAGATCATGACCTGAGCCTCAGTCAGGAGTTGAACACTCCACTGACTGATCCATCCAGGCACCGCCCCCCACCATTCTTAAAGGAGTTTTGTATATCCTGGGGACTCTTGAATGCACAAATGAATTTTACGAGTCCCCCTAACCCTTTTCTTTACTGTTTTCATCATTTTCTCGTTTGAGTTCATCTCTTAAGACATACGTTGCCTTGAAGCCACCTTCCTTCACTGGCTATTTGTTGAGCCCAGACTTATATTCTGCTGAGTTGGCATTCCTTCCAGCATCCCCTTCCCCACTAATGGCTGATTGACGGTGCTGGGAGGAGTAGGGGGGGGGGGGTGGCTCATGTGCTGAGTCAGCACCCTAGGGGCTCTCAGGCTTGTCCCTAACTGAAGGGGGAGAAGGAACTCTATCTTTTCTGTTAATGGGAAGTGAAAGCCACCGGACCTTTGTGATTCATTCTGCAGGGTTGCAGAATGTGATCTGTGTGGCAGAGTGTGTATGTGTTTGTGTGAAAATAGCCCTTCTATTTAAAGCACCACAGCTACTGCCAATAGGCTTCAAGATAAGGAGATGAGAATTAGTTAAGAATAAAGAAATGTCCCAATAAGAAAGAGAAAACTGTTTTTCAGCAGCCCTTAAAAATATATTGGAAATATATAACACTGCTACTCTCTAGCATTAGAATTAGGAACACACAGGGCTATAGGAAAAGTCTTTGCTGTAACTTAGGGAGATGATTTGGAACTATAAAACTTGAGGAGTTATTACCATTTCTGAGAAACTTTAACATACACGTGTTTGCCAAGTTATTGTAATAATCATTGTAACATCATTTACAATAACCCAGGGGTTGGAAACAACCAAAATGTCTCTAGAGAAAGGAGTGAAGTTCTGACATATGCTGTTAGATGAATGAATCTTGAAAACATGATGCTAACTGAGAGAAGCCAGGCAGAAAAGGCCAAATATTGTTTGAGTTAAGCTATTTGTGATACTTAGAGTCATCAAATTCATAGACACAGAAAACAGAATGGTGGTTGCCAGTGGCCAGAGTGGGGGGATGGGGAATTATTTAGTGGGTACAGAGTTTCATTTGGAATGATGGAAAAGTTCTGTAAAAAGGTAGTGGTCGTTGTTGTACAACATGATAAAAGTATTAAATGCCCCTGAATTTTCCAGTTAAAAATAATTAAAAGGTATATTTTATGTTATATATATTTTACCATAGTAAAAAAAAAAAAAAAATACCCCCCAAAGAATAAACAGCTAAGAAGAACATTGTAGGAGAAGCAGGCTCCTCCTTTGGTCAGTGCCCCTGAGATTTTTTTCCTGATACCCAGCACATTCCCTTTGTGGAGTGTTCATTTGTTTCTAGCTGCCTTGAGTTGGAAGCAGAACTTGGAGCCTGGCAACCTGCAGGCTGTAACTGGCCCATGGAGGAGTTTTGTTTGAGCCGCACTGTTTATTTGAAGTTTGCTGTGAGTATGAGATAGTTGGCATCAAACATAGAAACTGGATTCCAGTCTCTTAAAAACCTTGTAGTCTGGCCACAATGGATCCACATTCTCCCACCTCCATGGTGTATCCTTGAAGGAGCTGGAGGAGCTCCCAAGCACTGGTGGGGGCACCTGCCTGCCCTGAGGGGAAGGGCAGTTTCTGCCCGCAACAGAACCCACCTTTCTTACCAGTCTCTTCAGCTGTTGATCAGGGTCTTTGTTCTGCTTTCAAAAAGGATTTGTTCATTGTTATGTGAAGTAGCCTTTGTTTACAGCTCCTACTTTATTTCTCCCTGTAGGCTGTTGGCTCAAAAGCCCCCTGTGGTCAAACTCAGTTTTTACACTTTCAAATTATTTTTAAAGTAGCCCAAATAATTAGATTTGAGCTATTTAGAACCTGTTTTGTGTACCCCACCACACCTTACCAGGTAGCTCTTACCCACTGGTGAGGTGGGGTCCTGTGGTGATATCCTCAAGTTGCTACTGACCTTTTGAGCCCCAGATCAACATCTCCCTGCAGTGCGGCTGAGGACCTTGCTGAGTTACATACCTTCTTCCCTCCTGGATGGTGGCTTCTTCATGGAAGCCTCTGGACAACGCTATGGGCGGAAAGTCTGAGCCCCTCCTAAATTCAGGTTGAAGCCATAACTCCCAACGTGATGATGAGGCCTTCGGGACGTGATTAGGTTTAGATGAGGTCATGAGGGTGGACCTTGCCCGCGCACCCACACGCTCCCGCGTGCTCACTCGCTCGCTCACTCTCTCTCTACACATGCCCACACCCATGCACTGAGCAAAGGCCAAGTAAGGACAAAGCTAAAAGACGACTGTCTACAAGCCAGGAATCCGGCCCTTGCAAGGAACCAAATCTGCTGGCACCTTCATTTGGACATCCAACCTCCAGAAATGTGAGAAATAAATGTCTTGTTTCAGCCAGCCAGTCTGTGGTATTTTGGTCTAGCAGCCAGAGCTGACTAAGCCGGAAAGTCTCATGCTACAAGGGACTTCTCTCTCCTACAACCCTGTCCAAGTTCCACCCAACAAATTATCTTGTGTGTTACTATCTCTTGTGGCTCTATCTTTTCCTTTCATCAATCCCAAATCCCTCAAACTCTCTACAATTAATATATATTTTTTTCTTATCTGAAAGTACAAATAGAATTCACTAGACAGAGGAGAGAGAAGGTGAAAAAGAGTTCGATGTCGTTAAAGGGACCTCTTATCCCCCCATCGAGATGGGAAAAGCAGTAAAATGGGCATTGAGGACCCTTAGGTTTCCAGAGCTGGGAGAGAGTGTATTACTTGTCTTTTGGCACGTGGCTGGGCCTTCCAATAATCGGTATTATCTGCATCTGCACTTGGATATTTTACAAGAGGCTCTACACTGATGACAACCCTTGAGTCTGTAAAAATGTGAGTGGCATATGCCTGGAGTGTACCTCTCATTGGTCAAGGATTAAATTTGTGGGGAAGCTCACATCTAAAGCAGCTTCGGTCTCATCGCGGGCTCTGAATCCAAGGTGAAAAGGCTACAGGAGCTGGTCACAGTCAGCGGAAATGCGTACCTAACATGGATTGATGGTTCTGGTTGATCAGGATTTGCAGGAAATGGGGTAATGCAATTACCATCCTTGGCCAGCTCTCTGTAGGGTGTTCTCACAGATCAGTGGCAAAAGGTTTGTAGGCGATTTTCTTCCCCATTATATTGTGAGATGTACAAGCCTTCCTACTGATACTGCTGGGGAGAGATTTTTAACGGATTATGAGACTGCTGTTTAAAAAAATGATTTCCAGTTAAATACCTTTCAGTATTAAAATGGTAAAGTTCTCAAGAATGGGGGAATTCCTCCAAAATAATTGCTTCTCAAGGAGCTTAGTTTGATTGTCTTATAAGCAACTTTAAGTTCGTTCTTTTTTTCTTTCCTATGACAAATGAGAAAAGAAGTCTGCATTTCATCGAACAGTCAGATTTCCAATGTGGTGTTTACTTGCATTTTCCATTTCTACTGCAGCCAGGAAATCAAATCCAAAGGATTAAACACCCCATTCGAAATGTAATGGAAAATTAAAGAAAAAAGGGGAAGTTCACCAATAAATGAGGAAGACTTTGTTCACAGTTTCTAAGTGATACTTGGGAATGCCAATAAATTGGGCAAAGGTGACCTTGAGTGCACTATGTTAGCCTCCCTTACCTTCCTGCTGGTGTCATGAGGTTAATTTTCCTACAACAATCATTGCTAATAGTGACCATGTTTTAAACGTTTTCTGTGTGCCAGGCCCAGTGCTTTTTATCCATTATTTTCCTAATTCTTTAAAACTCCTTAAAGTACATATTTTAATTACTCCCATTTTAGAAGGGAAAACCAGACATGGACAGTTAACATGCTCAAGGTCATGGAGCTAGTAAGTGATAGAGTAACATTCCAAACCATCTTCCCCATGTCTCCACACCCACAGCCCAAGTCCCCGTGTGCACTGCCAGGAACAGTTTCCTTCAATTTCCCTCCCTTCGCTTAACACATATGGCCAGGGGTCTGGCCCCTCATTGGTTTTGAATAGGTCAGGGCATTTTCTTCTCCATCTGAGACCTCCAAAGGCCAAAGGCATAACCGTCATAACAGTCATATACTAGTCAACAAGTATGTATATCAGGGGTCTACTAGAGACCAGGTACTGGGTCAGGGGCTGGGAAACAGAAGAGAGACTGCAAGAGAGTACCCCACCCTTACGGCATTTTCATTCTCAGGGGGAGACAAGACAAAGAAAAAGTAAACAGAATTCAACATGATCATGAGATAGAAAATAGTAAGTAAGGGCCCATGGAGAAGGCTCTCTGAAAAGGTGATGTTTCTGCTAAAACTTGGGGAGAAGGAAAGAGCTGCCTGCCAGCAGCTAGCGGGGGGAACATTCCAGGCAGAAGAAACACCAAATGCAAGGGGTCTGAGATGGGAACAAAGTTACTCTGTTTGAAAAAATGGTAAGGAAGTCCAAGTGGCTGGAGTATCAGAATATCAAGGGAGGGAGTCCTCCCTATGTGGGATTCAATAGTTTGTCTTCAGAGGGCAGAGCGAACATATTCTGTATCTCCAGTTATTTTCTTTCTCCTTTAAAGAAGTTCTTTTCTCTTTCTACTTATCTCTTCCTCTGCCTTATTCAAGTACCTGCTACAGTTGCCCTTGATTAAAAACGTTACTCTCTGCTGATCTGGGCTTTTTAATTCAAGAGATCTTCGAGCATTATATGCCAAATCCTGGGATAGGCCATGCAGGGACTTGGAAGAAGTAAAGTGATGTGTTTGTGGGTCTCAGAAACATGTAGCTTTGAATTCCAAAAGTGAAAATGAAGTTGACCTTGCAGAAATGAATCGCAGGTTAGGTGGTGGTAAGCCTCTAAAGAAGATTCATGTGGGACCTTTTCAAATAATTCTGTTCACCAGTCAATTTTAAACCACCCTGCATCCTAGTGAGCACGGTTTATGGCTTTGTTCAGATCATAGATTTGGAAATCAAGACCCAAGAAAGGTCACACCATTAAATAAATGTTCAACACTTGGAGAGAGATGGGATGTTAACAGATCCTCAGTTTCATGACATTAACTTGCTACTATTGTAATAGCTACTTTGGTTTGCATTCATAAAACCTAAAAAAATTTTTTTGCCCATATTTTTTTCTGAAACAAATCAAGTTTTTGACGTGAGTATTTTTCCATTTCAGAGAAGTGAATAAAGGAAACATGCATTGATTAATATTCTTGGGGTACTAGAAACCTATCTGAAAACCCTTTATGTCCAGTGTTTCTCCAATTTATTGTGCTTAAGAGTATACTCTAGAGCTGTGCTGTCTGAAGACTTCATGTGAAAACATAATGTAAAACATCTCTATAGTTTTTATCTTGACCGTACAATGGAATGACAATCTTTGCATATATACTGTTAAATAGGTCACTATATTAATATAATTTCACGTGTTCATTTTTACCTTCTTAAAACTGCAGCTACTAGAGAATTTAAAATGACACATGGCTTGCATTCTTTTGCTATTGGACTGTAGTACTCTAAAAAGACTTCTGCATCCAGTCATGATGTTGTAATCGACACTGGGTTGCCCTCCTATTGAAAACAACTGTAAAACAATGAAATCGGTGAGGGTCTTCTTTTCAGGTCTCCCATCAAAGGCAGGACAGTTCTCTTGGGAGAAGGGCAGCACATACACTGAGCTTTCTAATGGAAGCCTGGCTGTCTGTCCAGGAGGCCTTTTCTGCTGTAGGGCAGGAAGGTTGCACCAAGTGGAGTGAGAGAATGGACTGTGAGGAAGAGAGAATTGAGTTCTTGGCTTCTGAAATGGAATCATTTTGGGCAGGGGATCAGAAAAGAGGAATATGTACAAGGGAGAATTCCTACTTCTTCATGGGGATTTACTGCAGGTCCTTGGCTGATGGCTGGGCTATCCTTGCATAGGCGATGTCACTAGACTTAGCAGGGATCTCTTGATGTAGGGCTGACATCTAAGTAACAGCTGTGCTTGTGCAGGGCTAAGACACATTAGGATCCAGACAAGCTGCACGGGGTGAGGGTTTATCCTGAACACCTGGTACAGTCAACTTTGACCCCAGAATGGCCATGCCTTATCAGGAAATTCCGATTCCACTAGAATAGGGACACACCAAATGACTAAGTTCAAGATGGAAATATGGCTACTGGCCCAAAAAAAAAAATAAAACCAAATTCAACAGGATCAAATAATAATTCACTAATTTAACCACCTGTGTGACTAAAAGCACCATTTAGAAGAAGATGGTATAATCTGGACTCCTAATAGGCATTCTCCATGTTGTCTGACAGACAATAAACATTACTAGAGATACAAATGAGGAGGATAATGTGATCTGTAAACAAAATATAAAATAAAGTCGTTAGAAACAGACCCTGGTGTGACATGGGTGTTAGAATTATCTCCAGTTATTTAGAAGTAAAATTAGAAACTTCTAAATAACCAGTGCTTTAAAGAAGGAGAGCTCACAAGGAAAATTATAGGATATTTTTAGATGATTGATTCTGAAAATACAGTGTATTAAAATTTATGAGATGCAGCTAAAGAAGGAAGTTTATATTACTTCCTTCCTAAGAAGGAAGTTTATATTACTATTGAAACAAATGGGCCTTGACCTATACCTCCCCAAAATTGATTTGGAAGGATTCATAGATCTAAATGTTTAAACTAAAATGATGAAGTTTCTACAAGAAACCATAAGAGAATATCTTTACAATTTTGGTGTAAGGAAAATTTTCTTAGAGTATACGCAAAAAATACTAATGATAAAAATAAAAAAGGAAAATTGGCCTTTGTTAAAATTAAAAAAACTTCTGTCAAGATATCATTAAGAAAATGAAATGGCAAGCTGTGCACTGGGAGAACATACTCATAATACTGCTATCTGACAGGACTTATGTCCTGAATACATAAAGATAACTCACTAAAAATGGGAGAATGACTTGAACATACATTTCCCATCAGAGGCTATGAGAATGTCCATTGAGTATATAAAAATGTGGTAAAGATGGTAGTCATC
The DNA here is from genome assembly GCF_963455335.1 of Martes martes. Lineage (NCBI taxonomy): Eukaryota > Metazoa > Chordata > Mammalia > Carnivora > Mustelidae > Martes > Martes martes. The sequence continues at coordinate 36,380,320 of NC_137906.1, read as the reverse complement.
AGGCAAATGAAATTAAAATCACAGTGAGATACGACCTCACACCCACTAGAATAACTAAAATTAAAAAGAATAAAAACACCAAATGTCGGTGAGTATGTAGAGGAACAGGACTATCATACGTTGCTGGTGGGAGTGTAAAGTGGCACACGTGCTTTGGAAATCTGTTCGGTAGTTCATTTTACAGTGAAATACCTATTATCCAGCAATTCCACTCTTCAGTAACTACATGAGGGTAATAAAAATATACAGCCACATACACATGCGTACACACACACAAGTGTATGAATAATAAAGTTTATTGCACCTTTATTTATAATATACGGAACTAGAACAGACATTCCAGCGTCCATCAACGAAGAATGGATAAACAAACAATGGTACTCATGTGTTTCAATGCTGCTCCGCAACATAGAAAAGACTGGCTTCACGATGTAAGCATTGATGGGGGCGAGTCTCACATACGTTGGAAAGAGCATCAGGGCCCCGACACGGAAGCACACATATTGTATGTTTTCATTATATGATGTTAAAGAATTGACAAATGAAGGGTGAGAGAATTCATAGCAGTCATTGCCTGAAGAAGTTGGAGGCCAAACAGGGGCGAGACATTGCAGTGGGGGGATGGAAATGATCTCTCCTTGATTAGAGTGGTGGTCAGATGTGTGTATACGGTTATCAGAACTCTGAATCTTTATGCGCCTAAGATCTGTGCATTCTTTATGAACATTCTCCCTAAGGGGAAAACAATCCTTAAAGAGAACACTCTAAAGCAGGGGTTAGCTCATGGGCCCGTCTTGCCACCTGTTTCTGTCAAGACAATGTTATTGTTCCACAGCCATACCGATTCATCCACATACAGTCTCTAGCTGCTGTGGCGCTGGAATAACAGAGGTGAGGAGTTGAGACAGAGGCTATGTGGCCAGCACAGCCTAAACTATTTATTATCCAACTTGTTCCAGAAAACCTTCCTAACCGTTGCTCCAGAAAAATTATTTAAATGCAGACTCAGAAACCTAGTGTCAGTCATTCTGCTCCAGAACAGCTGAGGAAAGAACTCTGCCATTCTCTTCCACTTCCCGGAAGGTTTCAAAGCAGGCAAAACTGGTGGGCAGGGAGTACAGAATTGATCCTTTCAAAATTCCTCCTATCAATACATAGCCACTCTCTTTGGTCATAAAATTATTTTACTGACTAATCTAATTTGTTTGTGCTGGAGTTATAAAAGCCTATTTCTTCCCCATTAGCTTTCTGTAGAAAGTGAGAAAAGTTCTGTCTCATCATCGTTATGTAATCATCCTTCATAAATTTGGAGGGCCTCACATGTGCTGGTATTATCAGAACAATCTCCTGCCACTATCGTGGCTCTCCGTGGGTGGCTGTTTGAGAGGCTAAAAGATACGAGGGGGGAGAAATTCACAAAGCACTTTCCATCCACGTCTAAGGGATAATGACACTTAAGAAGCTTTCCTTAAAACTGATCTGGCTTCATGATGATTTGAGCTTGCTCTTTAATTAGTTTTTAGAAGCATATATTGTTTATTATCATTATTTTATTTTGCCAAATAGAAGCTTAACATGCTTTAGTTCACAAAGGAGCCAGATGCTCTTTACCGGGTTTTAACCACCAATCAAGGAAGAAGAAGATGTCTTATCATCCTGCAAACTTTTCCCCCATGGGTGGTATGTGACTAAGATTTAAGGATTATGGGGGATAGTTTGGGCAGAACCATTTAAGCTCACTAAACAGTACATTTACACCTCTGTCTTTCCAGCATCCTTGCAGTTAGGTGGGGTTGTGTGACTGGTTTTGCTTGATGAAATGTATGACTTCTCCACTGTCTTCCCCCATAGAGGCATGTATTGAGATAAGGCTATCATGGGAATGGAATGAAACAGCTTTAACTAAGGAGCTTGGTTTATCTGATCAGGAAATGAATGTGTGTTGTGTCAATCCAGAGTCTTTAGGATTATTTGTTTTTGCAGCATATCCTTGTCTTTTCTGACTAATATGATACTCTTTGATATAGGTGAAGGCACTCATTGGAGAAAACAGACTCAGGAAAACATTACAAAGATACAGAGTATAAATGTGCCATTGCCAGGAAGGATGGGCTGTCCGTTAACAGAGAAAGGACAGTGACTATTAGCTGCTGTTCATCTTTAGCCATATAAAAATAAATCACAGTTGGTTCCAAGAACCTACATAAAAATGAATACAAACATAAGCAGACCAATGCTTGACATGGAAAAAATAAATATAAGGGCGGGGGAGACCATTGCTTTCCAAGCAAGAGGTCTCTGTTGTGAATTTTTGTGTGTGATTTTTTTTCTTTTGAGAGAGTCCCTCAGAGGATGCAAGTTATTACCCTCCAACTCACTTAAAAATGTCTTCTCTGAGGGTATTGGATTGGAAGAGAAAATTTCTATGATGCCGGAAGCTCATTTGTCATGTGGCTTTGCTCTCTGGCAAGACAGGCTGTTACATCAACGGTCACATTGTCCATCTTCTATGCTGACAAGACTCACCTGATTACTCACCTGCTCTGCAGCATTGCTTGTGCCTTCTTCTTCCCTTCCCAGGATGACTGTCACTGGCTTCCATGTTGGTCTCTCCTTCTAGAATATGAGCTTCAGAGGCAGAGCACCTCTTACTCATCTTTGAGTATCTTCATGTCTCCAGTGACATCAGGCACATGGCAGACACTCAGTGTGTGTTTCCGACTGGATAAGTACATGATAACTCTACCACTCATATTCCTCATCTCTTCGGATGTCACCACCTTCATTGCCACCACTATGATCTAAGCAGCTGTCAGTCAGTTCTGCTTGACTCTTCAGATAACCTCCAAGAGCCTTGCTACATCTATTCTTACCTTCGCTATCAGTGTTTTCATCAAGGTTGGAGCCATCTCTTTAAAACCCCAATATTACCTCACCCCCCTACTTTAAATGGTTTGGTGGCTTTCCATGGCCACCTTTGAATAAAGGCCAAAGTCCTCCACGTGGTCTGCAAGATGCTCTGTAACCTCACCTTGCTCACGTGCCTCATGGTTCAGCTAGATTTCTTTCTTAGGGTTGCTCAAACACACCCTGGTTTATTCTGCCACAGGGTCTTTATCCATGCTGTGTTTTATGCTTCCTATGCTCAACTTCATGATAAACATACACACACACACACACACCCTTGCTTACCTAGTTTAATTCCAACTTCTTTTTAGACCTCAGCTCAAATTAGGGGGCTTTCTTCTTTATAATTTATAAGTTCATACAGTATCAAGTACCCCTTATTTGCAGCACTTATCAATAGTTGCAGTTTTAAATTCACTTTTATGGTTATTTAATTCAGGTCTATAAGCTCTAAGCCCTAGTACCTGTCTTGTTTTCGCCTAGCACTGCATCCCAAGAGCCTATCCCAATGTCTAGCATATATTTATTCAACAAGTAATGTTGTATAAATGAATGCCTTGTTAGGGGTATTTTAATAGCTCACTCCTGACTAGGGAGGCATAATGAGTGCTGCCTGGTCCTTTGAGCCAAGGGAAAGCTGAAGTATGCTGCAGAAGTGGTAGGGACTAAAGGTATAGCATCAGCTTTGCCCTGCTCAGAAGGCCTGGTCTGGGGCAGGCAGGAATGGAGGCGGGGGGACTAACGGGCGGGGCCCAGTCATCCAGGTGCTTGAACTCAGAGTCTCTTCTAAGACTGTGGAGGGATTCATTCTCTAGCACTTTATCTAAGCAGCCGTGCTAGGCTTTTCAAAGCCATCCATAAGTTCTGACAGGCTGAGGTTCAGAAATGGTTATTCTGGACACCATGCCAGTGTATTGACTAACAAGAGGGTTTTATCTGCAAAAAGGCTTTCTGAATACCTGGTTCTTTGTTGTAAAACGTCCAGTCTAGATTGGGATTCTCTAGATTTCATTCTGCTAGGATAATGAGGTGACAAGGGCCAGAGGTTAGTGCAACTTTCATTGTTGTTTTTTGCATTTAGTTCGTTTCAATGCAGAAGAGTGTGGGGATATATAAAAACTGCCATCATCATTTTGAGGCAAATGGGAAGGTTAACAGGGCTCCAGTGTGAAGATAAAATTTGCTGGATATTTGGAAAAAAAGTATTAATCTATATGTTCAGAGTATAAATGTATAAGTTAGAAGAAACTATTGCATCTGGATGTGGATCATCCAGGCTATCTGAAGGAAACCTGGAGATTATCAGCTAATAGAATGGTGGTTAATCATAAGGGATGAAAGGGGATAGGTTTAAAGACAAAAAAACCCCTAGAAGCATGGCTGAAGGTAGCTGGGGGCACTCTTGGCACTCTTTTTGGACCTTTTTGATGCTTGCTTTAGATGCTGTGTTGACCAGATGGTTGTTAAGATAACTAGGATAAATCTCTGAGAAGTAGTGTGAGAGCACAGCCTTGTGGCAGAGATACGGGCATCTGTGTACTTGTTGCCCCAGCTATCAGGGCAGTATCCTCTGCAAGGGCCACAGCCATGCTGGCCGCCCCCCGTGTCCAAACCTGGCTTGGCTTTTGTTACACTGTTTCCCCCGACAAGTCCCACTTGCTGGTGGGAGGATGCCATGTGTCTCAGGTGTTCTGGGGGAGGAAAAAAAAAAAAAGAGTTGAAAACCATGACTGTAATTACAGAGAAAAAAAGCCCGGAGAATGGCAAGGATGAGGGCTGGTGCTTCAATTTGTTATGATGTCTGTTTTCTGACCATCTTTTAGATTCCCTAGAAATTACTCATTTTTAGGAATGTCTGACTTCTGTGCATTTCTGCAGAGCTCAGGTCTAAACTAATTTGATGTAAATTATACATTTGTAAGTGGTATGCTAGAAAAACCTGTATGGGGCCCACAAAGACAAAGTGCACAAAAGGAAATGATGATGTGTTTTATTCATAAGGAAGCCTTTCTCTTCAAAATTCTTACACAGCCCCTAAAAATACCTAATGCATCACAAGCCGACATTTGTACTGCTGGCTTTCCATACACAGAGAAGTACTGTTCCTTTTAATCAAGTAAGTTTATTTTGCGATGAAACCTTTTGTATAATATTGAAAAATAGTTGTGTTCCTTGGAAGCTATTTCGGGTTTCTGAAATGATCATTTTTAATCATTCGCCTAGCAAAACAATTTACCGAGCAGCGGAGGATAACGAACCATAAAGTTTAATTTGCCTTTTTTAATTGAGTTGTTAATTAGCACCCCTCCACCGTTGGAGACTCCCAACTTGCTTTTTTGTTTTGCTTCTGATCCGAGGCATTTTAAAGAATCTAATCTATCATATTTCCTCTACCCAGGTACTTTCATGAATCACATCAATAGGTGATTATTTCCTAAATCTGTTGAAGCTTCAGCAGATGCATACAAATTTTGTCAATGGCAAATAATTACATAGGGAATATAGAGTATTAATATAGGTATTAATTTAATAATGATATCAGCCATTCATTGAATTCCTACTATGTGCCAGACACTGTTCTAAGCGCTTAACATGCATTAGTTATTCTTCACAGCATTTTGAGGTACTGACAATTAGATCCATTTTATACATAAGCAAGCAGAGGGTCAGTCATGTTAAACACTTTTTTCCCCAAGGTCACCCAGCTTATTAGTACTGGAGTAAAGCTTCAATCCCAGGCAGTCTGGCTGATGGCCTTACCGGTCATCCTTTTAACCCTGTGCTGTGTTCTCGAGGTCCTTAAAGTCAGATAGATCTGTATTTGAATTTTAGTTCAATTGTTAATATTGATGTTAAAATTAACCATATGTTATATTCAGAACCAATTTCATGGGTGTGTGACCTGGGCAGGCAAGGCCCCACACCTAGGAGGGCCCTGTACTAGGTTTAATGTTCTTCTTGACATTCTAAATAATTTTTGGACAAGGGACCATAGATAACATTTTGTGCTGGGTCCTGCAAATTAGGTAGCTGGTTCTGGTACTAGTGTCCATTTATTTATTTATTTATTTGTCTATTTATTTACTTACTTTAAAGATTTTATTTATTTATTTGAGAGAGAGTGCATGAGTGGGGGAAGGAGCAGAGAAAGAAGAGAGAGGGAGAAGTGGGCTTCCCACTGTGCAGGGGCTTGATCCCAGGACCCTGAGATCATGACCTGACCTAAGGGCAGATCCTTAACCAACTGAGTTACCCAGGTGCCCCCTATCGTTCTTTTAATATATATTTATTCTCTTTGCTTCTCATATTTTCTGTGCATGGCCTAGTTAGGTCCTTTGTTTAGGGTTTCACAAAGCTAAAATCAAGGTGTCAGCCAGGGCTGGGTTTCCATCTGGAGGTTTGACTAGGGAGCCTAGTTCCCTGCTTTGTGCTTCTGTGGCAATATTCAGTTCCTTGCATCTGTAGGATTCAGGGCATTTTCTTTTTTCCAAAGCCAGCATGGAGAGAGAGAAGGACTAGAGCAAGTCTTCCAGCAAGGTGTATTTTTTTTTTTTTTTTTTAAGATTTATTCATTTTAGAAAGGAGGGGAGTACAGATGGATAGAAAGAGAAGCAGACTCCCCGCTGAGCATGGAGCCAAACACGGGACTCAGTACCATGACCCTGAGATCATGCCCTGAGCCAAAACCAAGAGTTGGATGCTTGACTGACTTGAGCCAACAAGGCGCCCTAAGGTGGTGTCTTGTATCAGAAAACATAATTATAGGAGTGGCATCCCATCACCTCTATTGCATTTTATTGATTGGAGACAAGTTACAGGTCTTTCCCACCTTTTAAGGGAGGGATTATACAAAGATGTAAACACTACAAGATAGGAATCATGGGGGACTGCCTTGGATCTGTTTGCTACAATTTTTATGCATTATTATTATGTGGACTTAATTGTTGTTGCCATGATTTTAATTGTTGTTATTAGTGTCAGCAATTCTGTAGAACTTATGGTCTTTTAGGCCCTGTTTTAAGTGCTGCACATGAACTAACTCACTGACTCTACAGCTGAACCCCAGGATCCTGAGGACTGAGCCAAGGGTCACCCCCTCTCTGCCCTCTGGAATTAACAGTTTTCCAGGCAGTGGTGCATGAGGCAACTCTTTTTATTTTCCTGAGGGATATGATCGCCTCAGAGAGTAGATAAGTGTAAATGATTATAAAGATGGAATCTAGTGCCCTGGTTTCTGGTAGTGTGATCTTGCCCAGGTCTCCCCTACATTTCCTCCTCAGAGCTGCTCCAAGAAGGCAGGGAGCAGTGTGCAGAGGTTAAGGCTGCCTCAAGGCTAAGGTCCTTTACAACATGGCAATTCCAAAGAGGAAGGACCGAAGGGAAAATGGGATGGAATTCCATCATTCTTCTTTCCTTGCAGATGTGTCTGTGAGGCTCTTCAAAGACAGTGTTGGTGGGGGTGGAGGAAGCAAATGCTACCCTAAGGTTCAGCCAGAAAATAGGGCCTTCTGCTCCCACATTTTTCTTTTAATTGCTCTGAATGTCTGGTAGGAATGCCACTGGAACATCCAGCATTTTGCTGCAGGAGAGAACCAGATCTTACGCAGTCTTTGCTGAACTACCACTGCCTGATAATTTGTGGAATTCTATACATCTTCCTTTGGAAATGCTTCTACTTTCTCCTGCGGAGCAGCAGGAACATTCACTCTCATTCCTAAATGTCCTGTGTCCATTTGATTGACCAGCAGTTCCTTGATGAAGATTGCAACAATTACGCACAAGACAAAAGACTGCCCCCCTTCCTTGTTTTGATCCCAGCCCATTTCCACCCATTTATAACTTCTCTTGCTTTCTTAGTTATCCTGTTTCTCACTGATGTGGTCAATCTCTTTCCTTCTACTGGACCTTCCCTTCCATCCTTTGAGTAACTCATCCTATAAACAAGATATTCTCAGAGTCTCTCACCTCCTCAAGTGGTGTTTCCTTCTGAATTTTGAAAAAGAGCAGTCTGTGGCTTGGTTTCCTATCTCTGATCACCTGTGTACTCCTCCCAACCCCTATTAATCTTCACTTTCTGCCCCACGGATATGACTGTCTTGAGAGTCACCTGGGACCCTGTGGTTGTCAGTGTCTCTTCTCAGCTCTTATTCTCCTTGGTCTGTCCGCAGTGCAGATGGCATGGACCAACCCAGCTACCTGAGTCTCTGCTCGCTCATGTTCCTTGCTGCCCTGGGTCTCTGTATTCCTTGTGACCTCTTCTTAATTCTCTGTCTCTCAGACACAGGCAATTGTAGGCAGTCCTCTACAACATACTCCTGAATTCCTTGCATTTTCCTTTACTTCTCCATTTTCATCAAGGATCCTGGCCAGTCACCATGGACAACACTTTAGGAGCACCTCCTACCTGTCAGACCCTGTTCTAAGGGCTCTTCACATGTAAACCCCTCTAATCTCCCAAATGCCTGATGAGATAAAAAGAATATCATTACTGTTTTGTAGGAGGAAAACTGAAACACAGAGTTTCTATGTCTTGCTTTCAAATTTCTGGGTATAAACCTGACTTGTCTTGGGGTTTGTCTTCAGTTTCTGTTTTTCTGCTCATGAATTCCTGGGTGCTCTGCTGATGATACACAATCAAAACCAAATTCACTTCCCTTTTCCCGTACTTTTGCTCCTCCTCTGTGCTCCCTGGTTTTGTTTATTTACTGTAATAGGTCTCATTTGTCAGTGCAGCATGATTTTTGGTGCCTCCCTGCCTTCCCAAACACCCCCCATCCATTTGGCTGTTTGACTCTATTCATTTCACTCCCAAATATCCTCCTTCCTTCCAGATTCCACGATGTTCTTTTGAGCCTTCTTTACTTTAAAAAAAATTTTTTTGTTTTTTAAATTTTTGTTATTAACATATAATGTATTATTTGCCCCAGGAGTACAAGTCTGTGAATCATTAGGCTTACACATTTCAAAGCACTCACCATACCACATACCCTCCCCAATGTCCATAACCCAGCAACCCTATCCCAACATCCCCTAGCTACCCTCAGTTTGTTTTGTGAGATTAAGTGTCTCTTATGGTTTGTCCATTTCTTTGTGTCTTCCTCCATTTCATTCAGAAGTAGTTTATAGTTTTCTGAGTACAGATTCTTTGCCTCTTTGGTCAGGTTTATTCCTAGGTATCTTATGGTTTTGGATGCAATTTTAAATGGGATCGACTCCTTAACTTCTCTTTCTTCTGTCTTGCTGTTGGTGTATAGAAATGCAACTGATTTCTGTGCATTGATTTTATATCCTGACACTTTACTGAATTCCTGTATGAGTTCTAGGAGTTTTGGACTGGAGTCTTTTGGGTTTTCTGTATAAAGTATCATATCATCTGCAAAGAGTGATAGTTTGACTTCTTCTTTGCTGATTTGGATGCCTTTAATTTCTCTTTATTGCTGAATGCTGAGGCTAGGACTTTTAGTACTATGTTGAATAGCAGTGGTGATAATGAATAGCTCTGCCGTGTTCCTGAGCTTAGGGGAAAAGCTGTCAGTTTTTCCCTGTTGAGGGTGATGTTCGCTATGGGTTTTTCATAGATGGCTTTGATGATATTGATGTTATACCCTCTGTCCCTACACTTTGAAGAGTTTTGAAAGGTTGCTGTACTTTGTCAAATGCTTTTTCAGCATCCATTGAGAGTATCATATGGTTCTTGTTCTTTCTTTTATTAATGTATTGTATCACATAGATTGATTAGTGGATGTTGAACCAACCTTGTAGCCCAGGAATAAATCCCACTTGGTCGTGGTGAATAATCCTTTTAATGTACTGTTGGATCCTATTGGCTAGTATTTTGGTGAGAATATTTGCATCCGTGTTCATCAAGGATATTGGTCAGTAATTCTCCTTTTTTGATGGTTTTGGGATCAAGGTAGTGCTAGCCTCATAAGATGAGTTTGAAAGTTTCCCTTCCATTTCTATTTTTTGGAACAGTTTCAGGAGAATAGGAATTAATTCTTTTCTAAATGTTTGGTAGAATTCCCCTGGGAAGCCGTCTGGCTCTGGGCTCTTGTTTGTTGGGAGATTTTTGATGACTGCTTCAATCTCCTTACTGGTTATGGGTCTGTTCAGGTTTTCTATTTCTTCCTGGTTCAGTTGTGGTAGTTTCTATGTCTCTAGGAATGCATCCATTTCTTCCAGATTGTCAAATTTGCTGGCATATAGTTGCTCATAATATGTTCTTTTTTTTTTTTTTTTAAAGATTTATTTATTTATTTATTTATTTGTCAGAGAGAGAGAGAGAGAGGAGCGAGAGTGAGCACAAGCAGACAGAGTGGCAGGCAGAGGGAGAAGCAGGCTCCCTGCCGAGCAAGGAGCCCGATGTGGGACTCGATCCCAGGACGCTGGGATCATGACCTGAGCCGAAGGCAGCTGCTTAACCAACTGAGCCACCCAGGTGTCCCGCTCATAATATGTTCTTATAATTGTTTGTATTTTCTTGGTGTTGGTTGTGATCTCTCCTCTTTCATTCATGATTTTATTCATTTGTGTCCTTTCTCTTTTCTTTTTGATGGGTTGGCCAGGGATTTATCAATGTTTTTAATTCTTTCAAAAAACCAGCTCCTAGTTTCGTTGATCTGTTCTCCTGTTCTTTTGGTTTCTATTTTATTCATTTCTGTTCTGATCTTTATTATTTTTCTTCTTCTGCTGGGTTTAGGCTTTCTTTGCTGTTCTTTCTCCAGCTCCTTTCTCCTTTAGGTGTAGGGTTATGTTGTGTACTTGAGACCTTTCTTGTTTCTTGAGAAAGGCTTGTGTTGCTATTTACTTTCCTCTCAGGACCCCCTTTGCTGTGTCCCAAAGATTTTGAGCAGTTGTGTTTTCATTTTCATTTGTTTCCATGAATTTTTTTCAATTCTTCTTTAATTTCCTGATTAACCTATTCATTCTTTAGTAGAATGTTCTTTAGCCTCCATGTATTTGCATTCTTTCCAACTTTCCTCTTGTGATTGAGTTCTAGTTTCAAAGCACTGTGGTCTGAAAATATGCAGGGAATGATCCCAATCTTTTGGTACCAGTTGAGACCTGATTTGTGACCTAGGATGTGATTTATTCTAGAGAATGTTCTATGTGCACTAGAGAAGAATGTGTATTCTGTTGTTTTGGGATGGAATGTTCTAAATATATCTGTGATGTCCGTCTGGTCCAGTGTGTCATTTAAAGCCTTTATTTCCTTGTTGATCTTTTGCTTAGATGATCTGTCTGTTTCAGTGAGGGAAGTGTTAAAATCCCCTACTATTATTGTATTATTGTCGGTGTGTTTCTTTGATTTTGTTATTAGTTGATTTATATAGTTGGCTGCTCCCATGTTAGGGGCATAGATATTTAAAATTGTTAGATCTTCTTGTTGGACAGACCCTTTAAGTATTATATAGTGTTCTTCCTCATCTCTTATTATAGTCTTTGACTTAAAATCTGGTTTATCTGATATAAGGATTGCCACCCAGCTTTCTTTTGATGTCCATTAGCATGGTAAATTGTTTTCCACCACCTCACTTTAAATCTGGAGGTGTCTTTGGGCCTAAAATGAGTTTCTTCTAGACAGCATATCAATGGCTCTTGTTTTTTTAATCCATTCTGATACCTTGTGTCTTTTGATTGGGGGCCTTTAGCCCATTTACATTCAGGGTAACTATTGAAAGATATGAATTTAGTGCCATTGTATTGCCTTTAAGGTGACTGTTACTGTATATTGTCTCTGTTCCTTTCTGGTCTGTTAGTTTTAGGCTCTCTCTTTGCTTAGAGGACCCCTTTCAATATTTCCTGTAGGGCTTGTTTGGTGTTTTCAAATTCTTTTAGTTTTCGTTTGTCCTGGAAGCTTTTTATCTCTCCTTCTATTTTCAATGATAGCCTAGCTGGATAAAGTATTCCGGACTGCATAATTTTCTCATTTAGTGCTCTGAATATATCATGCCAGTCCTTCTGGCCTGCCAGGTCTCTGTGGATAGATCTGCTGCCAATCTAATATTTCTACCATTGTATGTTACAGACCTCTTTTCATGAGCTGCTTTCAGGATTTTCTCTTTGTCACTGAGACTTGCAAGTTTTACTATTAGATGATAGGGTGTGGACCTATTTTTATTGATTTTGAGGGGGGTTTTCTGGGCCTCCTGGATTGTGATGCGGGTTCCGTTCTCCAAATTAGGGAAATTCTCTGCTATAATTTGCTCCAGTATACCTTCTGCCTCCCTCTCTCTTTCTTCTTCTTCTGGGATCCCAATTATTTTAATATTGTTTTGTCTTATGGTATCACTTATCTCTTGATTTCTCCCCTTGTGGTCCAGTAGTTGTTTGTCTCTCTTTTGCTCAGCTTCTTTATTCCCCATCATTTGGTCTTCTATATCACTAATTCTCTTTTCTGACACATTTATCCTAGCAGTAAGAGTGTCCATTTTTTGATACACCTCATTAATAGCTTTTTTGTTTTCAACGTGGTTAGATTTTAGTTCTTTTATTTCTTCAGAAAAGGATTTTATTTCTCCAGAAAGTGGTTCTCTAATATATTCCATGCTTTTTGAGCCCAGCTTGCACCTTGATAATCGTCATTCTGAACTGTAGCTCTGACATATTACTAATGTCCGTATTGATTAGGTCCCTAGCTGTTGGTACTACCTCTTGTTCTTTGTTTTTGTGGTGAGTTTTTCCACCTTGTCATTTTATCCAGATAAGTGTAGATGAATTAGAGAACAAAATACTAAAAGGGTAGCAACGACCCCAGAAAAATATACACTAACCAAATCAGAGGAGACCCGAAACAGGGTTGGGGGGGGCAAGGAAGAGGGAAAAAAAGAAAAATTATATATATATATATATATATATATATATATATATATATATATTTGACTGGTGAATAGAATAGAGCCACAGACTTGATTTTGGTTGTATTTTGGTCTTTTAGAAAAAACTACCTCCAAAAATTTTTTAAAAAGATACGCACATACATACACAATATAAGGGTAAACACAATGAAGGGATGGAATATGACTGTAAAGATGAAAATTTAAAAAGATTCTAAGAAAGGAATTGATAAGAAGTTTGTGGAAAAAAGAAAAGAAAAAAAAAGCGGGAAGAATGTGATCAGGCTGGAGACTAGAACAAAACCATGCACTAGATTTAGGATATATTTTGTTCTATTAGAAGAAGTTGTATCCCAAAATTTTAAAAGAATGAAAATTATATGTATACAAAGAATAAGATTAAATACAATGAAGAGATAAAATATGACTATAAGAATGAAAATTAAAAAAGATTTTAAAAAATGTATAGGATAAAATAGCTTAAAAATGTTACAATAGGGAAGAGAAAAAATAAAAAAATAAAATAAAAATAAAAATAAAATAAAAATAAAAGAATAAGAATAAGAATAAGAAAAAGAATAAGAATAAGAAAAAGAATAAAAGAATAAAAAAGAATAAGAAAAAAAAGAAAATTAAAAAAAATTTAACTTTGAAAGACTAAAGGATCACATGAAAAAAAAGCCACAAATTCTCTGTGTTGCTTTCTCCTAGCTCTGGAGTGCTGCAGTTCTCACTGATTGGTGAACTTGGTCTTGGCTGGATGTTCTTGCTGATCTTCTCGGGGAGGGGCCTGTTGCAGTAATTCTCATATGCTTTTCTTGAGGTGGAATTGCATCGCCCTTACAGGGGCCAGGCTAAGTAATCTGCTTGGGATAGCTCTCAGGGGCTTTTTTTCCCTGAATGCTTTCTGTACTGCTTTGGAGGCTGGTTATGAAAATGGCGGCCTCTCAATCTCCGGCCCTATAGGAGCTGAGAGCTCAGGGCCCCACTGCTCAGTTCACCCTCAGAAAAAAGCAGTCAATCCCTCCCATCTCCCTGGTCTCTGGCCACACTCCAGCCTGTGACAGAGCGTTTCTACCTCTGGTACATGGCCCTGTTTTGAGTCTTCAAACCCAGCTGATTCCTGCAGTGCTCTCCCGTGCCACTCCTCCCAGAGGAGGAAGGTGAGTTTTCCTGGATCTTCTGCTTGTTGGGGGCCTGCCTGAAGAGCAGTGGCCCAGCTGTGCCGCGGATCACGGTTTAAGGTAATCCCGAGCTGAGCGTTCACTCCTCAGCTGTCTCTCTGCATGTGGCTTCCCTTCTCCAATACCTGGGATCTCTGCCACACCCAGGGACCCTTGGTCTTTTTGTGACTCCGTGAATCCTGAGACCACACTATCCCCACAAGAGCTCCACTCCCTGCTTAGCCTCTGGGATGACGCCCCTCAGTGGAGCCGACTTCTTAAAGTTCCAGTTTTGTGCTCTGCTTCTCTATCACTTGCTGGGAGTTGTCCCTTCCCCCACGGTCTCTCTTCCTGCATATCACCTCGATGCACTTCTAAGGGCATCCTACCTTCCAGAAAGTGGTCAATTTTCTATTCCTGGAATTGCTGTTCTTCTTCGCTTCTCTCTCCTGTTGAGTTTTTACCTGTTCAGAATGGTTTGATTACTATCTAGCTGAACTCCTGGGACCTGATGATATTTAGGTCTCCTACTCCTCCGCCATCTTGGTCCCCCCCTTTACTTTTCTTAATTTAATTTAATTTTTCTCCATCATGAAATCATTGTATGCTGACTAATTTGGCCAAAAAAATGGAAGAAAGGTTTTTAAAATCCATAATTTGATCACCTGGAGTACAAAGGCTTTCTTTATTGTGGAATATTATACAATTAAACAGATATGCTGGAGCTTTAGACCCAAAGGCACCAGAATATGGTTGTGTTTAGAGATAGGGTCTTTACAGAGGTACCCAAATTAAAATGAAGCCATTAGGATAGGACACCTTATGAGTGTGTCTCCTTTTAGAAAAGGGAAATTTGGATACAGGGAGACACATAAGGAGAACATCATGAAGATTGAAGTTAATGCAGCCACAAGCCAAGGAATGGTGAAGATGGTCAGCAAACCATCAGAACCTAGGAGACAGCTTTGTAACAGAATGGTTCCAAAACCATTCTTCCTCACAGCCTCAGAAGGACCAGTGCTGCTAACACCTTGAGTTCTAAAATCTAGCCACCAGGGGTGCCTGGGTGACTTGGTCGGTTACGTGTCACTCTCTTGATTAAGCCTCAGGTCATGATCTCAGGTATGTGGGGCATCTTCTTGAGGATTTTCTCTCTCCTCCTCCCTCTGCTTCTTCCCCCTGCTTGTGCTCTCTTTTTCTAGTAAATACATAAATCTTAAAGAAAAAAAAATCTAGCCACCAGAATTCTGAGAGACAATGCATTTTTGCAGTTTGTGGGACTTTATTAAGGCAGTGGTGGAAAACTAATGCACTTTCAAATCTATCTTCCTGCTTCTGGTCTTGCTCTCACTTCTTTAATCAATTTCTCCAAAACCTGCTTTTCTGTGTAACTCCTTGTGTAAAAGCTTTATGGCTCCTTCTTGTTACTGCAAAACATCCAGCGCCTTCAACAAACATCAAAAGCATTCTAGGATCCTCTACAAGATATGCGTGAGGAGGAAAATGACTTTGCCTTGCTTACCCAGGCATTCCAGCAAAATGATAAGTGCCAGGAACAGAGGAAGCACTCACTTTTTTAATGGGTGAATAAGTGAATCTGTTTTCCTTCACTACTAGTTTCGTCTGGAAAGAAGCCCTGCCTTTTCCCCAAATTGCTGTATCTTTTCCACACCTTCCCACTTGGTGACAGCTGATAGCTAGCTACCCATGGCTTTCTCTGCTTTTGGATATGTGTAATTCAAGACCCTGATCTTATTTCAGTGCTTCCTCAAATTTTCCAATGTTTTCTGACCAGAAGAAATTCTTCCCTCCCTTGCTTCCTTTTGGAAGCACTTTTTACTTTGATTATGTTACTTTATGCTGGGTCCTGAGCAAGGTAAAATTACTTTTACAGCTTGGCTCCTGGTAGGTATTCAGTAAATATTTGCTAAGTGAGTAAATTGATTTAAATGAATATCTGGGATAACAAAGCTGAAATTATAGCCCAAAAGTCTCCTTCCCCCACTTATTTCTGTATCTGGGCAACACTTCGTCTAAAGATTTCCCTCTTAAAATTTTTATTTACAAATGCTCTTCAGGACTTGTAAGAGAAAAGAGATGGCATTGAGTGCATTGAAAAGTTGAATTGCAGGTTGCCATGGAAACAGAGTTGAGAGTTGAGTTTTCTGTATACGAATGTTTTAATGAAAACATATTCTTAGCCATTATAGATGGGTTTGTGTACCAGAAGAGAAGTGCTTTATCTTAACATACTATTATGTTCATAAGTTAGATTGATGGTCCAAAGTATTATTTCATCGAATCACTATACATTATTGTGGTTTCCGTGCAGTAAGTGATCCCAGTGCTCACAAAACGAAGGCTGTTCTTATTTGAGGAAGAAAATGTCTCTATAGGCTAATTTTTTTCCTTTTGATATTGAGAAGTAAACTTTTTACTTTAGCCAAAGGACACTTACCTTAAGCATCTAAAATGATTTTCTTCTTTCTTTGAAATAATAATTGTCACTAATCATACTTGCATTCGATGTGCCATGGACAGTTATTAAATAATTGGAAAGATTTCATAATGGTGGTGGTGATAATGATGGTAGTAATGAGAGAAGTGCAAAATGTACTCCCATACTCTTATGAAGTAGAGACCATGCACAAAACACTTTTGGCTTTTTCTAATTTTAAGTTGAGTATTCCTTAGTGTGGCTCAAAGGGTTAGACTATACAGACGATGGCCATTAGAATGTCCTGCTGTGGGCATGCTGGAATCATAATTAGGCAATCATTAGTACTATTTACAGTCTTCTGTTACAGATAATTTGTTAGGCGCCTACCCAGAGATGGCCGTACTACTCATTGTTTGTAGCAAATTTGAGGTACCATTTTGGTTACCTCTTGAAGATCTCTTTCAATACAGAGATCCAGCCCATCATTCTCCTCAAGTACCTTTTAATAGGAAACCTCCCAATAAACCTATTAAAAGCATAATGAAAACCTCATTCAGTCTTCTGTCAGGCTTCGGAACTGTAAGTGGCTTCTAATTTGCACAAGATTGGAATAGCATTGAAGAATTACAGTAACTAAGTGAAACACTCATCGGATTTTCAATTTTCTGATAGCATCCCATGTAATTTCTTGTAATGCATTTGTAGCCAAGCGCAGTGACACATGTCAGGGCTCATGCTGGAGCTTCTGCCCATATCTGTGTTATGTTGAGAAGCTTGATGCTGTCAGTGTTACTCATGGGGAGGGTGCAGATTGGTGCCTTGGTTTGGCCTTGATGGATCTTCCATTATATACATTCCTCCGAACAACAGTCTCATAATTTCTAACAGCTCAGATAGATGTTTTTGATGCTTGACCTTTGACTTCATGTATTTATTGGAACACACTGTGAATTGTTCCTTCCTCCTGAGTGCTTGGTGGAACATGTAGTTTGTCCTTCTGTAGCTTGCGGTACCTGTTGAGTTTATTGCCTCATTGGAATGAAGGCTATATGCTTTGTATCCTGATAAATGAATTCCTTTTGGAGGAACCAAGAGAGGCAGAGGGCATCGTGGCTATGAACCAGCAAGGTAAGACCCTGAATTTTCTTTAGCGTATTTCATATTATTCTCAGTTCTTGTTTGCAAGAAGAAAAAAAAAATCTATTCTCCCTCACAAAAAACCCAGTGTGTTTTTCTTCTAACCTTAAGCTGGAAGTCTCTTGTGCTTATTCTTACTGTTTTCATGGTTCATGACATATGTCAGTTGTTAAAAACCTCAAGCCAGTAACAGAATTAAAAATAGACTAATCAAACTTGGTAAAGGAAAAAATGAGGTCAACCAGGCTTTGAAATCTTTGAAATAATTAATGGTGTTGTTGCTCTTTGGCATATGGTTCTGACAAGACTGTCCCACTCCTAGGGCAGGTATTTTGACTTATTTCTTACCTGAGTAAGGACGAATTTGCACTAATTCAACTACATACTCTGTAGGCATCCCCTTTGTGACCAACGGCATTTATTTGTGAGGTAGTGGGGTTAAGGTTAAAACAGTCGTCTAAAACCATATCACAGAGGCAAGCTAATTGGCTCACATGGGGATGCAGGCTGTATCCTCCCCATGGTGCTTAAGAAGCCAAGAACCACCTTTTTGATCCTTCATTTCACCCATATAACACACAAATATTTATGAAATTCTTATGGGGAACAAAGTCCTTGGTCAGGTGCTGTGTGAGGAAGTGGTGGTTGGAGCACTAAAACATTCATTTTAGTGTAGCAGGGACTTCCTGGGTGCTCAGGACAAAATATGAATGTGTGCTTCTATTTAAGACTTATTGAAAAAATGTGAGTCTTTCTTTCTATTTGACTCATCTAATTGACAGTCATTGAAAATATGTCAAACTTAGGCTGAAATTCTAGATCAGATTTTTGTAGCCTCAGCCCTGTTGACATTGGGGCCAGATTATTCGGTAAGGGTTGGCGGGGGGCAGCTGCCTGGGCACTGTAGGATGTTTAGCAGCACTAGATGCAATAAACCCCCATCCAGTTAACCTAAATTGCTTCCAGCCACAGGCACGTATCCCTAGGGAGGTGGGAACAAAATTTTCAGTTGAGAGCCCCTGCTGTAGATGACTTCCTGGTGGCTACTGTTGCTGTTGCTTTTAGGGACAGTAGGTGGTTGTTTTCTTGTCTATAAGGTATAAAGTTCTTGGGATGACAGTGGGCCTAGCATAAGGATTCATTAATTTCATAAGGGTAGACTTTTTGGTGTGTGAATTATATCTCAGTGTATCTGTTAATTAAAAAAATGATATGGTCATCTTTGCCATTGAGTATGAATTTCCTGAAACTTCCTGAGTCTCCGTATCCTACAGAAAGAGGTACCAGTATCTTCTGAGTATTATTTGAACCTTTATTAGTGAAGTGAGCTATTATTAGAGAAATGTGGGCAATACAGCTGTTAGTAAGTAGTAGGTGTTAAGGAATGTTACACGGCTCTGAAGTGTGGCATAGTCTGGCTGTCCGTGTGTTTTTCATAGTATATCATCCTTAGCAGTTGTCTTTGGGCCTTCCCTATCCTTCATCGCAGTGGGAGTCCATTCAGACCTCATTAGGGTGGTCTGTAGCCTAACAGCAGCAACATTGCCTGGGAAGTTGGTAGAGATGCAGAGATTCCAGCCCACCTCCAGTCAAAGTTGGAGAAGCACTTCCTTAAATGGCCCCTTCCATACCTCTCCATTGTTACCTAGGAGGACCTCTTTAGAACCCCATTTGCATAGAAAACCGGTCTCTCTTGCTGATTACCCATCTCTCTCTCTGCTTCTACTTATCAGCATTCTGAAATTTTCTTTACATTTTTCCTTGTTCATCACTCTACATTCCCACAAATACAGGACAGTTTTTTTGTTTTGGTTTTTTTTGTTGTTTTGTTTTCCCCTCTGTGATTCCATGGTCCACTCTTGTACAGTGATCCAATGAAAAACTCCCAGGCTGGGTTAGAATCCTCGACTCCCAGGACACAGTTCTGCAAAAATTGCTCGCTGAACCACACCCTGGAATTCTAGTTGACATTCTAGCGTCTCTTTATGTGTGTCCGTTTGTAGACACACATGTTGCTGTAGAACTTAACGTCTCCAACAATAGCTGCCTCAAAAACACCAACAGTTAAAACTTCACAGAGTATGTGCAGGAGATATTAGGATTAAGTGCTCCTTGAGATGGAGTCAAGGCTGGGAAAAACAGAAAGATGCAAAGGGCATCATACTTAGTGCTAGTTCTTCCTTCACCATGTTAAATTAAACTCAGCAGCCACCCCCACCAATTATGTCTCAGAACCTTCCTATATTTATAAGTAGCATCACTATCCACTCAGTTGCTGAACCCAAAACCAAGGCATCGTTATAGATTCCATATTTCCCCTTCAACCTGTCAGCAGACCCTGTTGCTCCCAATTTTAGAAGAATCTCAGATGCATCCATGACTGGTCATCTCTGCTGCTGCTAACCTTGTCTAGGTACTATCTGCCACGGTCTTCTGCAGTGGTCTCCTGGATTTACCTGCCTGACAATGTCCACTACCCCCAGACTGTTCTGTTAGCAGCTGCCAGTCTAATTTCTAAACTGCAGATTGCTTGTGATATGCCCTTGCTTACATGCTTCAGCCTCTTTCTAGTCTCCCAAGTCTTCGAGCATATTCTAGCCTTAGACTTGTGTTCTCTCCCCACCTTCTGTGACACTCATCCTCCAGATACTTGCATGGATGGCTCATTATTCTTAAGTCTCAGCCTCAAATCTCACCCCCTTAAAGAAAGAACACCTATCAAATTAGGATCAGAGTACCCGTTTCTCTTCCATGTGCCGAGCCTTTGAAATACCTTCCTTACCAGTTAAGAATCGAACATTTCTGAAACTTGCTGACAGTGTAAAACTACAATGACCCTCTGTTGGAATTGGACACATAGTTGGAATTGGAGATATCTACAGAAAAGTTCATTTGCCATGCTTCGGTTTATCTAATAGAGAGAGAGATTGCCTATCAATTAAAACCACGAGGGCTGAGCTGGGATGTCATCCCTCGGGATTTGAAGTACTTTCATCTAATCTGGAGCAGTTTTAGAATTCAATAATGCAATCAGGTTTTAGTATTTTTCCCCCACGTAATGATTCATGTGCCATGAAATTTTTCATTAAAAAATTCCAAGGCTCACAAAGTAGGAAAAAGAAAGGGGGCCTCACACACCTCATTTGTTCAGCCATTTCGTGGAGGCCCCAAATGTAGATCATTGAAATGGAGCCTTGGAATTTTAAATCAAGTTTTACTTTGCAAATTTAATGAAATGCAAACAAATACTTAGCAGTTCTAAAGGGCATGAAGTCATTAAGGTTTCTCATTTTGTTAGGTGCTTTGGGGGCCTCCATAATTTTTGAAGTAAAATCAATTAAGTTCTGTGTGTGTGTGTGAATATGCGTGACTCCTTGTGCAATCTGTGGATAGATCAGGTGGACTCTGGGCTTAAATTTCTGTTATGCCCTTTTCAGCTGTGTGTCCTTGGGCAGGTTACTTAACCTTATGTCATATTTAAAGTGGGGATGCCTTAAGTTGTTCTGGAGGATTCAGTGCAGTGCACAGGTCTCTGCGCTTAGAAGGGCCCATGCTTGGTTGAATGCTTGAAATCTTTAATAATTTTTGAATAATGGGCCCTGTGTTTTCGTTCTGCATCTGGCCCACAAATTATGCAGCTGATCCTGATCTGATAAGATTATGTAAGTACAGTGCCTGTCAGAGTCCCTTGAATGAGGTGGGTACTACATATGCATTATCTCTTTTCCTTACATGTTTGAATAACTGTTTGTTTCTGCTCTCCTGGGTTAGACAAAATTGAAAATGCTGATACTTTTCTAGTCTCTCTCTCTTCAATCTATACAGCCACACCCCTAAGATAAACAGATTGTTATTTGATTACTTTTACGACTATAGGAATATATTCAATCCTCATATACACTCCTTAGCAGTGTTGGGGGTATAGATGGTATTTCGAGGACACTTACGGCTTAATAGCATGGTAAAATGCTTTGTGAAAACAGTTTGCCAACTGTAAATTGCTGTACAAGTCAGTCAGGGTGATGTGCACTGAAAAAAAAATGTTTATTGAACAGTAACTGTGGTACAGATACAGGAAAAGAATATATCAGAAACTTAGGGGGTTACTGACATTCAAAACCATAGCTCCCCAAATAGCAGCATTGCATCCGTCAGTTCTGTGGGTATAAAGCTCTATACTCTGCACTGCATGAAGAGAGTGTTGAGATGGTTGATTACGAAAAACACAGGGCTCTTGGCCAATGTAGGACTTTATGAGGTATTAGTAGCCTAGAGGTAAAAATTGAAGCTGATGGAGCAGATGCTTGGGAGAAAACATAGGGGGAGGTCAGAGAGAGTTGGAAAGGGGATCTTGGGAAACGTTTGTACCTGAGATTCTCATCCTTTGCATTAACATAGAATCTCCAGCAGCTTGACACAGGGGGTTCTGAGGGGGACTCCCTCTCCTAGGGTAAGAATCACCATGACTCTCCATTTAAAGTGCCAGAAGAGAAGAGTTGAATTGAGTGCAGAGATAGCAGTGCTGACACAAAGAGGGGACCTGGAAAATCCTTTCTTTCTCTTTTCCATGATAAACAATAATAATGAAATTAGTGTCTGTATTGCCATCTCTGTTCTCTGTTCTCTGAAATGACCTCATTGGTTACTGCCTCCTTTAGAACACCTTTAAGACCACCTTCTAACAGGCATTTTACTTCTCTCTTTATTAACCTCTCTCAGTTGTTTTAATTATTTCATTCAGGGCATAGTGCACTCAAAGAAGTTAACGTTTTGAAAGTTTTATATTTTTCCTCCCTCCCTACCATTGGATTGCAAGCTGCATGAGAGCAGCGGTCTTGTGAGGCTTCTCTATGGTTCTGTTCCTTATGAGTTAGATATGTGCCCGGCACATAGTAAGCCCTCAGATATTTCTTGAGTGAATAAGTGAGTCAGTTTTCCATGCCAGAGATTATTCCTCACTGGGATTTTCTGGTTGTCCGGACATGCAGCTGAATTATGTGCATTTGGCCACAACTCTCTGATTTCCCTTTGGACCCAACATCCATGCTGGCTTCCCTGGACCCTTTCTCCCATGTTGGATGTTTCTGCTGTTTTCTAGGTGGGTCCTTCTTACACATTCAGTGAGAAGAGTGTTCTGCAAAATCTACAAATCCTACCAGAGTGCAGGGTCTAGAGGGCAGGACAATGACTGGCTTTCCTGTTCATCCACACTCATTCAGTGCATCTCTATGCCACCCATACTCTTCCTGTATATAGTAGCGGAAGTGAGCATGTGTCATAGGGGTTCTGAGTTTATGTCTAGGCTTCAAGGACACGTAAGCCATTTCTTTTCAGGAATCAACGTTGATATTTCACTACCAGTTTTTTGTGCACTTCTCTGTTTTCGTGCATTTAATAGATCACAGCCCAAATATCACATTCCTAAAAGAACATGATTTGTCTGTTAGAAGAAGAGGAGGTATTAATAAGGCTATGCAGGTGCTGCTGTGAGCCAGGAGCAACACAGAGTGGGCATTAGATAGTACAGAATAAATATGTTTCCTGCGTCTCACTTCTTTCCCTGATAGTCTTGGGGAGTGAGGGGAAAAATTAACAAGGCATTTCTGCCTTTTATGGTTCTGCAGCAGCTTCGCTGAAATGCATCTTGGAATCTATGAAGGGCATTAATAAGACGGTATAAGAAGCTGCTTGCTTAAAAAGGGAAAATAAGCTTTAATTTAGATGACTGAATAGCCGGATGCTAATGAACTACTATTGCAAATGTGAATGGCCATTTCTTGGGTTTCTAAACGATTTTCACACTTCCCAAGCCTTATTCAAATTTGTAATATCCTTTATGGTCTTCCTTTATTAGCCAGGGGAAAAGAAAAAAAAAAAAATCTTGAGGACTTAGGTTTCCATCGGAGCTGATGGAATACACTAATAAAATCATACGTCATATTAAAATGTGAAATATACAGTGGTGTAATATTGTCTGAGTCGATCCATTGGAATAACGTAATTAATAGGGGCTTTGGCTATTAATTTAGAAGGGCAAGAAGCTGAGGACAGCTTGGTTCTCTCTTTGTTCTCCCAACCCCCCCCTCATTTTCTCTCCTACTACTCACTTATGTGCTTGTGCACACACTCTCTTCTCTCTCTCTCTCTTTTTTTACTAGCTGCTGTTTTCTTCATCCAAATATGCATAGAAAAGTCTTAAGTGGCTGTTGCAACTCCCAGAGGCCTGTTTACTTCAAGGTGGAAACAGGAAAGCTGCCATAATTCAGAAAGCGGCTTCTGGCATGAGATGAAAGTCAGATCAGCTCAAGTTTGGGTCAGAATTTAGAGGCCCCACTGGAGTGTTTATGCTTGTATCTGTAGTCCAGATAAGTTAGTGGAAGAAATTGTTCCCTGTGGCAGGTCATGAATCTAATTACCCTAGGAACATTACTACAGAAACTTGATTGAAAATTGCTAAGCAATGTATGCTGTCTGTGGCTTTCCCCACCTTCAAATCATGTGTGATCTATGGACGGCATCACCCACATGGGCCCACAGACCCATAACTCAAGGAGGGAGGCCATGTTTTCCCAGCCAGAATCAGACCCCCGAGAGCCTCTGTTGCTGAGCATCCATTCAAAAAAGTTCACCCTCTTAGAGAAGAGAGAAAAAGAGGACTTTCCTGGAAAACAAGAGAGGAATATTGAAGATTCATGAGTTGACAAGAAAACACAGAGAAGAGATGGCTGGTTTTAGGAACTAGTTCAGTGCTTTCCTCTTTGTGGATTGGGTCCTTGTCTAGGCCTCTTTCCTGCTGTTAGGGGATTTGAATATCTTTCTTAAGAAGGGTAAAATTATATCTGGTTTGAGTATAGGTTATGGGTTCAAAATCAGGATAAGACTATACCTTTTGGAAACCTCTATGAGCACAGTTTGGTGATTGACAGTAGGGTTCTCAAGTTAGACACTCCTGGATTGAAGTCTTGTGACATTGTGTGAGCTACTTATCTCTTAGCATCCAATTGCTAATCTTCAAAATAGGGCCAATGATGCTTACCTCCTAAGATAAGCGTAGGATTGTGGTACAAACAAGGTCTTTATAAGGATGATGGTACAAACAATCATTTAAGTGATTCCTATGGTGATAATTATAGGTCAAGGTATTACAACACCAAATAAGCAATATAACTATTGGGCAACCAAAGAGTATGCAGAGCACTGTATCTGAACAAATTAGGTGGTCAATCTATTATGGTATGGATAGATTTTTTTTTTTCCTGTGAGCTCATTGATGGAAAGTAGGAAGAAGGGGGGCATGGGAGCTAGTGATGATGAAGATGACAAACCTACCTAAATAAGCTAGTGCTTGGGTATCATGGTTGTCTGTTGCCTTGGGAGGGAATCTGCTATTGATGTTGGAATCAGAAGGAAATGGATGTAAATGTCAAAGAGAAACTGTGATACATGGTTGAGCAAAGAAAATATTGTTCAAATCATCTTTTAGGAATTTGGAATGTATGGAAAGTAAATTTCTTTCTCATTAGTTTTGTGACCAGGGGCCCTACCCCGGTGTTAAATGGTTGCCTGTTCATTTGAAAAGAAGCAGAGTGTGGCTGCTTTACACAGTAAGATCTGCCTCTGTCCCTCTTGGGTATCCAGGAGACAAACTCTAGGAAAGCTAAGACATGAAATGGTGATTTCCTTTAAAACAAAAGAAAGTATTACAATTCAGGGTCAAAGGTTTTGGAGTTTGGACTTATTGAGGATCACAGCAGTCTGGCCCCCAAATTTAGAAATAGAGACTAGAAGGACCATCTGCTGAGTGAATGGAAACGTTGGAACATTCAGCATGTGCTTTATGATCCAGAAGGTAGATTTTCCCCCTGTTCGTGTATACTACTTCAAGGACTTGGTCGTGGGAGAGGGAGCTTTTAATCTCCAGGTTACTGGTTAAGAAGTGTCCCACGTTGGTAGTGACTGGAAGGCATTGCCATCTGCCAGCTGCTCAGTGGCCTGTAGGAAATGACATAGAGGTCTCAAAGCAAACCATAATGGGCAGGTGTTTCCGACCAACTGTAACTCTGTGTACAATGACCCAGGCTCGGACCCAGTGAAGTGGTCCTCCCAGAGTCTGATTGGAAAAGAACAGGTGGTGTAGAGTGGACACATCCATGTGGGAATCAGCAATGGCAGCCTTTCTTTGGAACTCACCAGTTTGAAAGAAATACTTTATTTTTCACTTTGAGAGACTTTTTAATTATTGTTCTTGCTAAGCAGTTCAAGATGATAAGCAACTGACATTTTTTTTTTAAAGATTTTATTTATTTATTTGACAGACAGAGATCACAAGTAGGCAGAGAGGAAGGCAGAGAGAGAGAGGAAGGGAAGCAGGCTCCCTGTCGAGCAGAGAGCCCGATGCGGGGCTCGATCCCAGGACCCTGAGATCATGACCTGAGCTGAAGGCAGGGGCTTTAACCCACTGAGCCACCCAGGCGCCCCAAGCAACTGACATTTGAAATTCTTTCTATACCAGGCACTCTGATGAGTGCTTTACCTGCATGGAGTCACTTTATCATCCCAGCTACCCTTAAGAGACTGACATGGGGAATGCCTGGGTGGCTTAGTCAGTGAAGCAGCTGCCTTCGGCTCAGGGCATCATCCCAGGATCAAGCCCCTCATCAGGCTCCCTGCTTGGTGGAGCGCCTACTTCTCCCTCTCCCTCTGCCTGCTGCTCTGCCTACTTGTGCTCTCTGTCGCTCTGTCAAATAAATGAATAAAATCTTAAATAAATAATAAATATAAATATAAAATAAAATAAATGAATTAAAATCTTAAAAAAAAGAGAGAGAGAGAGAGACTGACAAGGTTCCCTATTTTACAAAGTAGGAGATGAACGCTGATCAAAATGATGAGATTTGCCTGAGGTCACAGAAGTAGTAAACCAAGCAGGGTTCAAGTCCAGCTCTTTATCTAGGGTTCAAGCTCATTCAATTATTCTATCTAATTTGCTAAAATAACTTTAAAAATCAACAACCTGTTATGTTATGCCCCCAAAGAAGTATCTATTAGGGCACCTGGGTAGCTCAGTCAGTTAAATGTCTGCCTTCGGCTCAGGTCACAATTACAGGGTCTTGGGATCAGGGCCCGCAACGGGCTCCTTGCTTGGTGGGATCCTGCTTCTTTCTCTCCTCCCTGCTTGTGCTCTATCTCATTATCTTTGTCACTATCTCTCTCTCTCTCTCTCTCTCTCAAATAAATAAATTTAAAAAAAAAAGAGAGAGAAGTATCTATTACTTCTTGGGACACATGGACTAATGCAGGAGTGTTCAGACACCCAGGTAACCTACCTAGCAGTCAGCTTCACCAATACCCTGGCTAATGGAACAGGATTTTATTAAAGGATTGGGAAGCTGTGTGTTTCACAGGAGCCTCTGCTAATCTCAGGAAATGAATCGTGGTTAACTTTAGCCAATTATAGAGCATTTCCTTGCTAGCAGTTAGATGTGGTAGACATGTGACCTTGTTCTTGGCCAAGGGATGTGAGGATTTCTGCTAGGGGGATGCTTGCGGGACATTCTTTTGATCTTAGACATGCAGAAGAGAATGCTTATTTTTTGACTCCTCACATGATTGTGAGAGAGACTTGTCCATCAAGTAACAGTAAGAAAAGCCAGCCAAACAACCTGTGGATGTGCTGTGGGGAGGGGAAGAATGAGAGAGAACTGCCCTGCTGCTGCCAGTAACCTGTCTAACTGGAGTTGCCCTAGCTCTTTACATCTCAGTCTGTTTGGCAATAGATGGATTTATTTATAAACCCATTTGGGGACTCTTCTGTTACTTGCAACTGAACATTCTTGTTGAAATGAAATCAATTCCTAGACTAATCACCATGGGTGAAGGATGGGATGTCCTGATTGTCTAGACCATGTGACCACCTTTGAAGATGGAGGTTGAAAACACAGTCAGCAGTATCCAAACCACATGGAAACGAGGAGGGCTGATTCCTGAAAATAAAGCTGAGCAGGAAGATGGGATGGATTCTGGACAACCAACAGTAATATCCGTCCTAGTCACTAGGCATCAAACAAAATGCTGGTCTGAAAGCATACAGTGCTTACAACCATCTGGGTGGCATCCTCGCCCTATCTGAGTCAATGTTTTGCAGAAAGTGGTTGGATTGAACTGGAGGCTGTGAATCACAGGTAATGTTCCTCAGTGTCATCAGATGATTGTGAAAAAGGCTGCTTAGTTCTGTCTTAGAAGTTCAATGAGGTTCAGCTTGTTAGTCAATAGTGACAAAAATAATGGTGGCTCATACCAGTCTTCACATGCCTGTGAGACTTCCTTTGATTTTCAGTCATAAAGAATCTCATTTGATTTTTATATAAAACCCAAATTTGAATTTTATTGCAATACTTATACATGATTACCTTTCAGTGAAACTTATTGTCATTTCAGCTCTAATGTTCTAGCAAATGGAGTGTTTTTTGTTTTTTTTTTTTACTTCCTTTCAAGTTGTTAGTTTCATTAAGCAAATATTTATAGAGTACTTCTATGAGTTAGGCTTTGTGGAGGACAAAGAAATCAGACAAAAGTCCCTGTCTTGAGGTGCTGCTCACTTGAAAACATTTGGTGGTGTGTGTTGCATAAATAAAAGTCCAATATTCTGTATTCGAGTATTATGTTCTCTGTAATTGTTAGAAATGGAAAGCTGGTTATCTAGCCATTTAGGCCTCGGTCAAATTTCTGTCATAAGTTTTCATGGGGACCATCATCTCTTCTTTCAGTTCCTGCGATGGTTGTAATTTTACTTTCAATGTGGTGATTCTTTGAGGACTGTGGTGCCTACCACTGGGCCCTAGGCTCCCGAAGGCAGAAACCACTCTATTCCCTTTCCCAGCATTGGATCTGCCATATATCAGGTACCCAATAGGTGCTTGTTGAATTAACAAAAGGATCCCTTCTTTTCCTGTTTTTTCACTCTATCCGTGGGCTTTCTTGGATCTCATATGGTTGATGAAATGTCATGTTAATATCAAGAACTAAGTACAATGAATGTGCCCTTAATCTCAATTTTTAGCAGCTCTAGAGAGCTCTCCTGTGAAGGCTCCAACCTATATTTCCTTGTAAATTTGGCAGGATGTGATTTGGTTCCACCTGTTGCCCACACAAACAAAAAAGACAAATAGAAGCCTGACATGATGTGGCAATAGAAAGGAAAATTGCTCTTTCAAAGTGCCAAGAAGAGGATATTAGGCATTGAATCAACATCTTCTCAGGTTTGTGCTCTTCTCTCCTCTCATCGGTCTTGAGGTGCCATAATAACCGTGGGGAGTAGTGGTCTGGTGCTTAATAACAGAACCCGAGACTTGCTTAAACCTCTCCTCCACCACAGGGCAATAGAATAATCTTGGGATTGGTTGAAAATGCTCACGCCTCAGGTGTGCTGAAAATGTAAGAGTCAACCTTGACTCTGTACTTCCTTTCATCTACCACACCTAGTCCTACCTGAGCAGGTCTGTAAGCCCTCCCTCCAAATCTCAGGTCCTCCCACTTCTCTACTTCTCCATAGTCACCATCTTAGGACAAACATGCCATCTTTGGGTCATTCCTAGTAGAGCTTCACAGCTGAACTCCTACACATATATTCTCCCATATTGAGCCAGAGCAGTGCTCTAAATGCCCCAGTGGCTTTACAACATGGTTAGAACAAAATGCAAAGTCCTTAGCCTGTTCTGCAAATCTCTCCGTCACCTGCTTCCTGACGCTACTCAGATCTTATTTCCTACCACTTTATAAGCCATGCTTGTTCCTATCTTAGGACTTTGGGCATACTGGTCCCTCCATGAGATGCTGTGCACCTGACCTTCTGAAGTTCAATCCCAAGTGTTACATCCCTAGAGAGAATTCTCCTGACTAGCATACGGGACAGTGTAGACATCCTGCTTCCCAATGATCTGTGTTATTATTACTGGGACATTTACTCCTTGTTTATTTGTGTTTTCTCTCTGCTCCTTCCCACTGACATGTGGAATGTTAGCTGTGTAAGAGCAGAGTTTTGTCTAACTATTCTATAGCCCTGCCTCTTGGTAAGTCCTTAATAACTATTTTTTTTAAAAAGTTTTATTTATTTATTTGAGAGAGAGCAGAGAGAGAGAGAGGAAGTGCACAAGTAGGGGTGTAGGGGCAGAGGGAGAAGGAGAAGCAGGCTCCTTGCTGAGCAGGGAGCCCGATGCGGGGCTCGATCCTACGACTCTGGGATCATGATCTGCGCTGAAGGCAGACGCTTAACCAACTGAGCCACCCAGGTGCCCCTTTTATAAGTAATTTTTAAAAAATTAGTAAATGATCACTCTGTAGGTCAGTCCTTTTACTATTTACCCCACTGGCCTGGGAAGTTGATTAATGAACTACCCCACTCAAGTTGAGAAGGGATTTTACACTGCAGAGAAAATCTAATAGAAGTTAACATCCAAGTCCAACATCAAAAATATGTCTGGAAGGGAATTGAATGTCATCTGCTTCACTCCACAGTGGCTTTCAGATGACAAATACCCAAAATCATTTAGCGTAGTAGGGTGTGTTTGAAAGAGTTGGAGCCATTTGCTTCCGTCATGCCCAGGAAAAGTCATTGTCCTCTACGTGTGCTGGGCTTACATTTGGAGACACCAAGTTTCTGGCTTCGGTCTCAGTCCACAATTGAAATTGCCAGCCTTCAGTTACTATTACCAACAGATATTTTTCCTTTGTGAATCATCTAGCCAGCCCCCCTAATCACTGGGAACAAACTTTGAGTAGGTTGAACCAAATTAGGTGTCAGAGTACTTGCTTTCTAGCCAAATAAGCTTTCAGAAACCGGGAGAGATGCAAAACACTGTCAGTCCTTCACAACCATGTAATTGTGTTCCTCTTTGAAAGTCTGACTTTTTTTTCTTAGCTATTAACCAGCATTAGCTGCAAAAGCATTACACAAAAGAAAACTCCTTCGTTATGAGTGTCAGAATCAAACAATTAAGATTTCCAAAGAATAGAATTTGTATTTTAGACAGGAAGTACCTGGGTGTGCTCATAGCTTAATGTTTAAGTGCCTGGTGCACCTTTAAGAAGTGCTAATTCCTGGGGCACCTGGGTGGCTCAGTGGGTTAAGCCTCTGCCTTCTGCTCAGGTCATGGTCTCAGGGTCCTGGGATGGAGCCCTGCATTGGGTTCTCTGCTCATCAGGGAGCCTGTTTCTACCTCTCTCTCTCTGCCTACCTCTCTGCCTACTTGTGATCTCTCTCTCTCTCTGTCAAATAAATAAATAAAATCTTAAAAAAAAAAAAAAAAAAAAGAAGTGCTAATTCCTTGGGGGCACCTGGGTGGCTCATTTGGTTAAACATCTGCTTTCTGCCTAAGTCTTGATCCCAGGGCCCTGGGTCTGGCCTCTGGCTCCCTGCTCAGCAGGGAGTCTTCTTCTCTCTCTCTCCCTCTGCTCCTACCCTCTGCTCATGCTCTTTCTCTCTCTCTTTCTCAAATAAATAAAATCTTTAAAAAAAAAAAAAGGGTTAATTCCTTTCTGTATGAGAGAGGAAATGCAGGGCAGGGGCACACGAATCACTCCCAGTGATAGCCTACACAAAGGACAAGGGTTCCAGCAAGTGGTTTCTTTTCCTTTTCCAAGAACAGCAGTACTAATGTTTCCAAGGAAATACAAACTCAGGGGGAAATGCAGCACCCGAATAATGTTCTTAGGGTTGTACAATATGGGATGTTTGGAAACAAATTGAGGAGAATGGGCTTACAATGCAGTTTTGAGTGTAAACAGTAATTCAGCATAGAATGCGGCCCAGGGAAGTTTAATTAGGAATTAACCTTTGGACACAGGACTGAAGGTAAGGTTGCCATGCAAGTGGATCCCTAGATTGGGAGCTATACTGCCTAAAATGAGAATTTTTGGCAGTGAGAGGGTGGGAACATGACAAGGGGCCCTGTTGACCAGAAGACCAATTCAGTTTTTTGAAAATTGCTTTGTGGGAGTGATAAGACCATCTACCATGTCAAGGCAATTACATTTTTTGAGAAATGTTCTAAACTAAACAACTTTTGGTAGTATTTTAAATTTCATTTAGACATTTCATTTTGCATGAAGGAATCCTGTTTGAGCATAAACAGAAGGGTAAATTCAATGTTGTTGCAACCCTTGGTTGTACCAAATGCCTTAGAACTGAGAAGGTTCCAGGGCTTGAAAATAAGATACATCAAAGAGGGTTTCTTTTTTCCCCTTAGTTAAGTTGGTATGTTAATTCTCACTAACAATGAGGTCTTCATGTCAGCACTGGATGTTCTCTGAGCTTGAGAAGTATCTCAGTGTCTTCCTCTCAAGATTGGATAGCCTTTATTGGTTATTATTGTTTTCTTTTCAAATGTTTCAGTACAACATAGTTTCACATAGAGTAAACAACCACTGATATGTAAAAATGCTAGGTCCATCTGGTATTTTAGCCTAAATCTGCAGTGTTAAGAGTTGATGGGTACCTATTAGAATATTTTTACCTAAACCTTAATTAAATGCAATACATATAGGGAAGGGGAAGAAGTATAAAAGAAGTGCCAGTTTAGGGAGGAAGTGAGAAGTATAATTTCTGCCTGTCAAACATTGCCTACTTTATTATGTTTTAAATTCTGTGACTAAAGATTTTGCAATATTAATTATCATCCAAACACTATAAGCTCCAGGGAGAATTGTTTATTGTGATATTATACCTATGCATTCAAAACCTGCCAGATTCTTCTATATCTTCAAATTATCGTTAATGCCAATTACTAGATTTCTTTCATATCATAAGCCTGGTAATACTATAAATAATGATAAATTAAAGTGTTAAAATTATCTTTTCAGGTGTTAGGATTGTTCTCTGCATCTCTTTTTACTCTGGGGATACTACAGTCTAAAATTTATACATTAGGTAGAAGTGACATTTTTCACAAATATTCCTTTTTGTATTTTCTTATTAAAATGTTTTAATTGCATATAAAAACTCAGTGGAGCTCATCACAAGAGTGTAAATGTGTTTGAAATACTTACTTTCATAGAACGCTAAATACCATCTAAAATTAGTTTTATAAAGTTGAATCATTTTTTTAAAAAGATTTGTTTATTTATTTTGAGAAAGAATGGGTGTGAGAGTGAGTATGGGGGGAGGGGCCGAGGTAGAGGAGAGAGAATCCTCAAGCAGACTCCCCACTGAGTGTGGAGCCCACTGTAGACTCCATCTCATGACCCTGAGATCATGACCTGAGCAGAGATCAAGAGTCGGATGCATAATTGAGCCACCCAGGTGTCCCTCCAGTTTTAAGGGACACCTTAAACATTTTAATGAAAAGATCTTAAGTAGGGGTGCCTGGGTGGCTCAGTGGGTTAAAGCCTCTGACTTCAGCTCAGGTCATGATCCCGGGGTCCTGGGATCGAGCCCCGCATTGGGCTCTCTGCTCAGTGGGGAGCCTGCTTCCTCCTCTCTCTCCGCCTGTCTCTCTGCCTGCTTGTGATCTCCGTCTGTCAAATAAATAAATAAAATCTTAAAAAAAAAAAAAGAGGACTTAAAAAAAAGATATTAAGTAAAGTTTCGGGGGAAAAGTATGCAATTAGCCAAATAGCTCTAAATATGTAAAGGGTTAATAGTATGATTTATGTGTATACCTAGTTAATAATATACCTTATTTTTGCTGTAATTTAAGAATTGTGGACTTCTGATTATTTCGGTTACACCAACTCACAGATTAGCTGTGATCTTGGATGGAATGATATAATGTCTGAGCCTAGTTTGTTCAGTTTTTGTGTTGTGATAACAGTAACCTGATAAGGTTATAGTCGTCACAGTATCTGCAGTTTCATTTAGCCAGCCGGTCAACTATAGTCTCGACCGAAGTAGATGATCTTCCTCCTGATTTTGGATCAGAAAGTCAGTAGTAACCCAACACTGTGTCACAAAGCCTTTGTCATTCACTTCACTTCCTCTCATCACTAGGCGTTTTATCGTCTGACATCACCACTGGAGGAAGGCTGAGCACAGTATAAGAAGATATTTTGTGAGAGAGACCATAGTCACATACCTTTAATTAGAGTATATTAGAATTGTTCTGTTTTTATTATTATTCTTAATCTCTGCTTGTGCCTAATTCATGAATTAAACTTTATCATAGGTACATATGTATAAAGAAAAACAGTATATGTACGGTTCCGTATTATCCATACTTTCAGGCATCCACTGTGTGGGGGGGGGTTGGTCTTTGAACATATCCCCTGTCGATAAGGGGGTGGCTACTGTAATATGAAGATAAAATAAGATAATGAATGTAAAGGGCTGAATTAAGGGCTTGAGATATAGTAAGTGCTCAATAAGTGATAGCTCATGATTATTGTTTTCATCTTTACTTATTTATTGGTGGAAAACATTAATCTTCTGAACTACCTTTACAGCTGCCTAACAGGAACAGTCATGCAGTCCTGTTCTCCATGTGGTGTGTGTTACAGGGTTCATTATCCGAAGATAGCAAAAACCAGAAAGGAAATGGTACTTAGGAAGCAGCTATTTGCAGCAGTCTCGCTCATGAAGAATTCAAATTTGAGAATTCCAAACCCGGTGAAGATAACACGCCTGCCCTCTGGTGGATATTAATTTCAACTAGTTAGAATTTTCCCAGCTAGACTAGAGATTTTTTACGTCCCTGAAAAGCCATAGCTGTGTGACTGGAACAACCGCTCTGCCTGCTTCTTCTGAATTCTGATAAATATGCAGGTGAACATTTAAGCGCATAACATGCATGAGGAAATGAAATGTTTTATGGTTACAGAGAAACGTTCTCTTCCTTTTTGTTCAGCCCCGTCAGGACTCAGCAGTTGCTAAGGGTTATTTACAAGAACTCTGAGCTGTCTGATCACTCAGCTGTGGAAGGTAAATGAGATTTTTTAAGGTGTAGGGAAAAGGAGAGACCAGTGGTAAAGTGGGACAATGCATGAGAAAAAGACCGATGTCAAACTCACAAACTAGAATTGCTGGGACACCGCCGCTACCAACTCGATTTGATGGGAAAAGGGTGGTCATTGTTTCTTCTATGACATGAGTGCCCACCCCCACATGGTAGAGTGGGGACTGTCCTGCAAAGGGCTGCAGTTTTTAGGGTGTAGCCTTTTTTTTTTTTTTTAAGATTTTATTTATTCATTTGACAGACAGAGATCACAAGTAGGCAGAGAGACAGGCAGAGAGAGAGGAGGAAGCAGGCTCCCCGCTGAGCAGAGAGCCCGATGCGGGGCTCGATCCCAGGACTCTGGGATTACGACCTGAGCCGAAGGCAGAGGCTTTAACCCACTGAGCCACCCAGGCACCCCAGGGTGTAGTCTTTTCATCTTCTTATTCATACTGGTGTTAAAAAAAAGAAATGAGACTCTTGTTTTCTGCTGGTTTCAGGTTCTCAAGGTAGAAAACATTTTAGTTTGCAATTAAGTGAAGTGTCTGACCTTGAAATATGACATCTACATACTTCTGGAGCCACCTCTACCTTATGGCCCTTCCCCTCCTGAGCTTGGCTGTGTACTTCAGGACACTTTAGTGTACAAATGACAGGGACCTTATTCAAATAAATAACGTAAGGAATCTGGATTGGCTCCTACTGGAAATTTCCATCAGAGCACCTAGCTTTAGGTGATCAGATTCAGGGACTCAAACAATGTCGTCAGGGTCTCTCTGTCTCTGCCTTTGCCTCTTTCCATCACTCATCTGATTTCCTTACTCATTTTTCTATTTTGGTTTCATTCTCACATAGGTCTTTTTCATGTGGTGACCAGGATGACCCTGAGACTCCAGATTTCCAGCTTCATCAGTGTCTTTGTTTTCAGGAAGAGGAGATGCATCCCTCCTGGTATCCTGTCAATCTCTGAACAAGGGAGGCATCTTTCTGCTCATATCCGACGCTTGATCTTAGACCAGTTACCACTTTGGGTGGGGCTAGGCGACTTCGAACAGTCATATGCACCACTGTCTGTTTTAGGAGCTAAGGTCACGTGACGGAGGGGAGCCTGTTTGCTGAAGACTAGTGGGATTCTGTTACTAAAAGAAGGGCAAAAGGGGTGTTGGATAGGAAAAGCCCAAGCAAATGCCCCTAACAGTTAGTGTCCCTAGTATGTGCTCTTATTGTCTCTTCCT
Organism: Martes martes; assembly: GCF_963455335.1. Lineage (NCBI taxonomy): Eukaryota > Metazoa > Chordata > Mammalia > Carnivora > Mustelidae > Martes > Martes martes. The sequence continues at coordinate 36,344,680 of NC_137906.1, read as the reverse complement.
GTTTGCGTAAAGCTGGTTTTTGGTGACCTTTCTTAGCATTCTAGATTGTGCCCTTCTAGGTACCTGGTATAGCTCAGTACTTCCTCTGTAGATCTTTTCTACCAGCTGACTTCTACTTCCCTCCTATTTTAAGTCTGGAGCACTCACCTGTACTTCCCATTTGCCTTTTTATTTTTTATTATTTTTTTTAAGTGTGAGTGGTAACTGTTGTTGGCCCTAATGTCATTCCCAGTATTATTACAGCTTTCTGGCATTTCTTTGGACGTTTTTTGTTTAGAAGTTGAATGTGGCCTTGCCTTTTGTTTTGGGATCTGACAAACTTTTAGATGTGTATCTTCCCTGCAGAGGCGGCACTGACTCTTGATCCTAATGAGATGGGAATTTTGAGGTATCAAAAGACAGAGCCTGTTAAAAGAGACAAAAGGGCAGGTGAAAATCTTTGAAGTGTGGTGTCTAAGCTGCCTTTGGCTCTTGATGGAACTACCGCCAGCATTCTGCCTGAAGGTGGGTCTCGCCAGTCATGGGTGTAATCTTGGGGCCTTGGAGTGGGCACTGCTCCCTTTGGGATTGGGGAGAAGATGTAGGGGTGCCCCATGCCTTGCAGCTGAGACTTTGGGTGCTCAATCAAACCACAGATCTAGAAGAAGGTCAAGGAGGGGAAGTTGTCCCTTTTCTTCCCCCCTCCACGAGGCTAAGATTAGGGGTACAGGTGAAGGTCAACTACAAACTCCACCCATGGCAAAATCCAATTATAAACTCTAGCCTCAGTGAAATGCCATTAGAGCTTGGATTTGCTTTATTTGGGATGCAAACTGACAGTTTTGCCTGTGATGTATTCAGGAAGACATATCTATTAAAGATAGCCTAACAATGGGGGCACACTCAGATTTGCATTTTAATTCATTTTCCCTCCGTGCTGATATGCAGCTTATCTTTCAAGAACAGGCTCCCATCAACCCTGATATAAGTTGCTTAAGAATAATGCTCATAATCTATTAGTTTAATCTGTTCACATGAGAAGGGGAAGAAAATTCATTGCGTGATGCAGAAGGTTTCAGGACCCATTTGGGTTTTTTTTTGTTTTTTTGTTTTTTTTTCTCCCTCTGCCAAAGATTTCTCCCTACCCCCCCAAATTCTTCCCAATTTTTTGCTTATATTTCTCCTTCCAACTGAAGTAGTAACAGCCAAGGGAAGAGGCCACGTCTTCTGCTTTGGCTCACACAGACTTGAGTTCAAAAGTCTGACTCTCATACATATTAGTTATGCGCAATTTACTTAAGCCCAGTTTCGTTATTTGTAACAAGCGTATATACAACCTTGAAAATGGGTTTTGATCATTACAGATTCTGGGTAAAAACTGCGAACAGAGGACCTTGTCCCATAATAATCAATACTTTTATCTTTTTGGAACTAGTATCTGCTGATATCTTTCTGTCTTTCTGAACCCTGAGACTCTGTAGGTTGTTTCCCTCATTCTCTGCCATTCCTGGGGGCAAGAGGAGTCCTTTATTTGCAGAGTTTATTAAATAGCGTTTGGGGAGGTGTGTACTAGGAGAATCCTGTCCCACTTTGCTCAGCGTGCTGCATCTTCACTGGCTTTTTCACTCAGTTTTCCGACTCCCTCTCCCCTAGATTCTCTCTGGGGTTCGATGACCTAGATGTTTCCCATAAAGGAAAGATGGCTGGGCATCTTTGATACTAGGGAGTGAAGACTGGGGTAAAAGTCTGGATTAACAGATGAGCCCGGGAGTCCCTGCAGCATGCTGCAGTATGGACCGAGAGCAGTGGAGAAGGTCTGCTGAGGTCATAATGGACTTCGTATAAACCATGTTCATCACTTTATTAAACTACGTCATTCATTAAGCTACATTCTCCCTTGAAAATGGAGACAAGGGATGACTCCAGGCAGATTAGCAATGCCAAAGAAACCATTGATCCTGCGCCGTGGTCATAGGAAAATGTGACAATTGAGGCTGATCCTCAGCTGTAGAACATACAGGGTGATGGATAGAATTTGAATGCAAGGGTTGAACTCGACAAATGTCGAAGACTGCGTGAATGGACCACTAAGGGCTGCATGCCTTGGTATCGTTGTGGTGAAAGATGAGAAGGTGCAGAGAGAGCATTCCAGAGTTTGAAGTCTTACCGATGAGAGTTTGGAGGGCTCTTGTCAGCTGGTGCCTGAGATGGAGTACGAAGCTGCTAGAACCCATGCAGCCGGAGTGTCAGGAAGGATGTCATCGTGCCGTGGAAGCCCATGAGATGATGAGAGAGACCCTGAGCCTGGTGCTAAAATCCCATGTTTGGCATTTGCTTCTTTATTGTCTTTCCCCCAACACCCTTCCTAATATAAACCCCAAGAGAGCCACGGCGTATCTGCTCTGCTCCTTGCTGTTGCTCCGATGCCTATCCCAGTGCCCAGCATGCAATAAGTCTACAGTGAGAAGCTGCTGAATGAGGCTTAATAAAGTCACCAAGGAATTACAGGGGCATGCCTTCCTGTGCATAGTAAGTATGAAGTGAACATTTGTTGACTGCACTATGCATGTCAAGGGAAATTTTTTAAAAAATAAAACAAATGCCCTCGTACCAGCACGGTGGTGCTGCTAACTGTGATGTAGAGCTCTCTCTTTCTCTGTATATATGTACAAGAGATTAAAGAAAGAGGACGATTCTGTATATTTTCTTTTATAACCAGAGTGATTACACACACTGTGGACACTTTCCATGTTCATATATCAATCTGCAACATCCAGGCCAAGGCTTCATAGTCCTGCTGCCCCACAATACGTTTAAAGAATCTCCTATTGTTAGGCATTTAGGTTGATTCTAATTCTTTGCTTCCAAAGTGATTCAAGGCTTTATTTAGAGACCTGCCCCAATTATAACCTTGTGCCACATCTTGAAGTATGGTTTGGCAAGGCAGTAGCTCAGTAGGTCAGAGTTGGAAAAACCATTGCTGACTTTTGGGTGGGACATTTTGTTAACTGACTTGTTTGACCACCAGTTAAATTTGGAGTGCTTCTGGAAATGTCTGCCATAAAACATAATGCTTGCCGCTTCGGAGCAAGGGTAAAATGGATGCCTTGATTTTTAGAGAGTCTCAGCCTAGTCTAGAGCATAAGCAGCTGTGGAAATTCTGGAAAAGAGACCTTTGGAATAGTAGAGGAGCTGCATGTATTTTAGGATGAAAAGTAAAAATGACTAAGAAGCAAGGGGCGTGGGTAATTTGACCACCTTCATTTCTCGTAAAGAGCATCACACTGCGTTGTGGATAAACCAGTTTGGAAACAAGGCTTTGGAGCCCATGAGCAAAGAGGACCTTTGTAGCCACATACAGGGAGGGTGACCCCTGCACAGCAGGGAGATGCATTGTCCTTGTTTTCTCTGTTGCTTCCATAGGAAGGAAGGAGAAGCAGGCATGAGTAAGGGAAACAAAGGAAGGTCAATTCTGAGGTCAGACCCCTGCTCCATATCCCATTCCACCAGTGTGAGCAAACTCAGGTGTCTGGAGTTGCAGAACCACAATTTCACATCTTTCCTGTTCACCAAAAACCCACAAAGCTCTTGTGACAGCACCTGGCGTCACCCAACTTTGTTTTCTCTGGTACGGAGGTCCTTATTATTAATTGCATAAAATGTAGTCAACCCTCCTAAGCCTGTTCATTGTTCATTGTTCATTGTTCCTTTTTTTTTTTTTTTTAAGATTTTATCTATTTGAGGTTGGGGGGCATGAGCTGGGGCAGGGAGTGGGGAGGGCAGAGGGAGAGGGAGAAGCAGGCTCCCCATGAGCAAGGAGCCTGATTCAGGTCTCAGTCCCAGGATCCTGAGATCATGACCTGAGCCAATGGCAGACTCTTAACTGAATGAGCCACCCAGATGCCCTCTGTCCTTTGATTTTTAAAATCAGGGTAATAGTGGTGCCTGGGTGGCACAGTTGGCTGAGCCTTCGACCCTTGGTTTCAGCGGATCATGATCTCAGGCTCATGAGATGAAGCCCTCCTGGGCCCCGTGCTCAGTGGGCAGTCTGCTTGAGTTTCTCTCTCCCTTTCTTTCTGCCACCCCCACTTGAGCACTCTCTTTCTCTCAAATAAAGAAATAAATATTAAAAAAAAATAAAATCAGGGGGTGCTTGGGTGGCTCAATTGGTTAAGCATCTGCCTTCAGCACAGGTCATGATCGCAGGGACCTGGGATGGAGCCCCGCATCTGCTTCCCAGCTCAGCGGGGAGCCTGCTTCTCCCTCTCCCTCTGCCCCTCCCTCCTCTTGTCTGCATGCATGCACTCTGTTTCTCTCTCAAATAAATAAATAAATAAACCTTTAAAAAATAAAATCAGGGTAATGATATTGATAGGGTACTTCATTAGAATGTAAGCTCCATGAGAGCAGGGCATTTTTTTTTTTTTAAATGGTATATTCACCTTTTATTGCTGTTGTAACCCATCACCACAGACCCGGTGGCTAAGACAGCATGAACTTACTGTCTTACAGTTCTGTAGATCAGAAGCCCAACATGGGTCTCCCCGAGCAAACCCCAGGTGTCTGCAGGGCTGCTGTCCCTTCTGTAGGCCTCAGGGGAGAATCTGTTTCTTGTCTTTTCCAGCTTCCGGAAGCCACCCACATGCCTTGGCTTGTGGCTCCTTCCTCCATCTTCAAAGTCTGAGATATAACATCTCTCCATGCCTTTCCTTCACGAGTCAGTCTCCTGCTGACTACAGCTGGGAAGAGTTCTCTGCTTTTAAGAATCCATGTGATTACACCGTGTACATCTGGATAATCCAGGATGCTCTTCCCATTACAAAGGCCTTAACTCACTGTCCCCCGCCCCACCCCCATCCCCCGGGAGCCAAGACACAATTTATTGCTTCACAAAGAACATAGAATTCTGGTCCAGCAGCAAAATAGCTGTTGGGTTTTTTCCTTCCCCACACAAGCTACATTTCAAAGGTCTGACACTTGCAATTTACAAGTCCAGCCTTTGAGAGGAATGCTTTACATAGCTGAAGATTTATATTATGTTATAAGTGAAGACAACATAGGGATCGGGTCCCCCTTAGTCCCTTGTCTTATTCTCGGGGCCATGGAGGTCTGGGAGGAGCAAGCAAGAAACTTGCCCAGGAGCGCACACAGTGATGGGCGATGAGCCAGCCAGCCGTGGCAAGGGCCTTACCTTAACCACAGCTGTAGAGTCCCTTTAGAATAAGTAAGGTAACATATTCACAGATTCTAGAGGTTATAATGTGGACATTGTGGCGGGGGGCACATTACTCTGCCTACCATAATGCCCAATACTTAGAATAGTACCTGACACAAAGTAAACTCTCAAATATTTGTCAAAGGAATGAATGGTGAGTATTTAAAGATCAGATGTCTTTCAAGTGCATAGCAGGATATCTAGCACATGGAAGAGACCCTGGTCTCTGTGCTTTTTTTACAGGCACACTCCAGCCCTCAAGGGAAAATTAACAACAACAGCAGCAAAAAACTCAAAGAGCCCTCTTTCCCTGCTCGCCAGTGAATGTTCTTTCTGGATGCTCTCTCCTTGGGGGCTCAGATCTAGAGTTCCTTCTGGAGAAGAAGGAGACTGGTTTTTTTTTTTGTTGTTGTATGGAATGGACCCGTACTAGCCTTCACATCTGAGCCTGTTTTTTGTTTTTTGTTGTTGTTATTCTTGTTTTTTTTTGTTTTTTTGTTTCTTGTTTTTATTAATTATATGCCTGAGGAAAGCTCTGCTTCATTTTGAGTCATTAACCTTCCACTGAGTGATTCACAGTGATCCCTAGACCTAGAAGAGCTTTAAAAACATTGCAGATTCTTGATTTACACCTATGGGCTCCCAAGATCATGACATTTCTATTTTTTTTTTTTTTTAATTTCACTTGAGTCCATCAACCTGAAGTTGAGAACATCACAACAAGCTTCTGGAATGTTCTGGCTTGGTTTGAGCATCCATGAGATGCTATCATCTTGTTGCTTTGCCTTGATTCTTTGGATTTGCTGATTTGTTGTTGGAGATCTAGTGGCACCAAAGATTAATACTTCATAATCCCCACTGGTGTGTCCCCTCAGAAAGTAAAGTGTGTCATGTGTTAAGAATACAAAACGTAGGAACACTGGCATTGGACGTCCGCTCTGACGCTTTATTTTCTTTAAGAAATTATTTGGAATGTCTGCCCCTAGGTCTTCTGGTAGATGAGTGTGCTTGAGTGTGTGACCTAAGGTTTTGTATCTTCTTTTGCATCTTTTTGGTTAAAAGTTCAGACTGATGAGCCAAGCTCAGAGCCTCTGTGGGCCAATCTAAGGATGTCTTTGAGAGTAGCTGGGTGGTAATCAATCCATTTTCCCATAGTCTAGTGATTAAAAGGAAGGTTCTAAGCCACATGGCCAGGGTTAAAATCATGCATCCAGCATTTACGAGCTGTGTGACCTTGGGCAAGCAATTTAACTCATCTGTTCCTCAGTTTCCCTCATCATAAAGTGGTAATACCAAGCATATCTCTCTAATGGGATGGTTATAAAGATTAAATAGGTTAATACCATGCAAGCCCTCAGAGCTATATTATACAAAGTAAGTGCTTGATAAAGGTTAGTATAATTCCATGACTACTACTAGTATTCATAGGAGTAAGCAAATAGCCAGTCCCTAACTATGAAAAGTGTGCAGGGTAGCCATTGAAGTAAGAAAAAAAAGATCATCTCTTCTGAATAAATATTTTCCGTAATATGTCCCTAGGAACACATTGTCTGCAAAAGATGTTAATAGGAGTTCTGAGTTACAGGGTACCACAGTCGTAAATATTTGGGAAACTTCTCCTCTTGTAGATTTATGATACACATTAGTATTTTAACATTATAGGTTCTGCCGGAGCCTGGAGTAGAGAAGGTAATTTGACTTTGTTTAATCCAGTTTGTCCCAAATGTGTGTGAGCACAGAACCCTTGCTGAGGGTCGGTCTGTGTGTGTGCATGGGGGTCGGGGGTGGGAGGCTGGCGGTGAAGGTGGTTGTTATTGCTGTGCTTTGGTTGTTTGGAACACCTATTAATCCCTCTAGCAACCGATGTTTCCTCTCTAGGGCACACTTCGGGGTAGTACTCACATTTAACGTGCATATGAGGATCTGATTAAAATACAGATTCTGATTCAGTAGGTCTGGGGTGAGGCCTGTGATTCTGCGTTTCTAGCTAATTCCCTGGGGTTGCTGCTGCTGCTGCTGCTGGCCTGCGGGCTGCACACTGAGTAAAGAGGCTTTTGGAAGTACTCTTGTGGTGACAAGAAAAGGACACATGGAGACCTTCAGAAATTTTCACAGTTACACCACAGGGGCAGAAGATAGCCTAATAGAGAGGCTCACAGTCTAGACTGCACATCAGAATTACGTGGAATAATTGGGGAAAGAAAACTCCACCCCCCGGAATTCAGATTTAACATGTTGGGAGAGAGGGCCCCAGATATTGGTGTTTTGTTGTTGTTGTTGTTTGTTTGTTTGTTTGTTTGTTTTAACCTCCATAACCTTTCCAAGTGAGTCTAATGAATAGACAGGGTGAAGAACTGCTGGCTTAGTGGGTAGTGGGTTTTGTTTATTTCTGGAGTCCAGGCCTGGTTCTAAGTCCCGGCTCCAAATTAGCAGGTAACTTTTAGTATCTTAGTTCAATTCTCCGTGTCACCATTTCCCCATTTGTAAAAGGGGGCAATATGGGACCTCAGAGAGTCTTTGCAAGGATTAAGGGATATGTTCATGAACTGAAAGCATCATTTCTAACACATTGTAAGAGCTCAATAAATGTTCATTGTAAAGACAATTACTGTAATCATTGTTATTGTTACTTGATAAACAGAGAATCTTAGGTCATTTTCTTTCTTTTTAAATCTGACCGAGATACTGCAATGGTTACAAGCTAAAAACCAGATAAACATACATTTACTTTCTTAATAAATGGAGAACAGTTTTAAGGGTACTGTAATGGGAGAGCCCATTTTCAGCCTAAGCTTCCCCCAACAAGTATTCATTTAGGCTGTGATCTCTGTGAAACAGGCAACCAACTGTTTTTTTGTGTGTATGTATGTGGCACCAGTGCTGTTGTTTGCATGAATATATGATGATACCTATACCAAGTGGAGACATGTCAACTTAGGTCTGTACACACTGGTTTATTTTTGTGGCTAGACATAATAAGACAATGATAATAAAGAACTGAGAAGTACCATGTTTTCCATTATTGTATTTTTATCCAGTGTTGGTTCCTTTTTTAATTATAGAAGTAGACAGCTGAGTCTCATTCCTTATTTTTTCTAAAATCAGATGTGTCCCCTGCTCTTTTCCACTATTCCACTCATATACCATCTAAAATTACATAACTTTTTATTTTCCTACATGGTTTATTTCCTTCTCTTCTTGTGCTCTACCCAACTTCCTACTTCCACTGTGGTCTGTGATCCTTATGAGTTTACTTATGTAATTTCCACTTTTCACCTTAATTGAGTCACCTTCACATTGGACTATTGGTTTGTGATTTGGGTGACAGAAGATGGGGTCTGTATGTTTTTATCTCTTATAATAATCGTGTGAATAAGGGTTTAATAATTTTCAGGTTGTTCCATGATGAATATTCATATATATTGTCTTCAAGGTCGATAGCTATCTTATAAAGTAGTGTAAGGAAGTAGATTCCTATCCTATTTCTCCTTCTGGGAAAGGAGGAAAACAGTACCTGCTTCCCTCACTGCCATCCCACGAAGATATAAAGATGCTCGAGAGAACATTTGAAAGAACTTGACAGATGCCCTTGGAGAGAAAGCATTACTTTACTCACTGGTGTTTTGAATATCATGAGAGTTTGAATTACGAATGAGTACATCCGAGCACATAATCGGTTAAGGACACTTTCAGACTCATTGTGGACACTGCTCACAGGCAGAATTGATTGTGCGACTCCAATCGCTAGAGCCATGGGGATATCAGACACACCTACATCCATCTAATTCAGGAAGGACTTGAAATCGCTCCTCATTTTCAGGGCTCAAAAAACCAGAGCTTTTTCACATTCACCCTGAAGATGGAGCCATATAACATTTTGGATACTTTACGATTTTAAAATTAATAACTTTGAATTGACTTTGTTTTGAGGATCTTCTTTTTCCCTTATATATGAGGATTGTTTCCCAACAAACAAACAAAAAAAGAGTGTTAGAAATATTTGGTTATGGTCATGGCAATCTGGGCACCAGTCTGTGACCTTCCCCGTATTTACGGAGGTCATTTTTCTTGTTTCCTTTTGTTCCCCCTCTCTGTGGATACAGGAAATTAAGTATTTAAGTATTTTCCAAATATGTTTCAGATTCTCATCATTGATGGCTGGCTGCAAATAAAAAGCATATTTTAAAAGCAATGTACAAGAAGGAATATGTTTATTTCAGGTGCCCTTGTATTGGCCTTCAAATTTGATTTGAATCTGGAATCTTTGAGTCAGGAGGATCCTAGGGGACATCTGATCTTCCTTCTCATGTGGTCCCTTAAGACTCTTATTTATATACTTCTGTTAGTTGCTATGGCTGGATTAAACTGTCTGTGATTAATTATATAATTCCCAAATCTAACCTTAATTGATCTCTTTAACAATGACTTGTCTTTTTCCACTTGTAAATGAAGGTAAAGTAGATCTAGATTGGCATTTCCTGTCATTAAGGATCCCTCAGTTCTCATAGTTGAGCATCTTCAAATGAAGAAGGTAATGCCTACACCAAATTAGGGGTCAACATATTTCGCTTAGAACATCAGTTGTCTGTACGAGGAAGGACAGAAGGAATGTAGATGCCAGGCCATCTGGAGATGGGTCGGACACAGGTGAAACATCATGATACATGGTAACAGCAGCAGTGGAAGAATAGCTGTCTTACTACAAGGAGGGTGGAAGTGGATAGAAATCTAGGAAGCCATATAGAGCAGGGTACCCCTAGAGCAACTGTTGGACAACTTATGGTTGTATTAGAAGAGAAGTGGGCACCACATGGGGGTTTTTCCTCCTTTACTTGTTCAGGACTGAGGTCCTCTGACTCTGTGATTATGATGCAGGGATTTCTTTCTTTTTTTTTTTTTTTAATTTATTTATTTGTTAAAGAGAGAGAGCGAGCGAGCACAGGCAGACAGAGTGGTAGGCAGAGGCAGAGGGAGAAGCAGGCTCCCCGCTGAGCAAGGAGCCCAATGTGGGACTCGATCCCAGGACGCTGAGATCATGACCTGAGCCGAAGGCAGCTGCTTAACCAACTGAGCCACCCAGGCGTCCCATGATGCGGGGATTTCTTAAGAACAGCTTTTAGTGGCACTTTCACTTTACTTTCTGGGAGACTGGATCCCAGTTCCCTCTCCCATGTCACTTGTGCCTGCAGCTGGGGCCATTTGATCTTTTTAGGTAGCCTTCATCTTATGAAGGACCAGTTCTAACCTTAGGAGAGGTGTTAAGTGCTGGAGACTCCATTTTGGAATCCTCTGATGCCTTGGATGTGGGCCATCGTTTAGGGGCTGAGCTCCAGCATCCACCTCATCTCATAGTCTGGAGCCTTGCCTTGGAGGCTTAGAGGCTGTGGTGTGTTGCCCACTAATGTTTCAGTCCCATAGTCTGTATGGCAGCCACAACCACAACAACTACCACCACCACCGCCACAACTATTATTACTAATGCTGCTACTTCTTTCTCCTCCTCTTCCTCCCCCTTCTCGTATGATTATTGTTGTTATTATTGTTATTTTTAAACATGTATGTCTATGAAGCAAATTAACCCAAAGCTTAATGTGTCAAAAACAGAGACATTTATTAATGTTCATAGTTTCTATGGTCAGAAATTAGAGAGCTGCAGAGTTGGGTTTCACAATTTTATATGATACCAGCTACATCTCTTTTGTAGATGCCCTTTATAAAGGTGAGGTACTTCCCTTCTATTCCTAGACTGTTGTGTTTTCCTAATCATGAAAGGATCTTGGCTTTTGTCAAATTCTTCATCGCATCTATTGAGATGCTCACGTCATGTTGTCTTTCATTCTGTTATTGTCACATATTGCATTGACAGATTTTCATATGTCATGGTTGAAAATTCTTTTTATGTGTTGCTGGATTTGGTTTGCTAATGTCTTGAGAATTTATTGTGTCTATATTGATAATGGATATTATATTTGTCTTGTGATATTTTTGTCCAGTTTTAATGTCAGGATAATATTGACCTCACTAAACGAGTTGGGATGTATTAGCTACTCTTCCATTCTTTTGGAAGAGACTTAAAAGGGTTGTTAATTCTTTGAGATTAAGGTACAAATCACCAGCAAAGCCACCTTGTCCTGGGTTTTTTCTTTGTAGGAAGTTTTTTGTTCCCTGATTCAATTTCCGAACTTGGTATAGGTCTGTTCAGATTTTCTCTCTCTTGATTTTTATAGTTTGTATTTTTTGAGGAATTGTTTCCTTTTATCCTGGTTATTTGATTTTCTTAAAAACAACAACAACATGCAGTTGCCCATAGTATTCCTATATCCCCTTTTTATTTTATTCTTACTTATTTTTTTTTAAGATTTTATTCATTTATTTGACACACACAGATCACAAGCAGGCAGAGAGAGGAGGAAGCGGGCTTCCCGCCGAGCAGAGAGCCTGATGTGGGGCTCGATCTCAGGACCCTGGGATCACGACCTGAGCCAAAGGCAGAGGCTCCAAAACTGAGCCACCCAGGCGCCCCTTATTCTTACTTTCTGTTTTGAATTCATCATTTGGATACTTTGATTCTTAATGTGATTTTTTCCCTCCGTTCTTTGACCAGACTTACAATAATGTTTTGAGGGGTGCCTAGGTGGCTCAGTCAAGTTGAGCTTCTAACTGCTCGTTTTGGCTCAGGTCATGATCTCAGGTTGTGAGACTGAGCTCTGTGACGGGCTTTGCGCCCAGCAGGGAGTCTGCTTGAGATTGTCTCTCTCCCTCTCCTTCTGCCCCACCCCAGCTCATGAGCTTGCTCTCTTGCTCACTGTCTCTCTCTCAAATAAATAAATAAATCTTTTTTAAAAATAGTAATGTCTTGAGGCCCTTTTCAGCTAAATCCAGCATCTGGTGATGTTCACAGATAGTATCTATTGACTGCTTTTTCCTTGAGTACTGGTCACAATTTCTTATTCTTCACGTGTCTCTTAATTTTTTACTTGGAAAATAGATATTCAGATATCAATGTAGCAACTCTGATTCTGGTGTTCCCCAGATAGTAATTGTTCCTGCTGTTTTTGTTGTTTGTTTCTTTGTTTATAAACTTGTCTGGGCTAAAGCTGTGAAATCTCTTTCCCCCCTGGTATGGGGCCACTGACATCTTTGTTCATTTCTTGTTTTTGTTGTTGCTATTGTTCTGCTTCTTTTGTTTTAACCCTTGGTTTCCAAGGGCTTTCTCCATTGTCTCTGTAGCTTAACAGCCGGCCAGAAACTGAACTAAGGCTGTGTTTCAGCACCTTGAACAATAAGAAGTCTACTGTCCTCTGTTCATAGGTCTGTGTAGGGAAGTGTATCTAGTGTTCAGGTCATTTTCAAGTCTTCCCAAGTGTTTACATTCCGCTGGGCCCTTTTACATTGCCACTTTATTGGCGCACTGTCTCAAGATCAGTCAGGAATATTTGAATAGCATAGGCCTTCTCCAGGCTTCAGTGAACTGTACAGGGTCTCAATTTGGAATATGCTTGCCCCAGCCACAATCTCAGGCCATTTATGCTGTTGGCTTTTCCAGTGGTGCTGCTGGATTTAGTCACTGTTCTCCATTTCACATCAAATGAGCCCTTTTTGACCGTGGCAGTAATGCTGCCAGTACTCACAGCCTGCCCCAACCAGGCAGAGACTTCATGCTAACTGGGGATGGGAGCAGCCCCATCTAGAACACCAAAGATTCCCATTGTTACTACCTGAAGCCCAGTAGTTTTTCAGGTAAATGCTTCTCCGATTGTTGTCTTTGGTTAATTTGGAGAGTGTAGAAATGTTGTTTTGTGGTGGTTTGGTCAATTTTGTCTAGCTTTATACTTACTTTTTTTGGAAAAAGGATTTGCTGGCCTCCTCAGTGAGCCATAGCTGGTAGTTCTGACCATTTTAATGTGCATTTGCATCCTGTAATCCAGCAAAGGGCACAGCATACTGGAAAGTCTTGTTTAAAAATAGTAATTATTAAAAAAAATAGTAATTATAGTTTGTGACTATATTTATTGTGAGAAAGACAAATCCCCATGTGTTGATGTGAGAGGTCTCATTTTTGGGACCATTTGGGATTTTCCTTAAAGTTTTTCCAGTATACTGGTTAGGAGGTGGGAACTTTGGAAGGTGCTTATGTCATGAAGGTGGGGGTCTCCTGAATGGGATTGGTGTTCTTATAAAAGAGACCTGAGAAATCTCCTTTGAGCCTTTCCACCATGGGAGGTCACAGTGAGAAGAAGGCCATCTGTAAGGAAGCAGGTTCTCACCAGACACTATGTCCAATCTGGTCTTGGACTAGTTAGTCTCCAGAACCATGAGAAATACATTTCTATTGTTTATAAGCTACATAGTTCATGATATTTTTGTTATAGGAGCCTAGAAGGACTAAGATAGTAGGCCGCACTAGCTGTATTTAATCAACGCACAAAATCTTGAGGTGTCACATAATTAAGATTTATGCCTTGCTGTCATTGTGATATGATGAAAATTGGGTTTTTTCCTGGGTATAGGCTTCTTCTAGATCTTCTAGATGACTCGATCATCTTGGAATGCTTTTGGTTCAAGCCTCATGGATAGGGAGAGAGAACTTGGGAATAATGTGGAATGTTTCCTGGAAATACTTTATACCATCTCTAATCCCACTGCATTGGCTAGAGCTGTCACATGGTCCTGTGGGGACACAAAGGAGCCTGGGAAATGTGGTCTTTCCATGTGCCAAGGAAGACTCTGAAAATATTTGATGAATAGGGACTGTTGCATTTCTACTCTCACTTTTTGGAGGTCCTATTACGGTTAGTATCCTTATTCTGTGGAAAGGAAAACTGGGACACAGAGATGGTGAATAACTCGCCCAAGATGTGTTCTTTTAAGTAAGTTACTGGAGGATTAGATACTGGAAATAGTATTTATTGACTTCTAATCCAGTGTTGGTTTTGTTTTCCTTAACTTTACCCTTCTACTTTTACAAAGCATTATTTTTAATTGACATAGATTAAGATACAGCAAAATAATTTTAGAAAAATTAGAAAGACCTACTTATAATTCCACCAACCACTTCTGATTATTTTTACTGTATGCATGTTCTTTATGGATATATGTTACATGTTCAAGTGGTTATGTGCATTTTTAAAAATTCTTGTTTTCAACATATAAACATTATTCACAAGTCTGCCCTTTTCTAATTATTTTGATTCCTATGTAGCATTTTACTGAGTGGATCTAATATTTACTCAGCCGTTCTCCTATTAGCAAATGTGTAAGTTGTTTCAACTCATTTAAACCTATATACCTCAGTACGAGCTAACCATTACTTTAAAATAGTATTTATTGTAATAAAAGCTAATTAGGTTGGATATTCTGACTACCTCTGAACATTTAGGAAAGCTCTTAGTTAAATGGTATAGCCTTTAACTTATTTCTTTTATGTTTCTTTCATGTGCATATAGTGAAGCCCTGTTTTTATATAATTCTTTTTTAATGAAAATATTTAGCTTTTGAAAAATAAAATAAATTCTAAAAAAGATTTGAATGAACCTCTTAATATAGTTTACTCTCAATGTAATATAATATTTCATTGAAATTTGTTCATACTAATTTATTAGTGAGGGATGAAGGAAGAAAGGAAACTCAGAAGTGTCAGATTATATATATTAATTCACTGACTAATATTGTTGAGCACTCCCTAAATTCCTGGCAATCTTTTAGAAACTGAAGATATATCATGAAAAATGAAAACAAAAAACAAATTTCTTTTCCTCAAGAAACTTTTGGTGTACTAGGGGTGGGGAGAATATGGGAAACACAGACTTACATATAAATAAATGACATATAATGTCATTGCCTTGAAGAAAAACAAAACAAGGCAAGGAAAATAGAATGTGATAGACATTTGGCTGGATATTGCTTGTTTTGTTCACAGTGAAGAGGTTGGTATGACTGGAGTGGGGGCAATGAGAGACACAAGAATTGTTCTGTATGACATCAGAGAATTCGTGGGGGGCTAGCTCATTGTAGAGCTTTGAAGATCATGGTATGAACCTAGGATTTTTCTTTGAGCAAAGTGGAAGCTATTGGAGGATACAGAGCAGAGGGACAGCATGACATGCACATTTTAAAGAAATACTCCTTTTATTGGACGGAAAATACATGTGAAGCAAGGTAGAAGCAGGGAGTTCAGTGTTGGGGGTAGGGAGCATTATTAAAATCATCCAGGTGAGAGATGACCAGGTTGGTAGAAATGCAGGTGTGAGAAATGGCCAGAGTTTGCATATATTTCAAAAGAAGATACAGCATGATTAGGTAGGGAACTGTGGGATGTGCAAAAGAGAGGAGTCAGTGGTTTCTACAGGTATTTTATCCTGACAGTTTGGAAATGGAAGCACTATTTATTCCCAAGATGGATTGCAAAAGGAGCAGATTTTCATGGAGGGGAAGAAGGAAGGAGAGAGTGAATTCGAGAAGAGGGAAGAATTGCGAGTTCATGCTTGGACATACTCAGCATGAGACCCTGATTGATTTTCAAGGAGAGATATCAAGGAAACAGTTGGTTCTTTGAGTCTGGAGAACAAGGAAGAGGTTTGGCATGGAGATGCAAATTTAGGATTCTCCATCTTATAGATGGTATTTGATGCCTTTAGACAGGACAAGATCACACCCCATCACCATGTGCACATGTCATAATATATGCAACATTAAAAAAATATATTTCTCGTGTGACTCCACTTCCCCTCCATCTGCCACCCTGTTTCTCTTTTCTCTGATCTCCTTTGCACAAAACTCCAAAATAAAATGTGTCTATATTTGCTATCATTTTTTTTCCTCGTTCTATTCTCTCTTGAATTCATTCCAAGGAGGCTTCCCTCCTGCCTACCTTCTGGGTGATCTTATCCTGTCACAAGGCGTTCAATACTGACAATAAGCTGATTATCTCCATTTTACAATGAAGAAACTGAAGTTCGGAGAGGTTAAGGCCACTTGAGTATTCAATAGCAGAACTTAAACCATAGCCTTGCTTTACTGTCTGCAGCCTGCCTCTTTCCACAGTGTACTTCTCGACCAAACAGCATAGTGTTTGCAAACAGGGTCTTGAAAGGAGATTGGCTTCATTGCCACTTTGCACCGAACATGTTACAATTTCCTTGTAATTATCTAAATAGAATACAGTATCTCACCCCCAATCAACGTATGGGTTTAAATTGTTTATGCCTACTTCTTTATAAGAAATAAAACTTGTGGACAGACTGTGGACTTGATACTGTGCTTTATTTTAAAGCATTGTAATTTCATAGAAATCATTTAATCTTTTAAAAACATATGATACTGATGTGGTTGGTGAACGTGAGTATAGGGGGCCGGAGGAGGTTTGGGTCTTCTTTCCTTGACATCCTAAATAGTAGGGAAGACCCGTGCCTTTCAGAGAAGGGCAACAGGATGTGTTATCTTCCTCGGAGCTATGGACAGACAGACCCGCATCTTTATGGCCTAAATAGTTGTGACTTAAAGTCGATCTTGTATTGCTCTGGCGTTATTATTTCTCTGTCTTCCTTGGATATTTGTTCCCTGCAGGAGAAGTACGAAGATCTCCCAGGGGACTTGAACAATATTTGTTCTGACATGATCGTGTCTTTGTATGCACTCATTTTGGCTGAGATCTTAGAGACAGGACAGAATGATGCCTTAGAAACCAAATGTGGTGAAATGCTTTTAACCGTTCATCAGTTCATCATGGCAGGTCTAAAATCTACTCTTTTCTAGATTAATTCATTCAAATATACACTGAGTGGTAGCTCAGGATTAGAGAATGATTTTAGGTGATAATTTGCTTACCAAAGGAATTTGGACTGAGTTTGAAGAGGGAGAGTGTGTGAATTGTCAGAAATCTAGAGGCAGGGACTGTTACATGCAGAGGCATGAATGCAAGAACAAAGCCATTGTCCATATGGGACGTAAAGGTACTTAGTTGGTTGAAGAGAAGACTGCACAAAGAGATACTGGGTTGGAGAAGATTGTGGTAGAGAGAATGACTAGAGAACTATGAGGTCCTGGAGCAGAACTGGAGTGTGGAGAGAGGAAGCTTATTGTAGACCATGTCATAGGCTGCATTTGGATGGGTTATGAATCAGTGAGAGGAGAGACTGGAGTCAGGCAGCATGATGGAAGCTGATGTCTGTGATGGCTGTGTCCGGAGGTGATGCTGACCTGGTCTAGAGAAGGGGGGCAATGAGCATGGCACTCCTGGTGCTGATGAGGAGTGGAAGGGAGATGGGGGAATAGATCAGTCTTCCGAGTGCTTGATCTTAGGTTATAGCACAGTACCCCAAGGAACATGGGGGTATACGCTGGTGTGCAGCAGGCCCTGAGTTGGGGAAATCTAGTCTTCACTCCAGTACTGAAATGATTCACAGCCCGGGCTACTCCTTCGATGTTCTCGCACCTTACTTTCTCATTTATTAGGTAGCACAAGTGAAGTACATTGACTTAATATCCATCTGGCATGTTTTTGTTTTTTTTTTTTTTAAAGATTTTATTTATTTATTTGACAGAGATCACAAGTAGGCAGAGAGGCAGGCAGAGAGAGAGGAAGGGAAGCAAGCTCCCTGCTGAGCAGAGAGCCCGATGCGGGGCTCGATCCCAGGACCCTGGGATCATGACCTGAGCTGAAGGCAAAGGCATAACCCACTGGGCCACCAAGGTGCCCCATCTGGCATGTTTTTTTGAGTATCAGTTTTTGTGCACCAGGTAGAGAGGATGTAGTGGTACACCAGAAACCCCTTTATGATAGATTCACAATAAAAAGTCATTCTCATGTTTTGCCCTGAGTGCCTGGATGGGGACAACATAGGATGCCATGGGACTACCTAAGGGAGATCAAGAAAACCATTCTGCCATCCTGAGGAAGTAACTCAGGATGAGAGTAGGAATTTTAGTGGAGAGAAGAGTTAGTTCAGGCAGTATGAGGAAGAAGGAAGAGTAGAACAGTGGAGTGGGCTAAGGTGCTGGTTTGAACAGAGGCCCACGTGTGAGCAAGCAGAGACACTGGGCAAGGGCCCATACGGGAATGAAAGGGGTGTAGGTGGAGAAGGGAAAGGCAGCAGTCACACCGCCCAGCATCTCCTCCACCATCTAAATGGTGGGAACTTTGGGCATAATTGTCAACAAAGGGATAACTTGATCCCACATGCACTGTAAGATTCCTCTGCTTCGTTGTGGAAAACAGATTGGAGGAGATCAAATGAGAACCAAATGTACCAGTTTGGAGATGTTTATGTGAATCCAGGCTAGAGATCAGGGCACAGGTGGTACCAGTGGGAACTGAGAAAATAGATGGGTTTAATTCATATTTAGGAAGTGAAATATACTTTGCTTGGTGACTGCTGTGGGTATGATGGCAAAATGGGCGGCAGTGGAAGATGGGGAAGGTGAGGGCATGTCTAGATAACGTTAATACATGTTTGGCACGTGGAAGTCAGCTTCTGTCTCGGGATCCGGTACTTCTTAGAAAGTTACTGATATTAAGAATTTTGCGTGTGTGTGTGTGTGTGTGTTGAATTTGAACTATTCTCATTTCACCATAGTAAATCTTCCAACACATATGTGCTTATAATACATACATATATATGTGTGTGTGTGTGTGTGTGTGTGTGTGTATATATATATATATATATATATATATATCCATTTATACTTGTATCTCACATACACTCACAAATACACATCTGGAATGAAATACACCGAAACATTAACAGTGGTTATCTCAAGGATGCAGACTGTGGGCGATTTATTTTTTATGCTTCGCTCTCTATTTGTCTAATTTTCTACCATGAGAAAAAAAAAGTTCTTCCTCCCTAAGACCAAGAAACAATTAAAGGTTTGAGGAGAAATATATCTGCCACTATTGATTTTGTTTTAACAAAAAAAGGTGGCTAAACCCAAAATACAGTCTTTATAAACCTGGCTGGCAATTCCTTCCCTGATGTTATTGTCTATTTCAGACAAAGAAAAGAGGTGTATGATCCCAAAACCTTCGGCTGTGAGGAAAACAAAATGAAGATCAATATATTTTGTCCCTGCTTATATTTTCTGCTAACTCCTTGTTTCCCGGCTACCAGAGTGCTATCAACTTCAGTAACTAAATTAAAAACTGTAGAGCTGTGAACAAAGAAATCTTGGAAATAATGAGACTAACCCTGCATGAAGTGGAGGAAAAGTATATATAAGGGGCATATTATGGTGTGCCTGCATTGTTCTTATCTATAAATGCAAATCAAAATGCAGACTTTCCTAATACTGAGACTTGAAGCACATATAATTCACTTTTTTTTTTTTTTGCCCAAATATATAAATTTCATGTTGCCAAAGTATTATTGGGGCAAGAGAGCAATTTGATTTTCTTTTACTAAGGGATCTGGAATAAAAGAGATTGAGAGGAAGTTTGGTGAGCCAAAACCAAATGAGACCCCATGCGCAATGCAAAACAAGGCTAGTCAATCCTGAAACATTTTAACCCGTTTATTTATCTAACCCAGCATGGACCTGGGCACACATATTAAGAATCTTCCATGTTCTGTGTGGTTTTCGATGACCTCCGAAAACTACCTGTGACGTTCTGCATCACGGAATGGTTCCATTTTCCATCTGTTGTCGTGCAATTGTTTTGTTTACCAGCAGCTGTCAGATGGATATTATAATGAATGCTTTCGTAGCAAATGTTATAAAACCAAATATAACAAGTGTTTGGGATGAAGCTGATAGCACAGGTGGGGATACAGAGTGACTACAAAGAGACTGGAAATGGGGCTTTCTCATCTGTATCAGGAAACCGTGCATTGAGAGGTGTCTCATGCGCTGGTTCACAAGTGCCGAATTCTGCCAACTCAAAATAAACTTCTCAGTTGTTCATGCAGTGTTGCCCACATCATTGGTCACAGGGAGCTCTTTGGTTGCTCAGAGTCATTCTGACTTTGCTTTTTCAGAGGCATTATGCTCATCCGTTAGCTAGGTATGGTCCTATGTTCATGTGCAAACATACCACTTTTTGCACGTGTTAAAAAGCTGGCCCCTGCATTACCTTGTTCTGGCCCCAGAGTCTGCTATGGGGCTTAGGAAGGTGAGCATTAATAATCATCTCCTCCCTGTGTTTTGATGCCCCTGTGGCAAGACCACACTTTGAGGACTCCTTGCCTTAGCATGAGCGCTCGCTGCTCTCCTTCCATTGCTTATTTTTGAATTGCCCATAGGGACAGTACAGTTAGCACAGTTAATTCACTCAACCACCACTTCCAAACTATTCCTGCTCTCCTCACCAGTAGAAGGGTGTGTTTGGACCCCAAAGGAGAGGGATGAAGCGAGCAGAAAGGCAGAAAGAATCTGGTGATTCTTCTCTCCTTACACCCAGGACTCTGGGGCCATCAATCTGCCTGCACCCACCATGCTTGCTGGAGGCTGGGAGGTAGCCGAGGTATCGAGGCCCTCAAAACCACAGGGCTGGGGTTGGCCTCCTTACTCCAGTTGTTGGGGATATTGTAAGCCATGACCTGGTACCAATAGATGTGGGCCACAAAGGATGGTGTGTTGCATTTTTGGGGAAGATTTTTAAAAAATTTTTAAAGTAATCTCTACACCCTACACGGGGCTCTAACTCACAACCCTGAAATCAAGAGTCACCTGCTCTACCAGCTGAACCAGCCACGCGCCCCAGCCAGTTGCATTTATTTGAGGCCTCATTTCCCCATTCCCCAGGATTTTGTCTCTCTAGTTGTTGTTAAGAAAATCTCATCCCTAGAGTACATGCTTTCCACCAATAAATTGGTATATATACCACACTCCTTTTTTTCCTGTGAAATGAAAGAGAAATATTTTGTGTCTGTGTATTTGTGTACTATTATTATTATTATTATTATTATTATTATTTGCTCAAACTCAGAGGAGGGAGAGAAAACCATAACAGGTCTAGAGCCTGGATCTGTTTTTTTTCTTTACACCCTGGGCCCAAAAAATGTGTTTGTGAAATTCTCGATGAATACTCCAGGGCTTCAAATTCTGGAGATGTTGAGTGAGTGAGTAAATAAATGCACGGACAGCCATTTGGATGAATCTGTTTTTCTTCAATGTCTCAGTTTTGTGACCTTGAGCTCACAAAGTTAGTATACCCAAGAGAACACTGAGGAGTACTGTTCAGTGTATGTACTGTGCCGCGTAATTCCTGTAATGTAGACACCATATGGGGTACGGGATCCACAGGTAACTGCAGTGTTAGGTTTGCAGGCCCTGGGGTCCTGACACTTGTGTTTGAGTCCTGGCTTCATGCACCTGACCATGAGACCTGCAACAAATGCTTTAATTTTCTAAGGGTGATAATAGGACCTACCCCATTGGGTTGTTTTGAAGTTTAAATGAGAAAAACCTATGTAAAACTATCAGCACTGTGCCTGTAACATATAAACATGTGATGAATGATCAATGGCATTAGAATTATTCTTATGTACCTTACATTTTGCTTTTGGGGAACACACACCTGCCAATTTCCCCTACCAAAGATGTGCCTTGACTTCGTTGTTGTTGGTCCTACCCTCAAAATTATTCAGCCATGTGCCATAAGGCATATTGCACAAAATATGGTGCTCAGAATATCATGGCTTATATATTTTATCTTGCTGGCAAGGATTCTAAAAGGTTTAAAGCTTAAATTAGAGCGCACATGTACACTGAGTTGGGAGAAGGCGCCATATGCCTCTCCATCTTGTGTGTGGTATGACTGGAAGCCAGAGGGAATGACAACACACTAGTGGCTCCAGCCAAAACTTGAGCCAGCAGCCTAAATCCAGATCAGGCAACATCTCTGGCTCTCCTAGTTCTGTCGGTTTATGCATTTGACCTTGACAGCCAAGGTCTGAGCAGTTCCTCTTCGCTTTCTGTCATTAATCAGTCCTCAAGCATCTTCTAAACAGACAGCTTGGTTGGATTGAATAATGTGCCTGTGTTTTCTCATCTGATACAAGCATGAGTTAAACTGGAGTCACCTCCACTGGTGAACTTGGATATCAGGCTAGGGCAGGATTTTCAAGTGGAACCTTACCTGAAAATATCTTGCTAATTGGCTGTTAATGTTGTCCTCTTGCTACCATGGTGCCTGCAATTATGATAACCTACTGTTTCAAGTTTTCTGTTAGAGAGGAAATTGTTACTGGAGGAGGGGAAGGGATGACATTTACTTTTAGTGGCAGGTGAGGCCAGATTTGGACTTTGAGTCACTCTTGAGAATTTGAAGGTGGCACATAGCACTGCATCCCAGGAAGCATATTATGGTAGAAGATATTAATCATGTCCCCCTTTGTGATTGCCATGCATTTTTAAGGTTATAAATGTACCATGTAAAGCATACTTTAGAGGATAGGAAAAAAAACTCATATTGTATAGAAAAACACATAGTTGCTAGAAATATGGGTAAGAGAACAAGAATCATCTGTAATATTTTACATGGTTCAAAATACAATTTCTGATGCCTTTTACAGTGCTTTAGAGTTTTTAAAGATGTTTTTATTTAACAAACTGGAAACTCATGCCAGATAGTTTTCATGTCTTACTAAAATTCTTATGGAAATTCATGACAGAGCTTTTCCTGGAATGCAGATATCCTAACTCTTGGTTCTGAGAATTTTCCACTAGATCAATATAACCTCCTAGCAGAAAGATCGTGATTTGAGGAGAGAAGAATCATCTTTTGTAATTAAGCCACTGCTAAGCTGACATAGTAACAAAGGAATTAGTCTCAGGCTTGGAATTCTGTAAATAGTTTTTAAGACAGAATGGCATTAAACAGCATCCAGGGAGTTGAAGAAGAGGCAGGGGATGATGCCATTTAGATTACTTCTGGGCTTGTTTTTTAGCACTGAAGAATTCCACATTGCATCCCATTCGCTCCCCTCTAGCAGTCACTCATCCTCTATGTCTTCTTCCCCACTGCAGTTTGGGTTAGAGGACGTCAGTGCTAATAATACAGTGAGATTTTCCCAGAACACTTCTTAGGACCAGTCTTTGGGTGTTGGGAAAACATTCTACTCCATTAACTATGGGATGGTGTGCACTTACCTGTGTCATTGTGGTTTGGAGATGGGCTTGGCATTTTGTCCTCTGGAGTAACAGCCAGTAAGATGAGTAATATTATTCTTAGTTCTAGTTCCATTTTTCTTTCTTGTCTTTATTTCATCTCTTCCTCCTCTCTCATTTCCTCCTTCTTCTGTCCTTCCTTTTCTCTCTTTGCTTCTCTTTCTCTCTAATACACACATGCATATTTACACACACTTTTACCTATCTATTAAATTAAAATAAAACATACCAGTGTTTAATGAGGACTGCTACTGAACACTTTCTTATAACTGATAATAGATGCTCTCTGGTACCCAAAACACAGAGATGCGGTAATGGAGAACCAAATTCGTATCTTGACTCTATCATGTACCAACTGGGTATGTGCTCTAGACTTTGTCTGTTTTGTGTTATATAAATTGGGAATGATAACAGTATCTTTCTCATAAGGTTGCTAGAATGATTAACTTAGATTATATATAGGAATTGTTTAGCACAGGGACTGATGGATTAAAAGCTTTGAGTGATCATTGTTAATAGAAGACATTTTCATTGGATTCCATCTTATAAGATGTAGGACTAGAGGTAATATCTCATAAGAGACTGGCAATCTTTAAACAGTATTTCCTACTCGAACTGAATTAAAGGTCTTAACTTGGTGCATTGGAACTGGTAGCCAGGAAACATTCCATTTATCTGATGGTATGAAATTTTTGTTTATTTTTGTTCCATGAGAAATTGTATAATTAAAGCCATTTTTTATTTACTTTCTTAAGATTCATTTCTAGTTCACTAATGGACTTAATGATTTCAATGCTGATGAGTCCTCTTGGCGAGGCAGTTGGTCCACCCCATCTTCTTACCTCTTCTTAGAAGAAAACTCCATCCAAGGCTTCAGCAGGTTTCCCAATAGACTGTAGATCCCCTCACTGGCAGCAGCTGATTTGACTGGGGGAGACATGAGTAGGGTTGGCCAGTCAGATGATCTCTTCCTAGAAGTTAAGAATTTTGACACAGCCCAGTGGTCATATGCTCTTAAAAAAAAAAAAAAATAGTGACAAAGGTAATAGGAAATGGACCCTAGGAAGAGGGGCTAACTAAGATTGGGAGGGAAGACAGACATCACTATTTACTGGCTTGGACTTCACTTAATCCAGAGAACCTCAATCTTGTCATTTGCAAAGCAAGAGTAGTACCAGGGGATAACTTATGAAAATCAAAATGAACATGCTGAGGCAGGTGAAATATTGAGCAGTGACTTTAACACAGTAAGTGTTAAAAACATTGTGAATTGTATCCAGCCCTTAACCAACCACTATCTGGTTGTTAACTGACTCTTACAGTAAAACCACCCCTGCCTTTGGGCAATTTGAAATGTTTCCTTCCGTTTCCTTCCCTAACATATAATGTATTATTTGTTTCAGGAGTACAGGTCTGTGAATCATCAGTCTTACACAATTCACGGCACTCACCATAGCACATACCCTCACCAATGTCCATCACCCAGCCACCCCTTCCCTCCTCCCAGCAACCTTCAGTTTGTTTCCTGAGATTAAGGGTCTCTTATGGTTTGTCTCCCTCCCCTGTCCCATTGAAATGTTTTCTTTTTTATCCTATCTGGTTTGATACTGCAGATTGTGTCTTTCTTCTCAAAGCTCTGTCCTCCTTTGATTACCTAGTACACTTTCCACCTCTTTGTCTATGTGGGTTTTGTTTGTTTTTGCTTTTTCCATGTCTCCACGCCCTGCTTACCTAAGTGAACTTGCTGTCCAAGGTCCTGACCTGTCTCTGGTTCCATCTGTTTTCTCATAGCCACCAGCTCCCATTTGTTGAGCACATACTTGGCCCAGGCACTGTACTGAAAGCTTTGCATACATTCTCACTTAACACCCCAAATAGGTATATGAAGTAGGCATCATTGTTCCCTTCCTCAGATGAGGAAGCTGACTCTCAGAAGAATTGACTAAGCCATGTAAGGTAACGTAGCTGTGTAAGGAAACGATCAGGAATTTGCACCCGGGATTCCAAAGCTCATACTTCATTACCACTGCATTAAAGGAAGCCACATGTTAGATTTTTTGCCTCTTGTAAGTTAGTAGCTATGTTATTTTGAGTAAATGACCTAATGTGGCCTCAATTCCATAATCTATAAAATCAGCACAATAATACCAATCTTTCAGGTGTGTGTGTGTGTGTGTGTGAGAGAGAGAGAGAGACTCTATTTATGTAAAGCATTTAGCATGTAGTGTGGAACACAGAATACAATAAGTCCAGGCTGTTATTAATAACAAGTAATTAGCTTTCCATTCTGAAAGATTTCATTTTGGATTCACGAATGTGACTTTAAAAACTGAACCTACCCCCAAATTTGAATTATTGCCTAACTAGATCCATGAAACTGGAAATAGAGAAATAACACACAATTCTAGCAATATCAACATTATTATTTTCATTTTTTTCCTGATGCTGTCAGCTTGTTATTTGTGCTATTTCTTAGAATAATAGAATTTATTCAGGCAATTTATCCTTAATACAAGTGATATAAATGGGACTATGCAGTGCTTATATATCATGCTAATAATGTCTGGTTCATCCTTTTTTTCTCTCTCTTTACAAATGGAGACATTGATTTCCTACCCCGTCCTGTCTTTTATTGCATTTTCTGCATTGAGGTCATCTCTGTTTACCACCTACACTGGATTCCAAAAGCTGAAATGATGTTTAACACTGTCCAACAACATTTTTAAAAGCGTCTACCATATACTTTCTTTAGCACTGTGTATACTGGACTGGAGTGAAGGAGGAGAAAAAAATAAATGTACTCTCTCCAGTTATAAGTTAAATCTGTTAATTAAAAATATACACCTGCCCATTGATTTAGAGACAAACGTAGACCTTTATATTGGGAGCTTCTGAAACAGTGTTAGTTATATGTATACGTGTTAAAATATGTGGACACTACTCATAGTCTCTCTCTCTCACACTCTTTTTTATTCTACACTCTCTAGGTGATGCCTTTCAATCTATTATTTTTTTTTTGCTTTTGTTTGTTTATTTGTTTATTTTTAGAGAGCAAGAGAAAGAGCGAGGGGGAGGCGGTGGGGAAGAGGGAAAGAAAGAAACTTAAGCAAGCTCTGCCACTTACCGTGGAGTCCAACCTGGCGTTCCATCTCACAACCCTGAGATTCTAACCCGAGCTGAAGTCACGAGTCAGATGCTTAACTGACTGAGTCCCCCCAGACACCCCTCAACCTGTGTTTTTTATGCCCAAATATATCTTGATGGCTTTCTAAAATATTATTCCTTTTTTCCCCCAAAATATCATTTCTAACTCCAAATGTTTCTTCGGAGCTTGAGCTTCATACTTCTTCATGCACATCTCCAGTTGTCTCCCAGCCATGAATATCCCATGGACACCTTTTCATTCATTATGTCTGAAACAAATCAACACCCACCCCCTTGCCTACCTACCCCAATCGCAGTGGCCCCTCCAACTTGCCACATCTCACATGTGTTCAGCTTACCCATGCTGGACGCTGCAAGCCAGCACTGAATTACAGTCTTTATCATCTCTGTTCCACCTGAGCACAATTCATGATCAATTCTTATCAATTAACTTCTCTATTATTTCTCAAACGTGATCCAGCCTCTCCATTTCCTGCAAAGATAAAACCAGATAATATCAGTAGAGAAGCAGGACCAACCTGTTAGGTTGATGTAGGAGGATCTGTGGGACTAGACATTACAACACTGATTTTCATTGTGCTTCAGACAGACATCAGAGGTGAGAACCAAGACAAGAGTGTGACTTTGCAGAAGGAAAAAAAAAAATCTAATTTGGGTAGATAAAAAGAAGAAAGAATCAGCAAGACTTGATGACAAGTAGATTCAAGGGACGAAAATGTAGATAGGAGCAACTTTCAAACATGTTCAAGATATTACATGTTTTGTCTATACCTTTATGAATGAACTTTAAGGGGAATCTTATTTTTAAATAAAAAGAGAAACTCTTAAAGAGATTGACTTAGTGGACAGAGAATTCTTTGGCAGGGTTGTCTTTGTGGAGCAGTGTGACCTTGAGCACGTCCATTAACCACCGTGGGACTTAACTTGTCTTCTGCAAATGAAGGATTTGGATTATATGATATCTAACATTCTGGACTTTTGGGTAGTCAGAGTTTTATGAATAGGAACTCAGAAGGAAAGTTTAACAGTTAAAAGTTGGTGCTGATGGATTCAGTGAAGAACTGGGCTGAATTATATTTGGAACTAAAGTGTACCCTTGGTGAAATCTAGAATAATAATGAGCCTGGTATTAATATAGTCTGGCTTAAGTGTAATACTAATATAAACAAAATTATATTGAGAGAAAATGATGTTTATAGAGTACACCATCAAGATGAACTCTAGAAAAGGGAAACTAAACCTTATCTAAATAGTTTTTTTTTTTCTCCTTATTGTCACCTCCTTTTTACATTATCATTATGTTTTCGAGCCTGGCAGATGAATCTCAAAATCTGTTTCTGATTGAGTTTTTTCTTCCTTCCTGATAGGATATATATATATTTTTCATTTATAAAAAGCAAATAGATCACGTGTTTTCTCTTCTGAGGCAAAGAAATAAACACAGCAAAAGTTTCTATTCTCAATTCCAGTTTCTTAGTGAAAAAAATTAATATAAATGAAAAATATTCATTTACTTTTTGAACAAAGTTTTATCACAGATCTCTTACTTGGGAGTAAATACTCCTTAAAACAAGCTAAATGCACATCCTTAATAATTTAAAGTCAGAGAACCAGCCATGTGTAAAATAGGTGTGTTTTCACATAATTGACTACAGTATTTTGCTACATGGTTAAATGCATGATTTCCCCTAATAGAATGCCATTGTGGTCTATATCACATTTTCTAGTTCATAAAAGTCAAATGAGCTGTGACCATAGTCTCCCAAACTTAATGGAAAGTTCATTTTGTGACTTCTGAGTTTAAATTGTGTCTTTCTAGGATGAATCAATAGATTTAAAGCACGTTAATGGATCACATCACCAAAAGGTCTAATCCTGAGTGACTAAAATGGTAGATCTAATTCAGATTTATTGCTTTTCTAGCACATTGGACTAAAAGGTCTTTAATCTGTGTAATAATATAATGGATTTGAATTAACTAAATAATGCTCACCTGATGCACATCATTTAAGTTGTCTACATATTCACATGGCACTGGGCATTTCAAACTTTTCAGGGGAGGGATGTGGGGTGAATGGGTTTAATCTGTGAAAACTAGCAAAGAAGTAAAACCATATGTCAATAGAGGCTTGAGGGCTCACCGTACATTTTGTTTCCTGTGTGGATGCTCGCTAACACAACGAATTTATACACTGCTCTGCCATCGCCCTTAACCACAGCTACCTATCAGAAGGTTATCAAGGCTAGTACAAAAACACATAAGTTATGTCCTGGACTGTGCAAACACTCTTGAGCACGGCCATAAACCATAGTTGGAATGTTCCCCGACACCCAACTATCCAGGGTTTTTGACCTTGGACGAACAGCATGGGTCAGCAGAGATGGCCAGGCCCGGAGATGGGACCATTTACAAAATACAAATGGAGATGTTCAGAGGGTGCTGGCAATGAGCTTCTGGGAGGACACCATTTGAAGGGAAGCCAAATTGTTTCTGTTATCTCAGGGAACACCTTGATTTTGAAAGACAGTAGAAGAGCATGAGCCTACCTAATACTTCTAGAAAAATGAATACAGTGTATTTATATTAAAGCTACTGCTTCTAAAACCGTCAGATTCCTCCCCAATGTCAAGCAGTTGGATGGTCTTTTTGCATTCCTCTGCTCAACCCTTTTCATCGTATGCCCCCAGAGAGTGCGGTTTTAAGCATCTGGAATGTAGTAGAGTTACCTGATACGAGAGAGAGAGAGAGAGAGAGAGAGAGAGAGAGAGGAATCAGATGATATGGTGACTCCACTTGCCCTTTCTCTTAGCAGTAGCATGTGCCATCAGCCTTTCTATAACATGTCCTCTGTGTTCCTAAAATTTACTAATCTGTGCAAAGTCATGCAATAAAAACCAGTGGAAAACAGGATCACAGGCAACTTCGTCAGTGCCACATTAAAACAAAAACAAAAAACAAATGCCAAACACCACCACCAGTTAGGACCTTTATTAAAGCAGCAGCACAGGGCTGCCTGGGTGGCTCACTCGGTTAAGCATAAGGCTCTTGGTTTCAGCTCAGGTCGTGATCTCAGAGTTGCGAGATCGAGCCCCACATTGGGCTCAGTGCTGGGTGCAGAGTCCCCTTGAGATTCTCTTTCTCTTTCTTTGCCCTGCTCCCACTTGCCCACGCTCTCTCAAATGAATCAATAAATCTTAAATAAAACAGCACAGTTTTACATGTGTTTAATGATTAAAATGCATAAATGCTATAGTAAATTGGCACTTTAACTTGAAGAAGATGAGACGTTTTCTTGTGGAAATGGGCCCTGGAAGGGTGGCAGCTTAGGAGGGATTGTGAAGTGTCAGAAAGGGAGAGGTCTCTGAAACCACATCGAAAGTTGTGGCACCAGATGCGGGTGAGCCTGACTCATAACACATGTTGTGACCTGGGTGGTGGGTAGGTGTTTGAAGTTACGTGTTTGTGTGTCTGATCGTGTATTTCTATGCAGCTCATTTTCACCCGGGTGGGGTTTTCTGTGTTAACCTAGTGTTTTTCACAGGTGAAATCAAGCATGAGTAAATGTGAAATCCACATTATGCTCAAATTGTTCCCTGCTATAGCTATTCATTGGAATGAATTTGCATTTTCAAAACAAGCATGGTGGTAGAACTGACTGTGCCTCAGAGTGAGGGTGACATGGGAGGCCAATATTGGGGGTCCTCTGAGCTACTCAGTTCCCACTAGGAACATCTCAAAGAGTATCGCATGTGACCAAGAATACATGTGATTCTCCGTGGCCTTAAATGCAAGCCAACGACTTCGTCTTGTACTCAACTGAGTAGAAAAATAGTATATTCTGAGTTTGGAGGAAAAACATGGTTGTGTCAGATCATTAAAGTGTTTCCAAGGTGGCCCCCTCCTAACAAAGGATATGTTTGAGTTCATTGGATATTTTTCCCTTTACATATTTACTCACAACCTAACTTTTACAGGAGGATCTCTCTTATGTCATAGATCTCTGAGATCATTTTATTCTAACAAGCAAAATTGTCTAGGAATATTGGGTCACTCTGAGAGATTTGCCTTGTGATTCGGTTATTTGTTGTCGCCATTGGGGACCTGTGGTCTTTGTGTCAACCTTAAAGGAATTTTGAGGTTATTTGATCCATGCTCATTGTGTTACAAAGGAGGACACTGAGTTAGAGAGAAAAGGACTTTTCAGGGACGTAAGAGAAAGTCAGTTTCACAAATACGTTGGAATATAACTCCAGGGCTTTTAAAGTAAATGCCTGCAGAATTCTTTTTGGTTCAGTTTCTTTTACCTGTTGTGTTACCGGCCTGTATCTGACCCGTGAATACCCATACACAGAAAAGTCAACTCAAGTGTGGCATCAACTTTGTGATCTCTTTTATCGTCACAAATGGCCGATAGGCCAGTGACCAAAATAATATGCGTGATTTTGTTTTTTCATCCAATTACTTGTTACTCATTTTATACCAAATTCTGCTCAAAGAAAGTTTTAAAATCTTTAATTTCTCCCATTATACACTTGGGAAAATGAGGATACAGAATTTAGTTTTAGATTAAGTCATTTTCTAAGTCAGTGTTGTGACGAGATCAGTATTGGCCCCTCCGACTACCCATTCAGATGTATTACTGAAAACACTGGGGAGCAAATGTCTTGGGGAATTCACATTTGTTCTGGTTTATTCTAGAAGGTCCTAGAGCTTTAGAACCTATTAGGCACTTGAAAAATAAAAAAAGACTATTAAATAAAAATAAAATTAACAAAATCTACCCAACTACCCCAAACAGACCAAATTACTGTTTTATTGAAGTTGGATTTATATTCTTTGGAGGTATTTGATTATCAGCATTAAAATTATGTGTATTACATTAGAGAAAAATTTGTGGACATGTCTACAATGTCCTTAAAATATGGGCAGAAAGAAAAGGCGAAAGAAAAGATGGGGGGGAAGAAAAGATGATCAAGTTGAGTATTTTAGAAAGTATGTGACATTAATGGGTTGATTTCTTTGTATTGTTAATTGAGTTGGATGGCCTCGTTTGACAATGGATGCCTGTTGTCAGTGCATTGTGTGTGTGCATGTGTGGGTGTTGATGCACACACGTGTGTTTCTCATAAACCCTTAACCTTCCACAAAGAGGGCATTCCAGAAGAAAGAGATGAAAGAAAATGCATAAATGCACGATAACACATGATTAAGTTTTGACCCCATAGATTGTTAACCTTCAAAGCTAACTCTGCAGTAGCACAATATTATTAGCAATAAAAGGAATTTGCTTTGCCCTTTTTTAAATTACCATAAACCGATTGACTGAGACAGAATGATGTTAATATTTAAGAAGTAGGACACTAGATTCTATTATCTCAGAAGCTCTGTCACCAGGCCCTCTCTGTAGTCCTGTTATCTAATTATTGGGCTTAAATTGCATTAGTGTGCTAGCAATTTGTCTACCACTGGAAAAGTAATTGACATTTGGGTTACTGCTTCATATTTGGGAGACTTGCTAGCTAGTTCCGAAGAGTCCTCTTCTGTCAGGGCAGATTAGCTTAATGTTGCCTAGAAGAAAGGGGAGCTCCGTGTTTTAAGGTATGCTGCTTCTGTAGCTGGTTGCAATTTGGTATTAAAATTTCGGTTCTGTATCAAAGCTGATAAGTCACCTGAGATGAAATTGAACAAGGTTGTCGTGACAAAGTAATTAATAGCATTTTTTGACTTTCAGATGACTTTAGGGGAAGCACACTTACTCCGTTCGTCTGCTTCTGCTGCCATGTTTATAAATATGTATGCACATTTATAAAACATCTTTAACGGTTGTCAGATGTTTTTGCGGGCTCCAGATTTATGGTTCCTCTGCATTAAACAGTACCAGGTACCCTTGGTATACCATTCTGATTTGGCATTGACAGTAAAGGTAGTGACTTTCTGTAATGTTTCGATCCTAGTGCTTCTTGTGACACCGCACATGGTTGATAGGCACTTTTCTCTCTCCTTTTTTTCTTTTTCTTTGTGTAATGGTGTGCTCTGGTTAGATTACTTCTAAGCTTTTTTCTACCTCCCAGTTTTGGTTTGTTTAAGAAGACAGGGATGGGTATTAAAAAAGACTCCTCATTTCTCTCGGAAGACGTGCCTAAGAGATCAACCAGTCTGACAATGTGGCAAACGTACGTGGAATAAACAGATTATTCAGCTCCCTGTAACCAATTCACCTGAGAGTAACAGTCTTCTCTCACGTCTTGAGAGTATAGTCTGGGGTAATCTGGACAGCAGAAAATAGAAGTGGCCGTTTTCTTTAATTTGAAAACTAAAGGTGACACCTGAAAGTATTAAGAAATTGAAAAAAAGTTAGGATTTCTCTTTTAAGGCACGGGTCAAATCTGCTTTGCCACACCATTCCTTGCTAAGTCACTTCAACCTCTTCTGTCTGGCTCTCTGTACTCCTTTTGCTGGCTTCCTTTCAGTCCCAGAAGCAAGCCAAGCTTTTTCCTGCTGCCAGAAGCCCTCTTTCCTGAACTCTTTGCCAACCCAGTTCCTTCTCATCCTTTAGGAACCTGGTAAAACCTCACCTCAAAGGGTCCTTTCTTATTCCCTTCTTCTCTGTCCCATTTACTCTCTGTCTCAGCTTGATTGCTTCCTTCTCAATTCTTGCTACAATACACAATAATTTACCTACTTGTTTCCATTCTTTTTCTTTGTCTGCTTTCCTCACTAGATCACAAGCTCCATGGGGCAGGGGTATGATCTGTTACACTTGCTGCGCCAGAAGCTGGCAGTCTTAGATGCTCAATATTTATGCTGAATGCATTACTAAACCTTCCCCCAATTTCAGCCACAACATCTTTTTCAACTTTTGATTTTGAAATACAGACTCAAAAGAAGTTGCAAAATTAATCCAGATTGTTTTCCCTGTAATCATCATGTAGTTCTCCCCTGTGGCGGTATCTTAAGCAAGTAAAGGACAACATCAGTGGCCGGAATCCACCGCACCTCACCTTTCTCCTCCTTTTTCTGTAAAAGACAAAGAGAAAAACAACATTTTCAGGCACAGTTTATATTCCATAGTACGCACGTGCTTGAGGGGTGCATTTCTGTGAGTTTTGACCATCATATACACTCATGTGACCACCACCATCCCTCTGGCTTTCTTTGAAGCTGACAGTGTTTTCAGTGAGCATCTCTCAATCATTTGAGCCCTTGCCATTTTATATTTTAGACTGAGAAATTTCCCCTCCCCCCCCCCCCGAGAGTCCCTTCAAGGACATCGTGAACTTTTTAATCATAGGAACTTTCATGCGTGTTTGTTTTTGTAGATGTAGTTTTGCTGAACACATTATAATGTACTTAATTCCTCAGATTCTTAAAATGCTTCACTGAAATGTCATCAGAAACTACTTTTTCTAACTGAGTGCATTTGTTCAGAAAAAATAAATAAATAAATAAATAAACAGTAAAGAGCTCCTGCCTCAAGTTCCTTTTGGAGTTGCCTGGAAGTTTTCCCAGCACAGATTTTAGCTACAGCTTAACACACACCTGCCAGCCAGGCTTCTGGCTTGGGTCGCCCATCAAAACAAACCCCGCCGTTGATGAACTATTTAGTATCCTCACTTTTTTCCTTCAGCCTTCAGATGCTGTTAGTGGCTTCCAAGGTTCACACTGTTCAGTGGAGCATTCTGCAGAAGGCACACTTTTTCTTTTATCTCCCAAGAAATGGCAGTTAATGCAATCTATAGAAAGCCATAAATGAGGCTGATAAAATTATCTAGCAGCCAAAAGGTTGCTGCACTCATTTATCTCTGCATAATTCAGAAGCTAAATGACAAGATTAGGGAGAGGAGGCAATCCGTTTGACAGGAAGATGTTACCTGGAATGATGAAAATCAAGGATTTCGTTTTGTTTTTTATGGTTTTTTGGGGTGTGTGTTTGTTTTTGTTTTGTTTTGTTTTGTTTTTCCCAGTTTCCTGGGGAGGTCGTTAAGAGAGGGTTAAAGAAGAAAAGGTAGTTCAAGGAGGAATTACTCTCTAAAAGTGTTCTTCTGGGGCCAAAGCAGCACATTACCCTAAGAAGTAGATTGCCATACACTTATGTAATTAGTTGCCTCATTGAATAATAGTGCCCCTCCCATTTGATATATAGATTATAGAAAGGTGACAATGGATATGAAGTTTTCAAAAGTCAGTCTGAATTTTTAGCTTGCTTCATAGTTTTTTTTCTTAACTTCAGAGGGATATCATAGTCATTAATTGCTCTTGGAATAAATATATTTATATACTATGTAATATATATCCATATATTTCTATATGATATTGATATAAACATATGTTTATATATCTGAAATGTAGTAGTTCCTTTAGTTTCTACTCATACAAACTAAATACATAATAAAATACATCATAATAGGGGCACCTGGGTGGCTCAGTTGTTAACCCTCTGCCTTCAGCTCAGGTCATGATCCCAGGGTTCTGGGATCGAACCCTGCATCGGGCTCCCTGCTTGGCAGGAAGCCTGTTTCGTCCTCTCCCACTCTCCCACTTGTGATCCTTCTCTTGGTGTGTCTCTGTCAAATAAATAAATAAAATCTTTAAAAAAAATATATCATAACATATAGTAATTTATTATGTAGACTTATATTTTATATAACAATACAGAGTATAGTCCCATTTTTATAAAATTAATCGCATTTAAAAATTTCTAAGCATTAGTAGGAATGTATATTTCCAGATGATGAGATGTAGACTATTTATTTATATATTTATTTATTTCTTAAAAGATTTTATTTATTTATTTGACAGACAGAGATCACAGAGTAGTCAGAGAGGCAGGCAGAGAGAGAGAGAGGGGGAAGCAGGCTTCTGGGATCATGACCCAAGCTGAAGGCCGAGGCCTTAACCCACTGAGCCACCCAGGTGCCCCGAGATACAGAATATTTAAAATCTTTTTTCTTTTTATACTTGTGCTGTGCTTAATTTGTGTGTGTGTGTGTGTGTGTGTGTGTGTGTGTGTGTGAAAACAAGTATCTGTTGCTTTGAAAGAAAAGATTGTGATCATTGAAAAGAATGCTACTTCTAGGGTGGAGGTGAGCATAAACGGTGTCTTTATTTATTTACTCAACAAACCTATATCACGTGCCTACAGTGTGTCTAATCCTTGCCCAGACATTTGGTGGAAGGTGAAATCCATGGTCCCTGCTCCTTTGGAGCTTACCTTCACTTCTCTGTCCCCATCCTGGGACGAGGATGACCCTTTACAGATGCAGTTTTCCCCCGTCCCACCCCTTTATCTCACAAAATACCTGGTATAGATCAGTCAACAACTGTCTACTTACTGTGTCATGAGGAAATACTCACGCAGTTGTACTTGGTGGGCATATGTTATTTGGCCTGCAGTTTTTAAAATTCAGATAATTGCCACTGCTTTAAAGAATCAGGACTTTTCACAGAACAAAAGTCTGTGCTTCTGGTTTTTCTTGAGAAATTGGAATCTCTCGCAAAACTGCCTCTTCTGGTTGAGAGGCATGTTCTGTTCTTTTTTCACCAGTCCCCACCACTCCCTATAGTGTTTCCCCTATGCTAAGGCTCAGTGTCAGTTGACCACCAGGCCATTTATATGCTGGTATAATTTAGACACTTTTCTCCTTTTTGTGACCCAGCTGGGCCCTTTGGGCATTTGGAGGGTTTTTTTGGGGGGGGGGCATTTATGTTATTACCTTGAAGGGGAATTTTGCAGATGTTTATAGTAGAAAATTGTAAACTTTTCCGAAGTTTTTGAGAAGTACAGACAGCTTAGAAATTATCTCTTTCTTCACCGAGTGGGATAAACCTGAGACTGGACAAGTCTTAGCATTTACCTTACAAGTACAAGCTGAGCAGTTCCCCTCCTCCTGGGGAGTTTGGTTAGCATAAAGCCCCCATAGAATGTGACAGCATCTTCAAGAATAGTGCAAAGTACCTATGAACATGGGCCACATTTTTTGCCATTGACAAGCCATCCATCCACGGTTAGCACTTGGGGTGTGCATCATATTCCCATGAGCTCTATGGGCTTCTGTTGCAGCAATAGAAACCCTGGCTTACCTGTAGAGAAACTTAACAAGAAAATCAGAATGCAAATCAATTGGCCTGTTTTCTTGGTTTGGGTGGAACCTGAGGCCATCTCATCTGCTATATGTGATCTTTCTGGTCTGAGAGGGAAGGCAAAGCAAGCAAGACAGCCAGTCATTATTATATACTGACTGTATGGCTGTGTGGGGTGCATCCACCCCTCCCCAGCTCTCCATCTTCCTCCTGTCCTAAGGTTCCACCCAGTGTTTTCCTGAGATCTTCCTAACTGTCCCAGAAACGGAGATTGCAAGGAGGAGTAAACCACAGCTACTGAATGAGTTAGTTGTCCTCTTACCTAGAGGCAGGGTGTGAACCAGATGGTCTCTTAGGTTCCTCTAGCTTGAGACTGTTTCAGCTGCTCTTCCTACTGTTGGGCCCAGGGACTCCATAGCCTTGAGGTATGAATGTCTGCACTCAGCCTCTTATTAGCTCCAGTGCCTGATTCTTGCCTGGTACGTACAGGTTACTATTAGACTCTACCCAGGAGGGCCAGTCCACTTGCTGGACTGGTGGCACGACCACGACTGATGGTGGCACAACCTTGTATTTCTGTCCCTTTGGGGTTTTCAAAACAAAACAAAACAAAACAAAACAAAACAAAACAAAACAAAACAAAACCACATTATTTAAAGGACTTTATTTGCTTTTTCTGGATAGAAACACTACAAAGTTTGAAACTCTACAAAGGTCTCACGATAATCCTGGATATAGGCACAGACTTTTCAATTGGATTTTCTTTTAAGTATTGCAAAGGAGGAAAAATATCTCTTTCCTCTATCCTTCTCTCAGGACAACCCAGGGCCTGTTTTTTGTTTCTTTCAAGATGCCTTGTATTCCAGCTCCACATTTGAAAAATTTACTATTACAGGAAAGACCAAGTGTACGGAAGATCGTCCCTTTGGTTTTGACACTGAAAAAGACATACATGGCATCTGGGCAACCTGCTTATGTTACAGATCAAGGAAGATGCTAGACTCTGACTCCAGGGAGCGTGGACTAATGACACATTTGGGGGACTTGCCTTCTTCTGTTTCCATGGAATCGAGGGCCTCCTTTTTGCCAGTGCCTCAATTCTAGCAGTGGTTGAGATTCTGTATTTGTTAGAAATGATTTCAGCTGCAGGTAACAGAAAACTTGAACAACAGTGATTTTAGCAATAGACCAATCTCCATCTCTCTCAAAAACACACTGGCATAGGTGCAGATTCCCTTCTGGGTACGGATTTCCTGTCTTCCAGAATATAAAACATATCATACATTCTAAAAATGCGTAAGATATACACTATTCTGTATTAAACTTACGTAGATACATAGATGTGTGTATGTGAGTAAGTTTTATGAATAAAATAAGTATTCACTGATATGATAATGGAGTAATCTATTAGGTTTTTTAGAAGTGAAGATTTCCACATAGGAGACACATTTTAAAACATTTTTTCTCCAAAGAAACATGTACTTTATATTCACTCTGAAAAAAAGGTTAAGGAAAAAGAGGCCAATAGTAAAGAAATATCCCTGTTATTAATGGGGGAATTAAAGAGCCACTGACTGAGAATAATCATTTTACATAATGAAGCAGACCTGAAAGGCCTTGCCTGTTAAGAGTGAAATATGCTAATTTTATATTCACTGCTGTGGTCAACTGAAGACATGCCTGAGTTATGACCTTACAGCCCTTAAAATATTTGGTCACCTCTTAAGAGCCAAAATGTCCCTCATTTTAAAATCCTCAAAATGTAAGTCCTGTCACTGACTGTAATTTCTGTTTATCACTATGTATTTGCATTTAGATACTAAAACTTTGTATATTGATTTTTCTCTTTTATTACGTAATGTATCTTTTCAGGGAGGTGGCTTCATCACCCTTTCTTGAACCTTAAATTCCTTGTTTCTTGGTGACCCTGTCAAGCGCTCTCATGTTTTGCCTGTATCATGTAGGGGACTTCTTTGGGTACGTAAGATCTCTGAAGCTTCCCTTAGCCCTCCTGGCAGCACTGGTGGGACGCACACCCATTTTGGAAAACCTCCTAAGCAGCCTCATCAGTTGCTTTTGAACTCCCACTGCGGACTTTTGCTGCTTTGACGTTCTAACACCCCTGATGGTGGTGGTGCCAGCCCCGTGCTCTGTGTACTTCTAAGTTGTCAGTTATGCTGAAGAGTTGTGCAATGTCAGTTGCTTACAGCGCGTATATAAAACATATATGAACCTTGAAGCCATTGGGCTGTGCTCTTATTTCAACGTGAGGAAGAGAAGAGCTATCAGATGGTTTAAGTATTTCTGTGCTTCACAGCAAGGGCGGGGGGGGGGGCAGCTTCCAAGTCTGGGTGTTAATCTCATTGATTTTGATCTGTCCCTACCCTTTTGTCAGCTGAGCTCAACTTTCTTATGCTAAGGCTCGTTCAGCGCACTCCATCTCTCACTTAGCCAGAATTTCTCAACCTCGGTAATGTTGATATGTTGGTCTGGATAATTCTTTGTGGGGTTGGGGAGAGGCTGAGGGAGGCTGACCTGTGTATTATAGGATACTTAGCAGTATCTCTGCTTTCTCTCCATTAGATGCCCGTAGCACCGTTCTGGTTGTGACAACCAAAATGTCTCGACGTTGTCAGATGCCCCTGGGAAGCAAAATCTCCCCTGGTTGAGAATCCTTGCTCTAACCGGATGTCCCATCCATCTCTCATACTTCCTCACCGTCCACTGCTATCCTTGTTCCTTGTACTCCAGTAACATGGTAGTTTTTAGTTCCTCAAATGGGCCAAGCTCCTTCTCATCACTGAGACATTTGTGTCCTGTCCTCTGTCTGTCTGTCTCTCTTACGTTTTTCTTTCCCTTACCCACAACTCACATCTCTGGGGTGATTCCTTAAGGACTTTCAATATGCCAGTGTGTGTTAGGAACCTCCAAGGATGAGAGGTAGAGTGGTAGATGATTGAGACGAAATGATAGTGATAGAGTGCATCCTCTCCTACATTATTTGCTTGACCATGCACTTGCCCCTAACTCCCACACATGAAACCTCTTTTTGGAGCCTAGCAGTTAGGGGTGCCTGGGTGGCTCAGTCAGTTAAGCATCTGCTTTCACCTCAGGTCATGATCGCAGGGTCCTGGGATCCAGTTCCATGGCAGGAGCTCTCACCCTCTCTCTCTGTGTGCTGCTCCTCCCACTTGTGTTTCTCTCTCTCTGTGTCAGATAAATAAATAAATAAAATCGTAAAAAAAAAAAAAAAGGCTAGCAGTTATAAACATAGCAGTTGAAAACATTCCATTTCTTTCTTTCTTTGAAGATGCGTCTCTTCCATAAAGTCTTTTTCTCATCCTTAGGCTAGAAGGGATTTTTTTTTTCTTCCTTCAGATTTTTTTTTTTAAAAGATTTTTATTTATTTATTTGACAGACAGAGATCACAAGCAGGCAGAGAGAGAAGCGGCGGCGTGGGGGTGGTGGGGTAGGAGGACGCAGGCTCCCTGCTGAGCAGAGAGCCCAATGTGGGGCTCAATCCCAGAACCCTGGGATCATGATCTGAGCCAACGGCAGAGGCTTTTAACCCACGGAGTCACCCAGGCACCCCTCCTTTAGATTTTTTTTTAGCACACTTTTGTCCTTCCCTCCTTAGGACTGTTGATCCTCATGATGGTTGTGTGGGTACATCTCATTCCCCAGGTGCACACAAGCTCTTTAAAAGCAAGTATTCTAGGGGCACCTGGATGGCTCATTCAGTTAAGCATCTGCCTTTGGCTCAGGTCGTGATCCCAGAGTTCTGGAATGGAACCCTGCAGTGGGCTCCCTGCTCAGGAGGGAGTCTGCTTCTCTCTCCTGTCTATCTCCTCTGTTCTGCCCCCCTCCCCAACGCCCTGGCTAGTGTTCTCTCTCTCTCTCACAAATAAATGAATAGAATCTTAAAAAAAAAAAAAAAAAAAAAAAAAAAGCAAGTATTCTGTCTCATTCAACCAGGTGTGCTTTCTTGCATGTAGAAAGGGCTATACAATATCCCAACCAGTTAGTTGACTGTGTTTATAACCAAAGATGTTCTACTTGCTATGATACCCATTGATGGGATCCATAAGATGATCATAGCGGACTAAATGTAGAGATAGTTCTCAAATTGAAAGATCAAAAGCATAAAGATTTTAAGCATCTAGAAGGCAGAGATGACATGATGCATATATTTGGATCACCTCTGTGGTTTCCTGGAGAGAAATAGGCACGAGTGGTCCTGCTGATTGAAAGAACAGATTCTGTTCGATCGTTCTAGCGTTCTCCAGCCTGGTTCGCACTGTCTCTTCGTCCTAGCAGCTGCAGCGGTCAAGAGAGCTTCTTGATTTATTTGGCTTGCCCTGTTCTCCTGATTAGCCACTGCTGGAGATGTTGATGAGCTACAGTGTCAGACTCTGGAGTGAGCGGAAGCCAAGCATCTGACACGTTAAACGGTAACTGGAATTTTATTTTCTCATTTTCTAGCATAGACAGACACTCATTTCTGGTTGCAGTCTCTGACCCAGCTTTTGTTTGTGTTTTTATCTTCTTTACCAAGTACGCTCGAAATCCGAAAAGCGAATTCTTTCTTTCTCCTACCTCTGTGCCTCTGAATGATTTGTATTTTTAAATGCGGCTTTACTTGAATATTGACCTTCTGAAAACTTTCCCTATCTCACTCCCCCCCCCCCCTTTGGAAGCTCTTCTTTGATAACCAGTCTGGTCTTCTGTTCTTTCTACTTTCCTTCTGACTATTCACCTTTTGCCCACTTAAACTGAAGCCCTTTGGTGTCTGCTTGGAATTTTGGCAGTTCAAGTTCAAAAGAAAGCCCTCTTGAGGTAACCTGTTCTGACATATCCACATCTTCACACAAAGCTTTGCAGGATTAATGGCTTGGCTAAAAACGTCTCTTTGCTTCACTCATGTTCACCTCTGTGTATGAGGATAGCGCTCTGTCTATTCATTTGGGGGATTCTTTTTTTTTTTTTTTAATAGCATTTGTCTGAATCTAGAAACAAGTGTTATTTTATTGAATGTCCCACTTTCAGAGGTACATTGGAGAATAGAAATGTTGCCAAAGCAGTCTGAACACTACTCTCTGTTTCCTTTATTTGCACATGCAAGCAGTTTCCACATTTTAACTTTTTAGAAATGGCGGAAGCTTTTACGAAGTTGATGTTTCATGGAGTCTCTGTGCTTTCTTAGAACTGAGAAAATGTGATGATAAAGTATTTCAATATTAATAGGGACACTCCTAGGATTAGCTCTTATGAGGGGAATACCAGGGAAGTAATGGGAAGAGGAAGGAACTGATTTATAATTTGATTGTCTTCTTCATCCCTTTCTTTCTTTCTTTTCTTTTTTTTTTTTTTTTTAAGATTTTATTTATTTATTTGACAGAGGGAGATCACAAGTAGGCAGACAGGCAGGCAGAGAGAGAGGGAGAAGAGGAAGCAGGCTCCCCGCTGAGCAGAGAGCCTGACTTGGGGCTCGATCCCAGGACCCTGGGATCATGACCTGAGCTGAAGGCAGAGGCCTTAACCCACTGAGCCACCCAGGCGCCCCTCTTCATCCCTTTCTTGCCACAAGCTGGCCACGCAGGTGTAGGCTCTGGGCACGTCCCTGTTACGGTACTGCACACTGCGTGTTAGCAATATCTGAGTAACCTGCTTGTCCCTTTGAGGGCATGAACTATCTGTCTCCTCTCTGTGCTTCAGTATCACGTAGGTGCCTGACCAATATGTTGAATGGATGCATGTTATGAACGAAACGTTATATAATCATTGCCAAAAGGAATTTTAAAAGAATGTGTCCTTCCCTTGATTACTATTAGTTTGGGTCCAGTATATATTATTTTTATCAATTTCTTTGTTGAACCCACAAGCATTTTCAACAGAATATTTAAAAATACCGATCTCTTCCTCTTCGGCATACCAGGTGAATTCTGGAGTCATTCATGTCTTGGTTTGTGTTTAGTAAGAGGAACCTCTACTTTTGTTACATCTAGTTCTCAACATATAGGATATTGTAACACAAATGGATAATTTGTGTCAATAGAATTAAGTAGTATCATCCCTTGACACTTCTATGGGTTTCCAAGATCCTTCTTCTGATAGTTCATCTGCTAATACCAAAGACAGAATCTCTATTAAGCTTATTAGTAAATCACAAATGGAACCAGTTGAAGCAAAAAGAAAAAAAAATACTAATTATGCTTTTTCTCTGGAGTGCAAACATGAATGGGTTATTAATTGTAATTTTCAACATGAGGGCACAAAGGTCAGTTATATATATGTCAAAGTTCAGGCATGCTACGCAGCTGTTTGGTAACTGAGGGACCACATCTGTTCGAACAGATACACATTTGTGCTGTGATACTGAGTCACTGAGAGGGAGCACAAAAAAAGTCAAATGTTAATTTAAAGCAAAAACCACAATTTGTAGTTAATGGTTTTGGTATGCCCAGCCCCAGCATTTTTTCTTTAAGAAATATGCATTGGTCAGGGTGGGCTTTGTGTTCTGTTGATCAAGTGATGCTCTCTTCAAAGGGGGATTAAATTGTAGAGCAATCTTGGACAATTTACTTAACCTCTCTATTTCTTTATCCATAAAATGGGGATAAATTAATCTTTATAAAGAATCAATTGAGATAATGCATAGAAACTCTTAGCACAAAACCTGAACATATAATAAGTGTTCAATATTTGTGTGTATGTGTCCATCTATCTATCAATGTATCTGTCAGCTATCTATGGCTCTACATGTAAACATATAAATGTGTTCAAGTATCTATCATCTGTCTCTATATGTCTCTCCATACACAACACACGCACAATACATACATTTATTTTATTTTATTGAAGTACTAGTTAATTGGTGCAAGGTGATGAGCGCTTTCATCTCTTGTCTTTATGTGACTAAAAGAATCATTTTGAGGAACGGGGTTTTACCTCTTTCCACCACCTGCTCCCAACATAGATATTAGTCCTCTTTCTTTGTTCTTGAAGAGTCAGTTAACACAGATCTACTGGGTTAGAAGACTGCTGATGCTGGAAGAGAATAGAGACAAAAGGAGGACTTAGCTGGTTTTTCTCCTAGTCCATCAGTCAGGTAGATTATATGGACTTGTGATTCTTCGATAATTTGTAATTCATGTTAATATTATTCCTTTCAATCAGTGAGATCTTTTGGTTAACCAAAATGCAGTCAAAATTCTAAAAAGACTATTTTATTGTAGTCATAAACTATGTTTAAAGAGCTATTTCTTGGGGCACCTGGGTGGCTTAGTGGGTTAAAGCCTCTGCCTTTGGCTCAGGTCATGATTCCAGGTCCTGGGATCGAGCCCCAAGTCGGGCTCTCTGCTCAGCGGGGAGCCTGCTTCCTCTTCTCTCTCTCTCGGCCTGCCTCTCTGCCTACTTGTGATCTCTGTCTGTCAAATAAATAAATAAATAAAAATTAAATTAAATTAAAAAAATCTTAAAAAAAAGAG
This sequence comes from Martes martes, assembly GCF_963455335.1. Classification (NCBI taxonomy): domain Eukaryota; kingdom Metazoa; phylum Chordata; class Mammalia; order Carnivora; family Mustelidae; genus Martes; species Martes martes. The sequence continues at coordinate 36,300,648 of NC_137906.1, read as the reverse complement.
CTATTTCTTCCAAGAGATTAAAAATGTTTGCAGTGTGTTTTTATTATAAATGCATTTTTCATTAAAAAAGTAAGAACACTATTACTAATCCTGTAATGGAAAATTATGAAGAAAATAAAAGCATTCATCATAACGCAATCAGTATTAAGTTTGTGGTATATTCATTGCCACATATTCTTTAATTTATGTAGCTTTGATTATAATAAACATGAACTTCTGATTTTTTAAAGAAATGAAACATTGTCCCATAGGTATCTAGTAATCTAATCTCTATAACCACAACTTTATTTTATTTTATTTTATTTTTTTTATAACCACAATTTTAAAATAGCTATCAAATACTTCATTGAGAGAATGTGTGTAAGACTATAAAATATTCGTCATTCTATTAAGGAGAATTAAATTTTACCTTTTTTATTCTAAATAATGTTCCGGTGGGCTTCATTTTCCCTATTTAAGATTATTTCTTTAGGCTAGACTCCCAGAAATGCAATTATAGCGTCAGGGAAAAAGGAAGATTTTATATGGCTCTTGATATATATTTCCAACTTGCTTTTCAAAAGGGTCATATCAATTTATATAGCCACCAGCAATGGATATAAATGCTAGTTTCTCTATGACCCCCCCCCAGTCTTGGGTATTGTAATTACTTTAAGATTTTGCTAATAGGAACTGTATCACTGCTGTTTTAATTTGAATTTCTCTGATTACCAGTGAGGTTGGTTATTTTTGTATACTTAAACTCTGGGGACATTTTCCTAATAGAGATCTGCCTTGTGTTTTAACAGTTCAGCTGCCCAGATAACACTCAGAGAGCAAAGACTAAAAATTTTAGTAGGCATTAAACAAAACAACACACATGTGTTTTCAAAGACTGTATTGTATAACCTCAATATCAGTCAGTGTCCTAATGCATCATCCAAAAATTTTCTGTTATTCACTAATATGATCTTAAATTAAATCAATACAAGGGAATTGATTTACTTTCCTTATTCCCTATAAGGGAAGTTGTGATCCTTCTTTCTATATATTCCTTCTTTTCGTTCTCTAATAAGTAATTTATGTACCTGATACCAAATTTAAAAGGCAAAAAGGCATATGGTAAAAGGCAAGGACTGATGTAAGCCATATATATATCCAGCAAGATGTGTTTCCAAACAGCGAACCAAATGTTTAATGGGAATGAATGTCTTAGAGTTGGGAGATATTTATTTTTAAAAATACCAATGTGAGTGCTATAAGATAACACTTCCAAGATCTTGGTGCCCTGGTGTGGCAAAACTGCTGATTTTTATCTCATCAGTTGTCCATCTCATCTATAAGAAGTTATTTCCAACTCTCTTCTACTTTGCTGTCTCTTACTGTAGAGGCTGAAAATTCAACATTTTTCTATCCCAAATCTTCTTGAGTCTTCCTTGAGACAAAAGCATGATGAAAGGGATTAGACAAGCCTGTTCTTTTTCCCTTTTCTCCTTGCCTGGAGCATACACAGGTGATGCCTGGAGCTGTGGCAACCACATCTGATCATGAGGAGAATGTGAGAAGAACCAAGATATACCAGTTCTGCCACAGCACCTACTTTCTTCTAGAGCTCTAACTTTAGCACCCATAAAAACTACCTGAAGGTTTTTTTTTAAAAAACACAAATTGCTGGGTCCCCATCCCAGAATCTCTGGTTCAGTTGGTCTGAGGTGGGATGTTAGAATTTGTGTTTCTAATAAAGTCTCAGGCATTGCTGATGACTGAGTTCACAGATCATACTTGGAATGGTAAGTTGCTAAACTTATTAAGTAAGAAGATAAAGCCTTATTTTAAGAAGCCACTGCATTGGCATTGCTAGCTTTTCAAGGAATTATTAACTGATTCACCTGCTAGGTCCACTTATTGCTGCTTCATGAACACCATGTATTCTAGAAAGAGATGTAGAGACCAGCCTAATCGAATGCACATGAAGGTGAGGCAGCATTGGTGAGATGGTCAGAAGTAATCAAGAGTCTCCCATGCCTGGAATGTTAGCTTGTCCCTAGTCTCTTCTACATGCCTCTTTCCTTTTGGGAAGTGGTGGGCTACGTGAGAAAAAGAGAACAGTGGAAGGTTTGAAGGTGATTTTTCAAAACGAAGAGTTAATAGCTACAAACTCATCGCTTACTACTGAATGAGGAAAGTGTTCTATAAAAGCGTCCTTGTTCTGAAAGCTTGCATCAAAAGCTGCAGAGTTTGATGTCCAACAGCAAAGTGTTGGATACAACTTGGATGTCTTCTAAAAAATGTTTCCACATCCTCTGTCTCACCTCCTGGTTTGTCTTTGGAACACACAGAGCTTGGTTTCGAAGCCCTTTCTCCAAGGATTAATTGAATCAAGATCAACCCTATCTGGAATGTACATTTAATACTTTGGGATGATGTCAGTAATATATGTAAGAGATTTTTATATTAGATAACTACTCATTAAAAGTCAATCCTTTCCTCCAGGGTTTAAAATAGAAAGTATTCACCTTTTGCAAATGAGGATAGTGAAATTTACTTTAACTCATGCTACAATGAAAACTGGAAGAAAGGGAATTGCTCACAATACAATATAACTCCACCAAATTTGCATAATTTAGGCATAAAATGTAATACCCTGCTCACACTCTTTTGTCTTGAATGAAATTGGTTTTCAAGTAATGTGTGGGGAATCATAACCAGCTTTAACAAAATGGATAATGTCAGAAAGCAAAAGTTCCTATTAGCCCAGGAGGCATTGCTGAAGTGGGAATCCCGTGTACCACATTTTTAAAAAAAAGTTACTTTTGTGATTTAATGTGAAGGGCTTTGTGGACTTAACTGGAACATTTAGGCCATGTGTGTGTGTGTGTTTTTTTTTTTTTGTTTGTTTTGTTTTTTGCTACTGAATGGAATAATTGGAATACTGAATGGTACCTTAAGATACTCTCTTTTTTCTAGATTTCTTAAAATCATTGGGGGGGTCATTATTCTAAGAATATTAAAATTAACAACCCAAATTCCTGTAACTCCTTCTTTCCCAAAGTATGGAATTCTTCTTGTAAATTAGTATTTCAAAAAGATTTTCAGTAATGTAGAGTGAAGCTGTGAAGGAGTTCCACTAAACAGACAGTGAAACTGAGGTTCGGAAGAGCCATGTGCGTTTCCCAAAGCCAAATGTTGAAGTTTTACTAGAATTTAAGAGCAGAGAAGCTGTGAAGCATGTCCTAGGAATTGGGTCTTTCATCAGTAAAGATAGTGTAAAAACCCAGAGAATCAATCACCAACAGCATTGGTCTCAGAGCATTTTCTTTTGTGTGAAGTTAAAAGTTGCCACGTTCTGTTTTCTTGCCAGCTATGGACTTTGACCCTCCCTTTTCTGGTCTTTAAAATGGGGATGATAGCATATTCCTTCTGAGATTTTAACAGAGAAAATAGTAAAAATGCTATTACTGTCTTATGTACCTTTCTGTTGCAGACACACATAGTTTTTGATGCTAGCTCTCTTCAGACTTGAGTGTCAGTCAGAATTCCCTGGAGGCTCTCTTAAAACATGGTCCCAGAACTTTTGACTCCATGAGTGTGAATGGGGCCCCCAAATTAGAATTTTTTTTATTTTTTAGTTTTATTTATTTATTTATTTTTAAAGATTTTATTTATTTGACAAACAGAGATCACAAGTAGGCAGAGAGGCAGGCAGAGAGAGAAGAGGAAGCAGGCTCCCTGCTGAGCAGAGAGCCCAATGTGGGGCTGGATCCCAGGACCCCGGGATCATGACCTGAGCTGAAGACAGAGGCTTTAACCCACTGAGCCACCCAGGCACCCCTAGAATTTTTTTTTTTAATATTTTATTTATTTATTTGACAGAGGGAGAGATCACACGTAGGCAGAGAGGCAGGCAGAGAGAGATAGGGGGAAGCAGGCTCCCCGCTGAGCAGAAGCCCAATGCAGGACTCGATCCCAGGACCCTGAGATCATGACCGAAGCCGAAGGCAGAGGCTTAACCCACTGAGCCACCCAGGCGCCCCCCAAATTAGAATTTTTAAGAAGTTCTCAAGTACTATGCTTTGAGAACCACTGTCCTATTCTCCATTTTTCTCTTTTCGTTAGGTACGATAATGTTTTCCTTTAGAACGAGGCCACGGCTACAGACCTCGATGTCCCAGGATTTCTTGCAATGGTGGGGGCCGTAGAACCAGTGACACGGATACAGCCTCCGCAGAGCAGGGATTCCAGGAAGCTACTGCTCAGCGTACACCTGCCCTTTTGCCATCTGCTCTTCCCCCTTCATGTTTCTTCTGGCCTGGAAGGGGTATTTGAGGTAGAAAGTGAGCAGCTGTGTTGTACCCAGGAACCAGGAAGGCTTTCTGGGTGGGGAGACAGGAATATTGACACACAGTGCTCGAGTGGCCGCAGTCGTCCTTTAGTGCTTACCTCCAGACTTGCGGTTTGTGAGACAGAATGGCTATGTGGTTACCAAGGATGGCGGTTCTCAACTGGCTTGTTTCTCACACATACACACAAACCTTTTGGGCCGTCTATTTAATAAAAGTAGAGGCGAAAGGAAAAGAGTGATTGGCATTTGTTTTCAATGATGTATATACATCCTGTGCCCCAAAGTTCTTTGAGGGCAGTGGGTGGCTGTGACATGCAGAACAGATGCCTCCCTGGCCCGTTGTATTGACAGGTCGTGTTGTGCTGGAGCGTCAGCCTCAGAGAGGTAGTTAAGACAAATGACATCTCCTTACCTTTTACCCCTAGAGACCACAGTGTCATTCTGCAGCCTGAAAGGCCATTTGTAAAGCTCAGAGTTGCCTTTAGCTATTAAAAAAGAACAAAAATCTAAAGCTAAGCTCTTTCTCCAAGGAAAAGACATGACTTTGGATGGTCTCTGTGCTCTCCTGTGATTCCCAAACACTTAATCTGCACATGAGAGAGACTACGCCTCTCCTGGCATTCAGCCTACAAAGACTTTACTTCTCTTCCCCTTGCGTATTATTATCTTACTGTTTCTACTCTACCTTTTGTTCATGTGTTTTGAGACAAGAATGGGAACAGCTCATACTGATGCGTGTAAGGGTTAAGTCATACACACCAGAATGGATTTTGCTTTATGAGCAGCTCATAAAAAGAGATAAGTTGTTATTTGCTTTTTATGCATGTAGGAAAAGGGAGCATGAGCTAATAGTACTTTCTGTAGAGGAGCCAGAAGAAATTCAGTGTGTATACGAATTTAATGCAAAATACAAACCCAAATGTAAATATTGGTTTCCTTCCAGATTTTCAAGACTTTAGAAAAAAAGAAAAAAAAAAACAAAAACAAAAACAGAAGATTTCCTTTACTTGTAATTCTGCTGATAGAAACCATCCTTCCACTCTTGAAAAGGGAATGGTATTAAAAATAGAATATATACATTTTGAACTTGGTGTTTAAAATTAAGAGCAGAAGCTTATCTTTGGTTTGAACATGGCATGTAGTGTATTGCACATTTTGGAGTACTATTTGTTCTTATGAATGTGATCCAAATCCCTTATTTTAAAGAAAAATGAAAGACCCGATTCTTCTTTTGTAATTCAGCACAACAAAAAATTCCCCTTTATCCAGTGTGTGCTTGACTATAAATTTCCTTTTAAATCAAGATTACACTTACATGATGAAAATAATAAGAGGAAATTGTAGATAATAATAAATAAGTTTTACCCTATCTTCTCTGTAAAATACTTTATGGCAGCATGCACACAGCTTTTCCCTTTGCAAAAACAAGATGCTGGAAGCATAGAAGAGATACAATTCAAGAAATTAGTGATTGGAATGAGTCTTTTAAACTCTTTAAAAATAACAATAACCATTAATATCTATTGAACACTCACCATATACCTGGTACTTTATACATTTTAATGCATTTAATAATTATAACATTTTCAAGAAAATTCTCTCATTATTTCCATTTCTCATATGAGGGAATTGGGTCTTAAAGGAAAGTGGCTCTTACTGCCCTCTCATTTGGATGGAGGCTCCGAATTTAGCTTGGGCTAGTGTTCTTGAACCTCTGCACTTAACTTACTAGTGTGTCATTTAGCATCTGCTGCGGTGAGTTTCCCCAAAACCTAGAGGCTTAAAACAGACATTAACTCAGCTCACAATTCTGTGGGTCAGCCATATGGACCGGGAAGACCTGGCTAGAGGAAGTGGGAGGAAGCACAGGCAGGCCTGATGACAGAGCTGAGGTCAGAAGCTTCGTTTCTCCACTCGTAACAATCCAAGGAAACCTCTGTTTGCTTGACTAAGCAGATGTCTCGTGTGATACCTTAAGGAAGGAACCACACCTGAGCTGTGTGACCTTTGGCAGGTGACACCCAAAGACATCCCTAGATGTGGATGTGCGGAGAGCATAGAGGTGGAATAAAAACACAAAGGCAAGACACTCTTAGGGAGTGGGGTATTTAAAATTCATTCACTGACTTGATATGTGCTGACCTCTATCCAAGCAGTGCTGTTGTTGGTAGAGAATACGCAGATGTGGTCTTCTGACATTTGGGGGCTTATAATCTTGGAGAAGAAGTTCTGAGCCAGTAAACACTTCTACCAATTACCACTTGTGGTACATGTTAGGCATGAAATAGAGTAATAAGACAGAAGCTAATTAGAGGAGGGTCTATTTAGGTAAGTTGGCCTGGAGAGAGATTTTGGAAAGGTGATAATGAAGCTGACATCTGAATGTTAAGAAGAACACTGCCATACAAAAAAAGGGGGAGCAGATGTGGGGATGGACGTGTGTGTGTGTGTGTGTGTGTGTGTGTGTGTGTGTGTGTGTGTCTCCAAACAGCAAATACTGTATTTAGTGCAAGCCTAAGGTGAATGTGCAAATATGAAAGTTATAGGTGCAGGTTTCCATGTTCATGCCTAGTGATGAGACGCCCCTGTAGCTCTTCACATTTCTTTAAATGTTACCTAAAGCCTCTCATAATCATGGAAGGAATTCTACCCAGCTGCTGCTCTGTAAAGATAAGGAGGGGTGCTCATTGTAGGTGGAGTGTAAGAGCAGCAGATGGGGAGTAAGATTTGTCTTCTCATCTTGGCTTTGACCCTAATTCACTATGTGTCCTTGGCAAGGGCATTCCGCCTACCAGAATTCAGTTGCCTCATTTGTAAAAAGAGTGAGCCCATCTAGGTCACAGTGATGTCAATTCTGACTGGTGGGTAAGTGTTCTGTGGGAAGAGGAGTTTGAGGCCCTTTATGATCTCTGTGGGCAAGAATTCTGTAATTGATTAGGGATGTCTGCCACGGAATTAGGAAGTAGTGTTGCGTGTGTGGTCTATTTGTCATTTCCTGATGAACCTTCCATTTTCCAGCACAGTGTTTTCTATGGCTTTTAGCTAATTAGGAAAATTGTGCAGCTTTCCAGTTATTTTGTTCTGATATTTAAAAATGTAGCAGTAATTGAAAACAATCAAGGAGGGGGCTAAATACATCAAAACAGTACTCTGCACACTTGCATCAAAGGGTTCAAACAACAGCAAATCGTGCACGGGAGGGAAGTGGATTTGCACTTCTCTCATTTGTAATATTATTAGTGTGATTAATATACAAAGACCAGTATTTCCTGAAATTCATAATTTGCCCTATTCCTCCATGAGCTTTGTGTTTCCCAGAATAATCATGCTGATCCATTTCCTTAAAAATGTACTGAATGCTTAAGTGCTCATTTTGCAAGTGCAGCAGCATAATTGGACACAGTGGGGAAACATCAGAGAAGCGGTTTGCTTCCTAAGGAGAGGAGAATGTGGTGTGAGTCGCAGCCGGATGGAACGTCACGCCAGGAGGGACCCCATCTCTGCACTGTGTCACTGTGCAGAATGCTTAAAGTCTATTTATGGAATTAGGGCTCAGGGACAAGGGCTAATTCTCAGCTGAATGGAGGGCTTCCCTGGGTTATAAAATGCATGCTCCTTTGAATAATGGGACTGAATGGGAGTCGAATGTTTCAGCACTTTTTTTCCCCAACGTGATAGCTCTTGGCGATACTGGTGATTTTACAACTGGATTTCATCTTCATAAAATTCTGGCCTGTATGATCGTCTTTCCCCCCACCTTGCCTCTTAAGTAGCCAGTTTCAAAGCATCTCTCTCTTACCTTTGAGACTGGCTCTCTTGTTATACAGGTGTCCATACCTATAGTCTTAGCTTTAGAAACTAGAACAAAGGAGGGAGATCAGAGTCCTTAAGTTAAAACACATTGGAGGGTCATGCTCTACTATGTGCCTGTGTATTTCTGTGTTTCCCTCAAGCCTCTTCTCTCTCCTTTTCTAAAACAGTTCATGAATGCAGTGACCTTGGGGTCTTGGTCAGGGTTGCTTTCCTGGAATATCTGGGATCAACCTGTTAGATGTTAGCGGTGCTAATTATGGCACAGGACTCCTTCATATTTGACACCCACAACTCTTCTGAGTTGAGGACAGTATCAATGCCCTTTCCAGCAATCAGGCTTTGGAAAATCTCAATTTGATCAGGGCAGTCATGCTGAATGGGGTGCCATTCCCATTGAATTCTGTGTAGCCTGCTTAGCATGTGGGACGCTGATGGAGACCTACCAGGGAAATACGTGTAGTTTACTGAGGCAGGAGAGAAGCGGAAGACGGAAAAAGATGAAGTGTGGGCCAGGTGACGACGTATGTCATGTATCATGATTGAGTTTGGATTTCAAACTGAATTCACCTGACATCAGTGGCGTTTAAGCAAGGCCCTTGTAGTCACAGCTTAGAGGGTAAGTAGGTGAAGGCCGAAGCCAGAGGGAAGACAAGAGAAATATTGAGGCAAAACCTTCTTTCTGTTGACTTCCCTCAGTTCCGTGGTTGGCACCGCCCTGGGCCAAACCACCCTCTCCCCTTGTGCGGACAGTTACCGTGAGTGCCTGACGAATGCCTGCTCCCGTCTGTCTCGAGGCCTCCACTCTGCTACCAGCATAATCTGGTCATGTCACCCCGAATGCGACCCCTCAGGGGTCAGGAGTTGGCATTTTTCTTGAGCAGGAGACAGAGTGTCCTACTGTGACCAGCACAGCCTTTCAAGAATAAGTGGGCACCAAACTCGCCACCACCTTGACCTTCCTTCACTGCCGTCCCTTCTCCCTGCTCTCATCCCCTACGTGTTGTTTGCTCTCACAGAACTTTTCGAAACCCTTTCATTCCCCCACTGCCTTCGCCATAAACTTGCTTAGCCTGGTTAATCGCTATTTACTGCTCCCTGGTCCTGCTCAGTGCCGCTTCACGGGGGAGGCTGTTTGCCTCCTGTCCGCTACCTATCGTGATACCAGGTCTGTCTCCTTTCTAGAATTCATCTCAGTTGGAAATTTATGTTTATTTATATGAATCTTTGATTGTCATCTATCTTTCCTGCAGAACTGTAAGCTTCCTGAGGGCGAGTGTTATTTTTCTCAGCTGGTCCCGTATCCTCCCCCTTACTTAGTACATTGTCTTATAAGTAGTAACATTCAGAAAGACTTCGGAGTGAACAGATTAGGGACCGTGGGCATCTGGGTGGGTAAAGGCATCAAGACAAAGAGAAATGGGGTGGGTTTGTGGGACTGGTAGTTTCTATTTCCTAAATGACACAGAGAGCAGTCTGGTTTTAACCTGCGTGACTGAGTAGAAGGTGGCATCCACAGTGTTCTGTTTTATCTCTAAACAAACGCAGGGGTCCAGCATATAAATGCAAAATGAGCGACTCATCCAGAGAATTCCTCCACATGAAATGTCTAGCCCATGCTTTGTATTTACTTTCTTTCTGTTTGATCCTTAAGAACAGGAGTCATTAAAATCTTACCGGCAAGGGTGTCTTTATTATAAGGCTATCTTCATATAGATTTTCTTAAGTATTCTCTCTTTGTTATCTTGCAAACGCAGAAGGGTGTTGTTTTGAGAGGTGAAACGCATGAAATTTTGGTGTTAGGAGATGGAAGTGCACCTTACTTACCCCTCCTGAAAGATGTTGCTGAGAAAGAGCATGCGCAATGCTGAGACCTGATTTGGCCCCGCCTGACCCATCTAGTTAAATAGCATTAGCTAGGTAGCCTGGGGGCAGGTCACCAAGCCCGTTTTCATCCATTGTAAACCCAGAATGAAAATACTTGTTTTATAGGGTTGTTGGGAATTAGAATTATCTGTAAAGGGCCTGACGCTTAGAAGGCATCAAAATATTACCCTCACATTGATGGCATTAGGTCTGTACCAAACTTCAGTTGTAGTATATGTATGGCAAGTCATCTTAGAATGAAGGCTTTAACTTTCTTGGAAACTAAATTTATCCCTTTTGAAACTCCCTCTTCTGGTTTGCTCCTAATCCAGGAACCCACATTATATTACAAGTACTTAGCAGCACATTTCACTACATGTTAATTGCCTTCCTTTCTGATGTTGGAGCATTTAAATAGTGACTCACCTCACAGGATGCCTCCTGGCATGGTGAAAATCGCCAGAAGATAAAAGAAAAGATTTTACTGAGCTTTGTTTTGATTTCTCCATATTTCCAATTTTTATCCATAGCTTTCAAGACTCACATCAAGTGTTTCTAAGTATATATTAGAGGTTCTCATCCCTGACTTCAAATTAGAATCAAGTGGGGAGAGTTTTAAGAACTGTCAAAACTTGGCCCCACTCTACACCAATTAAATCAGAGTCCCAGGAGTTTTATGCTCAGACATCCTTATTTTTCAAAAGCTCCCCAGGTGGGTGATTCTAATATGTAATTGAGGGTGAGAACCCCTGATGTAAATAAAGCTTATCTTTTTTTAAAGTTTAATTTAATTTAGGTTTTTTTCTTTCTTTTTAAGAGAGAGAGAGAGAGAGCGGGATAGAGGGGCTCTCAAGCAGGCTCCATAAGGGGCTTGATCTCATGACCCTGAAATCACAACCCAAGTCAAAATCAAGAGTCAGATGCTCGACTGACTGAACCACCCAGCTGTCCCTAAATAAAGCTTACCTTAAACTCTGCCCTCTATCCACACTCAGCCATATGAGGGTATACTATTTCAACCCCATATTACTTTTTTGTGGATTGGAATGAATGAATGAATAGGATGAGTGAATGAATAACCCCCTAGGTTACTAAATAATGCTCACCTTGTATTTTGCTTTGATCTTCAATCTACCCTGGTAAACTTAAGATCCTTCTTAAGGTCTATACCAGGGTAATTTCTCTTGATACCCCACAGTGCCTAGCACAGTACCGTTGGGAGAGTACACACTCAAGAAATGCCTGTCACGTACGTGAAACATTGACAGTGATTGCCTGCCACATGACAGAAAGATTTACGGAGCTCACCTGTTCAGGATAAACAACTCTTCTCTTCCTCCTGACTCTTAAAAGTTTTTCTTCCCGTGAATTTGAATGACATTTTTCTATTTGTAATAAAACTATGTAGTTGGACTGTTTATATGGGCACAGATTGTCTCTGAGCCTGTTGAGATAGTCCTGTAGCTTGTCTTGAACCAATGACTCCCCAAATGTCCATGGATGACACCGGTGAATGGATAAGGAAGATGTGGTGTGTGTGTACACACACACACACACACACACACACACACAGGAATATTACCCAGCCATAAAAAAAGAAGGAAATCTTGCCATTTGCAGTGATGTGGATAGAGCTAGAGAGTGTTATGCTAAGTGGGAAAAAGAGAAAGATAAATACCATATGATTTCACTCAGATGTGCAATTTAGGAAACAGAACAAATAAACAAAGGTTAACAAATAGAGACAAACCAAGAGACAGGGTGGGGGATGTGTTAAGTAGGTGATGGGGATTAAGGAGCACACTTGTGATGAGCACCAGTGTCAAATTAAGTGTTAAATCACTATATTGTACACCCGAAACTAGTATTACATTGTGTGTAAACTGGAATTTAAAGAAAAACTAAGGGGGGAAAAAAGAAAAACAAAAAACAAAAAACAAAAAACGATTGGCTCCCACCTCTTATTGGGCTCCAGCCCTGTACCAGGGTTGAAGAGAACCATCTGAACTCCAAGTCACTTTATCCAGGACATTGGAGTGAACTTCCCTCTTCTTGCCTCCTGTCCACTCTAGACCCTCACTTAAACATGAAAGCTTGAACCCACGCTTTGGCACACCTTTCAAACTTTCCACGATCTCATACTTTGGGGATATAAACTTCTACTAAAACTTTAGCCTAGACCTTCCCCCAAGGCAAGCTTAGCTAGACCCCCTGAAGCTGCCCTTAATTGCTGTTGACTTTATTTGTTGTGATTTTTCCCCCCTAAAAAATGCCATTGCAGTAGGGAAGGGTTTCACATTCCTAGGCCATCAGGGTCCAGGGTATACACGATTCAATCTCATGTGGACCTTGGTCAAACTCCAACTCTTTCTTGATTAACCTGAGTTTCACAGTCAGAAATATACAAAAATATGCATTTTCTTCTTTCTCATTTTACTTGTGTGCTGTAGGATCCCAGTGACCTCTATGTGGTCATTGTACTCAGTGACTTCACACATTCTTTGGCTTCTAACTCACTTTGGTGCCTTTCCCTCCAGTACAATAAATGCTCGTTCTGACCACCTCCTCTGATCAATACTTCCCATTCCACAGTGAGGTTTATTGATGTAAATGTGCACATGACACCTTTCATACTATTCTGTTTGTCCTCCTGGGAAACAAAAGCAAATCTCAATAGCCTTTGTACAAACAATTAATGCAGAGAGATCCCAGTACCCCACCTCCACTGGGACAGATAAAAGGAAATAAGCAAAATAAGGAAATCTCCATTCAGACTGGGTACTAGTGGGGTGTCTAATGAAGCCATGTCTATTTTTTAAAAAGTGGATTTAGCTTACAGACTGCTGGAATAATGTTGGCACAGGTCTTGCTGTCCACATGGGTGGCAGACTTTTGAAACGTGGAAGATCAAACATACTGTGGCGAGCACTGAACATCACTTTACAAGTGTGCCCATGGTAGTTAATAAATTGTCAAAAATAATAAGACAGCTGCCAAGAACAGAAGCTATAAATAGCAAAAAAAATAAAATAAAATCAGACATGACTGCTGTGGATCCTTCTGAAAGATAATTTTCCTTAAAAGTAACTTCTGTGAGCCACAGAGAGCTCTTCGATGGTAAGATCTGCACTCCTTGCTCCTGAAGTGAGCAGCCGGGGAATTAGAATGCTCCCGAAGACCGGGAGTTAGACAGGCTGCAGCTACAGGGTGGCCATTACATTAAGTAATTTAATGAACACTGATACTGAGGAAATAAATCAAATGCAAACAATCAACACCAATCAAGGAAGCTGAGCATTTCAGGCACTTAAAATGTATTAAATGAGTGTTTCAATCACAGTGGGTACTTTTTCACAAACTCTCTTAATCAGCTAGCATCGTTTTCGACAAAGTGGCCCATGCATGTAAATATGGTGATCTGAAAAAAAACCCAATGGTCCATTCACACATGAACACTGTTAGGAATGGAAATTCTGCTGAGGGTTTTCACAGATAGGGTAAACAACAGTAGATGCATTGGGAAAGGTTCACGAAAGTCAGTTTTTGAAAAAAAAAAAAAAGGCATTAAATATTTTGAATGTGGTGAAAAAATAATTTCAAACACAGAATAAAATTAAAATTTGAAATCTAATTATAGGCAGCCAATTCACCTCCCAGAGGCGATCATTTTTGTTTTTTAATGATCTTCTGTAAATTTCTATTCATCTTTAAGTTCTTATGTAGGCATTTCTATTTGTATATTTATTATGTTCACCTCTATTATATGCATGTATAATTATCAATATTGTCGTATTTATAAGTACGTAAATCATATGGCATGCCATGTTTACATATGATTTATATAGTCATATGTATATATCATTTATTCATAATCCATTATTTGGTACCTTGTTTTTGGTATATAATCATAAACATCTTCCTGTATCAGCCTGTATAGGTGTATTGCATTCTGCTTAAGGTTGCTGAGTATTTTATTGTTTGAATCTGTTTATGTAACCATTCCCTTGTAAGGCATTTAGATTATGTCCAGTTAGGGAAACTATAGTTTTTTGAACATATACACAAATATATATATATATATATCTGTGTATATATGTGTGTATGTATATATATATACATATACATACACACATATATACACATATATATGTGTGTGTGTGTGTGTGTATATATACACATTTGAACATACAGTTGGAATAATTTGGGATTTTAAAAGACAAAATACTTGGATTCCAAGTATGTATTCTAAGTTTCCAAGTGTACACACACACACACACACACACACTCATACTTTTCCACTTTACATGTACTATGTTATCTAATTCTCATTTGAGTATGAGTATTATATCTGTACTGCAGACTATGAAACCGAGGAACAGAGAGGTTAAGCAATTTGCATGAAGTCACACAGATAATAAACACATGACTCTTCCTCTTAACCCAAGTCTCCTTTTCATTTTGACTTTAATCATATTTAATCACTGCTCTGCAGTTTGAGTTTCTGACCAGTATTAAAACTATCAGTCATAATTGTATACACTTCAAAGAATGTGTATGTCTTGAAATGCTGGGGAAAATGTTTTTGTTTTGTTTTCTCTCCAGAGAAAAATCCAAGTTCATTTTTTTTTTCAATCAAAAGGGGTGTCTGAATTGTAAAAGTTACTATACTGTCAGTGTCAGCAGAGAGTAAAGGTGGATATTCCTACTCTGTAAGGGACTTATGACACTTTTTTTAGTAGCTATACTTGGAGAAATTTATATATATATTTATAAAGTATATTTGTATTTATATATTTATAATAATATATATTTATATTTATATATTTATATTCATATATATGTGTATATATGTTCATTCACTTATTCATTCATTCATTCCTGGGAGGAAGCTTTTCCATATGAAAATATCAAGTGAATTAGTAGAGTTCTGTTTGTCCTCACATTTTCACTGCACGTCTTCACATCTTTGAAGAGACTTAGTTTTTACACTTTCAGGGGACTTTAGTTGACTTGGGAGCAATAAAAATATTTTTATTCTTGAAATTCCAAGTGCTCTTGGAGGTCTGGGAAAACATATTTGAGGGTTCTTCCAATAACACTGGCTGTAGGTGCATTTACATGAGGGGACTGCTGTTTAATCTTACGGATTACAATTGCATTTGCTTTCCGACCACAACTTTCTCCCCTCCCCATCTCCCAAGCAAGGTGACTGCTCAGCAGTCTTCTCTTCTTCAGCAGGTAGGAGCCTGTCTCTTCCTTTCCTTGTGGGGCTGGGTGGGCGGACCCACCTGATTCAAAAGTGGCACATAACTCAGGCCTGACTAGTCAAGGCATCCCAAATACTGAGGGCAGTGAATGGCTCAAGGATGAGTATCTGGTCCAGTGGAGGCCTGTTAAACTCAATTTAGAAATTGCTGGTGGAAATAGCGCCTTGATTCACCTGGTTAGGAGTTGTGAGTATGGGAGGTTAGAATGGCTGTGGCCTCCACAGTAGGAGATCCTGCTGAATATGAGAGCCAATACAGAGGAAAGCAGACCCAAGAGAAGGAGGGAGGACAAGCCTGGGTGATCCTGTACAAACACCTGTGTTGGAGCTTGTCTCTATAACTGGATGTTTCAGTTGTATAAGCCAGTGAACGCCTTCACTGCCCACCCTGCCAATGCCGTCTGAGTTAGGTTTTCTTGTCCTTTCTCTTTTGGAGGCCTGACTTCCACAACCTTCTCCCATGTAGTTAGCAGTGTTTCCATGTATCTAGTCATCTGGTCAAAATTTTTTACTTTTTAATTAAAAAAAAAAAATAAAATCTGTTACCTGACCATCCCTCCCGATCTACACCCCTCTACATTCAAAAATATTTTACCAGAATTCTACTTTGGTTATGTCCCATGTTCTATAAAAAAATGTTGGTGTCCTGTTGTTTTCTGCAGAATGAAATCTTTATATTTTAGTTTGGTATTCAAGGCCCACAGTTACCTCTGGTCAACCCAGCCTTCACGTCCTGTCCTGGTGCTTACACTCATTTCATGCAGTCTTTGTTCCAAGGAGATCAGAGACTCCACTCTCTCCTGCAAGACGGCCTGTATCTTCATAACTTCTTGCCTTCGTTATGCTCTTTCCTCCTTCAGGGACTGTGTTTCTTCCCAGTCTGCTTGGCACAGCGCTGTATCCTCTGGTTAAGTGAATGCTCTGCTTTTGGAAGTTCTGGAGCTTTGACTGTCTCTGACAGTATGATATTTATTATATTTGATCAGAGGTAGTTATTCATATATCTTCCTCATACTCTTGTTTGAGGGTTTCTTGGCAGCGACTGTCTTCATTTTTGGGTCCCTGGGGTACCTAACATTGCTGAATCAGAGCAGGAGCTAATGCATGTGAATAAAGTCACAAATAAATGAATGATTGAATGAATGCTGCACTTTTACTTTCTGGGTTCATGAATATAAACAGAAATGATTGCTTTACTCTTTTACTTTTTTGTACTGTCTTCTAGGTTTTCACTCTTGCAAAAAAAAAAAAGGTTTTTTTTGACAGCTGTCATGAGGATTCTTTTAATGCAGTCTGGCACTAAATACCTTGCCAGATACATTTTCCTTGAGGACATTGATAATGGCTTTTTATGGTTAAGATCCTTCTAGGGCTATGTACATGCATCAATGATTTCATTTTTCATTTATCTATTCATCGACTTTTATTAAGTACTTCAAAGAGCCCGGACCCTGGGCCAGGTGACAGCAGACCCAAGACAGTGAAAGCATACTTTCTACCTCTAGGGATAGCACAGTCTTTAGCCTAACACCTATCAACCTTTATAGTTGGATCTCTTTATTGCCCTGCACACACACATAATAATCACTATTTATTAATAACTTTCTGTCTGCCTTATGTACTCCCTTGATGGCTCTCCTAACAACTCTGAGAAGTATCAGAATCCTTATTTTATGGAGGAGGAAATAGAAGCTCAGAGAGCTGACGTGACCTGACCAAGCACTTAGAGCTACTCAGCAGTGGAACTACCACTTGAACCATCATTTACTGATGCCAAAGCCACTACGCCATAATGCCTTTCCATGGGCGTGTCCTCCTTTCAATAAAATCTCTTGGGATATGGAACATCTCTTGCTTATTTTCATATCAAAATTTTAAGCTCTCTCAAGCCCACTGAAATTCTATTGCAATGAAAATATTCAGCTTGATCTACCTCCGTGCTAACTTCTTTTTTGCTGAAAAAATTTTAGCTTTCTTAGAGGTCCATGTCCATACTCACATTTTTGGTATCTGTCCTATTAGAATATTTTGATAGCAAGTAATGGAAACACACTTCATACCACTTTTAGCAAAATGGAATAAAAAACAAACAAACAAACAAATGACCATAGAATATATATTAGATAATGGAATTGGGGAGATTTTTGTGTTAGCCTACAAAGTTGAGTAAGTAACAGTAGGAGTGGGAGTGTTGGAGACTGGACTCGAGCTTTTGTGACTGGAACCAATGGCTGAGGACTGTGAGGACATTTTCCTTTTTTGCACTCACCCTGCATCTCCACTTCTCTCTACCTCTTACTGGGTTGGCAGCTTCTCCTGCTGAAGATGAGCTTCCTCTAAGCATCCAAAGAAGAATGCACAGGCGAATCCAAGATTTTTTTTTTTTTTCGAACATCATGATCTTTGCCTCCCCCCAAAAGCATGGGGCTTTTTTCCTTTTCAGCCGTAGCAGAAAAATCTCTGAGAAGAACCTCAGTTGGCTTGGCTTTGAACTCACCGTTCACCCCATCTTTCAGTCTGTCAAGAAGAATGCCACTGTACTTGGAAAGTCTGTGGTAACACAATTGATTGGGGTAGTAACTGGCTGAAGGAAAGAGGGGCGATTCCATCAAAAGAGAGGGCATGAGTAAATGTGTCATGAAGTCAAATATTAAATGACAGTCAACTCTAGAAGGTGGAGTGGGGATTTGTGCTAGTATAATTATGTGGACCCTCTGTAGAGGGCATTTGTCTGGCACTATCTCAGTTTATGTCTCTTCTGGAATCCTATAGAATATAGCATTTGTCATTCTTAAAAATATCAGGTTTAGATGATAAGTGATATGACCACTCTAACCATCAGGTAGCATTTGTCATTCTTAAAAATATCAGGTTTAGATGATAAGTGATATAACCACTCTAACCATCAGGTATAATATTTGAAATTGTCATGGGCTTGAGGAATTCAGAATGGCCTTCCTCCCTTGCTTCTAAGATCATTCGAGGTATGCATTAGCCATTGGGTCTTTAACTGATTGGGAAATAACTTGGGAGAGTGGACCAAGCATTGGTCTCAAATTAGATAGTCACGGGGTGCCTGCGTGGCTCAGTGGGTTAAAGCCTCTGCCTTCAGCTCGGGTCATGATCTCAGGGTCCTGGGATCGAGCCCCACATCGGGCTCTCTGCTCAGCAAGGAGCCTGCTTCCTCCTCTCTCTCTCTGCCTGCCTCTCTGCCTACTTGTGATCTCTGTCTGTCAAATAAATAAATACAATGTTTAAAAAAAAATTAGATAGTCACTTCTCTAGTCCTGACTTTGCTGGTGGTCACTTGTGTGATTTGGAGCCCATCATAACATCTGTCTGAGCCTCCCCTGTAAAATGGCTGAAGTGGTAGAAGTCCTATCTCCCTCACCAAAGCATTAGGGAAAGGCATTTAGCTGATGCATGAGAAAGTATGGTAGAGACTGTACAGTTCTGTATTGCTACAATAGTAATAATAACAGCCAACATGTATTTTGAGTATTTATCTAGGCATTGCACCAAGCTTTTGCATGAACTATGTCATTTTATCTGCAAAACAACCCTATGAGATATTTAGTATTATTATCTCTATATTAGAGACGAGAACACCAGAGCATAGAGAAGCAAAGATACTTGCCTAAATCATACAGCAAAGAGTTGGCAAAGCTAGGATTCAAACTCAGACCATGGCTGTTTACCACGAGGTAGTGCTGAATTACTTTCACGTATGGAGCATGTGCCTCTGTGTGTGTAAGAAGGAGGAAGAGAGAGGGGAGGGGAGAAGGACAGAGGGAGTTTTCTTTCCTGACTCTGCTGAGAGGAAGCAGCAGCCTGGTTGTCATGAGGAGTAGCCATCCTCCAAGATGGCAGAGCAGACTAGCACTGGTTAATGGCTCTGGGATGATCCCATATTGAGGGACATCCGTCCCTTTGTGCTCTGACATTGATGTTACTGTCAGTTGACAGTGAGCTTTATCATCAATCCCTTCAAGTACAAAAGGCCACTGTTCGGAAACTGTCATTAAAAGCAGTCTCTCTCTTTTTAAAAGCAGTCTCTCCTTTATTCCCTCCATAATAGGAGCCAGTGTACCAGAAGAGACTGACCTTAAGTTGAGCCTGTTTAGTTTGAAAAAAAAAAAAAGAAAGAAAAAAAAAAAGAAGAAGAAGAAGGAAAAAAAGAAATAGAATAGGTTGTGTTTTTAATGTATTTAAGATTGAGGCACAGAATTAGAATGGAGTTGGGGGTAGTAGGAAATAGAAGTCAGGGTGGGAGAAAGCAGAGGTGGCCTTGGGTTTTCTTTGCTTTTGGATAATGGGCATTTCTAGTTAAATCAACACAGTCTATTTCACAGCCTGTCTCCTGGTGATGTATATACTCTTTGGACAGGGTTGTGGGCTGCCTAAAGATCCCTTTTAGCCATAGGACATGGGTATAAATAAGCTTTATGTAGTCACAGCTGCTAAGGGTTATTATGGGTAGAGTGCATTCTAAAAGGATAGGGCAGGATGTTCATTGTTAAGGGAAAGGAGGGGAAGGGGGAGATCCCAAAGGGAAGCAACAAGCAGAGTTCTACTGAACAAACTTCCTCCACGGTCTTTGTCACTTTTTAATGACCCTTTAGGGAGGCGATTTTATTGTAATCGAAAACAAAGACACTTGTGATTGAGAAGTGACTCAGTATGGAAGTTAAGAACGTGGATTTTGCAACCAGGCTTTCCAGGTACAAATGTAGTCTTTGTCAGGAACAAGTCACACAACCAGTATGCAAGTTGCTTAACCTCTCCACGCCTGTCTCCACAGCTAAAACCCAGCCTGCACATTCGCTGTGGAGCTGAAATGAGTTGACACATGAAAGGAGCTTGGAAGAGTACTTGGCACATAGTGAGAGCTCAGCAAACATGAGCCCTTGTTCTTACTTACATTTCATGCATTCATAGACACAAACAAGGCAACAGACAAGAACTGATCATTCTACATTTTGAGAGTGCTTGGAAGGAAGGTCAGTTGGGATTTAATTTTTCTCTCACCCATTGTCCCCTGCATGAGGTTGATGGAAAGGCCTTTATGAGGAGGTAGCATTTGGGCAGAAACCAAACAGGAGCTGGAATCAGCTGTGGGAGAAGCATCCCAATTGAAGGAAACAGAAGGTCCTGAGGAAAGGAAGAGGAGCTTGCTGTTTTATAGGAGCTGAAAGGAACCAGTGCGGCTGCATTGCAGTGGGCAGAGCAGGCCTGGTGGACCTTGAGGAGAGGCGGGGACGCGGGGCCAGGTCAGGCAAGGCCTTCCATGCCAAAGTAAGGACTTGGCTTTCATTTCATTTTATTTTATTTTTTTAAAGATTTATTTATTTGGGGGTGGGGGGATTTGCGGCAGACACAGCCATAAGCAGACTCTGTACTGAGTGTGGAGCCCAACGCAGGGCCCTATCTCACTACCCTAAGACCAGGACCTGAGCCAAGACCTACAGTCAGACGCCCAACCAACTGTGCCACCCAGGCGCTTCTGTCTTTCATTTTAGAGCAGTGGGAAGCCACTGGAGATTTGAAGACTGCCATGCTCAGATTCACATGTGAAGACTGCTCTGGCTATGGAACAACAAATGGCTGTAGATTGGGGTTGAAAGACCGAAAGGGGTCTGTTGTTGAATGGGGAAGAGGTGACGATGACTTACCAGGGAGCATCAAGGTTGAGTCACAGCCCCCAGCCTCCAGCAGACAAGGTCTGGTGCTCTAGCTATGTGTTCTTATCATCATGTTAACTTGATTACATTGATCTGCCATTGCTTAATTGCTTTCACTAGGCTATAAGGTGAGGGCTTTATGTATTTCCTCTGCTCAGTTTATTTATATGCTCAGTTCCTTGTCCATGGCCAAACTCTTAAAAGGCTCTCAATATTTATTTAATGGATGAATGTGTAAAATACAGTGCTCATTGCAGTGTTTATTTTTGCAAGCCCATGTTATTAGAACATCAAACGATCTACTTCATGAAGAGGAGAGTCATTCCTTTTGAATCTGCAGTATTTGTCTTGGGAGGTGGGATTCTAGATATCTTTATGTCAAAGAAAATGACCAACACTGGATCTTGGACAGGGCAAAGGCAGTAGTAATACATAGCTCGGCTCTATTTTCTGCAGCAAGATGTCCCCTTAGCTCCTTATCTGTGGTATCTCAACCAGGAGCCCTAGTTAATTTTCATGCAGAAGAAGCCTTTGAAACCCAGGCCTCTTTCATGCTCCGGGAAGATTTGAGAGGGGTCAGCCCTGTTTAGATTGGTTCTCTGCACCAGTCGGGGAAGCCTGCTGGCTCTTCTCAGCATGGAGTATGTTGCAGGGAGGAGATGAGCAGGAAACAGACCAAAGAACCAGGGCACTTCCCAGCTTGAATCAGGCCTGTCTTGTGTGGATTCATTATTTTGTGGAAATTAATCCCCAGAATGGCAGACATAGTATATTTGAATGTGAACTGACGGTGCATTTCATGGCCAAGTGGATGTGGTTTTGGATTATCCATCCTGGTTGATTGTCCTTGCCTCCAAACCCTTCCATAAGCGCAGATAATTGAACTATACTTGGTTTTGTGTTTTCACACCCAATTTGATGTCCGTATGGCATTTGGTATGGGGTGGCGGTGTGCGAAGATCTCGTCCTGCTAGCTTTCGTTCACAATGGAGCTGGTGTAGTTTATAAGCAACAGTGACTCTAGCTGTCACTTAATGAGAGCTTCCCATGATCCGGGCATTGTGCTCTATCCTTTACCAGGATTATCACATGGAGTCCTCACAACAATCTCGTGGTAATACTACTAATAATACAGATACATTTGGCATTTACTGTGTGCCAAGTGGTGTTCTAAGTGATGGCATGAATTAACTCATTTATCCTTCAAAATAACCCCAAAAGCAATAACTCTAATCCCCAGGAATGAGAGTCGCATGGATCAAGATCTGAATGGTACACATGGTATTGAACCAGGTGGAAGCCTTGGCTATAATGTATCATCAAGCCAGGGATGAGACTGCTATCATCCTCTTGTTATAGAGAGCTCAGAAAGGTTAATTTCCTTGCCCAAAGTCACATAGCCAGTGTGAGCTGTGGTCAAGAATTGAACTCATTTTTCTGTCTCTAAAGCCCTTGCTTTCCTTTGATTATAGCCACTGAACTAAAAGCCAGATATTTATTACTGGTGGGTTTGGGACACTTGACGCTATGACAGAGAAACCATCTTCCAGATTTTTATTAAAGTGTAATTTTGCAATGGTATTATGGCATAGTAAGTGTAGGGATCTGATAATTCAGCTCTGTAAGTTTTGGGGAAGTCAAAAAATCAAAGAGCCCCAGTTGATCAGAAGAGCAGGATATTACAGGATGCTCTTGCTTTGTTTTCTTCTCCCTGCCCAAGTTTTGTTGTTATTGTTGCTATTATTGTTTATAAACTGTTTGTGACTGTGTATAGCCAGGAGCCAGAAGGACAACAGTGGCTTTGCAAATTTGCAACAGATATTCAGATAAGATAAGTACATAATTAGCATGGAGCCGCAGATGAGGTTGTCTGGAAGTCTGGAAGATTTAAATTCTGCATAGGGAATTAGCAAATAGTCCCCCATAACAATGACTTTCAGATGAGTGTGAATGGGAGTGTAGGCCCAGCCTATCTAGACAGTTAATAATAGAAGGCATTGTTCAAGAACAACAATTATTTTTATGTGCTTACCATGTGACAAATAATATGCTAGACTTATGTACATATGTTGCGTAATGTATTTCTTAAAATAACCCTATGATGTAGGTGGTATTATTATCCCCTCTTACGGATAAGAGTATTGAATTTCTGTTGAAGGGACACGGCCATTCCTTCTCTCTCTCTCCCTCTGTCTCAACCTGCTTTCCCTCTCTGTTATACACACATATCCCTCTAATAAATGGTAAAGTTGGGATTTGAACTCAAGTCTTATCTAACTCCAAATCCTATCCTCCTAGAGGTCGACATTAGGTGTTTCAATAAAAAGGCTCCTAAAAGCAATCTGACTTATTTTCTACCATCCTTTACAATCATCATCATATTAGCACCCCCCCAAAGCAATCACATCTACTGCTGGTGTACCACCTGCTTTGGAAGGTGAATTGGGGTAAACAGTCTCCAGGCACTAACTCAATGGGGAAGTCACGGCCAACCTCTGATAAAGGCGCCACTATTACCGTACCTGTGGCCCATAGGGGAAAGCTGGGATTAATTTCCAAAGTCACATATACAGAGGTTGTACCAGAACCAGGTCTCTGAGCCCTAAGTTTTTACTTAACCACATGCTATTTTGTCTCCCAGCCAAAGCTAGCCAGATGACCTGCGGGTGGTTAGATAGAGAGGTAGACAGGTAGATCAATCAGTCCATACCTAAAGGTATACCTGTTTATATGCATACTTCTCCATCTCTCCATCTCTGTATCTGTCTGTCCATCTGTCTAAATTTAGAATTCAAGACTGTGCCGCCATTCTCTTTCCTCTGAGTCATCTGACCAGCTCACTGCATTTGAAGCAGCAGTGAACTTAACTCCTTGCTTCCATTGGTATTCCTCTTCGTAGCAGCCCCTGTCACAATAGCAATTGGAATAAAACCCAAAGAGTAGTGCAGAGAATATAAATGGGTTATTTTTCTCTTCAACTCTGAGTAGGACAAAATTCTCATAAAGAACAAGGGAACAAAGGTTCCGTGACAAACATACACCAGGGGACTCTAGCTCTCTCTGATACAGCTTGGGTAACATAATGGAAAGAGAAATTTAGGATAAAAGGAATTCAATGAGAATTTTAGGTTACCTTGCCAGATGGAGGCTCGTGGTCCTGTGCATTTATATGCATCATCATTAGTAGCAGTTATTGAATATCTACTCTGTAAGCAAAGCTATTATATGTGCCCTACCTATCCAGCTTATGACTCAGTGAGAATGGATGCATAGGAACTGAACAGATGTATTTACAGAGAACTTTTATCTATGTGTCACCTACATAAGTGGTTATCTTTATCAAAATCATGGAGGTGGTCAGTAAAAGGGACTATACAATGTCATTGTTGGAAATAAGAGCTTTTTGAACAATTAAAAACTGACGTGAAGTTAAACCCTCTATTTTGAGAGGCAGAGTAGTGAAGTGGTTGAAAGTGGACTTGGTTGTCATTCTGGCTGAGTTTGAAGCTTGATTCTAATGTCAAATGATTTGGGACAAAGTGAGTGACCACTCTTACCTTCAGTTTCTTTTTCCATAGAAAAGGAGTTCTTTACTATCTGTGCACCCCTTATAAACCTTTGGCCCATATAATCCAACCTCTTTGCCAAATGCCAGTCAAGCAAGGAGAACAACAGAAAACATAATAGTCGTTGACAAAATAACTTCGAACAGCTTACTGTTTTCTCCTGGAGAAAAATATATAGTCGAGCAAATTTAATTTATAATCTTTGGCAATATTCTTCACATCCTGCTTTCTTCCCTGTGTTCTTGGATTTGTACTGTGTCCCCACCTTGCATTAGCTGTGTCCAGTCTGTCCCACCAGCACTGAGCCCTCAGCCCATTAACCCTCTACTTTCTCCCCACAACCTATTACTCCATGTGTGGTTTGTCCTGTTTCAGTAAGCCTGACGATTCCTCCTCTTCCTCTCATTCTCAACGTTCAACATCAGCTGTACCCAGGCATCTGATACATGAGCAGGCCAGGGAGGGAGATAAGTTGAATGACGAATCTGCTTACCAGTCAGGGAGACGAGCAGGGTTTGGAAGTACTGCTGTATCAGTACCTTTTGGTTTATTCACCGCTTTCACTCTTGGTCCTACCTGTCAAAGGCACATAGTGAAGCTCAGACAGGCTCAGACTACTCATTCCCAGACACAGAAAAAGTCTGGCACTTGAGATGTAGCATCATCTACAGGTTAACTCAGGGCCGCTTTCTCCAAGGTCATGATGGGATGGGCACAATGTAGGAGAAGGGCTTATGGTTTCTGCAGCCAAGAGACAGAGACAAATGGCAGGACAAGAAGAATGGAAGAAATGCAAGTTGGTGGGAGCTGTTGCTGTGGTGAGGCTGGTGTCTGGTGTGTAAATAAATGATGGTTTTGACTGTAAGACCGAGGAGGGCAGTTCATCGGATGCATGGGTACAGATGGGTTGCCAGTGGGAGAAGAATATGCCTTTCAGTGTCCTGTGACGTTAGTGATCATGATGGCTTCCAAGGTCCACAGAAAGTCATCCTGGAAGGATGAGTAAAAATGGCAACTAGGTAGAAACGGTTGTCCAATAAGGGGCAGAGGCCAAATCAAAGGGCTGAGGCAGGAGGAGGCGGGTATCTCTCATTTCAGGTGGGCTGAATTCCCTAGGCGTTCAAGAGCAGGGAATTCATGTGGGAGCAGTGGGACACAGGAGTGAATCAGAGAAGATGGTGAAACCAGATTATGTGGACAGTAAGGGCCAGATTCAGGCTTTGGATTTTACACCAGTTGCTGTTGTGAATTTTGCAAACTGTGTAAACCAATGTAACATTTGTGTGTTTAGGACGGGGGTTCTTGGCCTTGGCACTATTAATATTTTCATCCAGACAATTCTTTGTTATAAGACACTGTCCTCTGCATTTCAGGAGGCTTAGCAGCATCCTTGGCCTCTCCTCACCAGATGCTAGGAGCATATTCCCTCCCTATTATGACAACCAAAGAATGTCCCCAAATGTCACCTGGAGGAGAAAACTACCTTCAGCTGAGAAACCTTTGCTTAGGAAGGGATTGCTAACAGCAGTGCGTAGGATGGATAGAGGAAGTCGTGTGAGATCCTTAGCAGGCTGTAGCAAAAGTTGGGGGCAGAAGTGATGAGAGTGTGTGCACCCCAATACATAACCCAGCACCTTTATGGCCAGCAGGAGTACCATGGGTATGTGTAATAGTTGTAGGACAAAGAGGCGTGGGGTTTGGGGTATTTAGAAGGAAGTGCAGATTTTTTTTTTAAAGGTTTATTTATTTGAGAGAGAAGGAGTGAGTGGGGAGAGGGGCAAAGGGAGAGGATCTTTCAAGCAGACTCCCTGCTGAGCATGGAACCCAATGTGGGCAGATTGACCTGAGCTGAAACCGAGTCAGATGCTCAACCGACTGAGCCGCTCAGATGGCCCCACATTTTATTTTTTGATGTATTTTATTTTTCTGACTTTAGATTAAGATGCTTGCCATAGTCAAAAGGAGCTGTAAGTTCACTCTCAGCAGAGATGTTAGCCAAATCTGTCTTTTCACCATCCAAATTAGAAGACAATGTTAGCAACATTTGATATTGAGTTTCTGAATAAGATTCGCACTGCCCTTATCCTGGCATCTTTTGTAACATTTTATTTATTTTTAAAACTCCTCCGAATTGTACATTTTTGTCTAGGTTCACTCAGTCCTCCACAGCCAGCTGGCCATTAAAGAAATTTAGAGAGAAAGTTGCTGAAGCAACTATGCTCTTGTTTGTTTTGCATAATCAACCAAAATAGCCCCAGAAGTGATTATACTTGAAGTTTCAGTGGTAGCAGGGATATACTGTCGTTCACCTTGACCCCATTTAGGACTATATCATTTACTCAGATTTTATTATTTGTCTCAAGCAAGAATTTCTTGTAAGAATGCATGTGTTTTTTTATTGTGTGTGTGTGTGTGTGTGTGTGTGTGCGCGCGCGCACGCGCACATGCACGTATCCACTGAATAATTTTGTATCCTGTTCCCAAATAAATCTTCCTCAGTCACATCTCTACTCATGTCACACCTCTGCTCAAAAATTTTCAGTGGCTCCCTGTTGCTTATCAGATCAACCCTAAGCCACTTAGTATGGCACTGAATGCCTTCCATGATCCAAACCCTCTGTTTTTCACTCTTATCCTTCCCGACTCTGTTGTGTACATTTCACTTTTTAACTAAGCTCAGGGAATTTTTTAAATGTTTATAAAAAAAGAAGAAATGAGTGAATCAATAAGACTCCAAGTCCTCTTAAAACACTGGATGAACAATAAGGAATAATGAGACACAGACTTTTCTTATACTCACTTTCTAAATCAGAATTGTTATTAGCTTCTGACAGGGCATCCGGTATTTAATTTTACTATGTCAGACAGGGAATCTAGAGCTGCACATTCCAAGTGTGTGCATTTATGAATTTTTCATTAATTACTCTCACTGAAATTGGATACAAGCCTAGCTTAGAAGAGAACCCATTGTTTATTTATTCAGTTTGTTATACAGGTCACCTGCTATCCAATTAAATCTATCATTATTCCTTTGCTTTTGCTTGTTTCATCTGCAAAACACTTTGTCTGAGGTATTTTCAGTATCCTTCCTGCTCTCCTATCCTTCATGCGGAGTACAGTAACTGATCCAGTGAAAAGTTCAACACCAATCACGTCCCAAACTAGGGAAGCATAGCACTTTCTCGAGAAATGAATATAGACACATCCACGTGTCTCCATTTCCACTTTTTTAAAAAAAGATTTTATTTATTTATTCGACAGACAGAGATCACAAGCAGGCAGAGAGGCAGGCAGAGAGACAGAGAGGAGGAAGCAGGCTCCCCTCTGAGCAGAACCCGATGTGGGGCTCCATCCCAGGACCCTGAGATCATGACCTGAGCTGAAGGCAGAGGCTTTAACCCCCTGAGCCACCCAGGCGCCCCCATTTCCACTTTCTTAAGTAAGCTTGTGCAAGAAGTAGGAGAAATACCTTTCTTCTTTCTCTCTCCTGCGAAGTCAGTTTTCCTTCTGGATTCACCTCCATGTGTTCCCTTTCAGAGTCCCTGGGCGCGCACTGTTAGAGACAAAAGTACGAGTGAAATTGGTGATTTAAAAATATCTGATGAAAATAAGTCAATTTTCCCCCCTTTCAAATCTCTGTGCGTGGCCCTGTTTAAATATTCCTTTATCTTGTGAGAAATGGAATTTAAGATTTTCGATTCTTGTTAACAGCTACCACCATAAATCTGCGGGCTTTTGATGCTAGATACCCATTGCCTCTGCAAAATCTGTTGAGCTGAGAGAAAGTTCTCCCATTGAAAATAATGCTGCACTTTATATGCAGCCTGTACGCTATGACACTTGATAGATTGCCACAGGATTAAACATACTTTTCTTTGTCATTGCTGGACAGGGCCGATTTTGGTTTATGGATGCCCCAGATTACTTTCCACCTGCCTCTCTCCGCCAAGTACAGAGAAGTTTCATGACCAAACTCCTCCATCTGATTCTAAATGACATGTGGTCGACCCCAATGTGTTGTAACTAGATTTTTAGATATTTTCAGTTCTTGGACATATAGGGACCCTGGTTTCTGTTCCCTCCTTGTAGATCTGTCTAGGTTTGATGGACCCTCTCTGAAAAGACCTCTACAAGACCTCTGAGAGGTCTTGCAGGCAGCATGAGGACACTTTCTGCTTTTATTTTATTTTATTTTTTTTAAGATTTTATTTATTTATTTGACAGATGGAGATCACAAGTAGGCAGAGAGGCAGGCAGAGAGAGAGGCAGAGAGAGAGGAGGAAGCAGGCTCCCCGCTGAGCAGAGAGCCCGATGCGGGACTCGATCCCAGGACCCTGGGATCATGACCCGAGCTGAAGGCAGAGGCTTTAACCCACTGAGCCACCCAGGCGCCCCCACTTTCTGCTTTTATATCAGAGGAATTTCTCTAGTTCTAACTTTGGGGGTCATATCACGTATCTGTGACCTATCAGTCTTGTGACTTAGTTGCATAACACTTAATCACTGTGTGTGTATCAGTTTCCCCATTAATAAGGATGCTAAAGCATGCACCTCTCAGGGCTTTGGGGGATTAAGGAGATGATGCATGCAACACACTGATCGAAATAGTGGACATAGGGCCCCCACGGTTATCCCATGAGAGGCTGGTAGATACATACCTTCACAGACCTTGAAGGACTTGTCAAGTCACGGAGCTCCAGTCCAAACTGAGCAGGTCCTAAGTCGTGGAGTGGAGTAGAATGTCATGAACTGTAACAGAATGGAGTGGAATGGAATGGAAGAGGCTGGAGTGGAGTGTGCCGGAATTAAAATGGAAAGGAATAGGATGCAGTGCAGTGATACGGAGTGGACCCAGAATGGCAGGGAAAAATCTGCTCACAGATTTTAATAAAAAGCCATAGAGAGAGAAATGATCAGATATCTGTACTGAGAAAGCATGCATTTTTCAAGAAAATGAAGATGACATTGCCTAACAGAGGAGTGATGTTAATTGTCCCTTGGGACAAGGACAAGATATATATATCCGGGGATATATTAGAATTATGAAAAATATATTTTTCCTAGAGTGCTATCATCAACTTCTGTCAAACCCCTGTACCAGGCGTAGAAATTATCTGGCATATACAATAGAACTTAAAAAAAAAAAATACACTGAGATTCAAGTCCATTTCTGCATAGGCTTATGAACAGACAACTGGGAGGAGTGTGGTTTTCACATTCCCGGTAGATGAGAAAAAAATTGGCAGCCATCACTTTCCTTCCAAAAGGCAGGCGAGCGCTGGCATATTCCCACGGCTTGTGTTTTACCAAAACGGATGTCTCTAGGTCCTGATGCTATTCCCATCTTTCAGCTTTTCTGTCTTGTGCTCTGTTGTTTTTGCTCTGACTACCTACTGCCAAAACGGGAGGTCAAAGCAAAAGCTGTTTTCAAACAATTGACGGTTGTAGCCTCTCTCAGATGTCAGATGATGAGTGTGGTAGTCTCAGTGGCTCATGTGTGCAGGGTGAGAGTCTTTCGGACCATGGAGCAGACGCCAGAGGTGGACAGATGAGCCATTCACTGGGTCATCCTCCTCCTGGGAACGTGGCCTCTGGTTCTTGGCAATTCCAAGCTCTGCTGGTTTCATCTATATAGATGACGACGTCATTTTTTTTTTCTTGGCCTATTAGATCAGCTAGGGTTAGGTTAGGTTGCAAGTGACCGAAAATAGTGGTTTTAAACGGAATTTTACTTTTCTCTTGCATGAAGTGAAATCTAAGGGAGGACAGGGGAGATGGATATGGAGACTCCTGGGTCGTCTTCTGTGAAGATATTCCACTGTCTTCAACCCTCGGCCTCCAGCTCTAATGCAAGATAATAACTTGATTTTCCACCATCATATCCTCATTTCAACAGGGACCAAAGAGAATTTGAGAAATAGTATACTTCCTGTTTTCAATGAAGACTTTCTGGAAATTGCCCACACCAATGTCACTTAGATTTAATTAGCCAGAACTCAGCCACACAGCCATACCTATCGTAAGGAAGATGGTAAAAGTAGTTTTTATTATGGGTAACCATATGCCCTGCTGAAACATTGGGCTCCTTTTTTAAGATACAGGGTAATTTGGGGAGAGCATGAATGCTTTTTATCACATCCATATTGACAGAGAGTGTGTTTGCTGCAGTAACATCCCATGAGCCCTGGTTGAAGATATTTGTGGTTATTTTACTATCACCTGGATTACGGAGTCATGTCCAACAATTGTGTCCTCATGTTTATTTTCACCTACCTTAGGTTCTGGAAGAATCACAACAAGGGTCCAAGGGCTGTGATTTCTTTATCAGTTCTGGTTTGGGTGGAGAGAATAGGAGGCCTAATTCTGTCTCTACTAACAGGAATCATGTCCTGCTCATCTGTAGCCTCTGTTTGATCTTGAATATTCCTTCATCCAAGGATGCACTCATTGCTGTAGCGTCAGGGTTACGGTCGGACACAGGGCAGGCCAGCTTCTTGTCCTCAAGAACATCACAGACTGAGGTTAGCACCATTAAGGAAATAAATGGGATGAAGTTTGCAAAGAGGCCCCCAGCCAGGGAGTGAGCCTGTTGAGATGCCGGGTAAACTAGGAAGGCAGCTTTGAGGGAAGCAGAGCTGACTTGCAGCCTCAAGGACGAGAGAAGGTCACCGAGAGAAGCAAGGAGAGAATTGCAGTAGGGAGGACTGGCTGTGCCAAAGCTTGGAATGTAGAAAGTTTGGTGTGTTCAAGAGAAGAGGGGTGGTCAGTGTACCTGTGTGACAAGGGTCAGAGGGGAGAGGAACGCCCCACACAAAGATGGTGCTTAGGTTTTGCTCGGCATTACAGTCAGCCTTTCGACTTCTTCAGTGATTTTATTTGAAATCCATTTTTATAAAGTTCTTGGTCACCCCATTTATTCCTGGAATGATCCCATCGTGGAGTGTATAGGGAGAAGGATGTTTATGTTTTTAGGTGAAGGTACTGAGAGAGAGGCTTTGATGAAGGCTTTCAGTTGGTTGGAGAAAAGTAACAAACTTATTTGGAGATACATTTCTGGAATTGCCTGATTTGCATTGAGCAATACAGCCTCCAGTTATGAAACCGTTTCCCTCAATTTTTTTTTCTCCCAATCTGTCTTTCACTCTGACAGATGTGGCATATCTTGTGCCTAATTCAACAAGAACTAGTCGTGTCCCACTCCGCACCCCCACCCCCCCGCCCGCCTCTCTGCTTCAGTGGAACTCGGAGCTTGTACTAGTATCTACTTGTTTCCTAGTTGGAATGCTCGTCACTCCATTTGTTTTTATAATTTGGGGAATTTTCTTTTTGTTTGTAAATTTGTCATTATCCCCCACAAAGCTCCCTGCTATGGTTTGGTAAATATCTTGATATCTTCACTTTGAAAGCACCACTCCATCTGCCATCTCGATACTTTCATCCCAAAATGCCATTCCAGAGGAGAAGGTTGGAACTGTAAGGATTGGCGACAATGATCACCAGCAGCAACATCTACTATTACGGGATTAATAGGCATTAAATCTACTTGAGCCATGAAGTGAGCCAGCACCTTACTTGCAAGTGAGGATAAGTTTTTAAAAAATAGGATTTAAAGCAGGACAATTGTCCTCAGCTATTTTTGACCTTTTTTTCTGACTGGTGGTAAGTTTGCATTGGGAGCTCAATAATTGTACTCTCATATAGTCTTGAAACGTACAGTTACCCTACTTCTGCAAGTGACCACACATTGCTTTCTGATCCCCTTCTTTTAAAATGGAATTTGTTTTGCTTTTCAGTGTTTTCTTGGATGCTCCATGCAGATTACTCTTTGTCTAATTTGCAGCTTTCTGTTATGAAGGGAGAAAAGCTTGAGGTCCAAGGAAGTAGGCAATATTTTCCATACCACACTATATCTTCTGCATGACATTAGCTTGACTTTCTCCCAACCAAGATGCACTATTTAGGCAGTCAGTTCCAATGTCATTGAAGTGGTAGTTGTCTGTAAATGGTCATTGGACTATACTTGTTGTAAACCCTGTCAAATAGTCTTAAGATGAAATTTAAACCCTCCCAACACTCCACAAGACCCTGAGTGATTAGATGGCATTCAGCCCTGTGTAACCATGTCTCTCACTGGTTACCTCCTTGCTCCTTGACTTCTTCAGCTACACAGGCCTCCTCGAAGGTTCTCAGACAAGCCATGTTCTATTCCGCCTCAGGACCTTTTCATGTGCTGTCACCACTGCTGGGATGCTCTTCCTTTTCCACCTCTTCAGTGATTTTGATTACTAGACAGATGCACATTAGTGGGGCGGCCTTTCTGACCTCTAAGTACCAGGCCCTCTCTTCTGTAACAGAACATTTTTTTTTCTTATTATGGCACTGGTGCTTTTAGTTACTTGGTTAGTTTACTTGTCCAATTTGTCTCTCTCAGGGGGTATAGCTCAAGGGTAGAGCATTTGACTGCAATTTGTCTCTCTCAAGGACCTTATTTTCCTTGATTTACACTGAGTCCCTAGCATCCATCAGCTTCCTTAATGTGTAGTAAATATTCAATAAGTATTTTTTAGGTAGTTGAATAAAAGAATTCTGAGCTTTGTGTGGGGAGACCAGCTCTGATTGAACATGAATCTAGGGATGAGAATCAATGCACAACATCTTACCTTGTCTTACCCTTCACTTTATATCATTCAGTCTCATATATTGCAAGTGAATTATGGATTAATGGTTCAAAGATGCCCCTCATTCAGTTTTTTCCTGTGAGTCATTCAACAAACATACATGAAGGAAGTACTTGGGGCCTTGGTCTAGGTGTCAGACACCAGGAAACCCAATATGAACCTTGTGTCATTTCCATGTTCATGTTTGTCTCGGTATTCTATTATCTGTATGTCTCCATTTGTCTTCGCATTTTGCATAGTTCAAAATATTTATTACTCAAAAGGGAAGGATTTAGTTTTAACGGTTCATTTAAAGACCTGGAGGTTCCTGTAAGTCAGTGCTTCCCAAGACTTTTTTGTGTGGGGTATATATGTCAACCGTCAAGTTTGCTTTGGTGCACATCGAGTGAGAGAAGGAGCTTTTCTTTTTAGGGTCCTTCCACTCCTTTCCTTGGACTACTTGCCTCTGCTTCATGAAGCTAACTGCCTGGCACTCTTTAGATCCCTTTCCTTCTCTCTTCCTTCTCTCCCATTCTTCTTGATCCCTCTCCTCCCGTCTCTTTCTTGTGCTGTTGTATATTCTTGGAACACGCTTACCACTTTTCACTGCACACAGATTTAGAACTCATGTTGTGAGTCCCTGCTAGATCGATTATTCGTTACAAAATACTCTGGGTTCTCTCCTTGTATTTCTCACCAAGGGAGGATTTTGCCTCCTCAACTTTTACAAGTTAGGAATAGCCATGCGGCTTGCCTCAGTCAACGAAATGTGGGGAAGTGACCCATGTCTCTCTAGGCAAAGCCAGCATGTGATTCACTGTGTTCTCTTTTCCTTCTGCCAAGAGATCAGAGAATCAGTTCTCTGTCAGTTTGAGTCCTGGAGAGAAGAAGACACAGAGCAAAGCCACAGATAAACCACAGAGGACACATAGCCCGAGTCAGAATTAAGCCTTCGTTGCTGTAAGCTTCTGTGATTCTGAGGTCATTTGTTCCAACGGCGTACCTCTTCTGGCTGATACTGAGTTTTATCTCAGAAGCCATATCTTTACAGAATTTCCCCAAACTTGCTAAGATTGGGGCTGTTGCTCCTTTCATGTGTTCCCATGACATTCCCTCATAGCTATCAGCACACGATGTATAATTACTTTGCTGTCAGCTCCCCACCCCCCACCCCCCACCATTAGACTATGAATTCTGTGCAGGCAGGGAACTTGTTTGATTCATCTGTCAACCTTCCCTGGCCTTTGATAGGTATTCAATAAATACCTGATGAATGAAGGTACAGATGATTAGTGTAAAGAGACCCACTTCTGTGCCACCATCATGAACATCTTCGGTGGGATAGAGTCTAGTGAAAAGAGTGGCCATGTCCGTGTAAACACAGTGTTGTCAGAAGGGTCTCACACCGTCTTGGAGAATGTGTACACCCACGTGAGATTAACTGCATGGCAAACCCTGATCGCAGTTCTGTTCATGAAACTGAACAAAGGGAGAAAATCTGGGGCAATGATAAATGATGAAGTATATTTGGAGTGTATGGGCAGCAAACCAAAACAAAAAATGGAAACAACCTATCAACTACATTTATTTAAGTTCGCAGTTTATACTCTGACGATGCAGGGTCATATGTCCCAAGCCAGCAAATCGAACTCCTATTTCTTGCTGGTTTGTTGTGTCCATCACAGGTATATATCTCCTGATAAGGCCCCAAGCCCTATGGTCCATCTCTATGTCCCTGCTCCGCGTTCACTTAGGAGACTTGAGGAACTTTCAGGGCCTCACATTGTTTCTCCATAGACTGAGAGGAACAGATCATCCAAACATCAGTAGCAACCTACTTGGATTTTTTCTTGTTGTTAAAACCAGCAGTGATCCTTTATATAGGAGAGGAGCCACAGTCTCAAGTCATAGACCTCATTTTTCACTTTGAATTTGTCTCAGGCCACTGGTGGGAGACTGCAAAACCATGACCATGATGATGCTTCAGTTTTACAGATAGTAGAATAGATCCATTCTTAAAAACAACAACAAAAAAACAAAAACAAAAGATAGAAACAAAAAACCCCAGCAAGTTTTCTTCTCCTCCCATGACAGAGTAGACTGAATTCATTTAAAAGTGACTCAGATTTACCAGGTGTAATGATAAATTGTGCAGCTTCTCTTTTCATCCCTAGTTGGAATCAACAGGTTGGACCCGTGACAGTTTCTCAGCGCACAAAGAACGCTGAGCGTGATAGCTTTAAATGGGCCATTACCTTTTTTATATTTATCCCAAACTGTTAAGGTCAGCATTAAAATTTGACCTTTTCCCTGCCAACCCGTTTGAAGTAATTAACCCCTGTGTCTTGAAACACAAGGAAGCTATGACTTTGTTATTAAATTCTCATAAAGAGCCTATTAATATTAAAATTGCTTCACTCTTGGGCTGAATGTATTAACGGCCTTGCACTGGGTAAACACAAACCCTCAGCACAGTGTTTTAAAATGCATGAGTTGAGGGCAGAGCATGCTTTTCCAGCTACCTCCTCTGTAGCAGAATGTTAAGCCTTCTGTGACAATTTCCCCTCATATTTGTTCAAATGTTTCCATTTTAAATCTGTGTCCTTAGATTTACGTTTGTTTATAGGGAAACTCATTCTATTGCTAGCAATTTTGGAGCAGGTCCAGTGGAGCAGAATACCTAGGAAGACCCCTGTTCCCATCACCCTTGTTACTTCCCAGGACAGTGCTCAGACCCTGATCTTCTTGGTGGGGAGCACAGCTTGAGATTATTCATATAGGCAGGTCCAACATACCTGTGCATCACCTGCAGAGTGTGCTTAAAGAGGCAGATTTACACAACCCACCATAGACAGACTGAGTTAGAATTGGCAGAGAGGAGACATTCCCGAATCTGCTGTATAAACTAAATTCTCATGGAGTTTGCTATAGTGACACCTACCAGAATTCAATTTGTTAATTCAGTCTTTCAAAATATGCATTGCACAGCTATTATATGCCAGAGATTGGGCTAGACCTTGGGGATACCGTAGGAAATTAAAGAGCTAGGTACTTGTCCTGTTGGACCTTATAGTTCATTAAAGAAATACACAATGAACAAGGAGAAAATAAATAATTAAAAATAGCAATAAATGGACTTCTGCTTCTGGGAAGATGAAGTAGGCACACTTTTCCTGATTCCTTCTGCTGAATACAAATAAAATCCCTACACATAAACGTATAGATTCAAATAGCTGAGCAATTTCCAAATAGGGTAAATCCAAAGAAATCTACACCGAGACCTATCAGAGTCAAACTTCTAAAATATGCAAGGAAAAAAAAAAGGAAAGAAAAGAAAAAAGAAGAAGAATCTTGAAAGTTGAGAGAAAAGGAAACTCTCTAGAGGGGAGAAGCCATTTGAAGGCAGCAGATTTCTCCTCAGAAGCCTTGGAAGCAGAGAAAATGGTGTGACACATTTCAAGTGCTGAAAGAAAATACTTGTTAGCTTGGACTTCTATTTCTAGTGCAAATATCCTTCAGAAATGGAGGAGAAATCAAGGCATTAGTTGCTACCACACCTACCTTAAAAGAATGGCCCAAGAAAGTTCTCTAAAGAAAAAGGTAGTAATAGAAGGACTCTTAAAATATCAGGAGGGAAGAAGACAAAAACAGGGATAAATTGCCACAAAAATCTAGTGTTTCCAAAATTATCGTTTATCGTTAAAGTCAGAATTGTAACATAGTCTGATGTGATTCCAAATGCATGTAGTAGAAATATTTACAATAATTATCCTATAAATGAGAGAAGGTAAAAGGAGGTAAGATTTCTGTGTTTCACACGATCTGCTAAAATGATTACAGGAGGTAGACTATGTAAGTTGTGTGTGTATAATGTATGTCCAGAGCAACTACTTAGAATAAACTATAAGAAGAAATTTGCTCAAAAACACTGTAGACAAATTAAAAGGTATTAATAAAAAATATGCAAGTAACTCAGAGGAAGGAAGAGACAAGAAAACGGAAAAAACAAAGAGATAACACAGAAAAAAAGAAGGCAGAATTAAGCATTAATATAACAGTAATTACAGTTAATGTAAATGGTCTACATATACCAATTAAATGAGAGATTGTTAAAATACATGACCCAACTATATGCTGTCTATAAGAAATTGCTTTCAAATTTAATTATATAGGTAGTTTGAAAGTAAAAGGATGGGAAAAGAGATGCCACGCAAAACCAATCAAAAGAAAGTAGGAATCGCTATGTTAGTATCAGACAGAGTGGACTGAAGAGCAAAGAAAATTACCAGAGACAGTAAGAGCCAGAATATAATGGTTATAATGAATATAAAAGTGTCAGTCCAACGGGGAACATAGCAATCCTAAATGTGCATACATTAAACAACAGAGCTGCAAAATATGTGAAGCAAAAAATTAAAGAACTAAAAGGAGAGATAGGAAAATCCAGAAATAAAGTTGGGTCCTTTAAACACCAGTGCACTTCCAGTTAAGAAAAAACTTAGACTGGGGTGCCGAGGTAGCTCAGATGGTTCAGTATCTGCCTTCAGCTCCGGTTATCATCTCAGGTTGTGGGATCGAACCCTACATTGGGCTCCCGGCTCAGCAAGGAGTCTGATTCTCCCTCTCCCTCTGCCTCTCTCCCCCTGCTCATACTTTCTCTCTCTGTCTTTGTCATAAAGAAATAAATAAATAATAAATAAATAAATAGAAAAACTTAGACTATAAATAAGGATAAAGAAGAACTCAACTACCGTAAATCAATAGCGTCTTTCCAACGTTATAGAACGTTCCATCTGCCAACACCAGAACACATGTTCTGAAGTGTCCATTAGATATATAATAAGACAGACCATATTCTGGACCACGAAACAAACTTCAACAAATTTAAAATAATTGAAATCATACAAAGTGGGTTCTCTGACCACAGTGGAATCAAATTAGAAATCAGTAACAGGAATATAGTAGGAAAATCTCCAAGCACCTGGAAACTAAACAATACACTTCTAAAAAAATTATGGGCTTAGGGGTGCCTGGGTGGCTCAGTGGGTTAAGTCTCTGCCTTCAGCTCAGGTCATGATCTCAGGGTCCTGGGATCGAGCCCCGCATCAGGCTCTCTGCTCAGCGGGAAGCCTGCTTCCCTCTCTTTCTTTGCCTGCCTCTCTGCCTACTTGTGATCTCTCGCTCTCTCTCTGTTAATTAAATAAATAAAATCTTAAAAAAAAAAAAAAACAACTTATGAGCTAAAGAGGAAGTCTCCAGGGAAATAAATAATTACAATGAACTGGGTGAAAATGCAAATATAACCTGATAACTTGTGGGACACGGCTAAAGTAGTGCTGAGAGGGAAATTTATAGCAATAAATGAATACATTGGAAAAGAAGAAAAGCCTTAAATCAATAGTTTAAGCTCCCACTTTCAGAACCTAGAAAAAGAACAGCAAAATCAACCCAGAGCAAATAAAGAAGGAAGTAATAAAGATAAAAGCAGAAAGCAATGAAATTGAAAACAGTAACATAATAAAGGAAAATCAATGAAATGAAGAACCGGATCCTTGAAAAGATCAATAAAATCGATCTAGGAAATTGACAAAGGAAAAAGAGCAGGCACAAATTATCAATATCAAGATTGGAACTGAGACTATCACTGCAGACCTTGCAGATGTCAAAAGGGTAATCAGAGAATGCTGTGAACAACTTTGAGCAACTCTACATGCATTCATTTGACAACTTATATGAAATGGACCACTTTCTTGTAAAACACAAAGTTCCATAATCCACTTGATATGAAATAGATATTTTCAATGTTTCTGTAACTATTAAGGATGTAGAATTAATAATTTAAAAACTTAAAAAAAAAAGAAACATCTCCAGACCCAGATGTTTTTATCAGAGAAGTCTACTAAATGTTTAAAGAAGAATTAACACCAATTATATGTAATCTCTTCTAGGAATCAGAAAGGAACACATTACAATTCATTTTATGAAGCTGGCATTACTCAGATACCCGAATCGTACGAAATCAGTCCAAAAAAAAAGAAAACTGTAGACTGATATCCTCCATGGCCATAGACAATAATAACATATTTTGGGGGTCTGTAACAAATTATTTGCAAACAGAATTCAGCAGTATGAAAAAAGAATTACACACCTTGACCAAGTGGAATTTATTCTGGGAATAGAAGACTGGTTCAGTACTCACATTTAAATCAGGATATTTAAAGGCGTATTAAAAGGCTGAAGAGGAAAATCACTTGATCATATGAATCAATGTAGAAAAAAAATTTGATAGACATTAATGGCCATTCATGACCAAAAAACTATCTGTAAAATAGGACATGGAAATTAAAAATACAATGTCATTTCTAGTGACTCAAAAAAGATATTTCAGTAAAAATTTAACAATATATGTGTACAACTTGTATTTTGAAAGCTATATGATGCTGATAAAGATAATTTTTAAAAACTTGAAGAGATATTTACTATGTTCATGTATTGTAAAATGACACACTAAAGATGAAAATTCTCCCCGAATTCATAAACAAGTTTAATATAATACTTGTGAAAATTCCACTAAGAATTTTTGTTGACATAGACAAATTATTCTCAAATGATATGGAAAGGTGGTCAATTAAAATAGTTTTCAACTGTTTTGAAAAAAAAGTGTAATGTGGGAGAAATGAGTCTATGTAACTTTAAGACATTATAGCTACAGAAATCAAGACTGCGGTGTTGGTGGAAGGATTGACACATAGGTCAATAAAACAGAATATAGAACTCAGAAACGGATCTACACAAATAGGCCCAACTGATTTGACGACGACAAAAAGGCAATTCAATGGAGGAATGATATTCTTTCAGTCCTTTCCCTGGAACAGTTGGGAAACGAGTCCATCCTCAACCTGAATTTGACATCTTATACAAAACTGATTCAAAAACTTTTCTGAACTTTAATGTAAAACATACAAGTATAAAACTTCTAGGAAAAAAAAAAAAAAGAAGAAGAGAAAATCTTTGAGATTTTAAGCTAGGCCAAGTTCTTAGAATTGACACCAAGAACACAATCCACAGAAGAACAAAAATGATAAATGGGGCCTCATCAAGTTTGTTTGTTTGTTTTTTTTTTTTTAACTATCTTTTTCTTGGGGCGCCTGGGTGGCTCAGTCGGTTAAAGCCTCTGCCTTCGACCCAGGTCATGATCTCAGGGTCCTGGGATTGAGCCCCATACTGGGCTGTCTGCTCAGCAGGGAGGCTGCTTCTCTCTGTTTTCTGCCTGCCTCTCTGTCTACTTGCGATCTCTCTCTCTCTCTTTAAATCTTTAAAATCTTTAAATCTTTAAAATCTTTAAAAAAAAAGAGAGAGAGATTAACTGAAAAAATATCAAGTTAAAAATAATAAATGCTACAAAGGGAATGAACAGTTGGGGAACAACTAGACAGGTAGATAGGGATGTTCAGAGAATGCCTATTTGAGGAGGTGGCATTTAAATTAATTTACAAATGTTGAGAAGCACCAGCTTTGTAGAGCAGGAGTGCATACCAGACAGAGCGAAACACTCAAGAGACCCTATGTTGTGAAACTCTTCGCTGAGAGGTGTTCTATCCCTCTGGTTTAGTGGGCAAAATGGAATATGCAGCCTTGCCCCAACAGAGTGCCCTGTTCATGTCCACTGCAGTGAGGGCCATGCTGTCTTAGCACTCTTATCCAATGTAACACAGTCCAAGTGTGTTCACACACCTACATCCATGGGTTATTTTAGTCAAGCTTCAGGAGTTGTTAACAGTGTCTTTCAATCAGCAAACATTTATCGAACACTTTACTGTAATAATGACTGCCGATATTTATGCAGTGCTTCTCACAGAGTTTTGTCACACACACTCACTGGAGTCTCAAAACTACCCTGTGGAATAGGAAGTAGTAACACCTTTGCTTTCCTTTTGCATATGAGGGTGTTAAGACTGCAAAATTGAGGTTAAGTGATGTGTTCTGATGTGCTTGATATAGCAGATGTAGGACTCAAATCTGGTATATATAATTCTAAAGTCCATATTTTTTTTCCATTGTGCACTCAGGATGGTAGTATGTTATTTACTATAATAATGTAAGGGGCATATTAATAAAAATGTGCTTTTCATTAAGGAGACATAATTGGCATTGAAAATATTATCAGGAAGTAGAAGCAAGCACTTATTTTTGCTGCCAACTAACATAATGAAGGTAGTTACGATTGTGAAATAGAGGAGGAATAAAATAATAATTCCACCAAATATTTTAAACGTTTTTCTCAGCACTGTTCACTAAATTCTTATTCTCCCCCGTATCCCCACCCACAACTTGTTAGTGATGACAATTGTATTATATCCTAAATTATCGCATATGCTAGACTTGGTTTCTATATGTTCTTTTCCACTAATTCATGTGTTGATGTTGGTGCTACACACTTTTGATTATTATGATTTTATAGTGTATTTTAATTTTGCATGCGGTGAGTTTTTGTTGAAGGGGTTGGATATGAATGGATTTAAAAGTCATTTTTCCTCTAAAACATCACTCTCGGAGCACTTGGTGGCTCAGGTGGTTAAGCGACTGCCTTCAGCTCAGGTCACATCCAGGAATCCCAGGATCCAGTTCCTCCTCGGGGGGGTCCCTGCACAGCAGGGAGTCTGCTTCTCCCTCTGCTCCTCCCCGCCTCTCATGCTCGCTCTCTCATGCTCTCTCTCACATAAATAAATAAAATCTTTTTTAAAAAAGTAGGCAAGTAGGCAGAGAGGCAGGCAGAGAGAGGGGGAAAGCAGGCTCCCCATTGAGCAGGGAGTCCCATGTGGGGCTCGATCCCAGGACCCTGAGACCATGACCTGAGCTGAAGGCAGAGACAGCCCACTGAGCCACCCAGGCACCCTAGATAAATAAAATCTTCAAGAAAATAAATAAAAATAAAACATCACCTCTCATTAAATGAATAACTTTTCACATGCAGTAAAGAAAAAGATAAGTAGAGGTAACTCAAAGGAAAAGGGACGCTGTGATTATGTTATAGTCCTCAGACCCGTGCTCAGAATCTTTTTAGATATAAAACATCAAATGTATGGAATATTATACAATAGGCTTTCATACTTTATCCCTTTTGGAGACATACTAATTAGGCGATAAATATGTGTGGGGTGACTGTATGTCTTTTTCTAATACTGGGTTTAATTTTATCCCATGCATTAATTGGTTGTGTAGATACATCACATAATTTCCAAGTAGCCCTGTTCTGTCCTGTTATTCTTCGTCAGAGCATCCTGCTCATCTCCTGCCTAGACTTATTGCAGTCTGTCATTTTTTTCTTGTATTTGCTTGTTCATTGTCTCTTCTCCTTACTGGAATGGAAAGTCTGCACTCATCATGTTTCATGCTTCATATTCAGTTCTTAGGCAGATGTTCAGTAACCATTTGTTGAAAAATTTGTTGAATTAATTTAATTCAAATAAACGTATTTTTCCAGAAGGATTAGGAAACAAACTCTTGCCTTCTGGAACAATTCTTGTCCCTTTGTAAAACACAAATAATCCCTTCTCTGGAGAACTCTAATACATGTAACTTAACTGTTGATGACTAAAAAACATACATGTTTGGTAATGATTCATAAATTATATCACCATAAATCAGTTATCATGTAGTTCTGGGAAAACATACTGACTCTTTGGATTATGTGTACTGTATAAAACTTTTTGGATCCCGTATTTTTGAATGTGGAATATAAGGCAGAGGGTTTGTGGTTTAACACTTGTGATAGAGACATAAAAGACCCAGGCTGAGGTGACTTTAGAAACTTTTGCCTTTTGTGGATGGAGCCATAGTGCCATTAAGCCCTTGAAGAAATACGGTTACCCTCGTGGACTGTCTTTCACGGCTCACTTTTACTTGGCCAGAAATTTAATTTCAAGTAATCATTGGGTAGGTGATGATGTTCTGCTGCCTCCTTGAGCTGAACGAATTAAAATTTGAAGTTCTCATAGTTTGTAAGTGGGTAGGAGTTCATTGGATATAGCCCATTAGTCACTTAATTTTTATGCTGTATAAATGGGGCGTCTCTTTGCCATTTTGCTTGAAGGGACTTTATGGAAAGCCATAAAGAGGGACGGTAAATTTGCAGCCATGTACTTTGTGACCACATCACCCCTTTTGGCTCAGTCCCCCTTTCAGGGATGATTCGTTGCAGGCAATTTCTTGCCCCAGTGCCAGGGAGTAAGTGTTCACCTTAAAATCCTTCCTTTTAAGAATGATTCCTTTCCCTGAGAAGTTCGTCTAAGCTCTTTTTTTTTCCCCCTCCAAGCAAGGGAAAGTGTGAGGCTCAGCAAAAAATGGAGGCACAAGCCAAGCAGAGTTGAAGTTGATTGCATAGAACATATATATATGCATTGCTTCTTACCTTAATAAATTGCACTTTATTTTCAGTGTTGGTGAGTCTAAAAGGGGCCAAAAAGCGAAAAGGTGACAATTTCATCATTATTCATGAATTCCTTTTTGAGCTATTTCTTACTATCTTGTGTCTGTAGAAAGATTTTCTTTTATTTTTAGGATGTAAAAAAAGGGACACTGTGTTTCCCCACTCCCTCATAATCCTTTATTTGTAATTTAAAATGTAGAGAATTTGTATATACTTGCATATAACTTAGAACAGAGCAGGCGGAAGTTATTTTGGGGTTATATCAGAAGCAGAAGCTCAACACACTATTCTTGATATTAAATCTTAAATTATTGGCGATTTCCATTTAGACTTTTTTTTTTATCATCATGAAGCTTGAAATATGTCTAACCCATTATGGGAGTATGAATCAAGGTTGGTGTTTTATTTGCCATTCCTTTGTTCTAAAATTTCATTAGACATTTTTTTAGTGAAAAATTAATTGATCCTGTGGTGGTGGTGATAAATCATTGGAGGTGAAGTCAAATCGATTTTTGCACCACCTCTCACTTGTTTCAATCTTAGTGGAATTAACTCTATTAGGTTCTGAGACTGTTTATGGGTATTATAAAACATTTACATCTTGATGTATTAAGGTACTTGAGTGGTTTTTAGCCATTATTAAGGGAATTATATTAGGATTAGTCTTGTTATCAATCTCTGTATCTGGCACCTAGCTAAGAACTGGCTGTTTTATCCTCATTAAAGCCATAAATAGAACTTCATTAACTAGCACATGCCAAGTGCCAGGGCTGGTGGCAAAAACTTCTGCTTTAGAGGAGACCGTGGGTTCCTGAGCATCACAAGTTAAAGAATAAGTCGTTGACATTTTGTAAAGAGCTTTCTCTGTAGAAAAGTGCCCTGCCCCCTTGGAGTTTGAAAATACCACAGGAGGTGAAGAGTCCATGGAAACTTGAAACAATTGGGACTGACGGATTTAATTCCTTT
This sequence comes from Martes martes, assembly GCF_963455335.1. NCBI lineage: Eukaryota > Metazoa > Chordata > Mammalia > Carnivora > Mustelidae > Martes > Martes martes. The sequence continues at coordinate 36,256,086 of NC_137906.1, read as the reverse complement.
GATGTACTTGTGAAATTCTCACTAAAGACAGATCTAATTCTGTACTGGCCTTGAGGAAGGAACACTGAGAGTGACTGTATAGAAGATTATTATGGAGAAGTAATATGGAAACAAAATATTGAACATTGACCATGCAATACATTTGCTCTTGAGTAAGGCTCTGGATGTTGGGTTCGATTTTATTTACTCGAATTTTCTTTTGCCATCAAGATTAGTTCTAATCAGCTTAGACAAAACCTGGCTGAAAGATTATAAACAAAAGATAATGGTAAATGGTAGTGTTCCCACTTGGCCCAGATCTGGGGAGAATGGAGGAGAGATTCATAACAGCTTGGGCTAGGTGAGGCCTTTTTTTTTTTTTTTTTTTTTTTTTTTTTTTTTTTTTTATGATCTGGAAAAGAAAGTAAATTGCCTGCTAATGAAATCTGCAGACAATATTAAATTGGAAGGTGTTGCAAACAGGAGCATGGACTGAGGATAGTATGCAAGCCTTCCCTAGGCAGGTTGAAAATATGACCAGAAAAGATTAAAATGAGATTAAACTTGGAAAAGACTGGCTAATTCCTTTTGGGGGGCTGGTTAGGGAGAGGGGAATAAAGGGAATCCTGACGTGAAGCTGATAGGAAAAACCACAAGAATAAATATCAACTGGAGAGATAGGGGAGAACACAGCAACATTCTGTGCCGGTTTCTCTGGTGTTATCCCAGAGGCTCTCCCTTATTCCATGGCCTGAGAGATTTAAGCTGTGGTCTCCCAGATCAGAGCCTACCTCCATCATTCTTGGGCACAAATGCTGGGGCTGTCCCTCTGCCTGCTCTCCTTCCATTTTCCAATCTCTTCCTTTTTTTCATTCTTTCGTACCCATCAGCTCACCCACCTCTAGTCTGTAGCATTTATTTCTGGTATCTTCAGTAGGAGAAAGATGGTGACAGATTGGGGAAAGGCTGGCAACAGAGAGTGAGGCAGATTAAGGGAAGGGAAGGCTTAATTTATGAGGAGATTTTAAAGGCGTGGAATTTGCATAGCTCATCCAAGCAGCATCTAAAGGAGGACACAAGTGCAGAGGCACTTAGGTGATATAAACAGGAAGGTGGCCGTGACATTGTTTAGCCCTATGAGCAGGGGTATTGCCAGAAGTAATTAAGATAGGGAAATTATATAATCAAAATTCATTGCAGGAGAAAATTAAGGGTTGGAAATGTAGTAGTCTACGTGTCCATCCCAGTCAGTACCCAAACCAGGCACATCTGGAAGGTTTTGACTGCATTGAATGTGTATTTGTATGAACAGGAAATCCAAGAAGCAAACCAGCATGTGTACACCTTCATATGTAAAATAGGTGGCTATTTCTTTTTACTTTAAATATACATATATGTATGTGTGTGTATGTGTGTGCACACGCGCGTGTGTGTGCGTGTGTGTAGTATCTAGTAGGATAGTCTAACATCTGTAAGCAGATCTGCATGTTGATAGCCCATTGTCACATGAAAAGACAAGGGAGCTAACATCTATTGAACATCTGGTGGGGGATGTAATGAGATATGAGTTATATTGAGCAGCGAACATTCAGAGATGCTTACTCTGTGCCAGATGCTGGGACAGGCAATTTACAAATATCTGATTGAATTGTTGCCATAACTTTATGACATAGGCACTGTTATGATCCCATTTTACAGATGAGGAAAGCAAATTTCAGAGACGTCTGTACACTGTCCAGTGTCACTCAGCATGGGAGCAGAGGAGCTTGGAGATTACAAAACGACTCTGGACTCATACTTTAAAATAGTAGGTCATGTTGGCAGATAGGTGCATGAGAACATCACCATGAAGATGTCAAGAGAGAAATAGCTTCACTGAAGGTGTGGGCCGTGGAGATTTTGATCTTGAATTTATAGCAGAGGAAGGAGGGAAGTACTCAGAGTAAAGGGACTCAGCATGGAGTGGGGACTTTGTTTTTATGGCAGTGCTGAGTAAGGAATGGCAGTGCTGGTGATAATAGTAGTAGCAATATTCATAAGAGTAGCAGTCGAATTCCTTGAGTGTTCAGTGAGTCCCATAATAATATTGATTCTTTATATGCATTCCTCATGAAGGATCATGAAGGTTAGAATAATTAAAAACAAAAACAAAAACCAAACCTGCCCACATATCACTGCATCTCTGTGAAGTGGCCTGGGTCGGAACCCAGGCAGTTTGACCTAAGCTACCTTGCCTCCTACCTGACTTGAATGTAACGTGGAAGGACGTTAGACCACAATGGGCATATAGGGACAGAAATAGGGTAAGCATTTACTATCAGGCAAAACAAGGACGTATTTTCTGGGCACAGTAAGTTATTAACTGCTTCTGAGTAGAGAAAGAATATTATCTCCATATGCCGAGAATAAAAGTTCTGCATTAAAGGTATCACCTCTAAGTTTAAATTTTGGGAGAAGCTATCTTCATCTAAATTCACAAGTATTGACTAGTTCTTGGGATCAGTCCCAGATTGTGCACAGACCAGCATGCCCAATCCTGGAGACAGATGGACATGGTGTAATCTAGAAGTGAAACATCTAGGGGGGAATTTTGACAAGGTGATTTTTGTCTCCTCTTTTTTGAACACTGGATTTGACATCTGGGTGTGACTTCAGGGTCTTCTTATTCCTTGGACTGTGACCTTTTCTCTTAAGGAATATTTGAGCAATCTGTCTGATTTCTGTCAACCCGGAAGACTTTCAGTACCACGGAGAGCGAGCTTTGCCTACTAAGGAGGCTACTTATTTATTGACCATTTTCTCTGTGCCACATACTTCATTAAGCATTTTGCATGCATTGTCTCATTCAGTGCACTCTTACAACCTACATGTTAGGTAGGCACTAGTATGCTCAGTTGAAAGAATCAACATTTCAAAAAATCGAGTGGTTTTGTGTACATTGTCACACTGTTGCAAAGTGAGTAAGCCAGGATTTGATCCAACATCTAGCAGACACTACTATTATTTTCTGTTGCAGAGAATAGATGCAATTTTCTGTTTATTCTGGTTTATCCCATTTCTCCTCAAGCAGACTCTGCAGTTGTAATGGAAATATCAACAACCAGACGTCCATTTTCTTGGTTTAGTTACACTGGGTGAACTTCAAATAGTATTTACAGGTATCATGCAGCATCAAAAACAGGAAGAAAATTAATATTCCCTTAAAAGTTGGGTGATTTTAACTCCAGGAAGGATGACTAACTCCATGCATAGTTATTTCACCAGTTCATCCATATCTCTCTGTGTGTCATGAGCCTAGGAGTGACAGAGATTCAGTGACACATTGTAGAGGGATCTACAATGAATACATACACACAGGTGCATACTTTTTCTTTATTTCTTTACAATCCTCTAATTAGTAGTTGCATATCTCTGGTAAGTCCTCTGTGGTTTGACAGTGAGTGGCAGAGATATGGCCAAATTATATGCAATGGCATTTTTAATTTATTGCCTACTCCTGTCTTGTCTAATGCAAAACCAACTTTGTTCCTGAAGCTGTTCTCATTTTGAGGGAAAAAGAAAGGAAAGGTTTTCCAAGTGCATGGCTACGATGCAGAAAAGCAATTCTTTATGTTGATTCGAGTGGAGTATTAGAATGGATGGAGGGAAGCAGCTTCTCCTATGCTTGTTTTTACTGTTATTCCATAAAGAGCATTAGCTATTAATTAGACTCACACAACATCTAGGCCATTGGTGCTCAGATGGTAGATGATAATCATTTCACCCCATTATTCATATTATCTACTTAGCAGCTAGAAAATATAATTTCTCTTGCAATTTTATCCCTTTTCATTCTTTGGCTTCACTAATGGCACTGAAATTAACTAGTTCACTCAATCTCTTTGCCTAAGCCATCAGGACTGCCTAGGGGTAGTTCAGAAATCAATTTTCAACCAGTTCACACCTGTACCTAAAGCAAACACCAATGATGCTTGCTGGTAAGCTGCCAACATTTGGAAGAGTCACCGTGCTAATGAGGCCCTAGCATATACTGTCCTGCCCGGATGAAACATGACATTCAGAACCAGTATTGAAGATGCTAGTTTGAGGTGTGTTACAGAGTTAGGGCAAATGTTTCCATTCAGTTAATGCAATTTTCCAACCTCTATGCTGGAGGAAGAAACCACAACAACAATGTTTTATAGCTTTTAATATGGTGTTAGTGTTTTCCTTGAGTCAGGACAAGTTGGGCATGATTCCAAAAGGCAGAGAAGTCCTTGGTTTCCTTCATGCCACCTTGTAAACTGAACGACTATTCAATCATCAGGCAGAATGCCCCTGACCTCAGAGGCTCTGGTGGGAATAGAAATTATTTCTCTTGATCAGTCATTGGTATTCAGTTAAGTGCTCTACATGCTGGGTTATCTTAGAGGTATAGAGACTCCATTCACATTATATACAAGTGTATAGAGAACACATTGTTCTTCTTATTAAAGACTTATTAACTGCAATTTTTGAACTGGGGTGAAAAGAAATACACTTCCAAATGGCTAGTATGTTTGTTATTCCCTTGCCTGACACGTAAAACCCTAGGGCACAGGGGGAATTTACAGAAACAAGGGTTTAAAAGAAACATATAAAATTGGGTAGACTCACACTGAGGAAAGCAAGGAAGCCTCAGAAATTTTGATTTTACCATTGTATTTTCATTTCAGTACTAAACTATAGGGATTTAAGAAAAAGGAAAATTAATAATAATGCCTAAAAATACTGAAGACTCTGTCACAGTGATACTGGGGTGGGGGCCTTTCTGTTATTTTGCAAATTTAGAATCCCAGATACTAAATATATTAAGCAAAGTAGGAAGTAAATTCTGCATAAGCCACCATGACAATGGCATTTTATTAGAAATATGGAAAGAACCATAGAATGGAAAATTTAAGACTATTTCTGTAAATGTGAATTTGGAGGGCATGTGAGCTGAATAAAAAGGGATAGGGACCATTTCTTGTGGTATAGATAAGTTCAGTATTCACAATGACAGTCTATTTCTCAGCCCATGGGAGTCAGTCACACTGAAATCCCACATCCCTCTATATGCCTAAAGGTTTTCATCCTCCAAACACCTCTTGGGTGTTGCTGAGTGTTGATTCTATGCACAATATGAGATATGTATCTGTTCTTGGCCTTCTACTCTCTTAAGTGTATAATAGTTTCTACCCTTCCTCCCGGTGGGAGGTATTTGTTTAAGGATGTAAATAACCATCACTTGGGCTTGGATCTCCTCCTTGCTTATCCTGCCCCACCCCAGTCCTAGTGCATCAGTCTTTGTACTTCTGTAGTCTCCATGGCCATAAAAGGAGGATAGGGTCTGTTAGCAACATCAGGGAAGATTTTGATTCTAGGTAGATTCCATTCCTCTACTCTCCTCTTTGTGGAAGCTCTGTTGTGTCAAAGATGTCGGATTCTACCAAAAAGCACGTTATTTACGTTGATGGCCCATTAACACAACATGTAACCCAAGGAGGAAAGCCACAATAAATCATCAGTCACATAATTAAATAAATTGAAGCTTCTTGTCTGAAAGTGGGATAACACACAGTCGGTGAAGCATTATTTATTTCAAACCAAGCTAATATTGTTAGAGTAAACATTAAGGCAGGTGAATGCATTGCCTCAAAATATTAATTATACACTGCTTTGGCACCAATAATAAATGTTCGGGTATAGCCTTCTTTCCAAGGAAAATGCTGAATTATGTTACAAAGAAACACTCTGAACAATTCTAGAGAGACTGACTCTCAGGAGGAGACTGATGTCGGTCATGGAGTCTGTTTTTAGTCCTCCACTACTGTTTTCTTCTCATGCAAAGGTCTCTGAGTGCCAAGTCTTCTTATATTTTAAAATTTACCATTAAGGACACATTCCCAATGACTAACTTTTGAAAAATTCGGAAGTCTTAATAGAGATGTGTGAGAACTTAGTTTTTAAAAATATTTTATTTATTTATTTGACAGAGAGAGAGATCACAAGTAGGCGGAAAGGCAGGCAGAGAGAGGAGGAAGCAGGCTCCCCGCGGAGCAGAGAGCCCGATGTGGGGCTTGATTCCAGGACCCTGGGATCATGACCTGAGCCAAAGGCAGAGGCTTCAGCCCACTGAGCCACCCAGGTGCCCCGAGAACTTATTTTTTAAAGATTTATTTATCTTTGAGAGAGAGAGAATGTGAATGAGTGGGGAGAGTGTCAGAGGGAGAGAATCTCCAAGTAGACTCCCCTGTGAGTGCAGCCCAATGAGATCATGACCTGAGCTGAAACTAAGAGGTGGATGCCCAACTGACTGAGCCACCCAAGTGCTCCAGATGTGTGAGAACTTTTGAAATGACTCACCTCAGTGTGAATCCAAGCTTGATGTCCTTCCTTCTTCCTGGTTGCCATGGATGAGTTACTTAATGTCTTTGCCTCCATTTCTCCTTAATAAGTTGAAGATGCTAGTACCTGCTTTCATGAGTGCTGTAAGGATTAGCATAATGTATTTATTACACTTAGAATATGGCAGCCTCATAGTTGATACTGTAACTATGATGATGAACCCATGGTCATGAGTAATGTGAACTTAATGTTTTGTGAGTTCTAGAAGATAATAGTCATATTCTTAGTAAGTGATATCTGACTTATCCACGGCTCTGAATGGACTCTGAACAGATGCCTATTGTGCTAGTGATAATTTACATTAGAGTCCTTTATTTGCCCACTGGTCTAGAGAATTCTCTGAGGCTGCCCCAAAAGAAGAAATGTGACTCCCCAGGTAGCCTCATTGAAGTAGCAGAGGTTTGCCCTGGGAGCATATGCCTTGGGAGACAGGTATCTCCAATGCATCCCATCCAATAGTCTTTGATGCAAGGAAGACCAGACTTGGAGGGTTGATTACTTTAAATGATACTGTTTATTTCTTCATTCTGTGTCTACATTTCTGCAGTAGAATTCAGTCTCTGTGAGAGCAAGGATCATGTCTTTCCTAATCATGGCAATATTTGCTTCACACCTAGGATGGTGCCTGGCATAGAGTTAACTGGCACAATGTAGTTGAAAGAATGAATTAATCAAAATGATCAAATTGGGGAATTAGGTCAAAGGAATGCAAACTCAAATACCTACAGCCCTCTGCAAATTTTGAATTGGGCTGTGTATAAATGATAAAGGAATGGTGAATCCCATGGTAATCTGAACACCTCATCCAATGATGTTGTAAGTCATTGATTTGTTATAAGTGATAGCCACAGAAAACGCACTTGTATACAGATTCTGTCTTGAAGAGTGAACTCAATGAATTTACCATTCTCTAGTTGAAATGGAAGGTTAAAGGAACAAAGTGACTAATCCATATTTAAAATAGCCTAGAGTCACCAAAAATAGGCGTGGTGTTGCTTGCTCTCTCTCATCCATCTGTTCAGAGTTGAAGTTAAGCTGATTGTGTTTTCAGCAGAAAACAAACATGTTAATAGTCCTATACTATAATTGGTATATGCCAATATGGTATTCATTAAATTAGCCAGTGGATGTGTTTTAAGTGCCTACTGTGTATCAGACACAGTGATAGGCATATGACTATGATACCAAATAGCGCAGCATTCACAGTCACGTGGGTTTTATTGAACATTTCTCGCACTGTTGCTAACACAATGCAATGCCTGGCATATAGTTGTCATTTGCTTAGTGACTAACCATTTAATGGGAAGAAGAAAATAGAAACCTTTGTAGATTCTTAGCTCAAAGTATATATGTAGGTATACATAGACCCCCCCCCCCCACATAAATATATACATGTATACCATATCTTATAAAGTAGCATGTTAAAACTTTTCTCCACTTCTCATCATGTGGATGTCTAAAATTAGGAATATTTGCTTATATGTGGGAAAACTCCAAAATTATAAAGCTACTGTTCTTGAGCTAGAAACTTCTATGGAAAGTATCAGTAGAATTTAAAACCTACTGATGAGACAGCCAATTTAACTCACACCTGTTTCCTATACAAAATTAAGCTTCAATTTCTTGTTAAAGACAAATAGGCAGTGTTAACATATTGGTGCATTTTGCATACTCCAAACCTTTGTGTCTATAAACAAGCATCTAGAAGGTATTTAGAAAAACACTGAAGTGACCACTATATCCCCCTTTGTGACATGATATAACTCTTTGCTTTGTGTGACCCTTGTTGAGATGTATATACTCTGATTCAGTGTATGAAAAGGAAAATAATTTCCCCCTAAAATTTCACCTCCAAGTTGCTGAGATTTTTGGAGAAAATGTCTGTGGTCAACAGTGCTTTGTAGAATGATATAAAAAGGTATTTAAAGAAATGTTTCTCAAACTGTATTGTGGAAACATGTAGCCTAGGAGATAAAATGTAGATTCTGATTCAGCAGTTCTGGGTTATAGCCTGAGAGTCACCATTTCTAATGAACTCTTAGAAATAGGATGTAGTCAACCCGAGGACCATGCTCTGAGTAGCAAGGGTTTTGAGCATATGAGTGCCATTCAGCATACTTACAACTCACAGGAAAATCCTATGGTCAGCACTCTTATGGTTTTTATGATCTCTATTTTATAGGTTGAAAAAATTAATCTCTGTGAGGTGAGATAATGGATGTAGAATAGTACTTCTGGGAAAAGCAGAGCTGAGATTTGAATTCAGGACTTCTAGTTTTGTGCTCTTGCTGTCAAGCACTCTGTCTACTGCCTGTTGTTGCTGCTTCCATCATTGAAACAAGGTCTTATGTCTATAATCGGATAATGGCATATATTTCTATATGGCTCTGTGCTGGCGTGAATTTTTAGAACACATTTTTGCTAATCCCTGCTTAGAATGGCTGGATTGGAATCTTGAAGCTTTAAGTTCTCCTGGAACCATCAGTAATTCTTGGACATTAGTTTTCAAGGTAATGCTTCTCATTAATACTCAGTCACCCCCAGGAGAGTACAGACCATTTGCTTTAGCTCCCACTAGTGTGAGAAAGGTAAGTAACAATTACATGGGAGTCCAGATTTTGAACAAGATGGACTCTTAAAGTTTTTACCAGTGATGCTCTGTGTGTTAGTTATACAAGGAATTTTGGGCAATTATTTTTAGGTAAAAAAGAAATATGCTCATCTGTTTGGTAATGGGGATGATTTTTCCTTCAAATCACACCATTTAGCAATTTCTGAACAATAGAATTTTTCTTTGCAAATGTCACAGAGACATTATTTCATGGATTTGTTGTGAAGGGTGAATAAAGATTGAAGAAGTAAGTTAGCCCTCCACCTCTGATTGGTACAAAAAATAAAACCACACCAACTCTTTTGTTATATCAGAAGGAAGTGAGAAAGTCTCTCATTTCAACTTGGATGCTAGCTAGCACCATCCTAATCAGCTCCCATTTTAACCACAGCAGTAACAGGAAGGAAGACATTCTTGAGACTACCAACGCTTACGTTACAGAACTGTAGCCGTTTGCTGGAAATTGCTCGAATGCTACTCTCTCATGCCATTTTAATCGATCACCTTTTCATCTTCTAGCATGTCTGGCATTGTCCAGCATCTGTCTAATCCACAATACTAATCTTGACTTAAAACATAGCTAGCTGCATTACAAGAAGGTGCAATGAATAAGAATTATAAAACGGAAAGATAGGGATTGATGCATTCTGGGAAAAATGCCTTCCCAGGCAATTTGAAGGAACAAAATAATGCAGATGTCTTCTGAATGTACTAAGGATTTAAGGCCATTGGTAAAAGAGAGCAAATTGAATAAGTAATATGAAGAATCAGCCCACAATAAGAGAATAATGATTTCATGAAGCAGTGTAGAAAGAGAAGGGAGAACAGGGAAGTCTGAATGCCTTTGATAGTTGAGAATGAAATGGAAATATAACAGCTTAACGAGGAGAATATAGAGAAAAGGCAACAAGATCATAAAAGATAACCAGTGCTTTTAAGCAAAATGAGGGAAAGAGGTTTAGAAATGTGGAAAATTGTGGCCACAGCATTTTTACACAACAAGGAGAGAAATGTGGCTTAGATTATTGCATTTAAAAACTACTTTTTCATGAATTCTGCCACTTTTGCCTGAAAGTAAAAATTAGTTACATATGTTAAGAACCAGCATGGATTGTAATGATGAACAGCAATGATTTCAGTGTGAATAACACGTGGATTGTGAAAAGAAAAACAACATAGCAGTTTTCCTATTGTCGTTAAAATGAGTTTAACACATATGGGTAGAAGAGAAGGATTTATTACCTATTAGGTGCTCAGTTAATATTGAAGGTGTTTATGGTGCTGAGGGTGTAGCTTTTGTTATTGTATAAAATGTACAATTGCAAATGAAGGGCATGATGCTTTCTACTCTAGAATATACCAGAAACTAAATTTTTTGAGATGAGGGTCATGTGTTCTCTTATCAGGATGAATTCATAACAGGTGTTGGCAACCACCTGCCTTATACACTTTTTTCCCTTCCTGAGAATGTCTGTCCCAAAAACTATAGATTTTGCTGGTGTGTGTGTGTGTGTGTGTGTGTGTTCAGATCTATCTTGTATAAGATAAAAACATTTTTTAAAAGAAACCTGTGCTTTTTTTTTTAAAAAGATTTTATTTATTTATTTGACAGACAGAGATCACAAGTAGGCAGAGAGAGAGAGGAGAAAGCAGGCTCCCCACTGAGCAGATAGCCCGACGTGGGGCTCGATCCCAGGACCCTGGGACCATGACCTGAGGTGAAGGCAGAGGCTTTAACCCACTGAGCCACCCAGGCACCCCTAGGATAAAAAAAAAAAATTCTTTATGATAATTATTAGTGAATCCCGGTGTGCCTTTGCTCTTTGGTGTTAAATTAAGGAAGGTGCAGTTATTAAGAAAATTGGCATTTCTCCGATGAAGTCTTACATAGAACAGTCTGATGGAAGTACCTCCAATGGCTTCTCATTGGAGGAAACAGTTCCATAGTTTTTGTTTTGTTTTGTTTTGTTTTTTTAAGGAAACTCTAATTACATGTGAATTTTTCCTTGGTGGGAGGTATCTTTGAACTTATGAAGGATTTAAAATTGCTCAATAATCCAGTGTCCAACAGATATATTCAGATATTAAAACCAGCCTGTTAATATCCATGTTTCTGTTGGCCTGAAGGCTTTGTCTTGTAGAGTTTTAGAGAACATCTTAAAGAAAACAACTGAATGATTGGGAGAGGGGACCTCACATAGACAATTTGTTTCTCCTTCCAGAAAATTCCTATAGTTGGACTGATTTTTGCCTCTTCCAGGTGAATGGGGTCTTATTTGTACAATTTCAAAAAGTCATTAACTGTCTGTATCATGTGGCTTATACATGCTTGTTACCACTTCTGTGTTCTTTAGATTCGGGTATGAAACAAGTTGCCTGAAATCAATGGTTAACTAAAACTCAGCCTTGGGAGCTGCATCCCTGAACACTCCAGTTCTTATTACAAAATACAGTTCGAAAAATTCTGCACTGACATTCAAAGTCCTTTTTGATCTTGCTGCAGCCTTTTTCAACCTGTTCTCTGCTACACACAGTGACATACCAAAGGTTACAGCATTGTTGACTCTGGGCACCTATAGTTCTCTTCATCACAGACTCCATTCATGCTGTTTTCCCTGCTGGGAGATGCCAAAATCTTTAATTTTCATGATACCCTATTTAGTAGGCAGTATTAATGATATCACTTTACAGATGGGGAAGTGAAACCCAGAGAGACTGGGGAATTTGCACTAGATCACACAGCTAGAAGTATTGGATCTGGGACTTAAACCCAGACACCTTGACTTCAAAGTCTTCATCTTTGTTACTATACCAGACTGCCTCTCAAAACTTAGGTCTCCCATGGGACTGTTTTTGATTCTCCCCAGGAAGATTCAAGCTCCCTCTCTTCTGAATATCTTTATCACTCTGTTAGTGTTCATCATCTTCTGTTTTGAATATTTGTTGCAAATTCAGTCATTAAACATTCTTTTCCTATTGGCCAGGTCCTTTGGTAAGGACCAAAGCTGGGTTGATTCCTTCCCCTCAAGAAACTCACAGTCTAGGTTTGGAGACAGGTAAACAATAAATATCGGTGAGAAAATAATCACGAGATCGAGAACTATGAGATAATTTAGATACACTGCATTTAGTGTGTCTCAGTGGAAGCATTCACTAAGATACAGGATCATAGAAACCCAAGGGAAGAGAGGCTTGTTTAGTCTGTAAGGGCTAGAAAGGACTTTCCTTGCAAAATGGTACTTGAGCTGGACTTGGAAGCATGAGTGCGCTTTTCCTATATGAAGGGTCAAACAGTAAGATTCCAGCCAAAGGACACAGGATGAGTAAAATGCCAGTTACTGACACCAGGGAAGTACTTCGGAGATGTGGTGGCTAGATTGTAGTGGGCATCATGAGATGGTCAAGAGACAAGAAGTCCAGATGGGTGGGTGAGGTGAGCTTGTTCTATAGATGCCACGATAAGGAGTTTACCACCATTCTTTTGGCAGCAGGGAGCCACTGAAAGTTGTATATGCAAGTGAGTCACTTGATCATCACAGTTACAGTTTTCAAAGCTCAGTGTGTCAAATGAGATCTCTCCCTTTTGGGAACATTTCTGCAATTATAATGAAAGCTAAAAGGGAGAAGTCACTTTACTTGCTTAGAATTTCCTCAAGGAGTCAACCATTCATTCTCTTTCTGTGGCCAGTGTGCCTGCATGGGTTCCTACCATCTCAGAATCCCACAGGGGAAAAACAGGAAGAATTGCATGGATTTTCACCCTAAGGATAAATAAAGGGAAAGCATTTTAGTGGATACAATGAAGATAGATGTTTGTCTTACACTCTAAATAGTTAAAGCAGAGATTAAAAACTCCAGTGCCTGTGGGGAGCCAAACAGGGAATATATGAGTGAAAGTGGCTAAGAGGCATTAGAGAGGAGTGGGCACTGGAGAGAACACACCGTCTTTCCTTTTTTTTTTTTTTTTTAATTTTTTTTAAGATTTCATTTATTTATTTGACAGAGAAAGATCACAAGTAGGCAGAGAGGCAGGCAGAGAGAGAGGAGGAAGCAGGCTCCCCGCCGAGCAGAGAGCCCGATGCGGGACTCGATCCCAGGACCCTGAGATCATGACCTGAGCCAAAGGCAGAGGCTCCAACCCACCAAGCCACCCAGGTGCCCGAACACACCGTCTTTCTAATGGAAGCATCAGCTACTTAGCTCACTGGATTTTTGCTGTGCAGGAATGTGGTCTCAGTACGGTGGGGCTTATGGTTCATCAAGAAGAATCAGAATCATAGATATTTAATGTTGATTTTTTTAAGCACTGGCAGCTTTTTCACGAATTGTTTTAAGTGGTGAGTAGTGCAAACCTGTGACCCCTCTGACCTCCAGCTTGTGGTCTCCAATTTAGACCAAGAAGGCTTAGCTCAGAATTTCTATTAAACAGGCAAACCTTGGGATGTCTGGCTGGCCCAGTCAATAGAGCATGCAGCTCTTAATCTTGGGGTTGTGAGTGAGTTTGAGCCCCACACTGGGTGTGGAGATTACTTAAAAATAAAATCTTAAAACAAAACAAAACAAAACTGAATGTGACTGTGCTTGCTTGTAGACTAACACTTACCTGTCAGCAATTATTGAGCTCCTACTTTATGCAAAGCCCTCTATGAGATTCTTTAGAGGCTATAAAATTAGCTAGACTGGGTGGAGAATTCTTAGTTTAATGCATGTTTGGAAAATTGTGTTTTGGCAATTGGCACATAAATACCAGACTGTCCTTTTGGCTATCTCTCTGTTATGATGTGTAATTCCAGAAATGTTCCTCTTATTTTGAGTCTCTGGTGGGGAAAATGACAAGTACTAACACACATGAATTTAAATAGAAGGATGAGTTGTCTTTTTAAATTATTTCTTATCATTTAAGGAGGCAAATGGATGAGCTAGATACGTGTTTGTTTAGTTAGTTTTTTGTTTCTTTCCTGGCCCCCTCTACCATCGCCACCATCAGATTGCTGGGTTATACTTGGGGATTTTCATGCTGATTCTGCTGTAACTTATTTTCACTATGACCGTGGTTTTTCCTGTCTGTCTCTCTCTTTTTTTCTCTCTCTACTCCAGCTCCATTTGTGGCAGAAAGCTCTTAAGTGAGTCTTTACACTGGAGGTTTGTATGCTCAGCCTGTCAGCCCGTGGATCCGTGTGCTATTACCGAGTTTTATCCTCTGAGTACATAGCCTGTAGTTGGGTTTGAATATTAAGTGTCAAACTCCAGTGCGCTGGTGAGAGATTTGCAGCAACCAGCAGGCCCCTTCAGCATCCCTAAAAGCTGCTGGGCACTCTCTTTTTTGATAAGCGGACTCATTTCACACATGTCAGATTACTGGGGTGTAGCTGCTGATACAGTGTGTGATGCTAAAGGTACGGTTACCTGAAGTTGGCCTCTTTCCTGAAATGGGGAGGGGTCGGGGACACCCACTCGGGGGAGAACATGTAGAACTGGCTGTTCACAGATGTGAAGGTTACTTCGGAGAGCCCGGGGAGGGTTTTGTCAGTTCTGTTTGCAAAGAGATAGGGAGTGAAGGATTATGATCCTTGGCGCCGATAATGTCCCTTGGGCCACAAGCTAATCCAGCAGGACACCAGATGCAACATAGCCATTTTATTCATGCACTTCTATATGGTTATCGCGGAGGGCAGGAATGGAAGAAAAGGCTTAGGAGATAATCATCAAACAACATCTTTCCCTCTTCTGCAAAGGAATCAGAGCCCAGGGTCTGCATGCATTTAGCCATACCAGCAGTCATTTCTACACAAACACTTATTGAGCATCTACTATGTGCTAGGCACCTTGTCAGATGTGATGGGCTTGGTTGTGGAGGTACCTGAACTTGCAGAGATGTCATCCAGGGAGCACGTCATTCATGCACTCCTCCAGTCATCAAACACCGGGTGTTGCCTTGGTGCCAGGTTCGGTGCTAGATACGCAAATAAGAAAGAGGGTGGACATTTAGCTCTGGAGGCAGAAAATCCTGACTTTATCACCAAAAAGCAGGGGGACCTTGTTCCTCAATGCCTCACTTTACTGATCTTGAAAATGGGTACAACGCAGTTCCTGCCTCCTACATGGCTGTGATGATTACTGGGTGGTGGTGATGATATATGAAGCACACCTAGCATACTACATGACACAAATGTCAGTGGTTAGACTGTCATAAACTTACTGTCCAGAGGGAAGCCGTAAATGGGTAACCCCATAGAGAGGACAACCATGGCTTTGCTTTCAAATAGTGGCTGCAATTCCAACTTCACCTTGCCAGGACGTTGACCTGGGAAATTTTAAGAAACTTTTCTGAACTTTGGTTTCCTTATCTATAAAATAAGAATGATATTAGTGTTTATTAGCCTGATTCTATTGCATGGTACACCCCATATATCCATTGCTTGTTAATTTCCACTGCACTGTGGAACTGATGCCAGTCATGCCTCTAGAACCACTCATAGCGGGGTGCCTGGGTGGCTCAGTGGATTAAAGCCTCTGCCTTTGACTCAGGTCATGATATCAGGGTCCTGGGATCGAGCCCCCCGTTGGGCTCTCTGATCAGCAGGGAGCCTGCTTCCTCCTCTCTCTCTGTCTGCCTCTCCACCTACTTGTGATCTCTCTCTCTCTCTCTCTCTCTCTCTCTGTGTGTGTGTGTGTCAAATAAATAAATAAAATCTTAAAAAAAAAAAAAAAGAACCACTCATAGCTCCACAGGTGCCTCCTTTTATTATGCACCACAGGTAAACAATGTATTGCTAAGATGTAGAAAACAGTTGTCAATTTATTTGACAAATTTTTATTATGTTTTTAGGTTTTCAGAATCATCATAATATAACAGCTGGTGGGGCTTGATGATTCCTTTTCAAATCAAGTTGCATGCAGCTGCAAAGTGTCTGAACTTCGCCTTTAGCTAAGCAGATCCTTATGGGTTCAGTTAACATTGTACACGCATATGATTCACCAAGACCTTCCTTCTGGGTCGGCAACAGTGCTAATTAAAAAGTAAAAATACCCTTAGTGTCAATATACCAAGCAGGGTTCAAGAATGACAGACCATCTCAAGAGAGTGTTTCCCAAAGGTTAGCCATTGAAATGAAACAAATCATAGCAAATTCATGTATTTTTTGGAATACAAATGTAATCCAATATTTAAATGTATCACCTCACCCTTTGGGTGTTAATGGAAAATTTGGAATTATGATCTGTTTTGGTTCATGGATGACCTGGCATTCCCCACACAGTAATTTGGAGCTTAAAAGCCCAAAGGGATGAACTGGACAGTGGTCATAGTGGCTATTAGAGTCTATGGGGACCTTAACCTATTCCCTGTGTTGTCTTGGTCCTTGTCTATGGCCCCTCCTCATATCTGTACCCAGGTAAGGAGTGTTTGTCATTGTAACCCACAGTTTGATTTGAAAGGAAGGCAACCTACCTCCCCGGCAGTGGTGTAGGTGTTGGTAGCTTCAGAGGGGAGGGTCAGGCTGAATATTAATGACTGGAAGAAGAAGGGGCAGGTTCCTGAAGCATTTGATATCCCCAGGGGCTCATCTGAATGGGTAGACCCATTTCCTCTTTTTCCTCATTGTCAGCTGATCTTCCTTAAGAGATGATAAACTAACATCATTGGTGAGTTGCTACAATTAGCCAGGCAGATCCGAAAACTCAAAATGTATTAATTCATTTATTCCTTGAAACAACCCACTTGGATCATTAGTATGATTCCCGTAGCATAGATATAAAAACTGAGGCTCAGAGAGGTTGAGTCACTTGCCCCAAGTCACAGAGCCAGCAAGTGGTACAGTGCAAATAAGTCCACAGAGGAAGTGGCTTCAGAAACTGCATTTTACGAGAGCTTCCTGAGTGTCCGTCTCTCCCTCTCTCCCTATTCGTTTTCTACCCCGTGTCCATTTATGCTCATAAAATGCAGGTCAGAACATGTCATCCCTTTCCTCAGACACCCTTCATGGAGTTCTCATGACTACCAGCCAAAGCCTAAACTCATTGATTTACAGTGTCGTCGGGTATGGTCTTGGGGGTCTGACGAGTCTCGGTTAAGGACGTGCCCCTCGGTTTATTACTCAGCCGTCTTTCTACCACTGGTTTCTCTGAGTCAGTTTCCTCAACTGTGACCTGGCGTGAGGAATACCTACCTCACAGAATTACTAGGGAGGCTCAGCTCCTCAGTCCATACAAACCACTAAGCACAATGCCTCACCGTAAGCACGTAGTTGTGTTCGTTACCTTTGGCACCGTTGTTAGGTCTGGCCCATGGAGTCATCTACATCTGGTTTCATCTTTCCAGGGTCACTCCCCTCAATAACCTTACTCCACTGTGGTTCATGACGACTTCTCACAGTTCTCCAGTAGGCAGTGGAGGCCCATCCTTTCATCTGTCTCAGCCGTATTCCTGTGTTAAGTGGCAGTCTGTCCGGTTGCTCATGTTCCCCTTCTCTGACTGTTGAGCAACATATCCTCGTAATTCTCCATGAATTATCTTAGGTGTCACTTTCCCGTGTACGTCTCCTGCACCCTCACCCTCCCAAGTCAGCATGCATCACTGCTCAGTTTCTCTGCTCGAAACCTTGTTTTACTGTTGCTTTTTATCAGCCCTTATGGATATGAGCTCGTTTGAAAAACAGAGCATCCCATTCATCTCTGAATCCAGAACTGTGCCTGGTACCGTGCTTTGATGGTTTTCACCGAGTGGGGACTCAGAAATGCCAAATGGGTTAATGGGTGCATGCACGTGTTAAGATGAACCAAATAGCTTACGTTATGTTCCTTTTAAAAATGTTTATGTCTTTTGAATTGCCATTGGAAAAAATCCTTGAAGATTAGAAATAGAACCTGGAAACTTGGGAATATAGATTTTTCTTCCTTTTGCTTCTGTAAGTTGTAGACTTACTTAAGATGCCTACATATTTCAAATCTGAAAGAAATTATGCACACACAGACTCTAACTCTCTGTGGAATAACTCAGAGTTTCATATGCATGAATTCTGTATTTTTGATGGGTGTCACATGGTATCAAAGTACGTGGACCATGGGTAGAAATTAAGCAAATTACTTTTTTTTTTTTTTTTTTTTTTCAAATGCCTGGCTAGGAGTTTGCTTTAGGATTAAGGACTATTTTCTTAATAAGTGGTGCAGATCTTATTAAAGTAAGTACCTTTATTAATATGATACTTTTCTAATTCTTGTGAATAGTTGAAGTATTTTTGCGGAAGTTGGAGCATTATGAGATCTAGTTTCCTGAGGCATGAGTAAAAATAACTTATAAGTACTGCTGTGAAGATTCTTGAATGAGAAATATTACAGAGAAAGTTTAGAAGAGGGCCTAGAACTTTGGAAATACAGTATAAATGCCAATGTCTATTCTATCTCAGCGTAAAACATGAAGCTTCACATAATAGAAGTTGCTAAAAATTATCAAAGTGATATGTGCAAGCATTTTGTGAAGAATTTTACATGCATTATTTCATTTAATTGTTAGAGTATAGGGTACCGCTAACCACTTGCAAAAAGAAGATGCTGAGATCCAGAAAGGTCCAGGAATTTCCCAATGTCAAACACAGAAAAATCAGAATTCATGTTTTGCTTATTGTCGGTCTCGAGATCTTACCATTATATGTTATTGTGTCTCATGACAAAAACCACAGAAGCAAGTATTTTTGTCCTGAAACTTCCCGTTTCTTGTGTCTGAGTCTACAATTTTTATTATTTACTGGAAATTATGCTGTAAAGAAAATATCACCCAAAACAAGTGTGGATAAAGTCTCACATTAAACACATAACTTTTGATGGTTACCCAGTGTGGCCCTTGGAACATTTACCCAACTTTTCATGACTTTGGTCTAGTTTTATGACTTTCCCTTCTCCCACACAGAGATGTTGAGTGCTTTATTGATTTACCTTTCTGCCTAGCTTTTTTTCCTTCTTTTCATTGTCTTTGTTTTTCCAAATGTGGAAATTGTATCAAATGGTTTGTATCAGATGGCTTGGTGGTTCTTGCTGAACGTGAAGGACTGGCTATGGAGAATTTTCTTTTATCTTCCCAAATCCATTGCATTTCTTTTGAAATTAGTTGTTACCTTCTGACCAGATGGTTTTCTCTATTTTTGTTTAATTTTTTTTCTTTTTTAGAGGGATTGTATGGGGTGGGAGTTTTATACCGAGAGGAACACAGCATATTCTATATTGGCATTTACTCCTCTTGAAAATTGCTGTTGCTCTCACTGATTTTCCTCTCTATAAAAATGCACATGAAACAGATCACCTGGAGAAATTAAAAGAAGAATGCAGTTTAAAAGACAAGAAAGTCCAACCCCTTTCTTGTGAAAATGAGGAAACTAAGAGTGAGTTAAATAAGTGACTTGAGGCCAAACAGCTAATTAACAGCAAGAATGGGACTAAAACCTACACCTCTGTTGATGACTAATTTAGGAAACTATTATTTATTTTTGCAGAATGCTGATATAGGGAGGATTTCTAGATGTAAAGAATATAGCAATGCATCTTTTAAAAATACCCTCAGTGACTCGGGGGGAAAAAATAGTGGTATTATCAGCAAAGGTACTTCATGTATTTTATAGAAAGGTCTCTCCCGTCCTCGGGAGCACACCCTGGCACAGTGATTCTGTCGGGATCTGATGCTTACAGTTCTTATACATAAAGATAACTGCACCAAGCTTGCCTTGATAGTTTTACCATTTCCTTGAGATTACATTCTTGAGATGATGAGACCAGCTTGAATTTTCAGTGTAGTTGTGAGACCTTTCTTAGGTTGAAATGAATTCTGATAAGCTGATTATCTCTCTGAAGAAAATATGATGTCCACATTTCATAGCTTAGTTCCTATCACTTTAGTGCCGTTTTTATTCTGAGAAATCTTCCCTGCCTTAAATTAAATAAGGTAATAAGGTGCTCTGGAGTCCGACACATATTAAATAGAATTTTTTTTTAAAGAAAATTCAGACCTACAGGGTAGAAGATGAGTTTTCTTTATGGTATATTTTCTTTCTCCATGTTGAAGTAGGCGCTGCTAGCTAGTTTAGTTTTTTTTTTTGTTGTTTTTTTTTTTCCTAATAGAGCAATGAGTTATGAAGCTCAAAAATAAAGTGTTTTCCGTGGTGTAAATAAAGCAGTAATCTGAGCAAATATATCACCCTGTGTACTGAGGGTTTTGTTTTTTCCTTTCCTTTTGTTTTTGTTTTTGGTTCTTTTTTTTGGTCTCTTTTTGTCCCCTCTTCACCACAGACTAGTTTCTGTTGTTGTGTATTGTTGACACATTAATCTTGGTAGTAGAAATGAAAGCTACTTTTCATTGAGAAATAGATTCAAAGTAAAAGATGATGAATGAACAAAAGCGTCATGCATTCCCAATGATGTGCTTTGTATCCCAGCTCTATAAATCTGTCTGTATCTCAGCCTCTTGCGAGCTTTCCGATTATTGTATCTATTCTCTACTTCACTCCAGTGGAACTGGTTAGTTTAGCCCCCTAGGCTTCCAGGTGTCATGAAAGAGGATAGGAAAATCATGGGGAGGATCTTCCCTGGGGTGCCATATGCCTGATAAAGGGAGTCCAAAGGCTGGCAAGGGATGCTTACACATGCAAGAGATTGTTACTTCACATCCTGATGTCTGGGAGGCCTCCCTTTGTAAGCCTGTTGCTTGTCCCTGCACACTTTCTCTCTCAATGACAAAGCGCAGCGGAACTAGTGAGATGACCAAAGGGAATTGGTTGGGAAGGGATTATCCATTGTGTAGTAGCTTCCCCTGTGTGTTGAGAGCTGATGGTGGCATCATGGCCAAGCTCAGCTCCTCTTTTGTAAAAGTGTGTCAGCGCCTCTGTTAGGACACCCCAAGTTCTTCTCTGCAACCAGCCTTCTCTGGGCTGTCACAAGCGGGTGCTGTTTAGTTCGAATGGGAACATTCCGTTTGACAGAGAATATTGCATAATCACCATTCAGATGAGGGTTTAAGTTCTAGTTTTTCTGTGGCGACTTGCAAAAATACTTCAGCTCTCTGAATATCACACTTTATCTGAAAATTAGAGATAATAATGCCCGTGGGATACAACAAGAATTCAACAGGAGGCGGCATGCAGATTGTTTATCACAGCACATGGCACAGAGTAAGCAGTGGGTGGTTATTACTACTACTATTATTATTATTTATTATTATTATTTTCTTGCCATATTTATTGTCTTTATCTATATTCACTCGCATACCTATTTCTCTCTCTGTCTCCAATACATAATTAGTGAGTTCCTTTAAAGTCACAAGATTCTCCATTACTTTTACTTGTGTCCCAGGACCTCACCTTGGGAGGGGGACTTCAATATGATTAAAGCAGCTATTAGAACACCTGCTGTAGCTGTACCCCAGCAAGCCCTCTTCCCATGTAATCTCATCTAATCATTGTAAGAATCTGCAAAGAGTAATTTTCATTTCTACTCCACACATGAGAGAATTGAGGCCCAGAGATGTAAGATAATTTACTCAAGGTCATACGACTAGGAAGTGCTGAAGCTGGGGTTTGTACCCCAGTGGGGATAACTCCCAAGGTCAAAGCTCTTCTGTTATGCATACACTGGTCTCTTAAAACGTTGTGATGTCCTCCACCTGACTTGTAAGAAGCTGGTCGATAGGGAAGTTGGGCTTAACGAAAGAGCTTTCGGGGCAGGCTGGTTAGCAGTGCCCACCCAGGCCTTCTTACACTGAGACCCTTGGGATGCCAGAGGAAAATGTGGTTTTGTTCTAGAATTAGCCATTCACTCGTCTATTCAGCAAATATTTAATGAGCACTGGTTTTGTTCTGGGTACCGTGTTAGGTATAGAGCATTCGGTGGGGAAGAAAACCCTCTGTGTCGGAGTCCTCATGAGTATCCAATGATGGAGTTCAGCAGGAGAGGCAGATCCTAATCAAATGGTGATGCTTTGCCATGTAGTTATAACTGAGATAAATGCGAGGAGAAAGAGCCTGTCCTAGATTTGCTGCAGAGAGAGATCTGGGAGGCTCTGCTAAGGAAGCGATATTTGAGATGAGAGTTGAAACCACACAGGATAGAAACCATGGGGCGGTGGCGGTGGTGGGGGGGGGGGGGTGGTCTCCTTTCTCTTCAGGCCCTGCTGCTGGAGCCTGGTGTGTTGTGGCTGACACTGAGCCCTCTCTGGTACTACTTCCTTTGTGTTTGAAGCAGCAGAGCTTTTCCTGTGGGGTTTCTGCAGTGGTTGGTCCTCTCTTTACATCAGTTTTTTTATGTGAGACGTTTTCCTGGCTTCCACATGGATGAGATCCCCTGGTCTCCTTAATACCAAGTTTGTATCAGCCCAGCTCGACACTGATGGATTCGGGTAAACTCAGTTCATGTGAACTCATGAACATTTACTGAGAAGCCTCATTCCTCTTGGTGGAAAGAGCTCACTCGCCGTTGCTGCTATGATGGGAAGGGGCATTTTTGTTTCCCAAACGATTTTGTGCAACACCAGTAATCAGCAAGTGATTCCTATCCATTTCTGCTGGCCTTTTATCATTCAAACTAAGAATCTGTCTGCAGAAATTAGAAATGTTTTCTCTCCCCGATTTTCTTTGCCCTGACCCCTGTACCTCTAAAGAAACATCACAGGCCACAGGGAAAAAAAAAAAATCCTCCCTTTAAATGGTGGAAATGCGAAATTCTCCAGGCTCACAGTAGGGTTGGTAAAGGAAACTATTTCGGGGAAGCTACTTTTTGAAGTTGGTGGTCACACTTTCTCTCCTCTTGCTAGAAATGAGTCCCAGGGCCCCACCAAAAAAAGCCAAACTGGACAATACCTCTATTTTTTAAAAAATGACAGGTGTACATAGTATGTAGTAGATGCTTAGTATTGGGTAGTGATCCTAACAGGTATGATTTTTATTATTGTTATTTATATATTTATTTATTTAGGTCTTCATGAATCTGTATGGGAATCTCTGTAAACCACATATATCCAGGGGTGGCAGTCTTTTTCTCTAAAGGGCCAAGTAGTAAATATTTTGGGATCTGTAAGCCATAAAGTCTATCACAACTACTCAGCTCAGTTGTTGTCACATGAACCTGGCCATAGATAAAGCATAGATGAGCGAGTGTGGCTGTGTCCAGATAAAACTTTATTTGCAAGAACAGACCACGTGTTGGATTTTGACTTATGGTCCGTAGTTTACCAGGGTCTGATCCACATGGCAATCTTCATCGGCACAGTTGCCTGGGCTTGAACAGCTTGTCCAGGTGGGCCTGCATTGGCCTAACCTGGATAACTCAGTCACCAAAACGTACGCTGTAGATAACAGAAACCCACCGAAGCCAAGCCCGCCAAGGGCATGCTTTCTCGGAAAGACACACTGGAATCTCGTATTTATCCTGAGTGTAGGATGTTCAGTAGGGCATCAGGAATGGCGGCATAAGAAATACAAATGCTTCTGGAGCCCAGGTGACAAGCTGTGCAAACTGTCTCCCTTCCATTCTGCTTCTCTCTGCACTGACTCTACTAACCTGCTTTCCACAGACAGACTTGCTCTGCTGTGCTTTCTCCTTGTCCATTGTAGCTGCTCCCAGAAGGTGCCCTTGGCCCTCATTCTGCATCACTGCGCAAATGCCATGCCTACACACTGACATGGTGGCACATTTTCTTCATGTCCATGTTGTAAATATGGGCCTTAATGTTCATCTGAGGGTCAGATAGCTCTGCTTCCTATCATCCGTCCAAGGGGAAACAAGGTGGATGTGGTCAAGACAGGTGCATTCCTGGTCAGGTGTCATCCTTAGGCAAAGAGATGTGGAGTCGAGAGGCACACCAAAATATCCTCCCCTTCGTTACTCATAACAGAGCGTTCTGCTCAATACTGTCTCCAAGTGACACTTTTTGTCTCAACACCGTATTTTAAGTGGCTAATGTGGGGCTGGCTATAGGGTGGTCTCTCTGCTTTACAAGAAGGAATTGATGGCATTTCCCAGCTGAAAGCACCCAGAAAGTTTTAATTTTATTTAAATTAAAATAATCAGGTCTCGTGTATATTTCCTTTCGCAGAGTTGTTATTGCATATTTTGACTTCAGTGTCCTGTCTCATGTACTTGGTAGAGAAAATAATATAAATACATCTTGAAATTTCCCTAGAGTTCAGCTTCCCTTTTTATACCAGGTGTAGCTAAAGTTTGGAGCAGAATAAAAAGAGCCTCGTTGCCTTACACACATCCTGTTATCTCTGGCAGGTTCAAATACAATTTCTCCAAGAAGGCTGTGGTACCTTTGCTCTTTCTAGCCTTGAATCTGAAAGTCTCAGGTTTTCTTTGGAGTACACATAGCGGCATCTTTTTGACAGACAGTGCAAATTAAAAGATCCAGTGCGGCCTGGGAACCAGGGACCCAAACTTGCCCCTTGGGTTTTCATTTACAGTTAGGCACTGCAGACACAATTATTGCTGACAGGAAAGCAGAGGCTGGTGGCAGAGTGCGTGTGACGGGAGGCTCATGCCAACCCATAATTGGGAGGATTATTTTTAATCAGAACATACCCTACAGCCCAAACATTAGAAATCTCCTGTAAGGCCAAGACAGGAAATTAAACACACCAACAATAAGCCTCAAAGGAGGGTGGCATGTGGGATGTAATATCGTTAGTCTTTCAAAGGTCCCTGGAGCCTCGAAGGTCCCTTGAGTAGAAGTTTGGTTCTCTAGGGAGGGAGACTAGGAAGAAGCTTCCCATGGAGAAGTAAGTCACCGATAGCTTACCTGAGCCCCTACTGGACAGGTGAGTACAGACAAATTAAATGCAGCGGGCAGGCTCATTGATGTTTATTGCATTTAGACAGTATGACAAGTCAAATATAAGCCTTGAAATAGCAGCTACAATTGTATTTCATCATTAAGGGAAAGGCCTCATTAGTTCCTTATTTTCGGAAATCTTATTGAGCTCTTACTACGTGTCAGGTGCTCTGCTGGCCACTGGTATTCCCGGGTTTTGGGGTCACAGTCTTCTGGATAGTCTTATCTTTTGGCAAAATTTTGCTAAGTACGTTAAGACTTTTTTTTTTTTTTTTTTAACTGAAAAGAATGTTGTTGGCCAAGTAGGCATCATTCTTGGATATCTGGTATGAAAAACATTTGTTGAGTAGTAATGCCAGGTAATTACATTGTGCAGGCCTCACACCAACCCTCTGAGGAGGGCATTATATCCCCAATTGATAGAGAAGAAAACTGAGGCTCAGAGAGGTTGGATAGCTCGCTCAAAGCTACATAACTTAATGAATAGGAGAATTAATTTGAACCCAATTCTCTGTCCAAAACCCATGTAATACTGTCACTCATAAATAAGATAAAACCCAGCCTAGGGCTTTAAGGTACTGAGGACTGTAAACCCGTTGGAGAGGAAAGACGTAGAGACCATTGTCTGTGAGTGTGGAGTTCTGAGTGGAGACGAGGGAGCTCCTCTTTTTGCCTGGTGAGGTCTCCCCGGGCACATGGAAAATAGGTACATGGTTACTAAGCAGACAAAAAAGGAACAGAATCCTAGGCATGGAACCAGATAGTGATATGAGAGGGCTTGGGACTTTCAATTTCCGTTTAGAACAACTGGCTTTTGGCTTTTGTTCTTGTTCAGCTCAGTCACTTACATTTAACAAATACAAGGGGAAGAAAAGCACATTTTGGGGATACTCAACACAGAGACTAGGCATCTGAAGGGATGGGGTAGGATGCGAAAAGATGATGTGGGACAACCAACTTTCAAAGTATCCCCTTGCTGGGTAGAATGTTTGTTTATGTGTGATCACAGTGGGAGATGGTCTTTAACCCAGGGCTTTCACTAGGAAGTAAACCACGCGTTGACAGTAAAATGACCTACTGGTTCTCAGTCTAGAGCTCAGGGCCCTTAGGGTCCGTAGCTGATCTAGGGACCCACGAATTCTTTGCATGACCAAGTGTGGCTGATCCGGTCACCCACCTGCATTGGTCAGCAGCCTCGTGTTACATGCCTGAGCGTCACTGGATTCCCTTGGGGAGGGTCTCTATCTCCATCCTAAGGAAGCTGCAGTGTACTCCCCACTTGGGCTCCCTCTCCTCCCATCCCAGGTGTGATCAGCACTGGCTTCTCCATGCCCCATCATTGCCAGATTGCACGTAATAAGCCCATGTGGTACTGGCTGCAGTACTCTATGCTTGATGCCCCTTCAGACCCCTGGGTACGTCTGGAGAGCATGCACCCACTCACAATCACTGATTAAGACACAGCTTGCTAATCTGCATGAAGGGCTGGTGGAGAATGCCCCAGCCAGGCGATATACCATCCGTTGAGACCAGTATCTTGCATGTGGCTCTTCTATTGGCAAGTAACAGAAACCCACTCAGAGTAGCTCAAGAAATGGGGATATTTGTTATACACCATAGCGGTGAGGCTCAGCTCCACCCAGAAACCTCTCTCCCACGGCCCCTCCAGAATTGCCTATTATTTTCTCTGCCGCATTCTTCTTGCTCCAGATCCTGGCTTCTCTTCTTCTCGCTGAACACATGGCAGAGAATGGTGACCCCACAATTACTGAGTCCTCAGTTCTAGAAACTAGCAAACACTCAAGACTGCCCTCTAACTTCCTGGGAGAGAATTGACCCGAGATCAGGTGAGGTTCCATCCCTATGGAACACTGCCCTAATGGAGCCAGGATCATAAACTGAATATGTGATTTCTGTACCTATGCTAGGCAGAGATGGGGTATGGGGAGGGGAATCACTCAGAAAAGCTGTGTAGTCACCCAAAGCATGTCTAAAGTTAGTGACCGGGTGAGGAAGCCTTCTTTCCACCTTTCCTCCCTTCCGTCTATCTTTCCTTTGGCAAAGACGTATTGAATGCCTTCGTAGCCACAACAGTGTGGTCAGAACTGGCATTAAAATGGTGAGCAGGATAGATGCAGTCCCTGCCCTCATGGAGCTAACATAGTGGAGGCCGATGGACATCAGTCAGATCATTTGTAACTGACTGTTACGTGACAGCTGCGATGTGTGCTATGGAGGAAGGGCTCCGGAGACCACGTGGTAGGGGTTTCCACAAGAGAGTCATGATGAGCGGGAGCTCATAGGTGAGAAGAGCATCCCAGCCTGAAGATGCAGCACGTGCAACATCCCTGTGGCAGGTGGCGCGTAAAGTATGATCCAGAACTGGAAGGTCCCCAGGGCTGGTACACGATGGGGTCCAGAAGGAGGGTGATAAGTGAATAAAGCTGGAGCTGTGGCCAGAAGCAGAGTGTGCAGGAAGTCAGGTTGTCGGGATGTCAGGCTTTGTCCGGAATGGAATCAGTGCAGGGTTCAATCAGTCAAGTAGTACAGTCACAGTCACATTCTGTAAAGATTGCTGTGCCTGCTCTGTGGAAGGATGAGAGGTGTGAGCCTGGAGCCAGAAGGTGATCTCCACAGCCCACTGCGGTCGTTCAGGTGAGGAAACCCCAAAGCAGTCGGTGGTCGTCTGTGGGAGTGGAAACACTGTAGTACCCAGCCCTGTTCACCAAGCAAGAAAGTTAAACTGCACGCTGCCTGCCCAGGGGTCATCAACTCCCGCATTTTGGAAGTAATTGGTTCGCTATTTCGTGCATCCGTTCTGACGAGAGCAGAGGTTAGGGCAGCTAATGCAGAAAGCCATCCTTCACCTCCGTCTGCCTGACTTTGTTCTGATGTCCTTTCACGTTTCGTTCCCTTGCAGCCTTTGGGCTCTGGCATAGTCTTGGTACGATGAAAACTCCACCCAGTTCCACTGGGACCCAGGATTCTCCCCGGTCACAAATTGCTCTTTAGGTAGATTGCAAGAGTAATTGCAAACTCAGGACAATCTTAATTTTTTTGTTTTGTTGTAATATATACGACTCCTCTGGAACTCCTCTACTCTAGAGTATCTTAGATTTTTCTCACTAACAATGTGCCATTGTTAATGACCGTTTCTGTTCTCAACTTGTAATAGTGGTTCCCAGCCTTTGTTTGCATTCATTCATTCATTCATTCATTCATTCATTTTGAGGGAGAGAGAGAGAAGGAAAGGGAGAGGGAAAGAGAGACTCTTAAGCAGGCTCCATGCCCGGTGCAGAGCCCAGTGCAAGACTTGATCTCACAATCCTGAGACCATGACTTAAGCAGAAATCAAGAGTGGGATGCTTAACCGACTGAGTCACCCAGATACCCCCCCATCATTTGCTTTTATAAAATTATCCACCTGGAGGATTTGACTGATTCTTACTAATCAGTAAGGGGGTGTGGTTATAAATTCATTTCAACTGCAGGTTGAATTTAAAGAAAATCTGAAGTTGTGGCTGTAAAGCTGACACGCATGAGAGGTTAACATTTTCATCTGGGTACCAAGTATGGGAACACAAGTGAAGGCCATTTGGCTTCGGGAGACCCTCCCTCTGGAATGAAGTTCAGTGCCCTTCTTTGGAGGTGCACCCCTTTGGGTCAGTGAGGAATCACTGCTTATGCTGTCCCGTGTAGTGAGTCGCTGCTAAGTGTCTGGGCGCTGTGCCAGGTGATAAGGCTACCAAATTGAATAAAACATTGTCCTTGTCCTCTAGGAATCCGCAGTCTGAGCAGGCCAACTCTACAGTAGGTTAGAGTGTATGATTCTTGTTCAGAGAGAAGGCTATGTGAGAGACCCCAGGGCCCCTGGAAAATAATTCAGTCCAGCTGAACAGGTCAGCGAAAGGAACAGAGAGAAGGTCACACTTAGGTGGACGTGCGTCTTTCAAGTAGTTCATTTTAGCTGGATCCTAGAGTATGTTGGTGAGTGTATGAAGGGAAGGAGGAAGTGACTGGAGGAGGGAGGGCAGGGGTTAAGAAGGCTGTACTTGAGGATGGGAACTATCGCCATTTTTAATGAACAAGACACATGCATATTTTGATACAAAGCCTGGGTATACTTTGGGTTCAATAAAACTATTACTAGTAGTATTTTTCTGTTATAATCACCATTAATATTTTTATCATTATTAGGACACACAGATAATTCTCCAGCTGAGGCATTCTATGAATTTATAGAAGATAATTACAAACTTTGACTCTTCATTTTCTAACTGTTCCTACCTCCTTCTCCACATCCTGTTCTTTCACGTCATGTGGTTACTTTCTTCTCAGCATGAAGAGTTCAGTGCCATTGCCACTTCCTTGGCAAGTCTTCCCCAACATCCCGGAGTGCCCACGGACTGTAGGCTTCAAGAGGACAGTGCTTGGTGTAAAAAAGCACTTAATAAATCATAACAAACTTTTTTTTTAAGTGGTGGTTTTTTTTTTTTTTTTGGACAGACAGAGAGATCACAAGTAGGCAGAGCAGCAGGCGGGGTGGGGCCAGGGATGGCGGGGAGGGGGGAGAAGCAGGCTCCCCGCTGAGCAGAGAGTCTGATGCAGGCTAGATCCCAGGACCCTGAGACCATGACTTGAGCCGAAGGCAGAGGCCCAAACCGCTAAGCCACCCAGGCGCCCCCATAACAAGCTTTTATACAAACTTCAGTTATAAAATGAGTAAGTCACAGGGATGAAAATTACATCATAGGGCATGTAGTTAATGGTATCATAATAACTTTGTATGGTAACAGGTGGTAACTACATTTAATGTGTTGAGCATTTCATAATGTATATAATTGTCAAATCACTATGTTGTATACCTGAAACTAATAAAATACTATATATATTTCAATAATAAGAATAAACAACTTTTAAACAGCACTGACTTTGTGCCAGGCACAATGCCAAGTGCCTTGTAAGTATTAACTTGTAATACTTGCCTCAGTCTATTGAGGTAGGTAGTGTATTTGTTCTCATTTTATAGATAAGGAAGTTGAGACAAGGAAAAGCTAAGTGACTCAGTCATGGTCACAAAGCTGATAGGTAGCAGAGCCTTGGATGACTGGGATAGATGAATGAATGAAGGGGAGGAAGAAAGGACAGACAAATGACCACTGTCACCATCATCCTCGCTACTTCATAGCCGTGTGCACCCGCAGGCTTCTCCAGATACAAATCTCTTCTTCCAGGGTTTTGAAACCACTCAGTGTTCTCAGATGTTCTGAGTTACCAACATTAGTGAGCTCACCAAATGTGAAGATTTAAAAAAGAAAGTCCATCATGTTAAGATATTAAGAAAGGGAGCATATTTTCCAAACATATATCTCTGAGTAATGTTTATAAGTAAGCTCTGGAACTTGGGAGTTACTTTGAGCCTGGTTGTACATTGTGTCAGTACTGGGGAGGAGTAATAGAGCCCCGGGTCAGTATTCTAGAACCCTGCAAATTAATCCCATTTCTGCTACTTATGTGTCTCCCAGAAGGCGAAAGGGTCAGAATCAACTCTCTTGAGTATAGGGTGCCATGTAACTCATTCAGATCTATTAGTAAATCTTTCTGGTTGGATATGACCTCTCCCCCGAACTCACCGAATTATATGAGATTATAATGGCCATTTGTAGTTTGTGTGATATTTGGTTTATTTAAATATCAGTGAACGTGGATCTTACTCCTTCTGATTGGGTGATGATAGCCATGCTTATGAAACTGATTCTTGATGGGACACCTAAAAATCCGATTCTTGATGGGACACCTAAAATCACAATTTTAATTAAAAATCACAGTTTTATTCATTGCAAAATGGAGTCACGTTGAATATTGGCCATCATGGGATTGAACTTTATAGAATCCTGGAGTTCTGGAGTTGAAATTTAGAGTTTATTTCATTTCACCTAATTCCATGTGGGAAAATCCACAATAATATCTCTGAAAGATTGGCTTCTCATCCTTCCTTGAAAACATCCCGTGGCATAAAGCTCACTGTGTCAGGCAAGAGCTCAGCAGAGTGGTTCTAAACTCGATGTTCAATTGCCGACATCAAATCCAGGCTCTATCACTTACATGCATATTCTGTGCAACTTACTTGAGCTGTCTGATCCTTGGTTTCCTCTTCTGGAATAGAGAAAATCATAACACCTTCCTATTGGCAGTGTGAAAGAATTAAATGAAAATATATTGGAAGCCTTGATTTAAAAAAAAAAGATTTTTATTTATTTATTTGATGGAGAGAGAGAGAGAGTGCGAGCACGCACAAGCAGGGGGAGTGGCAGAGGGAAAGGGAGAAGACTCCCTGCTGAGCAGGGAGCTCGATGCAGGACCCTGGGATCATGACCTGAGTTGAAGGCGCTTAACTAACTGAGCACCCAGATGTCCCTGAAATGCTTGATCTTAATCATTTTCATCATCATCATCACCACCACCACCATCATCATCGTTGTCCAATTCGTAATATCAAGAGCCTATTTTAGAAGTTAGCCACATGTGACTATGACAAAAAAGTAAAGGCACAATACAATACCCTCCTCCATCCTGAAGTCTTCCCCTCTCTTCTTCCCTAGGACACTGCTCAAAGAACTCATGCCAGTGGAACTTACGGCTTCCTTGATCGGACTCAGCATTCAGTAAGTGTGACCACTTTTTGAACCTTCATTACATAAATACATCTATTTCTTTGATCGTGTTTGAGATGAAAAGCTCTCTTCAGCGGGCCTGAAGTTCCCACAAACACTGGGCTGCCTGCCTGTGTCTTTCTTTTCTGCACTACTACGTTGGATTCAGAGGTGAGGGGAGGGTTTGCTGGGCAGAACCCCCACAAGGAACACAGGAAATGTGTGTGCGTGTCAGTGGGTTAACCCTACCACTACTTGCCAGGGGTTAAAATGAAATGTGCTTTTGTTGTCCTTTTGTCCCTAAGCTTTTCTCATTAGGAGAAACCTCATCCCTCTCTCCCAGTTGCATGACCCTGCAAAGCAGAACAGATCAGTTAGTGAGACCACATATTTCTTGAGGCATTTAAGAACAACTCATTTTGGGCCAGAATACATTACTACTGTACAAAAATTACTGCAGAAAAAGAAATTTGGTACTTTAGGATGCTGGGGTACGTTTCAGAAATTGCATTTGTTTTTCGCAAGTAAGCACTTTCCGCCGTCTGCCTTTCTCATTGTGCGCAAGGACTTGATTTTTGGTGAAGCCAGCAGTATTTTCTCTGATTTCCCCGACTCTTATTTTTTACGATACACTAGCTTTTGAGGTGGTGGTGTTGGTAGACAAGCACCTCTGTAAAAGTCTCGGACATCCGCTCTCCTCTGCAGTAGTTCTGTGGCCAAACAACTTGTTTTATGAATCGCTATGTAATAATTTAGTAATAAATATCCAAGTTTTAAAAGGCTAACTTTAAAAGGCTAAAGGAAATACTTTTCTTTTTTTCAAGACGTAGCTTCCCTTGTAAGGTTTTAGAATTTTTTTAACATGTCCTACTTTTGAGATTGGTGGAATATAATTTGATGCATCAAATATCATAAAGGGGCAGGTAGAATCCGAGGCTTGGGGATTCCAGGCCTGGAAGAGGCTGATCAAAGGGAATTCTTTGCCCTCAGTGGTATGGCACGACTCCCCTTTTGGGTACAGAATTTGCATATGTGAATGGTAGAGGAGGGAGGAGACAGAAAGAAATAAAAAAGATGGTGTATTCGCTGTTTGCTACATCAGAGTGACTTAGTGTAACCCTGATCAGCGAAAGCTTGTATCACACAGGAGATTAGACCCACAGCTTTTGTTCCCAATAATAAAGGAAATTTCGTGTCTAATTCCCTACATGCCACATCTATCTTTGCATGCCTTTGAAGTTCAGGCTACAGCATTTTCTAAAAACTGCAAGGTTCTGTAAGTGGAAAGGAGGGGCTGTTTGGCATGAAGTCTGTTCAAATCTATTTGGTGTAAAGTTAAATATGCATGTTCCTTTATCTCTTTCCGTTTCCATCAGTATCCTTCTCTTCTCATAGATGCCTTTGCGCTGCGGGAGCAGGCAGGGTAGCGATGGAGGGAGGAAGGTTTCAAGGATGGGTTTTCAGATTATGTGAGACCCTCCCACCTTTCTCTCTACCTTCTCAACATGATACAAATTACTCCTTCTCAGAAAGGAATCCATGTTCCAACCCTGGATTGGGGCTGAAATTTCTAACCTAGGGGAGCCTCTGGTCCCCGAGATAATTAGTACAGTGTTGTAAGGAGCTCATGTTAATTTGTCTTTGGATATGGTATTTCCATATCTACGATCGTGGTCTAAAGAGGAAAAAATTATTAATTTGCTGCTCCATACCAGTGTGTAGATATCTGATAATTTAAAAAAAAAATAAAAAGGGAAGAAATGGAAAAAACTTCTCACTGGGGATATTTAGAACGGCTGCCCAATTTCTGTGTACCTAATAGATTTCGATGGTTTCCGTGTGATGAGAGCTTCACTGGAGCGGTGAACCTCAGTCAGTGTCTAGGACCAAGAGGAAACCTACAGGAGGCTGGCAGCAGTAGGGTCCTTGGTTGAACTTCACCCTCAGAGTCATTTCCTACAACTTTAAAATTTAAGTTCCAGTGGAACCCTTCCTAAGATCTCTGTCTCCCATCAGGTTATACTCCCCCGGCATGCTGTGCCGGAATTATAATTTATTAATTAATTGACCAAAAATTAATTTAATGTTTGCTTTTTTCTTTTGTCCAGTGCCCTCCAGCACAATTTTCTGTCAAGCTAGGAATATTCTTTCTCTGTGCCGTCCAGTATGGTAACCACACTGAGCACTTGAAATGTGGCTGCTGCCACCAGGGAACTAAGTTTATAACTTTGTTTATTTTTAGTTAATTTAAATTTAAGCATTGTCACATGGCAGCAATAATCCACCATATGGATGGGACAGCTCTAGACTGGAGGCCCCATGAATACAGGAGCCAGTTCTGAGTTTTCCATCCTTGCATCCAGGCTGGTACTCAGCTGGTATTACCAGTGTAGACATTGTTTGGTAAACCGCTGCTGTCCCAAGCCCCTGAAGCATCTTCCTTCCCCGCAATTCCATATGCATTATTCCCCTACATGAACCCTTCATCCAGAACAAAAGAGTTAATGATCCTCCAGTGCCACAGCATATGCTCATTCTAACGGGCTGGTCTCTGTTATACTCTGGTTATTAGACAGTATATAACCTCTGATTATATCTACAGCCTTTACTCCAGGTAGAGGTCATGGTAGACAGCACTTGCTGGGCATAGTGACAGGTGAGCACATGGAGGGATGGGTAGATAGACGGAGTGTTACGTATGTGGGAAAAACAGAATTGACATTAGACTGTAGACCGTTCTAGATCTCCACGATGGCTGTCTTTTGTCTTCTACTTACTACTCTAATTCTTTTTTTTTTTTTTTTTTTTATTTGTTAGAGAGAGAGCGAGCGAGCACAGGCAGACAGAGTGGTAGGCAGAGGCAGAGGGAGAAGCAGGCTCCCCGCGGAGCAAGGAGCCCGATGTGGGACTCGATCCCAGGACGCTGGGATCATGACCTGAGCCGAAGGCAGCTGCTTAACCAACTGAGCCACCCAGGCGTCCCTACTTACTACTCTAATTCTTGTTCAAAGCTATGATGCCTGCTTTGCCAAGGCCTAGATGGGCCTAGAATAACACACTCTGAACCTATCACTGAATTCCAGTGTTCTATGCAGCAAAGGTTGCTGTACATCTATCTGCACTTGCTTCTGGCTGTACTTCTGACTCCAAATGCCTAACACTAAAATCAGACCACACCCTGCTCACTTCCCTCTGGACACCATTCTCTCCCTGGGTAACCCAGTCCCAAGCTTCAGTAACCACTTACTGTGTCTTGACCGTCATCCACCACCACAAGAGGAGTGAGGCCTGGGCCTGTCGAAACCCCTTCTGTATTCCCTCCGTTGACATATCACTCCAGGTACTCCTTCCTCAAACAGTGGTGAAGTCTTTCTAAGTGGTTTTAATGCCTAAAGCCACCATCCCTTGGATTCCATTCTACATGTTGGAGGACTACTGTTCCTGAAACATGAATGTCATTGAAGTTCCTTGTTCAGTAAGCTAGTTGCTTTCAACACTGCCTCCCTTAGAATGTCTAGAAACCTCGTCTTCTAATCAAACATGTTGATCTCTTGACTTCCAAGTGCATTTTCTTCCTGACTCCAAAATTTGTTACCTGTGGTCCTAACAGCAGGAGCAACCCTTCCTTATTCTGAGTCCACACTCTGGTATATATCTCTGTTAAGACTCTCCTGATGAAATGTGTACTTTAATTCCTTGATTCTCCTTGTAGGATAAAGAAAATACTGAGCCTGTTTTCAGTGTAGAAGTTTGACCCTGTGATAGTATTTTTAGACTCTGGACTCTGTGGAGCAGGGAAAGTATAAGGTGAACAGAAAGAGAAAGAGCCATGATTGTCTTGAGGGACTTGGAGTTCTCTGAAGTTAAAAGTCAGCAGATTCGCTAAAAATGGGAGAGGTCAGCCATCCGATGAATACCGGAGGGAGTGGGAGCAACGTAAGAGCATTAATTTAAGTGACGGCCAGGCCTAGGGTGGGTTTCATGCCATTTGATTTAGAGTCTCACGGTGTAGAGGACACCTAAAATGATGGCCCCATTTGACCTTCCCACGTGCTCTGACACTTGACCACCCCGCCACCCACCACCCACCACCAGGCATCCGTGTTCACACGTGCCATATGTGTATCTCTTACCTCTCTCAAGCTGCTGCATTCCAAGCTCTGTGAAATCCCTCCTGCTCTCCCTAATTCCCCTTCTATGCTGGGAATAGGAACTCGGTGGGGTGGGGGTGGGGGGCTCTTTCTGATTTAATGACTATACAAGACTGTGAAGCATGAGAGAGTATAGGCAGATAAATAAAAATTTTTTTTTTCTTTTGTTCCCTTATTGTTGAACAGAGGGACAAAAAAGAGAATGAAAGTTACAAGGAAGGTGTGTGTGATTGCAGCATTTCCGGACGGTGGATAACAAAGAGACAAGCCTCAAGTGGCACCCCACTACCCGCCTCATTATTCCCCATCACTTCACCCAGTTTAAATCTTCTGTAGCGCTCCTCACGTGCTCTAATTATCGTATTTATGTCTTATGCATTAGCTGCTCCTTCCACTGGACTAGAGGGTCTCTGAAGACATAATGTGTACCTGTCTCGCTTGCTGCCCTATCCCCAATGCCACGAAGTGGCAAGTACACATATAGATACATACACAGATATGTATCTATATATGTATATGTATACACACATATATGTGTATATGTATAAATATATATGGAGTGAATTATTGAGTTGTGTGGCTTACTTCTTTGAATGATGATAACTCTGTCTGAAACCATTCTTTTGTCATCCATAACCCCTCATAGCACTCCCTTGCCATACCTCCCAATCTAGATCAGTCTTTGAAAAACCAAGAGAGTTAGGCTCATGTCCTGGCTCTGTGAATTGACCACGTGATCCTTGACACAGTGACCAATCTGACTTAATTTTTTTTCATTAAATGATAACAATAATAAGGAGCTGAACTAGAATAGTCTGCAACTAAGACCCCTTCTGACTTGGAATTCAGTGAATAAACAAGAAAGATAGAAACAAGGCCACAGAAGAAAAGGTTGAAGGGAAGCATCATTACCTTAGCAAGGCAGAGGGTGCTGAGTTATGACCAACAGTGGCTCCTCCCCACCCCCCAGCTTTGGGCAAAAATGTACTCATTGTCTTCTGGACAAGAATATGCTACGTAGGTCTGGGACTAATACAGTACTGATAGGCCACTTTCTGTTTGCTCTGTTAATAACTGGTATTGATACAGTTTGGTCCACACCCATGGGCTGCATTATAGAATTAGAGGAAATGAAGGCAGGTTTCACCGGCAGCCTCGTCTACTGGAGCACTTCAGAGGTGAAATTGTTCTTTTCATCCTAATTATTCATTAGTTACCAATCGAATGACTTAAGAAAAACAATGACTTGGGGTTTCTGCTAAATCTTTTCACTGAAGCTAAAGATGAGATCTACTTGCTGTTTCTACTCTGCATTGTAACGTGAGGTTGTTTATTTGAGATATTGGTGAACCTGTGGCAATGGCTGCAAATTGCAAATGACAAACACATAAAGAATGGCTGCTTAATAAGTCACAGAAACAAGGAATTTGTTTTTTCCAAATGGAAGAGGCTGCAGATTTCTTTTGAGAAGATACAGTTTCTCCTAGGGCTGACAGCCAGAATATATTAAAAAAAAAAAAAAACAAAAACAAAAAACATGTGGCTAGTTTCTTTTGAGTTTGGGCAACTGCATCCAAAGATGAGAATTCTTGCCTCAGGAGGTGTGAACCCCAACTCTGTGCCAGGCATACAGTTGGAGGTAAATAAATGGTAACAATGATAAGTATTGTTAGTCAGAACAATTACATAACGGAGAAGTAATCCCTTCTACTAGGCGGCCTGTGTGTGCATGGTCACTGGTGAGGTGGATCACTCATTGGACCTCAGTCTCTCTATTTAAGAATTATCAATTAAACTGTACTGTGGTACATTCCTGCTCAGGGTGCCATGACATGGATGTGTAAGTCAGTATTCTTACCCTGGTAATGTTGTCATTCATTCATTCACTTACAGTTAGCTTTGGAGAAATTATGTTGGATTTTTTTCCAGAGTGGTACGGATGTTACAATGAAGGGGGCCCTTCATTTATGGTAAAACTGTAAAATAAAATTTAAAGTAAATGAAGCAATCCAAATTGTCTTGGTTATCATGGACTCTCCAGTCATAGACAGGAATATATGTTGGGGTCATACTGCAAGGATATGATTAGATCTGCCTCAAATATGGGAGAGAGCCAAGAGTTGGCCCTGTTCCATGTAAATCCTTCTTTTCCGTATTCTCAGGTCAGGTTTTTCCTGTCACAGCCGGCTGGCCTTCCTCACCCTTCTCCAAAGTACAATGCCCTTGCAGGGTGCTTCCTCCCCCAGCAATGGCCATTTACACTCCACAGGGCCAGACTCTCCCCACCAAGTCCATAAACCTGCACTCTGTGCGGAATCAATGCCCATTTACAGCTGCTAATGCATTAATAACAGAAACGTCCCTGGCCATGACCTACCTGAGTCATTACACACTAATCATCGGAGGCAATTTCAAGCAGATTGACTAGTGATCGGTGTCCTCCTGGCGTCCAGGCAGGAGGACACATGGCTGCCTTCACAGCCCCTGAGCAGATGGTCTGAGAGCGTAATCACACACTACAGCCGGTGTGGGTCTGGCTCCAGGAAAGGGAATCTCCATGTCTTGCATGCAAAGCTGTGCTCTCTCACCCAGGGCTCTGCTCCAAGGGCCTGCCTTTCATTTCAGAATAGAATCCAGGCTCTCCTCTAAAGACACTGAGGAAACAAGGTTTACCTGTGCCGGAACGTTCTAGCCTGCACCCGTGCCATGAAGCCGGTTTAATTTCCCACATTTCCACGTAATCCATCTCCAGATATGTGCTCCAAAGCCATGGTCACCATGGGCTTGTGATTTGGTGTTGTAATTTCTTCCTTTAGTTTTCGCTTGAGCTTTTTTGTCTTTTTGATCTTGCTCTGTCACTCCCTACGATCATCATCTTAAGGGTTACACGATGTATCATCAGGGTGATGTTTTATTCCTTTACTGTGGAATATCTAGGAGCTCTCTGCTCTTTTCACTAACACCATTTTTGCCAGAGTTAATCACTCAGGATCTGTAGAGTTTTCTTCCCTGGAGTAACTTCCTAAGGGTAAATACCGCTGAGGGGAATTGTACAGTCAAAGGAAATCAGTATCTTTATGACTTTGGATGCGTATCACTAAATCACCTTTGGAAATGGATTGTGCTAATTTACAGCCGGTACATTGTCTTTTGGGCTTTCTACTCTTAGCTGCCTGTGATTTAGTTGCCTAGAATGAGGATTCAGATTATATGGGGTTGGAAATATGAGTCAGATAGGATCTTTACCTTCAAGAAACCCACAGAATAGAGGGAGAATCCAGATTAGAAAACAACCTGCTGCTCAGTGACATGTTAAAGCTTTAAGGAAGAATGAGCTCGAGACTGCCTGGATTCTGGGACGAGGCTTTATTTCTGAGACTAGTGGAATTCAAGAGTCTCTCTCTTTGATGCTATTTCTTGACTAGAGTTTTGAGAGTTCGGAAATCGGGGGTCTGATGGCTCTCTTCTTAGGTATACTTGTTATATCCATAGATTCAGGTATAAGACTACATTGTACTCTCCGACAAGCCTTATGGGCTGTTCATTCCAACGCACACAAACTTTTGTTGGCAGAAGTTCACAAAAGTTGTGCATTGCTAAGACAAATATGCTGGGAGTCTTTGGGTTGTGTGCTCAATAAACCCAATGGGTCACAGCCAATAGTTCATTGAGATTCCAATAAAGGAAGCTGCGATCTTAGTGGGAAAAGCACAAGATGTTAAGACAAACAAACGGAGATTCAAATCTTGGCTCTCTGTTTACCACTTCTGCAAACCTGGGAAAGTTACTTAACCTTTCCCAGCCCCAATTTCCTCTTCTGTAATGAGGATGACAATGGCCATCCACAGGCTTCTTGTAAGGATGAAATAAATTCTCCTTTTTGCAGGGAGAGGGTTCTTTTGGGGGGAAAAGCCTTTTGGGGTGGCAAATGGAACCCCGAGAGCACAAGGGGCAGTGATCCACTCAGCAAAAGCTGGTAGCAAAAGTAGTGATCTGTTTTAGATAGAGAAGACCTTGTAGTGCTTCTGATGTGGAAGAAGAAAGGAGAGGGAGTGAGCGGAAGGATCCATCCCGTTGTGGGTGGCAATCGAGTGCCATGTTCAGGGAGGAGCCCCGTGTGCAGGGAGGAGCCCCGTGTGCAGGGAGGAGCCCCAGAGGAATCAGGAGCTGTTACTAAAGTCTGGTTTGAATCCCTTTGGTTTGTTGTAGACTTAATCCCTCCCCGCTTCTGCCCCATTCCCATACCACCCAAGAATAAAACTAACCTCTATCTTCAAAAAGTGAGGTGTTTTCGGGAGTTTTAATGGAAGTTCTGTGAAGTGCTGAGTTCCGGCCCAAATCCACGCATCGGAAACCGGGTATTGCCCTCAGCGGTTCTGAAGATAAACACCTAATACATGTTGGAAATCTGCTCATGGGCCCAGCCGTGGGCTAAGCATTTTTGCATGCATTCCCTCCTTTTATCCTCACAGTGACCTAGTGAGATAGGTCTTGCTAATTACTGCTGTTTTACCGATGCGAAAACTGACCCTTGCTTGGACTGCTCAGAGTCCGATGACTTGCAAGAGGTGTAGCTGGGTTTCAGCTGTTGAGGCCACACTTTTGACCGCTACACTGACCTCTTTCTGTCTGCATGGCCCTGGGTCCCAAGTGCCAATGGGACTGTATATTTCATTAAGGAAATCGTGGCAAGGAATTTTGGCTTCATGGGGATTTGAGCATGGCAGTGTATAAAGATCTCAGCTAATGTCTAGGTTCTATTTATAACTTTACTTCTTTAAAAAGTAGATGAAGTGATGACTGGTCCAAATAAAGAGAAACAATTCTCCTACAGGGCTCTCATTCCTCTTTCTCTTCTCTACGCAAAGAAAGAATGAGAACATCAAGTACAGGGCGCTGTGAACGTGGAAACTGAAACAGTCTCTGTGGTTATCAGGGACTGTGCATCAAAAAGGACTCTTGTTAGTACAGGCAAAGTAGAGAGCCACGGAGAGTCACAACCCGGAGCTTTTCTGATGCCCAACATGCCTCTAGCCTCATGGTGGTTTGACACTCCGTCAAGGTTTTAACTGGGTTGCCTCTGAAGTTTCATTCTGAGAAAAAAAATGAGACAAAGCAAAACAAAGATGAAGAACTAGCAAGCAAGGAACTGAATTTTGCCTTTGAGATTTATATATATATGTGTGTATGTGTATGTACACATATAGGTATGCATTATATATATATATATATATATGAATTTTCATATACTGATTTTAATAAAGAATTACAGGAATGAGGTATTAAAGGATTACAACTGTTTCAGTCTAAAGTAAAAAGGACTTTATTATTCAGAACACGTGGTCCTACCACTGCCTGGTGGTGGCTGACACAGGTTGCCAGCTTCTTTTCTAAGGCTGATTCTGCAAACATGTTTGAA
This sequence comes from Martes martes, assembly GCF_963455335.1. Classification (NCBI taxonomy): domain Eukaryota; kingdom Metazoa; phylum Chordata; class Mammalia; order Carnivora; family Mustelidae; genus Martes; species Martes martes. Next base: position 36,215,060 of record NC_137906.1, on the reverse strand, counting down.
GGGCCTGCAGGTGCCTGCACAGAGCTCCTGAGAAGCCTTGTGCTTCTTTGCATCCCCCTGAGGAACCCTCACTGTGCTGTGCTCAAAGTCACTGATGGTACGTGTCAAGCCTTCTTTTGCCCCTGTGAGAGTTTTGATGAGGGATGTGGTCAGAGGTGAGGAATCAGAGCTGGCCCAACCTTCCTGTGATCCTCTTCCTCCTCTCTCTTCTGTAGGAATTGCTCTCTCACCGTATCAAGCAGGTGACTAGAGCCTTTCTTTCGTTAACTCAACAAATAACGATTAAGTGCTCTTCTTTGCTAGATGTAGTTCTAGCTGCTGCGGACACAGTGAGAAGCAAGACCAGCGAGTTTCCTGGACCCACAGGCTTAAATTCTCTAACAAACAATTACATAAATAAATGTATAATTCTAAACTGTAGTAAGTTCTGCGAGATAAACACCAAGCATGTTATGGGAGTCTGTGCAGAGAGTATAGTAATTTAATTTGGGAGATCACAGAATTGATATTTAAGTTGACACATTCTAGGGAAAAGTCTCTGGGCTGTGGCAAGACATTTGGGGCTTTTGAGGAAATCAAAGAAGGTGTGGTTGGAACGGAGTGCTGGAATGGTGTTGAAAGAGAAGACGGGGGAGAGATAGTCATCAATTTCAGATTTCAGATTTTATGGTAACTGCCATGGGCATCCACCAAAGGATCTGGAAAAAAAAAAAAAAGAAACATGATTATACTTCTGTTTTGGAAAGTCTTACTATGGCTACTATACTGAAGAAGGCTTGGGTGAAGGCCGAGTGGAAACAAGGAGAATAATTAAGAGCTGTATTGAAATAGTCTGGGAAGGAGGAATGGCATTGGCTTAGAATGTGGTTGTGACCATGGGGGGTGATGGGGGGGGTGGAAAAAAATTCAAGGATCCTATCTGTCTGTTCATCCACCCATCCATCCATCCTCCCTTTTCCCTTCCCTTCCCTCCTTCCCTCCTTCTATCTATCCACCATCATCCTCATCATCATCTACTCAACATTGCATAAAATCCAGCCATTTGCTCAATTCTGTAGTGCATTATTATCCATCACCAGTGTATTCTAAGCCCCGTAGAAATCATGAAGGTTTTTTTTTTTTTGGTTTGTTTCTTTTTTTTATTTTTATATTTTTTAAGATTTTATTTATTCATTTGCTAGACAGAGATCACAAGTAGGCAGAGAGGCAGGCAGAGAGAGAGGAGGAAGCAGGCTCCCCGCTGAGCAGAGAGCCCGATGCGGGACTCGATCCCAGGACCCTGGGATCATGACCTGAGCCGAAGGCAAAGGCTTAACCCATTGAGCAACCCAGGCACCCCCCAAAAAAGAACATTTTTTAAAAAAGGAAACAAACCAGGGACGCCTGTGTGTCTCAGTGGGTTAAGCCTCTGCCTTTGGCTCAGGTCATGATCTCAGGGTGCTGGGATCGAGTCCCGCATCGGGCTCTCTGCTCAGCGGGGAGCCTGCTTCTCCCTCTCTCTCTCTGCCTGCCTCTCTGCCTACTTGTGATCTCTGTCTGTCAAACAAATAAATAAAATCTTAAAATTTTTTTTCTTTTTTATCCCAAGAATGGATAAATTGTTTCTTCATCCCCTATTAAATTTTGCTTGGAGGCAGTCCTGTTGGCTTCTGCATTTCCCTTTGCCGCTGTCACCAGTTTTACCTTGGATGACACCGTTTGCTTTACATAAGTTCTTCATGCATTGAAGGCTGACATTCTTAATAGTTCTGTCACCGTGTTACAACAGGCTGCTGAAAAGATACGAGTGATGCCTGCAGGAGATAGGGCCGTCTCAGCGGTTTGTGTAACACCAATGGGGTGTGAGGTAGCAGGAAAATAATTAGTTTAGTTCGATGTAAATGGAAGGTGAATGAAGACACTACCTATATGTGGACGCCTGGGAGTGGGGTGGCCTGCTTCATTGAAGATTTGAGGAAGAATAATTGAATCAATGGCTATGAAAATGAAAGCAATATTAAGAGACTTTTGTGGCAACATGTAAGGCAGAGAGAGCTAAATTCAATCAACGCGTATTTGCTGAGTGCTTATTATGTACCTGTCACTGTGTGAGGCATTTTAGCCAAACTAAAGGGGAAAAATAATTGGAAGACATAAATAAGGCTTTATGCTCTCCATGGGGAGTCAAGATTTCAGAACATATGAATGCTTCAAGCATATATTGGAAAGGTTGAGTAACAACTGTAAGCTACCTTAATAGGCAACACTGTTAGGGACGGCAGGAATAACATTGACTTTAAGACACATGAGTGGCTCTGTGACTATGGTTAATTCATTTAACCTCTCTGAACATCAGTTCTCTCTTTTATTTAAATGTCTGTTTCACAGCACAGAGTGCCTTTATGTCTTCATACATGCACATGCACACGTAGGTACACACACACACTTGGATGCTGGTCAGGGTTTCTCAGGGCTGCATTGGTGGTATTGGGGCAGGAAGAGTGGTAGAGAAAACGCACTCCACTAGGTATTGGTATTCTCAAGGTTCTAACATCTCTTTTCTATGGTATGTTTTTGTAGATTGTTGAAAGCTGTGGTTTACATCCAGTACTTCTATTTTTTTAGTCCTGAGATTTCTCCATTTGTCATCTGTTTTTTATTTATGGTCTTCTTTTCAATCTGTCTTTAACATTGTAACTTCTCTATTGTCTCACAGTCTTCTGTATCATTTATCTGATTTTTCATTAGTTTTTTTGTTCTTGATTTTTTTGGAGTCCTTTTTAGGATCTAGGCATTTCTACCCATCTGAAAGGTCTTAAAACTATAATTAAAAAAAATAAAAAATGGTTACAGTTATTTTTTGGTATACTGTGTTAAAAACAAGACAACAAGCCTCCAAATAGAGCTACTTATGCTAACCCCCACATCACCAAACTGAGACTTAATTACAGCTTAGCTCTGCCAGAAATGGAATCTTAAGCCAGTTAATTGGAAATTACCTGAGTAGCACTGGTTAGGTCCTATGCCTGATAGATCCTGCCATCTCCTAAAGGAAAGGAACCTTGATATAACCACTCACTTCTTTGCTTCCTATAACTTCCTTCTTCCTGTTCCTTCTTTCAGCCTGTAAAAGTCTTTCACTTTGTACAGCTCCTCCGAATTCCTTTCTATCTGCTACATTGGGTGCTGCCCCATTCATGAACTTTTGAATGAAACCAGTAAGATTTTTGAAATGCATTCGTGTGAATTTTGGTTTTTAACAGTTCCATTGAGTTTATAATAGGCAACATGTATTTTAACTTATATCTCGTATGTTATAACTTGGTTTTTAAAATATATAAATGAATGCTTAGAAACATGTAGTTTCTAAAATAATACTATATGTCATCTTTCAGTTTTATTTATCAGTTAATAGAAAAGTGATTTTTCCTATCACTAGAGGATTTTCTACTTCCTCGCTTGCTGGAGAAGTAAAAGAAAACCACCTTATGCTAACTCTTAAAAAGGACATAACTACTATATGCCCTGAGGGCTTTAGGACAATTAAAGTGAATTAAAATTACTTTATTTTTGGAGAGGGCAAATAGGAAATGGAATGGTTAGACTCAGAAGGATTTTTCTAGAGATAGGTTTTACCAGCTGAATACATTTGCCTTGATTAAAGAAGGAAATAAGAACTTGGAGAGGAAATCCAAGTATTACTATGGGGTTCTTGAGAAATATTGGCTAGTGGTGCTGAAGAAGAGAAGGTCAACTTTTTGTTCACTTGAGAAAAGTAGTTTTATTAAAAGTCAACTGAAGATGCCAGGATGGTCATCATATAGTGATTAATAAGATTCAGTATCCCATGGAATTAGGTACCCTCAAATCTGGTTGTATGGATTGGGTCATAGGGAATTTGGTGTCTAGGCTCAGTAAAGTAAAACTCTATCTAGACAGAGGGCAGGCAAATATATTTCTTCTTGCTTGCCAGTTCTGATTAGTAAAGGCTCCCTATAGTTTTGTTGAGAAGAATGCATCTGAGCTCAGCAGGAAAGTGGTATGATTGATTAGCAATGTCTTCCAGGGGTATAGGAACAGGAGAGTGGTGGTGCGTGTGCCAAATCTTACCATTCTACCCTAGACAGGAGAGCATTTTCCCCTTGTGGTCAGAGAGGGGGAGCTGTTTGCTTCTGGAGACTTATCTACTTGATGTGGCGAATAAATATTAAGATGATTTCATTTCACATTACTGTCAGTCAAGAGGGAGCAGTGCCATCCTAGAGTCTCAGGAGTAAGGTTACAGTTCAGTTGGGGATGCCCATTAGTATTTCTAACCAAATTCTTTCTCAACACAGTGGTTTAATTGCAAGAAAAATTGCTTAGGGAATACTATGTGATAGGGTTTAATCAATTTAGGCTATTGGATTCTGCTACAGATTACACTGTTAAACACACAGGACAGACTGGGAGACGTGGTTCCATTAATTTCAGGAAAAGGTGACTCAGAATGGAATACAATGGCTTTGAGGTTGGTTTTCTCCTTTTTGAATTTGTATGGGCCCCAGGTGGAAGATTTTGGCACTCTGTGCTGCTTCATGCATCTCTCTAAGCAGATGCTTTATCAGAGAAGAGAGCCAACAGAGGGAGGAAGTTGTAGAGCTGTGCTATTGGTAAATGCACCCAGGGAGAGTGGCATTTCCTTAACAAACCCTATTAGTCATAGTGAAAACGTAGAACAAATGAAAATAAATAAATAAAATTGAAAAACATGTCATAAAAGTATGTTAACCGCCTGGCAGTATTTTCTGTATCTGTCATTACTGCATGGGCATTGCTTGGCTTCCCAGGTGCACAGTAAGTGTAAGTGGTGGGTAGGAGAAGCAGTGAGCCAGGGGATAGGAGCTGATGAACATAGAATCAAGCCATCATCTTTGAACTAGCTCCTGATAGTTGGAAGCTTCTTGACCTCCTGCGCTTTGGATTTCTCATCTGTTAAGTGGATCAACAAATCAGAAGGTTCTATAGCTGTTTCTAGCCTTAGTCCTATTTGAATATGAGCACATCATGGCTCAGAGAATTCAAGATCCCCATGTAGTAGGTGGGAGAGCTGGATTAGACGTTCAGAACAGAATTGGGAGAGCTGGTGCATCATGACATGCCGTATAGAGGACTGGGCTCCTTACCACTGGAGGGCCGGAGTTGAGACTAAAACTAGTTGTCCAGCTCTCACCTCATCATACACTATCTGTGGGGTCTTTGCAAAACTCATAGTTCCCCTGGCTTCAGTCTTCTCAGCTGCAGAAGCCTGGAGATTCTTTGAAGAGCTGGTGTGACAATAAAATGTCACGGTACATGTGACAACAGTGTTCATAACAGAACATACCATGCAAATATAAGGTAGCAGTATATGTAAGATCAGATATATAGCTACAAGAGAAAGTCAGACAGGACACAGAAATCCTCTAGCCCCAGAGTGAAAATGGTCTATAATGAGTTATTTCAAAGTTGCTTGGAGCCTAGTCAGTTATATCACATTTGATAAATATCAGATTCAATAAATATCATTTATTGAAAGTCTGCTATGTGCAAATCCCTGTTCCCATTTTCTTTTATGAAGAAAGGCAGCCTACAATAAAATCCTTATCCTAAAGGACCTTAAAATTTCATCGAAAAGAGCATTTTTCAATCTCTCCCATTTTTTGAAACCTGAAGTTTAGAGCATTTCTTATTATTCAACAATTTCTTTCCATGGGGATATTCTAGAAGTGCTTTACATTTATATATGTTATGAACTTGCACATTTCTCAAGAAATGCACCCTCTGGCACATTGATCCCTCTTTCTCTCACTCTCCAAAATACCAAAGAAGGATGACCCTATGATGTCTGATGGCCTCCTTTATCCTTTACTGATGTGTTTGGACTCAAGATATAGTAATGCCAAGTTTTGTCTGTATTCTGCCTTCCCAGTAGGAATGATTTCTGAGAAGTGAATCTGGGGTGAGGGATATGAATTACTGCCATTTTTGTGAAGAGCCAAGATTGTACCAGGGTGACCCAACCTGAGGCAAACCCCAAATGTGAGCAAATGATGAAATGAGCATATAAATATGTGTTGTGGGCCAAGAGAGTTGGGATCATAAAGAAGTTGAGGTATATGAGTTGGTGAAAACAAGTGATTCCAAAGTAAGTCTCTAAGCAGATACTGCTTTCCTATATGCCACCGAGCAGAAGCAGACATGTGGACTAAAAGGACACATGCTATAAAGCGCCAGTACCACTCATCGTTTCTATTTTTTCTCTAATAAATGTCTTGGAAGGACTAAGTAATCATTTGGTACCATTTTCTTTGCAAGACCATCTCTGTGAAGAGTATTTCCAAATAACAATAGTAGACAGCACCACAGAGAAAGGTCCTGCATTGAGAGGAAACCTCTCTCTTTTTGAGTATCCCTACAGGGATATCCTTTATGTCTTCATGGTGAGCCAGCATTTCTTGGGTACCTGCTAGTACATATCAGGAAGGCAACTAGCAGTTATGTCAGTCCCAGTTCATGCCTACTCCCTAAGTGGGTAACATTTTCATAAAAGGTCAGCAAAATAAAGAGTTTGATTCTCACACTTTGTTTTTGTTGTTGTTGTTGTTTTGTTTTGTTTTGCTGTGAAGTATGGGCAACACTAGACATTTTTATCCAGGAAGTGTATCTTCCACATATCAGACACCTTAGGGTAATATTATCTAACAGTGACAATAATAAGATTTCTTCATTTGCCATGAAACATACTATTTCATGAATACTTTATTACCCCCAACCCATATTTGAATGCCTTCCTACTCCGATACACAAACATGCGGATGCTTTCTTTATGTTCCATCATTATAAGCTTTTAAAGAATTCTTTTTTGTGTGTAGCTGACATACAATGTTACATTTCAGGTGCAGAACATAGAGATTCAGCATCTCTGTACTTTATTCTGTGCTCACTGTAAGTGTAGCTACCATCTGTCACCATACAACACTGTTATAGTATCACTGACTATATTCCTTAAGCTGTACCTTTTTTTTTTTTTAAGATTTTATTTATTTATTTGACAGACAGAGATCACAAGCAGGCAGAGAGGCAGGCGGAGAGAGAGGAGGAAGCAGGCTCCCCGCTGAGCAGAGAGCCCGATGCGGGGCTCGATCCCAGGACCCTGGGATCATGACCTGAGCTGAAGGCAGACGCTTAACAACTGAGCCACCCAGGCGCCCCCTTATGCTGTACCTTTTGTTCCCATGATGTATTCATTCCATGAGTGGAAGCCTGTGTATCTTGCTTTCCTTCACACATTTTGCCCATCCCTCCATACCCCTTCCTTCTGGCAACCATCAGTTTGTTCTCTGTATTTATGGGTCTGATTCTGCTTTTTGTTTGTTTGCTTATTCATTTGTGTTGTTTTTTAGATTCCACATATTGATGTGGTATTTGTCTTTCTTTGATTTATTTCACTTAGCATAAAATACTCAAGGTCCATCCGTGTTGTCGCAGATGACAAGATCTCGTCCTTTCTAATGGCTGCATAATATTCCTCTCTGTGTATGTGTATGTATATTTATATATCTATATCTGTATATACATACCATAGCTTCCTTACCATTCATCTGTTGTTGGACACCTAGGTTACTTCCATATCTTGGCTATTGTAAATAATACTGTAGTAATCATAGGGCTGTATATTTCTTTTTAAATTAGTGTTTGAATAACTATAAATATTTAAAGGAATTATATCAAAATTACCTATTTTTTCTACCATATTACTGCTTTGACAACTTACTGCCCTTTAAAGTTATTAAGGCACTATCCATAGCACTCCCTGAAACTACTTATTAGAAAATCAATTTATAGATCCCAAAACAAAAAATCCAGGGGTGTGCCTAGGTAAGCATCTGAATTTTTAACTGGTATATAACATGATTTTTGTTAATATTAATGTTTGAAAATTATAGCCTCATACAAATAAAGCAAAGAGTAATTCTCATACAATTGAATGTTAGGACCAAAACATTTTGTTAAACTTGGTCACGGATGAAATTTAAGTTCCTGCTTATTATAAAGAATACTTCAAAGGTTAAAAGTTCCCAATAGATGATACCTAGCTATGTACTACCATTTTTATCCCTCTTTTTAAACGTGAAAATAACACCAAGAGACCTGAAAGAATTAATTCTTCTCCAAAGAATCAACTTTTCACCAACTTTTCAAAGATGGTGACCGTTACTATCATTTGTTTATTTTTGAGAGCACAGAATATTTCAAACCCTATAGAAATTTATCAGAGAGAATTTAATGTTTGCTTTTGAAACAGGTACACAATAAAGATTTTCTTCATTGAGTGACTAAGTCAAGAACTCATTCTCATAACTTAACAGGAGGAAGAAGGAAGATCAATCAGAAAGGAGGATGTGTGGGGCCATAGCTCTAAGAGACTGGTATAGTCATAGAATGGGGTAATACCCACTTATGCAGTAGCCTGGAATGAAGTTATATGATTAGATAAAAGGGTGAGGTGTGGAAGGGAATATGACTAGAGATGTGTGTGCATGCAGAAAAAGACTGTGGAAAAATTAAATGAATTTATTCATCGGTGTTTTTTTGAGTGCTGTTTCTATGCCTGGTCCTGTGTTTTGGGACAGCCGACTTGATAGGATGGCCAGATATCCCAAGTTTCCCAAGATGAGGGTTTCTTGAGAGGTAGGGTTTCCATTCTAAAGCCATGCAATTTTGGGCAATTTGATTACTTTTGACGCAAAGAAGTGCTAACAAGTGTGATGAATGTTTTGGTGCTAAGGGATCACGAATTAAGAGATGTCCAGTTATCCTCACTGAGGAATTGGGAAGGACAGGAGTTGTGGAAAAGTCCAGCATCACTCACCCGTGACCTAACTTAGGAGCAGGAGCAAACAGGAAATGGGAACATACAAGGAAGAAGGAAAAGCATGTTTGGGGGATGTATGGCAGCTCATGCGTGAGAAAATCCAGAAGGAAAAAAGGCAACGGATAGACAGAAAGTGGTACACAATGAAGCTGCCAATGATGGGTGTCCACCTTTTCTGGGCTTTTTAGGGAGGGCATGAATTAGCTTCCTAGTGCTGATATCACAAATTACCAAAAACCCAGTGACTTGTCAAACAACACACATTTAGTATCTTACAGTTCTAGAGGTCAGGAATATTAACTGGGTCTCACTGGTCTAAAATTAAGGTGTCATTCAGGCCATGTTCTAGCTGCTTCAAGGCTGCCTGCATTCTTTGGTTCCTGGCCCGCCTCCTTCCCTAAAGCCAGCAATGCTGGGTTGAGTCTTTTTTACATCAGATCACTCCAACGGTGATTCTTTTGCTTCCCTCCTCCACTTCTAAGGGTTCTTGTAATTATATTGAACTCACCTAGATAATTCAGAATCACCTCCTTATCTTAAAGTCAGCTGATTAGTAACCTTAATTCCATCTGTACCCTTAATCCCTTTTGTCATGGAGCATAAAATATTTGCAGGTTCCAGGAGTCAGGATATGGATACCTTTGGGAGGCAGACGTGGGGTGAGGTGCATTATTTTGCGTACTGTAGGGTATGTTGTGCAGGATTTTGAAGAGGATTTGGAAAACTATCAAAACTTTCTTTGCAGTGAAGTGATGGTGGCCTGTTTACATTTTAAAGGATCACTCTGCTGCATGTGGGGATGGCAAGCGAGCGACCCATGGGGGGACCTGTTGGGAATCTGTCACAGCGCCGCAGCTGAGAGATTTTGATGGTCTGGAAGAAGGTGGCAAGGTGGAAATGGACACACGTGAATGGATTCTGGCTGTATTCCACAAGTAGAATTGCCATACATTAGAGATAGATTAAGAACAAGGGAACGTGAGGAATCTCATGTTTTTCCATGTTTTGTTTTGTATTTCCATGAAGAAGAGCACTCGCTGCAGGAGGGGGTGGTTTGACACATTGCTGTGGAGGAGATAATGAATTCAGTTTGTCTTTGCTGAGTGACATCAAACAGATGTCCAGTAGGGTGTTAGGTATACACGCCTGGGCTTCGGAATGCACAGTCCTACTTTTTTCCCCCCAAATAGAACATTTATTCCTCCAAATGCTTTTGAGAGATGTGTTTGGTATTTGATAAATCTCTCCTGTGCATATCTTCCAATTTAGCGATAGGAGCCTTATCAGGGCTGTTTCTGCTCATGGACTAGTCTATGCTAATCACCTTGACATTTTGTATTCATTTGGTGTGAGAGGACCGCTTTATCCTGCATTGATGGGGACACTTGTTTCTAATGAGAAATCTGATGAAATCAGGTGCTTTGAATACAGAACATGTACAAACTTTTGTAGCTCTATAATTCTCTTGGAGTTTGTCTTTTCCCTTTAGGAGAACACCATGGTTGGTTTTGATGCAAAACCACATCTGATACTGATTTCTAACTGATAAAGGTTTCACTTTAAAATACTTCAAAAGGGAAAAGTGACATTTTCCAGTGGGAAGGTGGGAGAATGAGTCTTGGTCTGTCTTGAGGTCTCATACCCCTAGTCCACTCTGTTCTTTTTACAAAAGATCATCTCATCAGCAATTCAGGAAAAAAAAAAAAAAAAGCTTTTCCTTCTTATTCTCATTTTCTGACATTCTTACTCTACAAGTCATTATTAATGGAGAAAATTCGCCTATTAGGTAATCTGTGTCTTCCCCTAGCCTGGTGATATTTCATTATCATTTAAATATGCCACCCACTGCTCCTTCTAAAACCTTTTGAATGGAGGGTCATTAGTGGATTTTTTCCCCCTAAATTATGCTCAGTGGTTGTTAAAGCAAGTTGGTCTTCAGTGAAGCTCTTACCACATAGAAGAAGTGAAGTGGGGATTGAGATAATTATCTGGATAATTCAGCCTCCTGTTCTCTCTCCTGAAATGGAACATATTTCTCATTCTCTCTTTCTTTCTTCCCTTTCATCCCTTATGGGTTATCTTTGCCAGAGAAAGACGATCATGTTTCCATGCTGCCTATAGAATGTAGCAAATTTTTTTAAATGTTTTTTTATGTGCTACCTATTTTTTTAAAGGCATGTCAAACATCTAATACTACATTTTAAAGCAAGACTCATCTCATGATCTGGATCAGCCATCTTTCTCAGTCATTTCAGGGGATGCATTCTCTTTTTCCATGTTTAAGATTCACTCTGGGTTGAGGATTTCTCTAAACTTGGACTTTGTCTTCATTCTTGAGAATCATAACCCCTTGAGAATTAAAGATGCTTCTTCTCGTGTAAATTCCTAAAGGTTTTCAGCAGGTCTCTCGCTGTTACGAATGTCAGCTGAGCACACTCTATTTTTAATCGTAGTGGGATGACCTTTCCTGGGCACCACTGAGAGCCGTGAAAAGAAGTGATCAGTCATTCTTGATTCCATTTCCCATACCCAGTGCCAAAGAGTGGTGACTGTCTCTGGAACATGGAAACCACCACTGGAGGATCTACTTCCAGGGCAGGCACTTCTTGGTCTTAAGCAGTCATCCTGGGCCTCAAGTTTTCATCTGTAAAACAGGAACAAAATATAACAACATTTAAGGTATGTGATGGGGTCCGTGATCAAAGGAGCGAGACTGATACAAAGAGAAGGTCAAGCAAAGCTTTATTTCGCGCTGGCACCGAGAATCAAACCAACCGGTCGGAGCCATCCCTTATGGAGAGAGTGACAACCCCCAGCTTCACAGACTAGTGTTTATAGAGCAAAGGCCATGTGACTGAGCCTGGCCAATGAGGTTGTCTCCCCCTGACCTGACCCCTCCTTGTATTTGGGCTCTGTTATCAGGGACTGGCTGGGCATATTTTACTGGTTTCCTGGACTTGCTTCTAAGTAAGTTCCTCTTGGGGGGGGTGGGGTGCAGGGTCTGTTTAAGTTTTACTGCACAAACAACAAAATGGCTGCTCAAGCAAGATGGAGTCGCTCTGGCTAAGTAAGCCCTTACAGTAAGGTAATGATAAAATGAGATTTTTTGTTTTTAAAGTGAAGACACTATAAAACATGTGAAGTATCCCCCTATTTGCCTTCTCCATGTCCCCCTTTCTTTTTTTTTTTTTTTTTTTTAAGATTTTATTCACCTATTTGTCAGAGAGAGAGAGAAGCGAGAGAGAGTGAGCACTGGCAGACAGAGGCAGAGGGAGAAGCAGGCTCCCTGAGGAGCAAGGAGCCCGATGTGGGACTCGATCCCAGGACGCTGGGATCATGACCTGAGCCGAAGGCAGCTGCTTAACCAACTGAGCCACCCAGGCGTCCCCCATGTCCCCCTTTCAATGGATCCCAGAAAAGCAGCTTCTGTCATCCTTGTCACACAATCTGAGTCCCAGCGATGAGGCGGACCTAATCCCAGGAGTGAGGGCAGTTTGGAGAACAACACTGAGTCCTCACCCTCACGGAGCTCACGCTCTAGAAAAGGAATCAGAATATAACGGATAAGCAAGTGAATACTTACTATGGTGCCAAAAAGCGATAAGGACTCTGAGGAACGAGAAATCCAGGGTGAAAGCCTAGAAGTGGCCAGAGGCGCCATGGAAGGTCCTGTCTGGATAGTGTCAGGGAGGCCCTCTTGGAGGATACAGTGTTTGAGTAGAGAGCTGAAATAATTCCGTAACTGCGGCTTGTCTTGAGACTGTTGATTTTAATCATCTCAGATGCTGGCTTCTCCTGTGTATCACTAGAACAACCTCTTCATAAGAAAGATGAGGCTGAGTTCACTATTTACTGAATTAAAGGAGAGCACAATCTACCTCACCAACGTCTTATCCGCATCTTGGGGATGGGCAAGGTCAGGATATTCACTGAAATTTAGAAGTCTATCGAAGGTGGGTCTTTCCACCTGGGACTTGCTTAGGACTGGGTAAGAAGTATGATATAATAGTTAAGGACTGGTGGACAGAACAAGGCAAGGATATCGGGATGAGGAGATCAAAGAGTCTTGGGGTAGAAGAGGCTATTTGTTGCTTTTTCAGGAAGTTTCTGACATGAGCAATAAATTCATTTGGGTTTTTAATTTCTGGGGCAAGAGTTTCCCAGGGTCGTAATGTTCTATGATCAAGATAGTAGAATAGTGAAGTCACAATAGTGTAGACAGTGAGCAGTAGGTAGTTGATTCTCAAATACTACCGTCATCATTATCTGCTGAAGTTTATTGTGGGCTTTCTATACCCTGAACACTATACTTTGTACTAAGGATACAGCTAGGGAAAAAAATAGGCATGTTTCTTCTTCCTCATGTAGCTTATAGTCTCCCTGTGGAAAAAGACCCTAAACAAATACTTATGTTAATAATTAATTATAAATGTGATAGATGCTGTGAAGGAAAAATATTACTTACTGTGACAGTGTAGTGTAAGTTAGGAGGTTCTGAAATGGTTTATGTGTCTGATAAAAACTTCTTGCCTATGCATAGATGCTAGCTGGAAAAGAGGCATGGAAGGGGTTGGATGCAGGGGACTAAATTTTAAAGAGCGAGGAGAAACAAAATGTTCCCATATATCAGTAAATATTATATCCTTACATTGACACACAGGTTGGCACAAATAATATCCTAAGATAGATTCACAATACACCGTGACAGTGTTTGGAATCATCCGCATTGACACAGTCAATCAGCAATTGCTTGGCCCATTCTTCTAACTAAACAGGAGTTGTTTGTTGAAAGAATGACTGAATGTTGAATTAATCAGCACTGTTGAGTTCCTCAGTGACCTCCAACAGCTCATTTGTTTATGCAAAGCATACAGAATCTTGATAGAGGACTTGTTTGTATCCTAGCCTAGTCCACTCAGGAATGCAAGGAAGCTGGCAGAAATGCCTCTCATGGTCATACCTAAAGAGCAGGATGGGGATAACCCAGCCCATTGGTACCAAGTGATTGATTTTAGCTATCCAAGGTTTGGGGCTAGCAAACAGGGAGGAGCTGGGAGTGCTCCGAGTGAGGTTATATCTTAATGAATTGGTCTCTGTGGTTTGAGGTCTTCACTCTTTGCTTTGAGCACTGCTGGAGATGAGATTGCCTTGTGATGAAATATAGGGCATACATGGGGTCAGACTGTCTAGGTTTAAATTTCAGCTTCAACATTTAGAAGTTGTGCAAACCTGGCCAAGTTATTTAACTCCTTCTTGCCCAGTTGGCCCATCTATAAAAAGGAGATGGTATCAGTGACATCATAGGGTTCTTGAAGGATTAAGTGAAATACTTCAGTGAAAGGCCCTTACAGAGCCCAGAATATAGTCAATACATTGTATGCATTGTATATGACAGGTGTTGCCCTTATGTCAAAGGAGAGCTCTCCATCCCGCTGTTGCCCTGGACACATCCTGTGAGAAAGAGAACAGGAAAGAGCTGATTTCAGTCATCTGGTGCATTGCAGGGCATAACAATGGGCATAGGCAGATTTGCTTGTATTTGGAAATCAAGCACCAGCAAAGAGATTCTTATCTTGAGATTTGAGTCCCGATTTTATCAAGATTTTTTTTTTTTTTTAAGATTTTATTTATTTACTTGACAGAGATCACAAGTAGGCAGAGAGGCAGGCAGAGAGAGAGGGGGAAAGCAGGCTCTCTGCTGAGCAAAGAGCCCGATGTGGGACTCAGTCCCAGAACCCCAGGATCATGACCTGAGCCAAAGACAGAGGCCTAACCCACTGAGCCACCCAGGCGCCCCTTTATCAAGATCTTGAAGCAGGTTTCTTCATGGAAAGGAATAACGGTTGACGTGGGTAGCTGATGGTATGCCATGGGTTGTGGGTGTCTTTTTCGAATACATATGTGAAATAAGACTTTCTCTCTCTGAAACTGAACCACGAACACCTTTATTTTGACTTGGCTTTTAGGCAGGTTTAGAGCAGCTAGAATAAAGCAGGAAAGTGCCCTTCAGGACTCAAAACAGATAAAACTTTTTGTCATCCCCTACCTTGCCAATGAGTTGAGTGTGGAATTCACTTGGCTGATAAGGATGGTGGCATATTTTCTCTTTGAAGTTTTATCAGATAAAAGTTATACAAAGCCCTATTTACCATCCACTCTCTGTTTCGAATGAATAAAAAACCAAAAATCTTAAAGGTGTGAAAACTGTGGTGAAATAATGTGCTTCGAAAAACTTTGAATGAGTAAAAGCTAGCCGGTTGCATTAAATAATGAGGATGGGGACGCCTGGGTGGCTCAGTTGGTTAAGCGGCTGCCTTCGGCTCGGGTCATGATCCCGGCATCCTGGGATCGAGTCCTGCATCGGGCTCCTTCCTTGCTCAGCAGGGAGTCCGCTTCTCCCTCTGCGTCTGCCTGTGCTCACTCTCTCTGACAAATAAATAAATAAAATCTTTAAAAAAATAAATAATGAGGATGAATTAAAAGCTCAAATGTTAAAATCCCTTAAACAAAACCTTAGAGAAAAGCTCACGTCTTGGCATATATCTTTAATGGGTGGCAAACTATTTTGGATAGTTTACCAGGATAATACTAATATTCCTAGTGCTCCAACTCCAGATTGTAGAG
Source organism: Martes martes (assembly GCF_963455335.1). NCBI lineage: Eukaryota > Metazoa > Chordata > Mammalia > Carnivora > Mustelidae > Martes > Martes martes. The sequence goes on along the minus strand of NC_137906.1, from coordinate 36,199,561 downwards.
AGTACAGGTACAGTCTTAGTAAGAACACACTTATGTCTCTGGAGAACGAACCTGGCACGAAGAATGAGTGCTAAGCAGAAAATCCATGGCATTTCCCATGAGAAAAAGAGCAATGTGAGTTGTGGGCCAATCGCCCAGGGTCGCCTTGGCTAACTCTACAATTTCTACTCATTGTTTTCAATACTTTTGGAAGAGAATGATTAATGAGATTTCCAACCCAAAGGATTCAGAGGTTCATGGAGATAAGATAGGAAGGAAATTTTATTTTTTTACATATAGAGCCCTTGTTCTCTACAGGGGGTGGCACTGGGAGCCAGTTGGTGAGCTAAATAGCTGGAGATCTCCGGTGAATTTAGTGTGTGTCCCTTATTGACAAAACAACTGGAAAACACTGACTTTATTGTTAATTACATTGCTGTACTCAGCTTTCTTTTTCAATGTCCTTAAAATTCCAAGAAATCACAGATTCAAGAAAAGGGGTCCTACAGTTAGTACTGGATTAAACGTGTTCATGGCATATAGACAAAACTAAAATGCAGAATTCATACAAAACACAGTATAATCCAGAATGCAGTCCCCAACTTTCCTGTAAGTACTCATTTTGACTTTATTTATTTATAGAGAATGTTTGCTTAACTAAAGTGGTGCCTGAATGGCAAAAATGACACCCATGTATCTACATCTATACCTGTCTAGCTATGAACCACCCTTTCCTGGTGACTTTTTAAATTCCTTCCCCGTTGGTAATTACTACCACTTTGTGAGTACTTAATGGGCACCAAAGCATTTTTCATATATTCTCATATTTAGTCCTCATTAACAACCCTACGAGGTAGGTGGCATTAATTCTATTTTACAAATGAATTCAAATGAATTTTACAAATGAATTTGAAGCAGGGCCTGGAGAACTTGGAGGCCCGTGCTTTTAATCAGCATACTGCTCTGCCTCCCTTCACAGTTGGTTGCGTGGCACCTGGTCCTCACGAGGACATGCATAAAACAAAGACCACACACAGTGGGCGCTTGGCTGACATGTAGGAACCAAAGCAAGGTTGTGATAGGTCACTTTATCTGTCCACCTTTTCCTGTTCTTTTTTCATCACAGTATTTGGCAAGAATTTATGAAGCAGGAGTCAATGATATAAAAGAAGGATGTGACAAGAGTTCCTATCTTCTTGAAGAGGCAGAGTTAGCTTACATAGAAATATATGTACTCTTAACAAGAGGATATTTTTATGTGTGCTTAATAAATACACAGCTGTGTAAGCATGTTTATGCATACATGTGTTTGCATTGTATTATGATATATTAAATAAATGTTATTTAGTTCAGAAATGGGAGTAAAGATGAGGACATTAGAATTTCTTGAAACCTGCAAAATGCTGGGTGCTTTGCACACATGACTTCATAACATGCCTGTAAGATACATACTTACTTCACAACACACCCACACGTGTATTATTTTTGTCATTATACAGTTGGATAGTATAGGAGAGATTACGTAACTTGTCCAAGTTCAAAGAATTAATATATGGCAGAGCCAACATTTGAATCCATAATGGTATTTACCCAAACTCACATTCTTTCCTATTACACTTCTTTGCCTGCTAGGCAAGGGGAGTCATTAGAATGATCTAGAATACTGCAGATGGATAAAGTGCAATTGGTAGTTGATAGAGGTTTTCTCCGATCACTCTACACAATAAAAAGCAGGCAGCTCTCTCAAGGGCCAAAACAACCTGCCCTATATCTCCTGCTGTATTTTTCTCCTACCACCATCTACCATATTATATATTAACTTGTTCCCTTTCACTAGGATATAAGTACTATTTAAACAATGCCCTTGTTTCTTTCATTGCTAGGTCCCTTGTGCCTAAAATGGTACGAAGTATTGAATGTGATATTCAGTTCCTATCCGTTGAGATAATGATCACGTTTATGATTGAGTGTATTTATGAGAAATGATTGACATTTAGTGTTTATGTGTAATGATTATGATGACCTAGGATCAGTCGGGAATGATGATTACCATGGAACTTTAGCTTGAAAATTTCCTGAAGCCTTTTTTTTTTTTAAAGCTCAGGGAATAGAGGGTTGTGAGCTATGAGTGGAGGGAGTAAAAACAAAAGGATAATAATCTATTTCTTTTTGCTTTGGGTTACCATGCAACGTCATTGGTTACTTTTAGAAATAATTCATACAACTCTAAAAACGGATATTCTGTGTGTTTGGAAATGAGAGGCATTCATCATATTGAAACAGCTAAAACTTTTCAATCCCATCCATTAGCTAAGGAAGCTGCAAGTTGGTGCAGTGCTGCCTTGCCTATCTATTTAGTATTTGCAGACAATCAGGGTACAGTACAAAGCAATTTGTTTTTATATAATTTCCTTCATGCTCGCAAACACAACATGCATCACAGACAGAGTCAGTCATGGGCTAAAGAGAAAAAGGGATGATTTAAAGCAGGAGAGTGGTTCATTTGCTTTGGGGTATGAGAAGCAATTATTTCAATAGGCCAGGGAAGTCAGGTGGACCCACTGGCCTGCTGCTTTCTTGGGGCCTGCTTTGCCCAAGTAACTTTTTCTTTGCAAAGGATTTCTTACTGAGCCATAAATGCTTTTTTTTTTTTTTTAAGGATTTTATTTATTTATTTGACAGACAGAGATCACAAGTAGTCAGAGAGGCAGGCAGAGAGAGAGGAAGGGAAGCAGGCTCCCCGCTGAGCGGAGAGCCCGATGTGGGGCTCGATCCCAGGACCCTGAGATCATGACCTGAGCCGAAGGCAGAGGTTTTAACCCACTGAGCCACCCAGCCGCCCCGAGCCATAACTGCTTTTAATGTGATGAAGGCCTGGTTTGCTTCGTACAGACCTGGGAGCAGTATTTCCATTTCCCCCCACTTTCCCCAAAGATCCTCTGCCCCAACATGGAATCACAGTTAGAAGTATTGCTACTTTTATCATCTGTCCTGGGTTTGAAATTCACTTGGCTTTCAGCCATGTTTGAGAATCTGATCTTCAAATAAATTCCCTTTATAGCTCTATGACCACTTCTCATTTATTTATGTATTTGTTTGCTTTGGAGAGGATTAGCTCATTTGCCTTTCTGGGTTTACAATTTTAAAATTTCTTTTGTGTTTTACTGACAGATTAAAGACGTGGTGACATATTTTCTCTTTGAGTCCTCTTTGAGGCATTTATTCAATTTCTGCAATAATCTGCAAAGTAATAAACTGCTGTTAAATGTCAGGCATTGTAGTAGGGTTTAGCCTTTAGAGAAGGATAGATATAGGGATGGGCTCAGAAGCTTTCTTGACCCTAGAGAGTTAAGGAAGATGGGTCCTTGTACTCAAATCCATTGCTTGTGAGGGATTTAAAGACTTCTCCATGACTCCTTTGAATTCAAGAGGGCTTTTATCCTTGTTTTTGTAGTGTCACCTGGGCATTTGAACGCTGGTATACAAATTCTTTGTGACACTGGTTTTTTAAAAATTCACCCAAACCAGTGATGAGATTAGTAGATGTTCATGAAGATCAGAACAACATCGGAGTGTTCATGTCTCATAAGGCACCATCCACATGACTCATTGCTATTCTCCAGAGTCCTCCCAGTTTTTCTTGCCTTCAACAAAGAGCCTGGTTGTGTGACTTCGCTCTTTTCACTTTTAGTCTTCCTTTGGAGAACAATAAATGCATAAACATTTGGGGCGCCTGGGTGGCTCAGTGGGGTAAGCCTCTGCCTTTGGCTCAGGTCATGATCCCAGGGTCCTGGGATCGAGCCCCGCATCGGGCTCTCTGCTCAGCAGGGATCCTGCTTCTCTCTCTCTCTCTGCCTGCCTCTCTGCCTACTTGTGATCTCTCCATCTCTGTCAAATAAATAAATAAAATCTTTTAAAAATGCATAAACATTCATCATCTTGCAGGACACATTGCTGAGGCTTTACCTTCTGCCATCCTCCATTCTCAGTTGTTTTTACACACACTGTTTATAGGTCTGGAATATTTCCCCTCCCCTAACCTCGCTAATTCCCTAATCCACTTGTCTTTATAAATTGGTGGTGCATCATCAGTGTTTACCACAATGCCCAACATTAGAAGGTGCTCACTAACTAGTGAAGGGATCAATACGTGAATGAATCAGTGGAATGGAGTGAGAGTTCTGAGGTTGCCATTGAGATGCTTTGCCCATCCAATGGGTCCACATGCTGTGCAGATTCATGTCTGCAAATGATACCCATGGGATAGTCATAGGTTAGTATACCCGCATGTGTTTTCTTCCTCTGATAGCTGAAGGGACCTAGAAGCCATGACACCCCAGCTATGGTGAGCACACCTAGCATCTAGGTCTTGGTTTCTAACACCATTTCCCAATATTGAGTTAAAATGGCTGATTCTAGGACTAGGACAGGAAATACACAAGATAAGCCAGGAGGATCTGGTACTACCAGAAAATATGGAAGTACTCAGATAATACAATGATGGTCTGTGTCAGGGAGATAGAGGACCCTGAAAGAGCTCCCAAGGGCCAAAGCTGGAACAATTGGAGCAACAAAACAAGGTAGTATTGGATTATGACCTAAAGTATAAAATAAATATTCATGAGTTCATACTCATGATACTCATGGTACAAGTAAATGCTTTAATAAACTAACAGATGGGGGGAAGTAAGAAACAAATCTCCTGTCTAGCAGAATCCCAAATAATATATGTGCATATCCCATCCTCAAAGATGTGAAGCATAACTCTGCACTCTCAATTATTGGCTTCCCCAAAGAGTACAATATGGAAAGGGGAAGAGGATAGGACAACTTTACAGTAGAGAAACCTGAATAGATAATTCCTCAGCCAGGAGACCAATGTTGTATCAAAGTGATAACTCATTGATTGTTGGTACCCTTGTCGGTTCAGTGTAGGTACCCCTGATATAATGTGTTGGAAATAGTCTTAACTTTAACCTTTGTGGTCTTCCTTCGAAAACCTATCATCTCACTGATCATGAGAAAAATATCAGACGTGTCCCAAATCCCAGATGAGGGTCCTTCTAAAAATTCCTGAGCAGTACTTTTCATAGCTGTGAGGGTCTTCAAAAATAAGCAAGAACTGAGAAATGGGCATAGCCAAGAGGAGCCTAAGGAGACATGATGACAAAAACTACCATTACTGTAATATCCTAGATAGGATCCTAGAACAGGAAAAGGATATTTGGTAAAAACTGAGGGAATCATTTCAAATGAGGACTTTAGTTAACAATAATGTATCACTACTGGCTCACTAATCTGCCAGATATGCCCTACTAATGTAAGACAATTATAAGGAAAATTATTGATGGGTATCGACTAAATGGGAACTCTCTGTAATTCTTCTGTAAATCCAAAATTGTTCCAAAAAAAATAAACTCTGTGAAAGGAAACTAAGAGCCATGGGCAGTCACTCCTGTGGCAGCCAGTGATGGATTCCCTCTTCCTGGTGCCCCGAGCCAAGACTAAACTGTGACTCTGCTCTTCTGCACCTGGGGACAGCTACTTGGAGCAGTATTCAGTCAAGAGTAGCAGCAGTCACTCTCCCCACACCCTCCCCTCGCACGCCCTGCTTGCGGATTTTATTTTCATTTGCTTCAAATAGCACTCAGCTGCTGCCACAGGCAAATATCTGGCTGCCTTGCACGCTGTTGTTCAACACACTGGGGAAAAATGAGCCTTCTTGCTGGAGTTTGTGTCCCTGAGCAAATAAACAGAAAAGAAAAATGGTGCATGCAGGGGGTGGTGAGGTCAAGGGAAAGCCTAGGAGCTAGACGATTGAGAAGTCTGTCCTTAACTCAGGGTTTGAGGAAATCCTACCCTTCCCCCTCTCTATTTATATTACACTTTTTTTTTTTTAAGATTTTATTTATTTGACAGAGAGAGAGAGATTACAAGCAGGCAGAGAGGCAGACAGAGACAGAGAGAGAAGCAGGCTCCCCGCCGAGCAGAGAGCCCGATGTGGGGCTCGATCCCAGGACCCTGAGATCATGACTCGAGCCGAAGGCAGTCTTTAACCCACTGAGCCACCTAGGCGCCCCCCCCCCCCTTCTATTTAAACTATTCTTCAGACTCCGAGAACACTACCCCAGTCCACACCCAGCTTATCGGAGAGGGTAGGGAAAGTATTGTGGGCCCTGAGCATTTCCATTCCCAGGGTTTAGGTGTTGGAAAAAGCTCTTCAGAGTCTCTAGCTTTCATGCTGGTTTTAGTGGTCTGCATATGCTCTTTTGTGCTTTTTGCTCTCTCTCTCTCTCTCTCTCTTTTTTTTTTTTTTTTTTTAGTTTTTAAATTTTTGAAAATTCCAGTATAATTAACACACAACATTATATTAGTTTCAGGTACAATATAATGATTCAACAGTTGCAGACCTTACTCAGTGCTCACCACAAAAAAGTGTACTCTTTAACCTCTTTACATTTTTCACCTCGCCCCCCCCCGCCCCCCGCCGTGTCCTCTCCTCCCCCCCCCCCCCCCAGTTTGTTCTCCATGGTGCTTCTTGCTTTCTGAGTTCTGGAAGCATTTGGGCTGAAACCAATGGTGCACAAAGACCTTCAGGAATCCTAGTGTGGTTAGGTAGCAATCTCAATTTCCATCTTCCAGAACTTCTTAGAATCCTATTGAGATTTTAAAGTGAAGAGCAGGGGTGCCTGGGTGGCTCAGTGGGTTAAGCCTCTGCCTTCGGCTCAGGTCTTGGTCTCAGGGTCCTGGGATCGAGCCCCGCATCGGGCTCTCTGCTCGGCAGGGAGCCTGCGTCCTCCTCTCTCTCTCTCTCTCTGCCTGCCTCTCTGCCTACTTGTGTTCTCTCTGTCAAATAAATAAATAAAATCTTAAAAAATATATATATATAGTGACGAGTAGGTTCTGGGACTGCCCAGATTCACCCTCCAACAGTGAAGAAACCATTTAACCTCCATGAACCTGCTGTGCAGAATGGGGACGTACTGATACCTGCTTTATAAGACTGTGTGAAGATTAAATGCATCAACACGTGGAAGGGACTTTTAATGGTGTCTGGCATCTGGTAAATTCCCAATAAATGTTACCCCACAGGATCAACTGCATATACTTAAAGTGTGCAGCAATAGTATTTCTCATTTCACCTCCTCTTCCTATGAGGATGTAGAAAGCTCTTGTCAGGCCTTGTCTTGTCTTAGAAGAAGATTAGAAGTTGCCACCTAAATGTAATATTTGTAATTGAGGGGGCTTACATTTTGTTTGGATTAATAATTCACTAATCAATCCCATAGGTAAAGATCAAGCTGAGAAATCTCACTTTTTCCATTATTAATAATTTGAATATTCCATTTACTGAGCGATTATTATGCGCCAGACTCGGTGCTAAGTGCTTTATGTGATTATGTCTAATCCTTCCAGCAGTAGGAGGGAGATACTATTATTCGTTTCACTTAACCTAACATCAGAGAGGTTAAGTGACATTTTGAGCTTGCCAGGCTAGTAAGGGGTGAAGCTAGGATTCAGCACGGGGCTTACAGATTCTAGAGATAGTCTCCCTATCGCTACAGTCCATTGCTTCTGTTTGTTCAATAACCTAGGAAAGAGTGGTAAAAAAGACTCTTTTATCTCCTTGCTTTTATGGGGAGAGGGGATGAACGAGAGAAAGTGCTATTTGCACATGTATGAACATTCAATGCCAGAGGGGCCTGCAGAGTTCCAAATATGTGAGTAGCAAGGCTGAGATCCTAGAGTCTGTTTTCCTCCCTGTTTATCCGTCAGCTCTTTCGGCTTCCATGAAAGCTGGATTGTTTGAGTTTTCTCTCGGCCTTGGTCGAGGGAATCAGTCTCCTGTAGTAAATCATCAGCTTATTGCCCAAAAACGTCTTCTGACCGCTTATGGTCCTCATTAATCACTGAAGATCGAGATTTTCTGCCACTTGATAGGAAGATTTCCTGTGATGTGTATTATGGTGTTTTCAGGGCTAGAGTATATTCTCAGAATGAGAGAAGCCCAAAGAAATGTTGTCTCTTGTGAGCCCCATGGGCTTATAAACTCTACTTTGCAATTGGTGTATGGATGTGATGAAAATCACTTTATCTAAGAAGCGTTTCTTCCCATCTGTTGTCTTTTATTCCTATCGCTAGCTGCTTCCATAATTAGGTAATTTTACAGACTTTCAGTCTGCTCATCCCTTACAGCCTAAATGGATCTGGCCTATAGTAAGCCAGCTAGGATTTGACCACCTACTATGTGTGCCTTGTAGCATAATCTAAGCCAACAAAAGCTTTGTGGATAGTTAAAAAAAAAAAAAAGCACTTGAAACCATTTAATAGTATTTATATAAATTATAAACATTCATCCAGTGCTTCAAATTAACATTGGAGTATTAGATCATTAAATTAATGGGATGTGATCTATGTCCTCCAAGATTTCAAAAACATCATTTAAAAAATTGTTAATTAGAGAAAGTAGTGATTATAGAACATGAGAACCATTTTGGTTATTTTCAATGTGCTGTGTGCGATTATGTGAATTATTAACTCTGAGTAGCATTCAATTTCGTTCATTTCTGTGGCTTTATGAACTATTTCCAATCTGCATCTGTTCTTGTTTTCAATTAAAAAATATGACATATAGATTTCAGCCTGTACCTTGCAATGAAAATAAGGAAAAAAAAAAACTTTCTTGTACTTTTACATAATTGTGTAGTATTTCTTTGTAGAATTCTTTCCACTGTGTACCTGCCTTAAACACTTGCCTATAAGAGATCATGATGTGCTAAATTTTGGCAAGGAAAATTTGGGCTTTTATTGACTGTGTGGTTAATGCTATTATACCTTCACTGCTGGAACCAAAAATTTTTAAATCAAATTTATTGGGAATATTTTAGCATTCTGAAACACATTGTCCATGCTATCATTGGAATAAAGAATTAAAATGAAAGATAGATGCATTTGCAGCTTCCATCTCAACTTTTTACTCTGGTTTGACATTGGACCGTTTTGAAACTCACTCTTGTGTTTCATAGACATGGGAATGCCGGTCAATTCCATCCAGTATTATCATGCAGTTATAGCGTTCTGGGGAAGGATGGGCCGTCTATTAACTGACAGGGACTTCATAAAGTAGGTTCTGCAATTGCAGGAGTATTTGAAATAATCCTTATGGAAGTGCATTTGCCCATCGTAGGTGTTAATACAGTTATGCTCTGGTGTTAAGAAGCTGTTCATTTGTGTTTCAAAGACAGTGGGGAAAGGACCACTCTACCACACAGCTTTGTGGCTGCCTTTACCTAGACAGCAGTGCACATGGCACCCCCTACAGGTGTGCAGTGTGAAATGTGCAGTCTTTAAAAATCCAAGTATATTCAAGTTATTTAAACTGAAGACCAACGTCTTTGCTTTCACAGTGTCCTGGCACATCTTGCCTTTTATTCCTTTAGGCAGGTATATTTTTCACTTGAAGGGAATCCAAAAAGAGCAAACTGAGCCCCATGGTGAAAATTTTAATACTATGCACTCCCCTTGTAAAGTATTTTCAGCTTCTTCTGTGTTATAGTCATGTAATATTGACAAAATAACTGGTAATTATGTCATCAGGTTAATTTCAGTCAATGAAACAGGCTCAGAAGAGATAGGACATGGGTGGACAAGAGCAGAGAAAAAAATTTGATACCTGAAACATCACTGAGGGGGGCAAATTTGGTGGATGGGTATAGACACGAGCTCAGACAACAGGGAACATGGCTAGGAGCATGCTGAGAAAAGACACTGGCCAGAAGTTCTAAAAAACTGATCAATTAGAATCACCTGGGGAGCTTTGGAGGCACCCTCACTCCTTTAGACCACTTGGATCAGAATGTCTGGGGTGAGGGCATAGGCATCAGTACAGTTTTCAGATGTCCACAGGCGTTTCTTGTGCAGAGTCAGAACTGAGAGCTGATGGGCAAGGGGAGCTCTAAGAAGGGAAAATAAAAACAGGGACCCCACTTCTAGCCCGCCGGCCCGCCTGACTTCCTGCCTTCTCTCTTTCTTTCGTCCATCCATCCATTTCTGCATCCAGCAAATAGTTATTAGGAATGTCCTATGTGCTACCCACTGGTCTACTAGTTGGACATAAAATGGAGAACAAAGCAGAAAAAACCCTATTTCTGGGAGCTTACATTCTAGCCTACTCAATCAAACCTTTCTGACTCACTAGAAATCAAGCTCGGGGCTAACTACAACATACAACCTTTCATCAAAAGCACACAGAAAATAATTTTCATTGGGTCTTATTTTGGATCATGGAAAGGAAGTCTTGCCCCACACCACCACCGCCCCCCAATCCAGAATTTAAATTATAAAAACTTTATGTAATGGATTCATATCACTACTATTTGTGTATTTTACCTATTTGAACACCCCACCACTTTCCTCCATGTAATCAATACCTTCTTTCACCTAATTTGTCCCCATACAACTCCTAACAGAAGGTGAAACTCAAAATGCCATGATGTTTAGATCTGCTTCCCAAATGCTTTGGGAATTTCCATAAAACTGAAAAAAATGCGTGGTTGGGGGCTCCTTAGACTGAGGCAAGGTGCTAAACTTGTCCGCTATGAGGCCACCTGCTTGTATGTCATCCACTGGCACCAGCCCAGGCATTTGTGTGCCAGGACACATGAAATTAAGTTTACCTGATGCTGCCTGACAGCAGCTTTCTGCTACAACGTGCAAATTAGATTAGGTTAAGGTAGAGGGCAGAGTTAATGGATGGCTTCATAGATTTGTACTAGAATAGTGATGGCTTTAACCAGAAGGTGACTGGTTATGGTCCAGCTTGGGTCATTGGTGCTCACAGCTCCAAGTTATTAATGCCTGTGCAGTGACCTGTGGGGTAACGCATGGTTTATTTTTCATTGGATTTTACAGTACAGCCCAATGTCGTGTTAGTGGTGGGACTTCGTTGACCTTTACTCTGGAATTTGAGGAAGGAAGGTCAAAGCATGAATGGGTGATGGAGACTAAATAAATTTCTTGAATGTTGCTCAGCCCCCATTCCAGATGTGGGACCCATGAGCAAGGCTACACATTTGTGGAGCTGCCACCTGGGAATGGCACCCCTTGGGCAGAGACTGACACCATCAGTTGGTCTCTCAAGGCATGCTGGCACAGGCATCTCTCAGTATGAAATGATCTAATACAGACTTGAAAATCCAACAGAAGGATTTGTTTTTTAAGTTAAAGGAACTTAAAGTTGCATCCGCCTCATTAAAGCTCAGTTGTCTTCAAAAGCATTTTTCACTTCTATGGAAAATGCAGAAATTCTCAACTTCATCCAATTTTTGAAGATGCAGTGTTTAGTTATGTCATAAACATTAGTAAAGCATCTATAGCACAACTTAATGACATCTTATCCCAAGCTATGACTTAATGGCATAAACAAAGAGTTGAGGAAAAATTAAATTCAAATATTTACACAAAAACCTAAATCTTTCATTGGAAAGTTGACCAGTGATGCATAGAAGGAAACAGAAATAACTATCAAAGGGATTAGAGAATGATCTAGAGATGTACTTGGATGGGATTGATGGGTGTATTTATTTGTTTAAATTATTGTTTTTTCTATAATTAAGTTTTAAACTACTCCCATTTCTAGTACAGTTGAGTTTGTTTCTGGCAAGAATGAGTGTTGTATTTTTGAAGGAAACAACAACAAAGAACAATTTAGAAACTAAATGCCATTTTTAAAGTTTCTGAAGATTAAATAGAAAAACATTTTGGGGCTTAGCTAACAGGCTAAAGGGAGAAACGAATTTCACATAAAAATCAATCGCTCTGTTCACTGACACCCAGTGACAGAAATAATAATTGTGTCCATGTAAAATCAGACCCCCTTGTTACTTTTTAATGAAGTCTGTCTGATTCTGTGATATTTTTGGCTTAGGAAATGAAAGAGATGTTTTATTAAATGGAACTAGGTCTACATAGGTAAAGAATCTGAGTATGTGTGTAATCTTATACTATACAATAAAAAGCAAATACTGAAAAAAATTAGAGAAACAGACTTATTTCCCCAAGAAGCCTTATCTTTGCTGTCAATGGAATAGTGGCCTGTGTTTTGCATTTGAACACTGGCAAAAGGCCACTGGAAAGGAAAGAAAGGTTTACCCCCTCTTGGATCCTTATGCCACAGCGTCTGTTCCCTGCCGTAGTGAGAAGTCCAACTATCCTTTGCAAGCCAAGAAAAATAGGACCTTTTTCAAATGGTGTGCTGCTAAGATGCTGGCAGAATGCAAAAGTGCTTTCCCCAAACAGTATAAAGCCCTTTACCTGTTTAAAGCTTGTTACTTGGTTTGCCAAGGTAAAACACACACACACACACACACACACACACACACACACAAACCCCAAAAAACCAAACAAACAACTTTTGTTACAGTCTTTTCTGGATTTTTCCTTCTTTCCTTCCCTTTTTTTCTCTCCCTTTGTCTCCCTCTCTTACCTCCCCTCTCCCTCTTTTCTTCCCTCCCTCCTTACTCTCAAAGTTAAAGCCCTTAGTACAACCTCAGCTTTATTATTTTTAACACTCACCTTGCCAAGGGGAATAAAACTCTAAGGGAGCTTCTTGTTCTTTATTTTATTATTATCTTTTAAAGTAGACCTCATCGATCCTTGATGCAGGCCCTGGATAGGAACCTTTAGTTGCTCGTGTTTTCCCAGTGTTCATGTGAATGTGTGTGCATGTGTCTATGGGCATGTGTCCACACACACTTTCATAGAGACATATGGTCATGTCTGTGTGGTCCATCAAGTTCTTTAGTGTTGAATATGATGTGTTTGGTCAAATAACTGTGAGGGAAGCATTCCTTTGTGTAATTCCTCACCTTGAATTATATACTGAGCCCGGTTATGAAAGGACATCCAAGAAATTCCACTGGGTTGAAAAGGTAGACCTTTTGTTCCTCTCTACCTTGTTTGTTGATTTGAGAGACAGAGACAGGAGGCAAAGGGAGAGGCAGAGTGGAAGGAACTCCCATAGTAACTGAAACAGGGTGGGATGCCACCCTTTCATCATTTTTACCTAGTTCGCAGTACCTGCTTCTGCCCAAGACTACAAGAAGGAATGTCAATGTGGGTGTGTGACAGTGTGAGTGGGGAGGGTAACCTCCTTAGACTAGCATCTCACAGGGAGAGTTCTTGGCAAAGGCACATCAAAATTAATGAGCCTAAAATGGGATTCACCTTAAAAAAAAAAAAAAAGAGCTTCTGAAAAAATTAGCTTTCCTTTTAACAGTCTGCCTGTGCTATCAGAATAGGAGCTATAAATCTGTCTGGTAGGGTCCTCTGTTCTTAAAATAGATAAAAGATGGATGGATGGTTGGTTGGATGGATGGATGGATGGATGTATATATACATGTGTACACATTTACCATCTTCAAGTAGGTACATCTTTTCTCCTCAAGTCTGTCTATTTCTGGGGAGTAGAGCATGGGAATGGTGGGATATGCAACATTCTCTAGTAATAAGATGCAGAGAATGATACCACCTCACCTCCAGAGTCTTCTGGGCATGTTTTGAGGCATTGTTATGCAGTGGAAAGGACACAGATTTTTGAGTCACCAAAATCTGGATTTAGATCCTGACACTACCACTTTCTAGCTTGAGTTGCCTTGGTTAAGAGAGTTAACCTTAGTTTCCATGTCTGTAAAATGGAAGTAATTTCTAGTTATGGGATTGTTGAGAGAATTAAAGGATATCTATTTCTATATCCTATACCTGTTACCTAGACCACTACCTATATGTAAGGCCTAGCTCAATGCCGAGGATTGAGAAGGCACATTTTATAAATGGGGGCTGCAGCTACTACCTCCACTGCTCCTAGTTATCTTCTTTTTTACTTTCTCCTCCCCATCTTGATATTTTTTTTTCTACAATACTTTTTAGAGTTAGAAGTCACATCTTAATTCCTTTGGCTTCTTACTCAACTTTCTCTAGGTCTCTGGCTACCATTGGTGGCTAGTCTCTGTCCTTCCGTCTCTGTCTCCATCTCTGTCTCTCGATATCTGTATCTGTATTAACAGTGGTAGATACAGCTCTATATCTAAAGGTTGTTCTACATTCACAGTTTGCAGAGTTACAACTGCAAATATTTTGATCAAATTTCCCTTGACATTTTGCAAATACTACAAACACTATGTCTCCCACCCCTTTCCCCCCATTTTTCTACTTTTTTTCTATAAACAATTTTTATTTTTAATTTCAAGGTTTGAAGATAACCTCAATTGTATGTTTTCTTCAAAAATAGTGGAATCAGAAGCATCAAAATATAAAGGTGGCAGCTTTACACCTCAACACTGAAAGACCTTAAATCAACTGTTAAAATGGATGCTCTTCTTAAAAATTAATGTAACAAATGATCTTATAAAGCAGTAGCAAATATATCATATATAGGAGACCATGGTGAGCAACCCTAATTTAAGCTAGAATTTTAGGACTTACGATGGGTTTGTTACCTGAGATGCAAGTCTAAGGCACCTTATCTTCTGTCCATTATCCTGTGGGTGGATGGACATGGCAAGGACCATTGTTGCCTTCGCTGGTGTACCAATGAGTAACAGTAGCTTACCATGTGCCAGATTGTTCTGTAAGCACTTTGCATAGATTATTTGATTTTCACAGCTCATTTAGGGAATAAATGCTACTCTTATCTCTATTTTACAGATCAGTCAGCTAAGCCCCAGGGAACTGAAATGACACCCTCAAGTTTGCAAAACTAGCATGAAGTAGACCCAGTAATGAACACCAGTTTCTTCCAACCCCAGAAGTATGTGCTTCTGCACTTTCCCGTCTCACTGGACTATCCGAGTAGCTTTCTGTGTTGTGTATCATGTATGTGTGCCACTTTGTTTTTTCTCACAGCACATGCACCATCAATAGTCAGCTCTTCTGTGTGTCTTCCACGGAAGTGCACGTGATGATGGGATGTTTTGTGAGGCATCCCTAGGCTTCTCTATGCTGTGCATTTGTGCATCCCACTGTTTCTTCCTCCTTCCACACTGGCAGCTTGTGGCTCCTCACTGAGCTTTGGAAGTGAAGGCTGAAGTTCCATCTCAATGAGGGGATAAAATCAGGGCAGAATGATTAAAGTGGGAACCCTGAGGTTGGCAGCTGGAACCCAGACTTGGGTTGTAGTGAATTATCAACAGGTCCTGTGTCACTGTAGCTTTTGGCTCTCTTGGATTTTTTTCTTTTTCCTTTTTTTTTTTTTGGCATTTGAAATTAGGTAATAGCTGGGGTGTTTTGCTTTTATATGATGGAAACCAATGCCTGCATGCTATCTGTTGTACTTCTTGGGTAGGTAAGATGATTGCAAAAACAAAAGAGTGACTATGGTGCCAGGAACAGAAAGTAAGGCATTTTAAAAGAGTCAGAACAACTGTGTTGTGCCTATAAAAACCATACCTATCTTTCCTTAGGTACTGGGGCTGCTTAAATTCTCAACTCCTGCTTTGAAACACAAACCCCCTGTTGTTCTAACTTAAGTTTTTACCTGCAGAGTGGTGTAGGAAAATCCAAGGTCACCGTGGCAGGTAGAAATAGCCCAAAGTAAGACTTGCTTGTATATTTGGCAAGGGGGCTGGGGAAAAGTCAGAAAAAAAGGTTGGGGTGGTCCTCTCCATGCTGTGTGACCGCTTTGGGGTTCTTTCCAGCTATCTTGCCCCCTTCTTCTACTTCTCTTTGCAAACTTGACAGCTTCACTGACTGTTATGTTCAGGCTTACCTTTGAGTAATTGTACATATGAGGCTTGTATTATATACCCTCAATGACAAATATTGAAAAGATCTCACCCAAGCATATAAAGTGGTGCTGAGTCCGGCCCTAGAAGCCAAGCTTGTCCAGTGCCACATGGATCTTTTGTCTGTTAAGGCAGAATCGGGGAGGAGAGGTGACATGCTGACACATCCTGGTTCTCTGATCCATTCCCTACCACATAGACCAGAATGCTGTGTGTTCGACTTGGGATATTTTCCCCTGTGGTTACGTCTATGGAGCTGGTTCCTGATTTGCCCTTTCTCAGTTCTCTAGGTGTACATGTCTGTGTCCCTGCCTCTCTTTAATTCTTTGCACCTTCTTCAGTGCTTCCACGCTAATGGTTTCTCTGCTCTGGGATTGAAGCACTTTTAAGTGTATGTTCATCTAATCATTTTGGGGGTTGTTGTATGCAGTAGGTTCATTTACAATTTATTCCATGAATAAATTATTAACTAGTCATCTGTGCCAGGTCAAGATTGTTCATAAGAGGTGTATCAAGGGATAAGAGAGAAGGCGCCTCGCCCTCCTTTTTAGTGTTGGTAGTAGCATGGCTTATAAGTTTTTTTTCAAGTTTAGAAGCAACCTAAACTGTCATCAGAATGAGATTGTAAAGGTGACTGGTGGTAATGTAATAGGATGGAATACTATGGAGCAGTGAAAAATGAACGAGTGGATGAATCTCAAATTTTAAAGCTGGGAAAAAAGAACGACAACCATCAAATGAGTATGTTACCACCTATGTGAAGTTTAAAAACATGAAAAATACTGTGAAACAGATTAATATATTGCTTTGGCTATATAGGATACATACATAGGATATATATGTGTATACATGCATCTACACGTACTTAGGGAGCTTCTAATCTGTTGGTAATATTTGTTAAACTTGGTATAGAAAACAGGTGTTTGTATTCTATATTATCCTGCCGATATGCCTTAAATATTTTGTATTGATTTTTTATAAATAAAAATTGATATGCTTTCTCCAGATTCACCAGATTTTAAAGAACTCATGAATTATTTCTCACATGTAGAGCACCTGTGAGAAATAATTCATGAGTTCTTTAAAATCTGGGATTAGTGGCATAGTGGAAAGGTTGAGGGGATTAATGAAAATAATGGAAAAGGGGTTTGACAGTAAAAGAAAAAAAAATTTTTTTTTGAGAACTTTTGCCTTAGGGACACCTCTGATTCCCAGTGCAGCTATTAATTAGCCCTAGAATTTGGAGGATAATGTTTAACTCAGGTGCAAGTTCTAGTTCACATGAGTTGGCCTTTTTAAATGTCAGGTTGTTAGGAAAGCATAGGTCCTTCCGTTACCTTGAGGGCTGGTAGGAAAGCTCTGGGTCTTGTAATTACCATGTTCATTCTCCCTTCTTTCTTTGTAAGTCTTGTTCACCCTCCAAACCTACCTCTCATGTGAAGTTTTCCAATACCACCGATTTTCCTCTAAAAATCGCCTTTTCCCCCCAGGATCTTTGTACTTTCCACCATCCTAAACCATAACCTGTTGGAGCAAGAAAAAGTCTGGAGTCTCTATGACCTAATTTATCTCATTTTATATAGACAAGGAAACTAAGGCCTAGAAAGGATGAATGACTTCGCTTCTGCTTCACACTTATTAGATATTTTAAAAATGTTTTTATCTCCAACTTACAGCAAAATTACAAGAATAGTGACAGTAACTTCCATATAGATTTTTCCTACTTTGCCAGATGTTTACATTTTCACTATTTGCTTTATCCTGTCCTCTCTCTCTCTCTCCCCTCCACCATCTATCGATCTGTCTACCTACCTATCTATCACCTGCATACCTACCTACCTATTAGTCATCTGCCATTTCTATCTTTGTATCTATATTTACACGCATATGTATTATTTATTCTTAGCATGACACCCTGTGATCCTTGCAGACTTCAGTGTGTCACTCCTAAGAACAAGAACGTATAACCTTACACAACCACAATACAGTATCAAAATCAAGAAATTTAACAAATTATACAATCCTATTAACTAGTCCATGCTTTATTTTCTAATTTCATTGATTGATTGTTCCAAGAATGATCTTGATGGCAGTGTTGCATGGCCCAGAATCCAGTCCGTTGTGGATTTCATACGGTTGTCAGGTCTCTTTAGTATCCTTAATTTTTTTTTTAAAGATTTTATTTGTTTGTTTTTCAGACACACACACACACACACACACACACACACACACACACACACACAAACACAGAGAGAGCATAAGCAGGGGGAGCAGTAGGCAGAGGGAGAAGTAGACTCCCCCCTGAGCAAGAAGCCTGATGTGGAACTCGATCCCTTGACCCTGGGATCATGACCTGAGCGAAAGGCAGACACTTAACCAACTGAGTCACCCAGACATCCCTCTTTAGTATCCTTTAATATAAGACAGCAACGCAGTCTTGCTTTGTCTTCCATGATCTTGACATTTTTTTTTTAAGAGTATAGGCCAAGTAATGATTTTGTAATTAATCTTTGGTTTGGGTTTTCTAGCTGTTTCCTCAGGATTTGAGTCAGGGTGTATGTTCTTGGTGGGGACACTAGAGGAGAGCCGATGCCCTTATTTTCTCAGTGCATCATATCTAGAGGCATGAAATGATTGGTGCTATTGCTGGTGATGTTATCTTGAATTACTCTGTGTAGATGGTGTCTCCCAGATATCTCCACTAAAACATTTCCCATTGTAATTAACAAGTGGTTTTAGGAGAAAATGCTTTTAGGCTTTGTAAATATCCTGTTTGCCATCAAACCTAGCTTCACCACCCA
The DNA here is from genome assembly GCF_963455335.1 of Martes martes. Taxonomy (NCBI): domain Eukaryota; kingdom Metazoa; phylum Chordata; class Mammalia; order Carnivora; family Mustelidae; genus Martes; species Martes martes. The sequence continues at coordinate 36,181,002 of NC_137906.1, read as the reverse complement.
CCGACGATTCTTGCCTGAGTAATTCTTACTATGATAGCTGTCACATGGTGGCTTTTCTAACCCCATCAGACGTACATGTATTCGTTGGCATTCTCTTTCCTTTTCTCATGTATTCATTTAATCATTTGTTTTGGTATGGAGTCATGAATTCATATTTTATTCAGTGAGTTGGAATCTATTGCTGTCATTGTTTGTTTCAGTGTTCAGAGTGCCCCAGATTTGGTGACAAGGAGCCCCTTCAAGCTGGCTTCCGTGTCCTTTCGGCATGTCCCCATCAATCTTTGATGACTTCTTCATCTTTTGACACCACAAGATGTTCCAGGCTCGTCTTGTACTGACTCTGCCTCAGCTGGAGAACCAGACATTTCTCCAAGGAGCCTTTCTTCCTTTTTAGTGGAGAATGGTATTTAGAAACAAAGTTCTAGATACTTGCGGCGTCCAGGTTCTCTAAATGGACACTTTGGTCAGAGTTAAGTAAAAAATATACTCTTGCCACATAGACATCTGTATCTCTCTATCTTTGAAAAGCCATGAATTTATGTGGTACCTCAAATTCTGATATAACACCACAGGATTTATTCTATCCTTTCTGTATTTACAGCCTCCTTCCCAACAGTGAAACCCAGCTCCCATGGTTACTTATTTACTCAATCCTAGAATACACAGAAAACAAGTTCCAAAATGTTAACCCATACTACTTTGAAAAACCTTCCAGCTAGTGTTTGGTATTTGTTTACAGTTATTTTATCTTCAGAATGGAATGTATACATTCAAAACGTTGTGTTCAAAGTTACGTAGGTTAATTCATTTTTCCTTTTTTAGTAGTATGTATTATCCATTTATTATCAGATTTATTTTTCTGCTTATATTCCATTTTATTACTTTTTCTTTCATTTGTCTTTAATTGTCTTTAATTTGGTTTTGTGTATGTCAAACATTATCATCATTCCAAAAGTTCAAGTGATTGGAAAGTTGCCCTCACAGAAGTGTCATTAATCCATTCTAAATATTTTTGCTCCATTTCCACTAGTACATAGTTGTTTTTCATTACTTTCTGGTTTATTCTTCTGTCCTTTTCCCCCCAAATTTAAAAAAAAAATGTGTGTTTTGTCACTTCACTTCTAGCTTACGCATAAGGTAGTACACTGTCAGCTCTGCGCCTTTTCCCCCCTTTATCATGCCCACATTTCAGCAAGGAGGCACAAAGCCATCATACAACTTGTGCTTTTAAGGTCCATAAAATGTCAGCCCTCTGCATTTAGATATTCCATCCAAACCCTCACATAAAAGCTTCACTTCAGGCAGATGTGACAAACTTTTTTGTAGGGCTAAGCATACCTTTTAGTTTAGAATGAGAACACACTAGTGCATTTTTATTTTACCCAGGAATTATATCCTGGAAAACACTCCATGTTCACAGGAATCTTGCTCATTCTTTTTTATTGCTGCATAATACTCCATTATTCAAATGAGCCTATATTACTGAACCAATCTTCTATGTGCCCATGTAGGTGGTTATCAAATATTTTGTAATTACAAACACTGATGCCACGAATCAGCTTGTCTGTCTGTTTGTCTTGCCTCCTGTTTGGAGAGGTCCCTGTAAAATGAATCTCTAAAGCTGAGATTGATGGATGATGAGATACATGCATGCATAGTTGTGTTAGATATTGCCAAATCTCCCTCCATAAGGACTACATTCCTCTTATAATATATGAGAGTGCCTATTTGCCCAGAACATTCCCAAAATGTATTTTCTAGGTTCAAAAAAATTGTTGTTCTTGGGTTTTTTTGGCCTACCTGATAACACTTATCATTACTAGTATCTTTTATCAATCTTACAGACTGTGAGATCATTGAGGAAAGAGATTCTGTGCTTATAATCATGTCTGTATCCCCATTGCTTTGGAGAATGTCTGGTATAGAACAGATGCTTGAATACCAGTTGGTAAGACTGCGGGGTGAAAGGATGGTTTCTTGGAAGGTAGTTGGGTGGAAGGATGATTTGGAGAAAGAGTGAGTAGAAGCACAGATAACTAGTTGTATAGTTAAATGGAAGGACTGTATAGTTAAATGAAGGAATGAGAGGGGGTTTGCATGTCTTTTTTTTTTTTTAATCAATATATGACATTTTTGGTTATACTTCTATGCTCGCTGAGGCCAAACGTTGTATACATCATTTTCATGTCATATGGTCTTAGAGATGGTATTCATTCAAGATCTTCTGATTGTTTGAATACAACGATCAGGACCATTTTAGTCATCTTTGAACTTACCATTGATGTTCATCTTTGAATTTGTATCCACCACAGTGCTTGGCACATAGGAAGTACCTAATTACTCAGTTTGTCAGCAGGTCAGTTGGTCAGTTAGAGCAACAGCAAAGAGATTAGCTGCTCTATCAAAGAAGATGAAGCTGCTTTATCAGGTTTTTCAGCCATGAGTATTGGCTTGATTCACTCTCTCTGGACACACATTTGCCCTGAGATCATTTAATCACTAAGCTACTTAAATTAGCAGGTATTTTAAGAATGGGTGGGCCTTGGGCAGTCTTGTAATTTATTCACCAGATGATATGATCAGGGAACAAACTTTTGCCTTGGAACCAGTGTCTAATAGCGCACAATTCGGGACCATTTGACGATCAGCAGTTGAAGTGACTGGAAGGAAGTCCATTAGGAGTTGATAGAAGGTGGGTATTTTAAATGGCCCGTGTTCTGTAATACTTATTTTAGCCATCTCTTTTTATTTTCTCACAGCAGCGAAGTGAGTAACAAATTCTTCTCACACTGATATTATGAAAAGAAAGGAATCTGATTTTGACTATATATATATATATTTTTTTTTCTTTTTGGATCTGTGATAGGTTCATAATTGAAGCAGAGAAAAGAAGATGAGATGCTCTTTAATTTGGATAAGAACACGTAGAGACATCACTCCAGCTGAAAATGTCTTTTCCCAGATAGTTTGCATCGTGGCCAAGTGTCCTTGTACGAAAGTAACATTTTCCCACCCAGAGCCAGGAAACAAGCAATTGTTACTGCCTCTGGTTGGTGTTGAGTAATCGTACATGATGGGGTGGGGTGAGGGCATCCGAATTATAAAATGCCTTCCTTTGAAGTCAAATCAATTTTTATTCTTAATCTGTGAGCATGAGATGGGAACAAATAACTTCTGAGTGAAATAAAGATTTCTTAGGCTGTCAAGATTTATCTTATCAGTCTGAAGAGGTGGGATTCCTGTTAGCAACTGGCAGTTTTAAAAATCCGTTCGCCTGAGGAAGTGTGAAAACAGGCTGCAGAACAAAGACTCGGAGCTCTTGCTGTATTGAGTTCCTATTTGCTCCTTTTTCACATTCCTTACTTGAGACTTTGCCAGGTCTGAGGAGAGTGTATAGAGGCAGTATCAGAAATCATTTCTTTTGGGGAGGAAGTGTTTTGTGGTGCAAAATGTTGAGGTTTTGTAGCCAAAACACCAAGGGAAATGGGGTATTCTCTGTGAACTTCACAAGTGGCCTTCTTGGGGGAATTCTCCATGTCAATCTCTGAACGTTTTTATTGGCCATTGTTTTGCGACCCTGGAAGACCCCGCCTTTCCCCCACGTTAACTTCTTCTTTAACTGACAGAGCCAAAGTAGATGGTTCCATGAAGGAAAGAAACCTGTTCATAAGCTGTTCATAAAATAACCTGTTCATAAAACCTGTTCATAAACTCTTGATTATTTCATCACCCTTAAGGCAAAACCCACAGAGGAGAATGCGTGGCATTTCTTGGACATCTTGAGGCAGATGATCACTTCTGGGCAAGGATAAGATGCCAGAACCTGTATGGTTTTGGCTCATGTGAAAACGCTCCAGGAAAGACCTCTGTGTATTCTCTGCCCATCCAATGATGGTGAGGCTCTACATCTCACAGGAGGATACACTTGTAAGGTGCAGTCACGCCATTGCTGAATAGCCCCCTTGGAAGCCAGCCAGCCCAGCCTCCTCCTCGTCCAGATGGGAACCTTGAGGCCTACCTTTCAGGACCACTGATTAACCCAAAGTCATTCCACTCTGGTTTGTGGCAGAACTAGAATGTACCCAGTGATTTCCAGGATCTCAACACAAAGGATATCCATAATGGACAGAATGCTCCCTACTTTTTCTCCCTCTTATCCCCAAATAAAAGTGAGAACACGGCCCCTTACTGGCCAGGGTCCAAAAGTATATTACCATACAGATGCCTATCTGTGGTTTTGGGGACCAGCAGGTGGCTCTTTGTTGAGGATTATCCATCCTACCTCCTCTGTCCCCAGCTCCCATCTCCCCTGCATTTAGTATTACTCCATCTCCCTGTTGGACCTCATTTATCCCACATCCATAAAAATCCATTCCATGACTTCTCTGAGCAAACCAAACCCCTTCCATATGAGTTTATGATGAGCGCTTTTACAGCAATTATCGTGGTTGCAATTTTACATTGATTTCTGTGGTTCTTTGACTGGTTTCTCTCTCTCTTATTAGACTCTGATTTCCGTGAGATCAGTGGCTTAGTCAATTATATTTACCACTGCGTCCACAGTTCCTCGCCTGGCTCTTCATGGGCAGGTGTGTTAGCTTCCTACAGCCACTTTAACAAAGTACCACAAATGGGGTGCCTTAAGACAACAGAAAGGTAGTCTCTCACACTTCCAGGGACCAGAAGTCTGAAATCAAGGTGTTGGCAGGGCCATCCTTCCTTAGAAGGCTCTATGGGAGTGTCTTCCCCTGCCTCTTCCAACTTTGGGGGTTTGCCTGAAATCTATGGTGTTCCTTGGCCTTTAGACACATCACTGCAGTCTCTGCCTTGGTTGTCCCATGGCATTCCCCTGGCATCTCTTCACCTTGTCCTCTCTCTCTACATTCTCTCCCGTGTCCAGATTTCCCTCTTCTGATAAGGACACTGGTCTTTGGGTAGGGCTCAACATAATAAGTTCATAACCACTGCATTAGGTTCCTAGGGCTTCAGCAAGAGGTGTTATAAACGTGGTGGCTTAGAACAACGGAACTTTATTTTCTCACAGTTCACGAGGCTTGCAGCCTAAAATCAAAGTGTTGGCAGGCCCATGCACCCTCCGATGGCTCTGGGAAAATTTTTTTCCTTGCTTTTTCTAGATTCTCATGGTTGTTAGGAATCTTTAGCATCCCTTGACTTGTAAATGCTTCATTCCAGTCTCTGCCCCCATCTTCCCACGGCCTTCTCCCCTAGTGTCTGTGTATCCTCTGGCGTCTTGTAAGGATGTAAGTCACTGGATCCCACCCTAATCCGGAATGACCTCATTGTACCTTGATTACATCTCTAAAGACACTATTTCTAAATAAGGTCACATTGTGGGGCTCTAGGGGGTCATGAATTTTGGGAGGACACCATTCAACCCAGTAGAGTAGGCAGTACACATCTGTTGAATGAAGGGATAAATGACAGTGCCGTGGTTCTGTCCAGTCTTCACCATGGAGAATTGAGTAGTCACATCTGAGCAGAATCCAGTGCCCCATGCGCTCTGGTGGAGTTTCAGAAGGGTCAGGGTCTGTGTTGACAGAAATGACAATTCCTCACCAGGGTGCCTCACCCTCTCTCAAAAGACTCCTCAAGATTGCTTTGCTGTCCTTCTCTCCTCTGCACAGTGTTTTTAATATGTCTATTTAAATGCAAATTTTGACTTTCTGTCTGTAATCATATAAAATGTTTGGCACTAAAATTTTAATCAGGAATGTAATTTTCTATAGAGGCGGTAATGGAGCGGTGGGCCGCACGTAATGGAATGAAGCATCCGGGCACGGATTCTCAGTACATGGAAGCTCTGGCCTCTCTGCATCCCGTCGAGCTGAGGAACGCCTGTCCAGCTCAGAGGGGCACTTCCTGAAGATGTTCCATGCCCCTAGATGTGGCCTGTGTATTGTCAGTAATCCTAGCGCTTAATTGTTTTTTAAAACGAAGAAGGCCATCAGAGAGTCCTTTTCTGTGTCCTCTGTCTCCTCTCATTCCTAGTAGCCCATCAGTGTTGAGAGAGGGCGCTACCCTTCTCCAGTCTAAGGTGATGGATCATTGATAACAGGCTTAGGCTCTGCCACAAGAGCCTCCATCGTTTGGGATGGTGGCTGCCCGTAGCAGATGTTTGTCATTGCATAGCTCCCCGAGACTTTGAGCTCCACTGCCCCTAGTTCAAGCACAGCTGCTACCACTGGCCCCTCTGTCCTCATCCATTCACCTCTAAGGGAACCTGGGGCCCATGGGTGAGGGGTCTACCCAGACCCAGAAAGCCGGTGCCACATTCCTTCTTGAAAACTCCCTAGGCATCTTACCTATGTGCTGGTTGGCACGTTTAGTGGCTCTACTTGGCGTTCGTTCATGGCTCAGTAGGTTGAGTGTCTGTCTTTGGCTCAGGCCTTGATCCCGGGGTCCTGGGACAGAGCCCCACATCTGAACTCTGCTTCTCCCTCTCCCTCTGACCCCCACTCCTGCTTATGCTCTTGCGTGCTCTCTCTCTCTCTCTCTCTCTCTCTCAAATGAATAAATAAAAAATCTTTAAAAAATAATAAAGTGGCTCCCACCAAGGTTGCTGACAAAGGTTGGGATTGCAGTTTGTCACTTAGGTCTTGGTGTCCCAGCTTGTCATTGCAAGGGTATCAGGCTTCACACAGCTGCCTTCTGGTTGGGCCATCTGGCTGTACAGGAGTGTGTACATACCTTCCCATTTCTAACTGAGGTATTCGCTTCCTCAGAGCCTTTGCAATGGCTGTTCCGTAGTCCTAGAATATTCCTTCATTGTTCAGCTGGCTTTTCATCTTTCAGAGTTCAACACAAATGTTATCCCCTCTAAGAAACTGCCATCGCTCTCCCTGGTTAAAGTATATGGCCCCACATCATGTGTGATCTGAATACTTTCTTTATTTCCCTCATTGCCATTATTTCAATCTGTAATGACCATATTTATAAAATCTCTTGAATGGTTCTTTAGGAGAATTGCTCTTCCTAGTGTGCACTAAGGGATTCAGGGATGGAGAAGGGGCATGTAAAAATGGAGATAAGGGGATGAAGTTGGAATCTGTAGCGTTGATCTTACCAGGAGAAGATTGGCCCTGGAAAGGGAAAGGAACAATGGGGAAGGAAATAAATAGATAAATATAAAGGCCTTAAACACAGTAGGTGGGAAGAGTTGGTGATTGTCTGTTAGGAACGAGGAAGAGGGAGGCTAATGTCTAGATTTCTAAACTGGGTATTTGAGTGCATGGGAGTCATTTTTGCAGAAAATCAAGAATAAGTTTGAGGGGAAAGATATGTGAGCTCATTATAGAAATTCTGAGGTGTTTGCTCCTATAGGAGATGCAGCTGAGGTTTGGCTATAGGTGTCTATCTGACTGAAAAGTCATCAGAGGAGATTGGGAGAGGGGTTCTCTCTGTTAGCATTTATTTTCTCTTCTGAAGCAGGAGGTATCTGAAACGTGTGGGAGATCAAAGATGTGAGGAAAGTAGACAGTACTTTATTTTTTTCCACTTTTTAAATTAAATTTTATTTTTTTCAGTGTTCCAAGATCGATTGTTTATGCACCACACCCAGTGCTCCATGCAATCCGTGCCCCCCCTTAGTACCCACCACCAGCCTCACCCAACCCCCCTTGGAAACCCTCAGTTTGTTTCTCAGAGTCCACGGTCTCTCATGGATCTAGACAATACTTTAAATGGCCTTGTAGAGCACGGAGAAGTTCATTCAGTGAGGAGACGTTTATTGGGTGTCTTCCGTGCTCCATGCCCTGGGAATCGAAGAGTGAACAGAACAGTCAGATGGCGAATTTTCCTTGTCCTTGGGAAGAGGAGGAAACCACTGCTGGTGGCCCTGGGCACAGCGGAGGCTTTCGACCTGGCACTTAGAATGACGTGAGTCTGTGCTATCTCAGAGCCGTTCTCTATTCTAATAAAGAATAGTATCTTAGTCTAGACCCTGAGCAAATGGACAGCTGGATGGTCCAGAGATGGAAGCACAGAGGGCACATGATTTCAAGTTCTAGGGGAAAATAAATGGTGGTTGAAGTCCCGGACCATTCACAGTTCAATCTGGGTGTGGAATAGAGTACTTGCTTAGGCTGTTTCTTTTCCCTTTTTTCCGACAAGCATTAGTGAGTATCCTTGAACAATTCTCTTTGTGTGTATATGCGGTATTTCTCTAAAATAGTTACTAAGAAGAGGGATGCTGGGCTGAAGGAAAACACATAATACATTTCAACACGTCTTGCCAAATTGCCTGTTACAACTGACTCCCCAGTTTGGACTCCCACCTCTGCAGCATCCGAAAGAGCCTCTTTTCACCCATCCTTCCCAACACTGGATGTTATTGATCTTTCTACCTTGTACCAGTTTGACGAGGATTTCACATTTTTATGTGCACTTTAGCGATTGCTCATCATTGCGAGCCTCTCGCCCTCAGCTTACTGGGTTATGTGCGGTGTACAGTGACAGCTAAGGACATGTTTTAGAGGACATAACAGAGAGGCAGTACCTGCAGGGCTGGGGTGGGAACATCAGGGAAGTTCTTAGAGGAAAATAGATGGGACACAGCAGGGCTGATCTGAGATAGATGGGGAATAGATTCTAGAGACGTTTTAGGACTGAGGTGTAGTGACCTTTTAGGAAAGCAGGAAGAGAGAAGTCAAAGCTGACTGAGTTGCCCCTCGGTAGTTGGAGTGACTACACTAAACTCTTTAGCCAGGAGGGACGATGCAGGAGGAAAGTCTGATTTGGGAAGTTACTACTGAGCTCTGTTCTAGCGTCTGGACCCTACCTGGTGGACATCAAACACTTTCTCAGGTTGTCCAGTTCAAAATTGTTCCCATTTGCTGATGGGGCTGGTCAGTTTGCCTCTGTCATGCCCTTTGGTCTTTGGAGTCCTGTCTGCTGGGCTGGGAGTTAGGCCCTTATGACCTCATCTGCCACAGCTTCCACATCTGTCACAGCTGGGAATGGGCCTGCATCGTGGGCCTGCATATTCTGGCAGGTGGATCCTATCACAGGGTGAAGCACGCACCTGGTCGGCTCCTAGTCTGGCGGCTTACAAGACCCGGATTCATTAGCTGTCCCGTTGCGCTGGAAATTTATGAGGGCAAACCCTGTCTGCTTGTCTGCTGGCTATCTCCTAGGGCAGGACACTGTAAACTTTTTCTGTAAAGGGTTAGTATATAGTAAGTATTTTAGGCTTGTGGGATGTAGGGTCTCTGGTGCTACTCCTTTCCACCTTAGCTGCATAAAAGCAGCCACAGGCGACATGCAAATGCGTGAGCATGGCTATGTTCCAATAAAACTTTATTTATGGCTGCTGGAATTTGAACTTCATATAATTTTCGTATCATAAAATAGTATCCTTCTTTTGATTTTTTTCCCCCAGCCATTTAAAATTGTAAAGGCATTCTTAGCCTGTGCGCTATCTAAAACAGGCAGCACTCTGGCGGTCTGAGAGCCATGGTGTGCCAGCCCCGTCCTAAAGCATAGCACAGTGCCTGCCACACAGTTAACACCTATTTTCTGGGGTGGAGGAAGGAGCGGAAGATGCGTAGGCTGTCTTTGCACCTTCTTCTTCCTGCAGAGTGGGGAGGGAGCCACACGGAAGGATAGTAAAATAAACAAAAGATTTGGTATCACTTGATCTTGGTCGTCTTCCTAATGCGCGGTGTGACCTTGAGCCAGTTGCTCTAGCTGTTTGGGCCTCAGCTGCCTTATCTGTGTAATGGGGAGAAACCTGGATTCCTGAAAGGGGATGAAAACAGCTCACATTCCCAAGAACATTGATAAATGTAAGTTACTACCCAAAATAGGAGAAGAGGCACGATAGACCCGGAAAAGTCCAGACTCTGAGAGGCTAGTGTTCGAGCAGCAGGCAGCTTGGGCTCAGCGGCAGAGGCAGCGGATTCCCAAGAGTGAGCAGAAGCGTTCGACATCTGGTGCCCACGAAGCGCGTTACGGCCGCCCCATGACTTGCTGACACGTGCTGGCTGATTCTCATACATTCTCCAAAGCATACAGGGTGGATTTCATTCCCTGTAATTTCGGTTAATATTTCAAGACAATCTGGTTTTATTATTTTTAAAGTAAGGCTTTTAGTACAGTCTGGATGAAGTCGATGTCAAACTTCAATGAGGTTGTGGCTGTGGTTAAGCTAAAACTGAATCTCTTAAACCTGGCGTCATTTGCCTGTCCTCCTCCTGTGGCAGACACCCTGCGCAGGATGCCATGTGGTCTGGGGGACAGAGGCGCGCGGCGCGTGTCTTTTCTTTCTGTCCTGAGGCCGTCGGTGCAGTGATGCGGTTTTCTTTCCCGTCTTGCTCCCGCTGCGTGGTAGGAGCAAGATCAATGCACTGAATGTACCACACTCCTTCTCTAGAACAGCACAACGGGCAGAGCAGTTCTGTGGCCATGACCACAGATTTTACACCAGTCGTCAAAGTACAAGGAACGAGTATGAGGGTGGGGGGACGCATTTGTTGGCTTATTTGTTACTGTTTTTTCTGAGCAAAATGGATCCTTCACAGTGTGGGTGTTTTCGGGGAAGAGACAATTTCTCTTTCTCTGCAGTACGTTGACTGCTGTGATCACTCTTTCTGCCCCCAAATGTTTCCGTTTTACCACCATTCATCTCTCTGGATTGGTTTTGCTTTTCTTCTTCTAAGATGTTGCTAAATTTGCTTGTAAAGTTTTGTTTATTCATCGGCGCTCAGTTGAAAGGTGCTGGATCATTAATCTAAGTATTCAAGGTTAACCGTGCTTTATGCTGAAATTGCCTTTTATGGAACAGATTTCAAGGTTTTGCAAGAGTTGAGTGCTACCTCATTTTTGACATTTCAGCAGTGAATCCTGTTTGAAATGTGATTTGAATCCAATCATCATCTTATTTGTGGAGGAAGATAGAAATAATATACAAATATTGCAGTAGAATTGCATTCCTCCTGTCCCCTCCCCCTCTCAATTCAGCTAGGTCTTGCCAGGGTAGCAGTAAACAATGTCATTGCTTCTTTAATTCTGCCATCCATTTTTCTTCCCGTGTATATTTCCCTCTGATGGCTTGAACACGTTTTCATTATCTCTTACATGAGTCGTATGGGCCTTCTGGAGAGCATATAGGGAAGAAGAAATGGAGCTCGCACAATGACTCCTTTGCCTTATTGTAGAATCTCAGGGTAAGAAGGACTTTAGAGGTCATTTAATTCATCTACTTATGCAATCACAGAATTCTTCCTTTGAAAGAACAAATGAAGAATTTAATCTTCCAAGCCTCTTTGTAAACGTCTGAACAAGTTTATAAGTGCCTCTGCCTCATAGTGTTTGGATGTGGCATTTTAATTAAAGACCAAGCAAGCCTAGCCGTTGTTCACGATCTGATGTAGCCTATAGTTCCTACCTGATACCGTGGAGCTTTTGCTCAGCCCGAGTCCTGGTATGCTTGCTTTCTAACCGAAGAAGAGTACTCTTCCCTTAGAACTGGCCTGCGGGCAGCATCTTAATAAACTCACACCAGAGACAGCACCATTTCTGTGGAAATTATAGCCATATCCAAGTTTGTCTTGCCCTCTTCCCTGTGTTCTATCAATATATTCTCCCCCTCTCCTCGTAAAAGCCTGCCCTTCCAAATGTTTTCAGACTCGTATTTACTCTAAAGTGTTCACGATTGAGAATGTTCAGTGTCATCACGGGTATTCACGTGGAAAGATGCTAATGGTGTGGACAGGACCAAGCTAGTAAAGCTTGTTGAGCTCTGGTTTCTATGTTTCTTTAATGGAGATTAGAACAGACAGTACTGAGTAGTGGTAAAGGATGTGGTCTGAGTTCGAATCCTGATTCTGCCATTTACCAGCTGAGCTCATTACATTATTGAACCTCTTTTTCCCCGTCGTTAAGATGGGGTTAGTAACAAAACTACCTCATAACACTATTGTGAGAACTCACTAAGTGAATGCATGTGAAGTGCTTATTAGCACAGTGACTGACGCGTTGCAGGTATTAAACATTATCAGCCATGGGCGGACGAAAATCCCCTTGCTCAGGGTGCCTGGGTGGCTCAGTGGGTTAAGCCTCTGCCTTCGGCTCAGGTCATGACCTCAGGGTCCTGGGATCCAGCCCCGCATCGGGCTCTCTGCTCGGCGGGGAGCCTGCTTCCTCCTCTCTCTCTGCCTGCCTGTCTGCCTACTTGTGATCTCTCTCTGTCAAATAAATAAATAAAATCTTTTAAACAGACAAACAAAAAAATCCCCTTGCTCTAAAATATCAAATTCTCCTGCCAGGTGGCAGAAATGCTGGTTTTGAGAGGAGTGTGCCCATGAGGTCTTTGTACAGGACAGCCTCCCTCCACTCCCCATGGGGATTCCATTTTGGAACATTTCTAAACTTTATCTAGCTGGTGTGTTCTCATGATCATATGATCATAGATCAGACCTATTGCTGCTTACTTTGAGCAGCACATTTTGGCCGGGCAAACCAGTCCCCACGGGGTAATTCCTATGCTGTTGTGTGGACCTTTCTTTAATCACAGATACTATTCCTCTGTCAGCTCTCATCCACTTCTTGTTGTATGTTAGCATGAGCGAACCCTATCCTCTCTCCATTCCTTTAACTAAAGATTACTGAGCATCTGCTCAGTGTCTGAAGTGGAGATACACCACTATTCTTGTACCTATGGAGCTTGGGTTCCAGTGGGAAGGATAGAAAAGCAACATTAAACAAATGGACAAATAACCAAAGCCATCAAGAAGACATGGAACGTATATAGGAAAGAAACTAAGGCTTCAGAAAGGACCAAGAAATTCTTTTGGTATCTCTAGTTCCTATGATAGTGTCTGACATGTAGTATATAGTAGGTACTTAGGAAATATTTGTTGAATAAATATTTAAGACATGGCATAGTTTAGACAGGGAAGTCCACAAAGCATTTTTGTGGAGCTGTTTGAACAGAAGACCAAAGAGCTATTCGTGAGAAGACAGAGGGGCCAGATGTGGGGGAGGAAGGGCCTATTGGTGTTAAGAAAAGCTGAGAGCTGGAAAGGGTTTGGATTGTTTGAGGAGCTGCAGAATAAGAAATGTGTGTGGTTGAAGGGTACAGAGAGAGGGGCTAGGGTAGTGGAAAATTGCCCAAAGATGGGGCTCAAGAAGTACACAGGGACCCTATAATGGGGCACTTAGTTAGGTTTTGGAGAGGAGCTCAGCTATTATTTGAACTGCAAAAGGAAGTGATTAAGGCTTGGTAAAGTTGTTGATAAACGCCTAAAACCCAAGCTTCCTACAGGTAGTAACCCTGAAGGATGAACACTTGGTCTTGAAAATAAGGAGTTCTTCTAAGTTCACCCACTGGCTTTTGGTTACAGCCCTCATCATGTTGCTTCCCATAAGGATCCATATCCCTAATTTTCAGTGGAGTAAAAGAAGTTAAGAGGCATACGTTCCCTATGCTAGTGTGGAAACCACTCACAGTACTATGAGCCTGTTGTCCTCATGGGCATTTTGCTGTCACTGTGCAACTTGAGTTCTCTTTACACACCTTGGATGGGTAGATATGAGTCTTGCCCATCCTAGTTATAACAGGATTTAATTAAGAAAAACATCCTTAAAAAGAGAGGCCTCAAACGTAAAGCCACTAATGTCAACTTAAACTCAAGATATTTGGGACGATAAATCTGCTTACAGGCTCAAAAAAGAGCCAGCGGCTCAAGGTTATGTGAAACAAAGAAAATATCAGACATCACACAACTGGTTTAGGTTTCCTGAGCATTGTATTATTAACGCCACTGCACTAGGAATTCTGTTCCCTCCCCCAAAGAATATATGGAAAATGTGTAATGGGCATCTGTCAATTCTGTATCCAGAGTGACTCCCCCGGCTCCCACTTCGATAAGAGCTCCCAGGCTTCTTGCAGAAATCGCCTCCACCACTGTCAATCCTTGGGACTTCTGTTAGAGCTCTTGCATCTCAGATTTAAGGGAGGAAGTGTGTGATTTATATCTACCTAGTCAAAGCATCATATATGCCAGTTATCATGATGTTGGAAACTGAGTGTGTGGGCCAATTAGAACCAGTGAGGTGAAGTCTGTGGAATTTCTAAAATTTACTTGAACTTGGCGATATATAGGTCTGAAGCTGCTTGCAACCACCTTGGCACCAGGTGGAACCTAAGTTTGAAACTCACATTCAGGGTGAGCATGGAGGAGAATAGAAGCACATGACAGAGAAAACCATGAACCAGTGACATCATTTAAAGAGTCCCTGGATCCGGCCAAACCTGAATTCCTCTATATTTTGAGCTATTCAGCTACCTGAACTAGTAAATTTCCCCTTGTATTTTTTTTTTCCTTAAGCCAGCTTGGCTTTGCATTTTTTTGACAGTTGCAACTAGAAGAGTGCTCATTAGTACTTTGAGATCACAAAGGGAAATTGTCAGGATATGCACACCACGGTTGACTTCGATGAAGGACCGGCTTCATTCTTTTCTGTTCCTGTGAGCACTGGCAGGGAAAAGGAGGCAGCAATGAAAGGACAGAGACAAATGCTCATATGACTATGGAGATGGTGTGTGTGTTGTCACATTGGACTGTGCACCACGGCTTGTTAGCGCATAGCCTTTGCTCTTTGTGTAAAACACACTTCAGTCATTAAACCACATCTTATTTTTTTTCCTTGATAGTGCTCAAGAAAATGAGATCATTAAGTACATCATCATGAAAGCAGGTACCTGGCTTTTGAAATATTAGATTTCTTCACTTCCATTCCCTCTGTGGCTTGGTTCCCATAACTTTAAAATGAAGGCCCACTTAGTCCAATTATGCTTCTAAGAACCTGTGATATTTTGATCTCGGATTCCTCTCTCTAGGCTATGGTGTGAGGGTGGTGTATTAACAAGCATCTAAAATTGAATGACAAAAGTAAACACGAGATAGGTTTTTCTCTGTGCTAATCAGCGATGGCCATCCTGCTAAAGGATTCAGCTCAGGCTACAGCTGCCAAACAAATGAACGTGGGCCAGAAAGCTCCGGGACTCTCCGGCATGACGCTGTACCCAGGAGAAATCAGGCTGTGGATTGGAAGGCTTGTAATAAAAATGGATGCTGCCTTCCCAAGCTCTGGGATCCTGGGACTGTACCTCTGCAGGTGTCTAACACGCATTGCCGTCCGAGTCACCATCTTAGCATTTCTGGCAGAAATGCAGCAGTGCTGGTGAAACTTGCCGCTGGGTGACTTTTAGCGCATCTGGAAGGCCAGACAAAGTATGTTGAGCTAACTTGCTTTAGGTCAGAGGCTCCATCTCCTCGTGGCTGTGAAATGAGGGATGCCTGGGCGAAGCCCTGGCTGAGAGCACCGTCTACTCTGTTGTTTTCTAAGCTGACACTAATCCATTAATTAGAATGTTTGCCATGATCTTTGGCATTTTATGCATGTATACACTAGTGTTTCTGTTTACGCGCATGCATTAGATGTGTTCACACATCTCTATACCTGGATCTTTCCATTTGGCTCTTAGAAGTGCCGTTTTTGATTTTCTGGCTCGAGGTGAAGAATCAAAATCTGCCCCTGCTCCAATTCTGAACTTGAGTGAAGTTGTGGTAATAATACTAACCTAAGGGGGAGGGCACCAACCTGGTATTTTAATTTGGAGAAATTATTTATTAATACATCTGTTAATTTTTTAAAATTGTATTGAATGGCTCAAATATGCCAGGTACTGTGTTAGTTTCCGGGAATAAAATACAGGAAAGAAAGAGGTCTCTTCTCTCATGGGACTTATAATTTTGTTGATGATCAGAACAAGCAAATAAGCATGTAAGAAGGAGGTAATTATGATTTAAATTCTGGTTTAAATGAAATTAAAATAAACTATGCATTAAAATTAGTTGCCGTGGGGCACCTGGGTGGCTCAGTGGGTTAAAGCCTCTGCCTTCGGCTCAGGTCATGATCTCAGGGTCCTGGGATCGAGCCCCGCATCTGGCTCTCTGCTCAGCGGGGAGCCTGCTTCCCTTCCTCTCTCTCTCTGCCTGCCTCTCTGCCTACTTGTGATCTCTGTCAAATAAATAAAATCTTAAAAAAAAATAAATTAAAAAATAAAATAAAACAAAATTAGTTGCCGTGACAGAAGGTGGCTGGTAGATCCTTAAGCTTAAGTGGGAAAAAGTGGCATTTACAAAGACATAACCTTTAAGCTACAATTCTACATTAAAGGGGGAGCACATATAAGTAGCTGGGTGGGGAAGCATTTCAAACCCGAGGAACAGTTAGTGCAAAAGTCTTAGGGTGAGAACAAACTTGGAGTGGTACAGGTACCAAGAAAGAGCCTCTTTCTTGGTTGGCTTTTAGGGGATGATAGAGAGAGCAGCATGAAATGAAGTTGGGGAGGTGAGTGTGGGTAGATCTCACAGAGCAGGCGTCTCCACCTTGGTGATGTTGACGTTTGAGGCTTTGCCTTTCTCTGTTGTGTCCTGTTGTGTGCACCGTAGGGTGTTTTAGCAGCATCCCTGGGCTCCACCCACTAGATGCCAGGACTCCACTCCTCCAGTTGTGACAGCTAAAATGTTCTCAGATGTTGCCAAATGCCCCCTCAGTTGAGAACCCTTGAAGTTGGATGTGTAAGCCTGCAAGAAGTTTCCATTTTATTTTGCATATTCCATGGAAAGATATGCACATTTTAAGCAGGGGAGTTTCATGATTTGATTTACATTTCTTAAAGATCACTGTGTCTGCTATGAATGAATGGCTAGTAGGAGGGCAAAAGTAGAAGAAAATAAATTATCACCCCAAAGAGAGGTTATAATGCCATGATGGAAGGTGATAACTATAGCAGAAAGGCTTGTGGGCAGGTTTGCTTTGGATTAAGCTGACAGAACTTTTTGATGGACTGAATGGGTGGGCAGGAAGGGAAGGAGAACATGAATGAGAATACACCCTTCGCATCCTTGAAGCTCTCTCGCTGAAGTGAGGGAAAGCAAACATATATATGGCACTCATTACAGTTCGTTCCAATACATGCATGTACAAATGTGTGGCCGTGCAGAGGAGAGAGTGAAAAATACTTTCAGGGGGAGGTTATGGGAGGTTGCTCACAGGCTGTAAAACTTTTGAAGAGTAGGTAGGATTTCTCCAAGTGGAAAAAGAGCTCAAGTTCCTGGTTTATAAAAAGAGGAAGCCATAGGAGGTATTTTTTCTTCAATATTTCATACCATTGCCAAGGAAAATTATGCCCAGAGTGACTCTGTCCTGTGTCTTGAGTGGGAAGCTAGAATGAGTGTCCTCTAAATTGTTGCCTTTCTGAAGACTATTTTCTAAATTTGTGGGCAAAAGCAGCCTTTTACTGGTTAGCTGTAAGTATTTAAGATGTTTTGCAAGTGTTCTAAGACAACCAAGTTTTATTTTGTTTTTATTGAATTTCCAAAGAGGCATGTGCTGTAAGAAGCATAGTTACACAATATGTCCAGATAATTATTTCTTTTCCATACCCTAGAGTACCCTAAGTGCATCAAATCCTATAGTTTAATAATAGTAATGTAGCTTTACTAAGAAACTTGGAGGTAATAAATTTCAGATTATTCATTTGAACCTCTGGAGCAATAACTACTGTTTCCATTGGTGTAAATACAAAGATATAAGGTTAAAGCTACATGTCATCATAATTCTGTGTTGTCTGAAAGACCAAAATATATGGTCCTGATGGGATATGGTAATAGCCCCTTTGCTCCACTCCCAGCACCGTAGAGCTTTACCCTGGGGACTCACAGACCCCCTAATGGGATGCAGGCAGTGACTCTGAGTAGATGGTGTTCCATAAATACTTGGGGGCACTCCAGATTGGGACCTTGAGAACTAGATGGTACATTAAATTCCCTCCTTCCTTTGCAGAGATTAAAAAACATCTCTCAAATTGACAAGAAAATTGGATAATAAATTAATTGTTTACAGTTTAGTAAACATATGCACAATTGAAGTTACACGTCACGGGGGCTATTTTTATCAGATGAAACACCGGATGAGAGATGAACCACTTGACCCACCCTCTCCTGCCGTGGGAGAACAATGGGTCTTTCATAATTGCTTGTTTCAAGACGCTCACTAAATCAGGTGTGCAACTCCTGTCTTTTGTCTTTAAGGGATGTTGGGCCATAGACCGGGACACAACTAAGCAGGGACAAGAGTAAATTGAGCACTCTTGTCTCTCCTGTAGTTCCTTTGAAATTTATGTTTGGGAGTTTTAACGATGGATATCGTTTGCAACTGATCACAGTTTGCTTTTTGCCTGATGGAGTTGGTATGAATTTTATCCTACCATGTATAGCTGCAGAAAATGTCACATTATTTTATTTTTCCAAATCAAATTAAATTTTTCTGAGTATTTAATCACCAGAGTTTTGAGAAATTCCATCACAGTTGATTATGGGGCATGAGGCTAGACACTGCTCTCCTCCCATGTAATATAGACACATTTGTCCATAGAGCTTGGAACATAGGGAAGGCTGTTACTCTGTGGGACATTGGGGGCATTACTGGGTCGCTCATTATTCAAATTTGCCCAGTCCATTTGAAATGGACAGCTCTGCTAATTCTTCACGCTACTCCTGGAGCAAGAGATCTTTGTAAATGCTTAAACACTCACCTTTGTGTGTCCAAATCTGTTAGGACTCCCCAAAACCTCCCTATTCTCCTCAGTCTTAGGGAATCCCTCCTTTCTCAGAATTCGTTGCTCTGCCAGCCTCCCAGTGTTTCTTTCCTTCTGTCTCCTCCTACCTTCTTAGTATCCCACATAGAATCTCTGCTCACCGCTTCTTTGGGCACATAACACTATCCTCTTTTCTGTGTTTTGGGTTTGAGGAGAGGAAATGGCTACATTTAACCTAACAGATCATGTTATTCCAATGGTTCAGATGCTTTAAGGGTAAGACCAGTTCACTCATGGTTTTAACTGGAACAGTGTTACAAGGAAGAGGGAACTCATTTTAATGACTATGCCAGAAATCTGGCTTAACTGGAACTGTCCCAGGCAAACTGGGAATGATGATCACCTTAGGTAAAGAGGGCAGAAAAAGAAGTTGAGACCTATCCTGTTATGTTTCCAACAAGAATCTTGGGAAACTACTCCATTTTGGAAACTATTTACAAGACTATATTAAAATGTCAGTCCCCATTACTGACACGTAATATGTAATCATCAGATGCAGACATGCATGACTGTGGGTGCCGCGTGCTTTCAACAGTGCGCTTGGGTTCAGAGTCTTGTGTTTCATGCCCATACTTGAAAATATGGGATTCTGAGTTCAAATCAGGCTCTGATGTTGACTCCTTTTTTGACCTTGAACAGTCTGCTTAATTTCATAGTGTTTGTTTGCTCATCTGAAAACAAAAGAGGATAATGCTGAGCCAAGCATATTGTGGAAATTAATTAGTTTCTGAAGTGCTGAGATCAACAGATGAAAGGCTTTGAGTGGAAATTATTTTGTTTTTAAAGGAATTATCAATGTGGGTGAGTGAAAGAGAATTTACTGAACTGAATTCCAGGCACTTGGCTCCTGGTGGGAGTTGGGGTGGAAGGAATATTGCTTCTTGCAAAGAACCCTAACTTTACCCCAAAAATGGCAGTGAGAAAATTGCTTTTTTGTGATTCTGAAAAGATGAGAAATTATGCAAAGGTAAAAAGGAGGAATAACAGGAGAATATATGCAGTTAAGATGATGCATTTCAAAGGAACTTTTCTGGATAAACAACTAGGTCCCCCCCACCCCCAACCCCCTAAAAAAGAATGCTCTCCCAGTTCTCTGTGATTAGGTCATTAGCCAAATGCTTGTAAACCAAGAGGGGCTCAGCCAAGATCCCCCAAAGAGGCCTAATGGCCCATATGTCCTTAGTGGGAAGATCAGGTTAGGAATGAGAAACTATCCATTTGAAAAATCCCACAACTGTTCATCATAGCAAAATAACTCACACTTAATAAGTATGCTACTCTTTAAAACCGGTCTCACTCTTAGGTTTGGTTTTCTCTCAAATAAATATTATTGTCCCTGATGAAAATGAGAATCAGGGAAATTAAATAACCAGTCCATCCATTTGTTTTTGTTAAGTGGTATAGGCAATATTCTGACCAAGGGCTTCTGATTCAAAAGCTTCTGATCATTCCACTAGAATGGAAAAATTACTAAGGATTTGGGGATATTTGGACAGTATATGGAAATGAATTATTTCCCAAGGATCACAGAAGAATTGGAATGATATTTTTTGTCAAAGAAAACAAAATAACCTATTAAACCAATGAAATTTTAGAAAAGAATTGGTTGGAAATGCCAACAAAATAGAATTTAGAGTCACTTAAGGTTTCCCATGACAAATTAAAATTCTAAGTTTTATTTCTTTTTTGTCTTATATCTTCTTTGTCTTATATCTACATTTTTAAGATATAGTTGCAGTCATGTTATTCTAAATTCTTTCAAAGTATAGTTTTAATGCCTCTGTACGTTTTTACCTTCCATCATTATCTTGGTCTTTTCCTTATTTTTTTTTTTTTAAAGATTCAGAGTCCTGCATGAATAACATTAATGAATAATTTAAAAATATTAGATTTTAAAAGAAATAGAAAGATACAACCGATAATCACAAGAAAAAAATAGTTAATCCTGATAGAACCAAGATGTTGGAATTAATAGACAAGGACTTTAAAACAGCTATTATAAAAATGGATGAGAATTTAAAAGAATGCAGAGTCCTATAAAAAGTGAAAGATCTTGGAATTAAAATAGAATGTTTGAGGTGAAACTTCACCAGTGGGTCTGGAAGCAGACTAGAGACAGCAGCATAAAAGATCAATGGAATTAATATAAATTATTTTTATTTATTTATTTTTTTTTATTTTTTTTATTTTTTTTTAAAGATTTTATTTATTTATTTGACAGACAGAGATCACAGGTAGGCAGAGAGGCAGCCAGAGAGAGGAAGGGAAGCAGGCTCCCTGCTGAGCAGAGAGCCTGATACGGGGCTCGATCCCAGGACCCTGGGATCATGACCTGAGCCGAAGGCAGAGGCTTTAACCCACTGAGCCACCCAGGTGCCCCTGGAATTAATATAAATTAATATGAAGTATTCAATCTGGAAAACAGAAAAAATGATTAAATTATTAACTAAAGACCAGTGACCTGTGGCCAATATCAAGTGGCATAACCTATGGGTAGTTAGAGCCCCAGAGAGAGGAAGGACAAGATGACATGTAAATAATAGTTGAATTTTTACCACATTTGATGAAGGAATTTAAATTCAACAATTTCTAGAAGCTCAGGAAACTTCAATCATGGTAAATGAAAAGAAAACCATGTTTAATGTGATTATAATTCTAACATCATAGTCATAGTGAAAAGCTTTATAAGATTTTAAAATATTTGAAACTAATTCAACAAATAAAAACAAAAACGAGAGAGCGAGAGCTACATTACCTCCAGGGAGCATAACAATACTAATATGGTCAGTTTCTCATCAGAAACAGTTAAGGCAGGAAGACAATAGAAGTCTTTAAGTGATTAAGTAGGAAAGAAATATTCCAACCCCAAGTTCTTAATCCATTAAAAGTATCCTTCACAGAAGGTGATATAAAGTCATTTACAGGCAAAAACAGACATTTCATCACCATTAGACCTTCACTACAAGAAAAATAAGAAGGATATTCAGTATGAAAGGAAATGACCTTAGGTGAAATTTGTGTTTAACAGAAGGAATAAAGAGAATTGGGCTTGGTAAGTTATATGAACAACTATAGAGGCTAATATTTCTATTTCTGAAAATACATATAACTGTTTAAAGGAAGAGTGATAACACTGTTGTGAGGGTTTATAAAATATACAGACACAAAGGATGGGAATGTTAAAAATACATTGTTGAAAATTTCTTACAATTGAGAAGATGTATTATAGGTTTTTGTTTTTTTGTTTGTTTGTTTGTTTTAATACTAAATAGACCATGCTGTGTTAGGGAGACATATTTAATCCCCAGAGCAACTACTAAAAATATGCAAAGATGTATAGTCCAAAAGGTAGTAGAAAAACTAAAATGGGGTAATACAAATATCAGTTAACCCAAAAGAAAATTGAAAAGAAAAAATAGAGAGCCAGCAATAAAACAGTAACAACATAAAGGACAAACAGAAAATAAAGAGCAAATGATAAAGCTAGGACCTACTATGTCAATAACTACACTAAATGTAAACGGACTAAACACTCTGATTAAAAGAACTATATTGTCAGACTGGATTTTAAAAAGAATCCGCTATATGCTGTGTACAAGACATCCACTTTAAATACAAATTACAAAAGCTTAAATAGTATGAAATAAAAGAACAGAAAGACAATATATACACCAAACATGTCAAGTATAGGAAAAGCCTGAGTGGCTGTATTAATAACAAAAAATGTATTTTTCAAGACAAGGAGTACTACTAGAAATAAAAGGGACATTGCATGACAAATACCAGGTCATCAGGAGACATAATTATAAATGCTTATGCCTTATAACAGAGCCTCAAGTGAATAAAGCAAAAACTGATAGAACAGAAAAAGTTTAGTCAGGTTTGTGTGTAGATGATATGAACAACACTATCTACCTGCTTGACCTAATGACATTTGTAGAATAGTATACCTCAAAACTGCTGAACGCACATGCTTTTCAAGTGCCCATAAAATATTGTTGCAAGATAGGCTATACCTTGGGCATAAAACAAATATTAATCCATTTCAAATTTGGAAATATTATCAAGTTTATTTTCTAACCAAAATGTGATTACATTAAGAGTCAGTAATAATAATGTGTTTCAAAAGGTTCTAGTATTTTGGAAATTAAATAGCACACTTCTAAATGACTTTTGGATTAAAGAGGGTAGCATGGGGAAATTATATTTTGAGCTGAATGACAATGAATGACAACATAGCAAAATTTATGAGATACAGCTAAAGGACAGATGGAAGATATAGCTGTAAATTATAGCTATAAATGCTGTACATTTATTGCTTTGAATTTTAGAGTGATTTAAAATTAATAATCCAAGTTTCTACTTGAAGAACCTAGAAAAAGAGAAGAAAGTTAAGTAAAGGGAAAGAGATAGTAAAGATAAAACCAAAAATAAACCAAACATCTGTACTATCTGGTGGTGTTGGATTGAAATTGGAAGTATCAGTATCAATGTAGGCATATTAATCTGTATAGATAAGCAGATGTAAAAATTTAGAAGACTTTAATCAATGAGACTCCAAAAGCAGTAAGTATACCTAGCATCTAAATCTTGGTTTCTCAGTGCAGTTCACCACTAAAGGCAAATAGTACTCTTTGGAGAAAAGGCTTATGATTCCTGAGTCAGAATTGTGGAAGTACAAGATGAATCTGGAAGTGTTTTTTGTTTGTTTGTTTGGTTGGTTGGTTGGTTGGGTTTTTGTTGTTGTTTTTTTTTGTTTTTTGTTTTTTGTTTTTGTTTTTTTGATGCCAAAAGAAAGGAAATACTCAACGAATGATGGGGGCATGTCAAAAAAATACAGACATGATCTTCAGGGGGCTTTTAGTAGCCAAACATGGAACAATTTGAGTACCAAAATAGAAATAAGACTAACAGATTATAATTAATTGAATATAATACATGTATGTGAGTACATACAGATATAAGAAATAAATAAACAAAAGTGAGATGTGAAATTTCTCCCTTATAATAAAAATATTATTACCAATTTATAGTCCTAACTCATATCAGGCAATTCATACACTACCCTCATTGATATTAAACTGTTATCATCTTTAATCTCACACTAATTTGAAGGACATGCAGTGAGTGTTTTAGAAGATTTTCTTTACTTATTTGAGATAGAGCAAGAACAAGCAAGAGAGAATGTGAGCAGGGGGAAGGGACAGAGAGAGAGGGAGAAGCAGGCTCCTGACCGAGGAGGGAGCCTGATGCAGGACTCCATCCCAGGACCCTGGGATTATGACCTAAGCCAAACCAACTGAGTCACTCAAGTGCCCCTGTGATGATCTTTAATTTGGATTTTCGTAAGCCTTTTGGTGATTAGTGGAAGATAGGTTTTAGCCATAGGTTTATAATTTATTTTTTCACTGAAGTTTGATTATTATTTGGCCAGTTAGTAGTCTTTATCTACTTAGCACTCATTTCATAATTTCACACACAATAGAAGCTACTCTTGCTATTTCCAGAATGACTCCATTATTCTTAGCCATAGAAAGAGGAGGGACTAATCAGATAATTTTTTAAAAGAATTTCTTAGGGGGCGCCTGGGTGGCTCAGTGGGTTAAAGCCTCTGCCTTCAGCTCAGGTCATGATCTCAGGGTCCTGGAATTGAGCCCCACATTGGCTCTCTGCTCAGCAAGGAGCCTGCTTCCCTCTCTCTCTCTGCCTGCCTCTCTGCCTACTTGTGATCTCTGTCTGATAAATAAACTTAAAAAATGAATAAATACAAGAATTTCTTAGGACATTGGTTTAAATGTCTAAAGTTGTTCTAAATTCACTAACTCAATTTAAAATTTAATTTTTGTAATTAACTGGAGCAATTGTAAAAAGGTAAACATAGTATGTTATAGTTTTTGTTTTTTAAATAGTAAGTGATCAGGGGCACGTGGGTGGCTCGGTGGGTTAAAGCCTCTGCCTTCAGCTCTGGTCATGATCCCAGGGTCCTGGGATCGAGCCCCGCATTGGGCTCTCTGCTCGGCAGGGAGCCTGCTTCCTCCTCTCTCTGCCTGCCTCTCTGCTGACTTGTGATCTCTGTCAAATAAATAAATAAAGCCTTTAAGATAAATAAATAAATAAATAAATAAATAAATAGGAAGTGATCATTTCTTGGTTATCTATTATGTTTATAGGATTCATTTGATATTTATCTGGTAAACTAGTCAATAACTCTGTGATGGAGATATTATTTTGCCTATTTTAATGATGCCAAGTAAAAAGAGTTGAGAGATGAAGATCACACAGCTAGTCATGGCTAAGCCAGACTCACTGACTGTATAACTGTGCAGGGGACTGGTAGACAAGGGAGGAAAGTGGGAAGGGCAGTGTGTCATGGGAGAAGACAACAGAAAATGAGTCCTTTCCTTAAGAAAAGCAATTCATTCATTGATTCATTCCACAAATATTCCTTGAATTCATGCAGTGTACCAAAGTAGGTATTTAGGAAGGACTCTGACATTCATCCCCACTTCTTGGTCACTGGGAAAGAATGAGGGAAGCCCATGGTTGATGAGTGAAATCTCATCCTTTGGTATCACATTGTAGGAGAAAATGAAGTGAATGTAGATATTTAGGTTAGTTCTATCCCAAACAAAACAAAAATAAGCCAATTTGTTCCCTTTTTTTCCTTTTAAAAAAAATGTGCTTTCATTGGAATTCAGTCCTTTTCTACTGAAGGACGGTTGAAGTCATAAATACAGTCTTTTTCTCTGAATGGTACCCAAACAGGAGCTAAGTATTGCTCACTGCTTAGCAGTTTTCTGTCTGTCCTTGACCTGTACATTTATATTGAGTTTCTGTCCTCTGCCTCCTCCCCCTACTTTCTGTGCAGTTCCTACAAACACACACACACACACTCTCTCTCAATTATGGATAGATTCCATGCATTTGGAAACCTTGGTTTGAATAAGATGTTCTATTGAGATTATTTGCAGATATATACGTATTTTTAATATCAAATATTATTGTTTCTGTTTTGGGTTTCTGCTTTCCACTCAGACTGTAACTAGTTCTCCTTGCATATCAATTCTAAAACCCAAATTACATGTGGGAAGAATGTAAGTGTATCCAGGTATAATTGTTACATGTGGGAAGAATGTAAGTGTATCCAGGTATGATTGTGATTGAAGCAGTGACTTAAAATCTAAAAGTGGCTAATCAAAGCTTTAGCAGACCTGGTGTGTGAAGATTAATACATGGCATTTTAAAATGTCCAACCCTTATGTTCTCAATTGTGCTTGTTTATTCGCTTGTTTACTGAGTTATTTATCTAATTTATGGGTTAGAGGTTCAGGTGGTGCGAGAAGGAAGCATGTTAAGAATGCGAGTGCTGGGGTTCCTGGGTGGCTCAGCCAGTTAAGTGTCTGCCTTTGGCTTAGGTCATGATCCCAGCGTGCTGGGATCGAGCCCCGCATCGGGCTCTCTGCTCAGCGGGGAGCCTGCTTCCTCCTCTCTCTCTGCCTGCCTCTCTGTCTGTCAAATAAATAAATAAAATCTTTTAAAAAAAAAAAAAAAGAACGTCAGTGCTGGTGTCATGGAAAAGACAGCAGGCACTGGAGCTTTCACTCTAGTTAGTGGACTAGAAGCCTTGGCATCACCTGGGAAGTTGTTAGAAATACAAGATCATTGTCCCTAATTCAGTGAATCAGAACCTGTATTTGAACAAGATGCCCAGGTAATTCACAAGCACAGTAAAGTCTGAGAAGTGCTACATCAGTTTATTCTTGTTGTCGAAACCAAACTCTCACACAGAGGTTAACAAATACAAGCAATAAGGAATGTTTTGCTTTTGCTAACTTAACCTCCAATCTTATCAGACATTTCTGATGAATTGAATGGATTTCTAAGTATTGGATTTCAGTGTATCCTGGGTAGGCATAGGGCCCTGTGTTTGTTTTAAGAACTGAACCTCAGCCCCTCCAAAATTATATTTTAAAGTCTTAATTCCCAATGTGACTGTACTTGGAGATAGGGCTTTTAGGAAGCGGTTGAGGTTAAAGGAGGTCATAAGGGTGGGATCCTAATGCAGTAGGACTGTTGACCTTATAAGAAGAGGAAGACCTTTTTCCTTCTCTCTGCCATGTGTACGTGTCCCCTCAAACAGCAAGAAGGCAGCCATCTGCAAGCTGGGAAGAGGGCTCTCACCAGATCCTGGCCATGCTGCCACCCTTATCTCAGACTTCCAGCCTTCGGGACTATGAGGAAAATAAGATTTCTGTTGTTCCAGTCTCCTAGTCTGTGTATTTTGTATGGTGGCCTGGACTAAGTCAGCACAAATACTCTGTCTTCTCCTGAAGCAGCTCGGTCCTAAAATAGTGCTGATAAAGGGAGTGAGGATGATACAGGAAGAATTCTCTGCTCCCTAACATTTCATGCTGGAGGGGTTATTGGTCATAAATCCCTGTACTTCTCTTTTTTTTATGGTGACCAGTGGTCCTAGTTTGTTTGGGATTGAGGGCTTTTCAGGGGTGTGGGGCTTTCAGTGATAAAACTGGGTGAGGACCAGGAAAACTGGAATAGTTGGTCACCTGTCTTTTTGTCACATTCTGTCCTGAGCTGTGCTTAGCTGCCTTCTGAGAGCTTTACACTGCCTCGGAGAGGAGTACATTTCAGTAGAACCTGACAGTGACTTGAAGGGTGACTATCAGATTAGAGCTGCTAGAACACCTAGACCTTGAATTATTGCTGTTGTGGTAGAGAGAAGCATAGCCACCCTAGGTTGAAGGGAATTCAGATTTGGCATAGGGGCCCCCAGGCAGCCTTCTTCCCCATCTCAAGTTTCTTTCTTTCTTTCTTTCTTTCTTTTTTTTTTTTTAAACCTCAAGCTAAGTCTAAAGAGTCATATGGCCAGGCATAACTTAACTGCTAAATATTTATGCCCATAACAGAGTGATTAAGAGGCTTTTGGTGAGTTTTATATTCCTCATGTTTTACCATGAAACTTGATTTAAATTTTGCAGTATACGCTAAAACACAGAAGTGTTTATCATTTCTATAAATGCTGTTGAGATTCCCCTGCTGTGTCTGCTACCTGATCATGCAAATGCAGATGGCTGGGTTTTCATCATACTTTGAGGGTGTTGAAAGGGTCGTGAATGCTCTGGAGAATTTGATTCAGAGGGTCAATTAGTCATGATAAGTTAGGTTTTGCCACAGTCATAATGGACTTCTAAATTCAGTAGCTTCATGTGATACAGCTTTTCTATGTCGAGCACAGATTAGCAAGGGCTCTGCTCCAAATAGTGACGCAGGGATTTAGGCTGGAGACTCCACCCTCTTGGAACTACATGATCTGGAACACACCACTTCCTTGTCATCATGACTGGGGAAGAAAATGTGCAGAATCATGCACCAGCTTTTCAGTGCTTTGGCGTGAAAATAAAGCTTGGTGGTCAGAGCTAATCATGTGACCTCACCTAGAGCTCAAGTCTTCTGTGGCCAGAATGGGGAGGGAAATAAATGGAAACGAGTAGTTGGGATATCTAACACTAGGATCCTAGGGGTGGACCTGTCTTGAACGGCAGACTGTCCTGCCCCTGAAGAACAAATCATTGAGTTGGGATCTGGCCACTTTGCCCATAAACCACTCTTACAATTGCTCCAAGGAGTCAAGGTTTATTTAATAATGATTAATAAAACCCATATAAAATATTACGGAGGCCAGCTGTTTTTATTACAAAATATAGTGGCTTAACCTACTTTCCACAGACTAAAATTGAAAGTGCACAAGGACAATGTGCCACAAATGCCCAAGGCTATGCATACCTCGCATGCCCACATCCTGTGTGCAGGAAAGTGAAAACCTGGAGGAACAAAGATTCAGTGGTTATTTGGAGTAACACGGTCCTCTCGCTTACAGTGGCTATCTCCCACGTGTCGTGGTAGACCATGCAGGCCTCAGCAGTGCATGTGTCTCTCAACTTCTCCGAATGCTGTGGCACTAAAAACCAGGCATTTTGCAAGATTCACACCACCGAATTCCATGCTTTTTAGTCCAGTAGGATGCTCAGTCCTCGTAGCATTCTCTGATGACCTGAGTTTCTCTTTACCAAGGCAACACCTGCTAATTCTATGGTGCCTCCCATTTCCTGGGGATCCATGGCCTTTCACTGCCGTTGTTCCCAAATATAATCAAACTACAGTAACTTTTACCTCCACAGAAAATTTTAATGTGCTCAGAAGCTGTGTGTATGCAGTGTCACACTCTGAAAATAACTTAAAATTTAAGCAAATATGAAAGTCATTAATGCTGTAGAGTTATTTGCTATTAAAAATGAGAAAAAATTTAATTCTTTCCTAGAGGAGGGGAATACATATTATCTTTAGGGTTATTTGGTCATTTGGAGGTCAGTTTCTTTTCTTTTCTCCGTTTGTTAAACTATTTTTGGAAATTGAGGGGTTTTTTTGTTTGTTTGTTTTGTTTTGTTTTTCTTCTTCTCTCTTTTAAAGCACATTATTGATACTTGGCATCTCTGCAATAATAGAATTTTGAAGAGCTCATCCTGTTCCCATCCTAAGCCAAGTCATGGTTGGGTCTGAAAATGAGGCTATTGATTGACAAGTCTAGGATGCACATAACTCTGAACATGTATTGTTGTAAAGGGTGTTTGAAAGGCCATGTGGAGTCTCTGTGAAGTTAGGAGCTGTTCAGTGCTGGAGAACTTGAAAACACCAGTTGATGTTGGGGGGGGGGGGGACCAGAACCATGGCCCGAGACTTTTACTGTACATTGATGTAATGGCCAATCCCTCCACCCCCAATACCCAGCCTGCCCCGGCCCTGGGACTGTGGACAAAAAAAGAACCTCTGGTTTTCATCTTAGAAATGAGCATTATAATGCCTGTCTGGTTTGCTGATCTTATAGGGTTGCTGACATCCAAATAAGGTAAACTCTTCTGAGAGTTTTAGAAAATGACAAATATTCCACAAATATATGGTGTCATGATTGGCGATCACTGATAGGGAATGGTTTGGATCAATATATGAGCATAGTGGTTAGGAGTCATCCATTTGCTCAGCAAACACCTGTGTTATGTTTATCTATGTGTATATCTCTGTGTCTCTACCATTATCTGTATCTGTATCCTTATTTCTGTGCTTCTGTGTCCATATCTGCATCTACTACGCATCTACTACTTTTATCTGTATGTCTGTATCTAATCTGTGTCTCTGTCTCTTGCTGTAACTCTATGTCTATGTCTTTACCTGTACTTACATACGTGTCATTAGCTTTGTGTGTATCAATGCCGATACTGAGAGAGAGAGGCAGAGAGATGAGTGGTATAGTCTAGCCTAGGAAATGGGGTGCAACTGTGAGTGAGCCCTCACAGTTTTGACTTATAGCTCTCAGGAGGGATTTGCATCAAACAAACATATCTTGAATGAATTATAATCGTGGTGAGTGTTACGAAGGAAAAGATCAAAATAAGAGTCTGATCCCAGCAGGGACCTTCAGGGACCCGCAAGAAATGAAAACCCTAAAGTGGCTGATCCCTACACAGTGTATGTGGCCAACAGATGTGGACACCAACTTTTGTGAGTAGATCCTGAAGAGAAAAATACCTCATTTTAGAAAGCTGGCTGTTTAAATTTTAACACAAAGGAAGCGGGGTCTTTTATAGATGTCTCATAAGCAATAAGGGAGGCGCTTTTAATTACATTGTGGGCTGTATCTAACTTGCTATTTGTTAAATATCCTGCAAATAATTGTTAGTATTTTTTCTTAACACACTGAAATTTCCATCAAGATAAGCTCCAGCTCTTAGTTCAGCAGGGACTCCTGGCTCACCTTCTACCTGAGCAGACCCTTTTCTTTTCCATCCCGTTTTCTCTGATGGATCCTTCCATCTTTTGGAGCTGTTTAGTGGGATGAAAATCATTTGAGTCTGTTTGTGAGTGTTTCTGTGAATTGCACACCACACTTGGGCCTCTCAGTCAGTCTCCCTTGCTCTCCTCTCCATCGTTTACAATTCCCCACCTCCTTGGTGCAGCTGCAGCAAGTTCCTATTGCAAAAAACAATGGACGAAGTGATGGGGGAGCTGAATTCACTGTTAAGTAAAGAGACAAGTGAGCTCAGGAAAGAGACAG
Source organism: Martes martes (assembly GCF_963455335.1). NCBI lineage: Eukaryota > Metazoa > Chordata > Mammalia > Carnivora > Mustelidae > Martes > Martes martes. The sequence goes on along the minus strand of NC_137906.1, from coordinate 36,150,190 downwards.
TGCTTTGGCTTTGCATTTTTTTTTTTTTAAGATTTTATTTATTTATTTGACAGAGAGAGATCAGTAGGCAGAGAGGCAGGCAGAGGGAGACGGAGAAGCAGGCTCCTTGCTTGAGGAGCAGAGAGCCTGATGCGGGGCTCGATCCCAAGAACCTGAGATCATGACCTGAGCCGAAGGCAGAGGCTTAACCCACTGAGCCACTCAGGCACCCCTGGTTTTGCATTTTAACTTGATTCACTTCCAACCGTGCTGTTCTCTTCACACACTTTGTGTCTTCAAAGGTCTTGTCGCAGTTAATGATTACATGCATTTCTATTTCTATTTCTGTTTCCTCTTGGTATTCCTTCTTCTCCACTCTCTGTAAGCTCCCTGAAGGTAGGAACCTTTTCTGCTTTGGTCACTGATGCACATCACACCTAGCATGAATTTGGCGCTCCATAAATATCTGTGGTTTGAAAAGATGAATGAATTCATAGGTATCTCTCCAGGCACTGCTTCCAGTGCTAGTGTTTTATAACTAACAGAAACCTTAGCAAACACTTTGAAACTGGAAAACCTTAAATTGATTTTCTTTTTAAAAGTTAAATTGCATATGAGTGTTATAACGAGTCTGTTCAGTTTGTTGGCTTTTCAGTATATATGCTTTCCCTCAATGAAATTTTTTTAAGCTAAGACATACAACTTAAAATACCCTATGAAATGTTTAAAAAACAGGAAAGAATTTGAATGAACAAAATAACATGGTCCTCAGATGACTGTTTTGGAGGAGAGAGGCAAAGATTTCCACTAGAATTTATCCAGCTACAAACCACTGTCTTAAGCCAGCAAGAAATTTATATTCTTTCAAAGCTGAAGGAAAATCAAAATCCACAAGCGACCCTTCCCTTCCCATAGCTGTTTTGTACACTGCTCAGTTTCTGGAGATCTGAGATAATCATTTTGTCCTTGAGAGTCTCGTGGCTGTGCTCTTAGAGAGTTTGGGTTTAAAATCTTAGGATTTGATCCTGTTCAGAAAAACAAGGCATGAGCACCTGCAAAGCATCTAAAATCAGCCACTGCCAGAGGCTGGCTGCCATACCTGCCTTCCTGTTCCGATGTGTCCTCTAGGAGGTGAGGGAAAGAAAACAAGCTCTGCTTATGGGAAAATGTCTTTGTTGCAGAACCGTCCCACATTCCTTAGGGTTTGTTTTAGGATCGCACAATTGGTAACTTTATTTTTTTCTTTAGTACAGTTTAGGGTTTTGAGCATCGTACAACTCTGTGTGTGTGTGTGTGTGTGTGTGTGTGCATATAGATGTGCTTTTATAGGTAGAAGAAAATAAATCGTCCGAGCTAGCCTTCCCCTTGGGGTGTGTTGATGAAACTTTGGCCGAAGGTTTTAGCTTTTTGAGGCCCTTGTGTAGGCACTGCCATTAAGACCAAAGCATTTGAAAACACAAGAATGCTGCTGCCTCTGGGGGAGATGAGTTGGATCATATGTGTCTATTCAGATGGAATTTGTATTAACTTCTGGTGCCTTTTGTTAGAAAGTGCCATGGGGAATCAGTGGAATTAGCTGTGTGGGTAGGAGAGACAGACTGGGGGAGTTGGACACTGACCTGCCCTGGGAGCCAGCAGCTGGGTCCTGCCACAGTTCTGCCACATTCTAAAAAAAGCACTTTGTTTCTCTGAGCCTCAGTTTTCTCATCTCATAAATGGGAACAGAACAGGTGCAAATTTACTGAGTGTTCATGGTTTGGTTAAGGGTTTGACATACATTATCTGAACCATTTCTGCTGAATAACTCCAGAATGTACTGATTGCTATCATTATCACTCCCATTTTGACAGAAGGAGAACTCGTGGCTTACACTGGTCATAGGGGATGTTAGCAGTGTCCCCCAGCTCTGAAACCAATTCTCTTACATCTACTGAGTGCCCTGAAGTTCAGTTCCATTATTGAGAGCAACCACCTAGAGTTAGCACAGACCCCACAAGTTAAGGGAAAATTCCTTCATAAGACTGACTCCACTTTATAGGACTGACAACAGCCATAAGTTTGGGGTGTCCTCAGTTCACCCATATTTCTGACAGGCTGGCTACAAATTTGATACCTCCCATCATTCTGGTTCAGTATTTTGCTAAAAATATCTCTTAGAACTCAGGGAATTGCTTTATTTTTATTATAAAAGTCTTACTGTAGATAAATATAAATAAAACAACCACATAAAGTGTATATTGGGCAGAGTGGGAGGGTCCCAGACCCAGGAGCTTCTGTGTCCATGAGTCTGGATACATTGCCCTCCCGGCACACTGGAATGTTCACCCATGTGGAAGTTCTACTGAATAATGATGTTCAAAGTTCTGACTGGGCTTTTGTTATGTAGATATGACTGACTAAATTGTTGGTCATATAAGTGAACTTCATACCCAGTCCTACTCTTCTTCCCGTTGGTTGGGCTGGCACAAAGTTCCAACCCTCTGATTACGCGGTTGGTTTTTCTGGAGGCTAGCCCCCACCTTGGAGCTATCTAGCGGCGCCCCGTGATCCACCTTGCCCACTCATGGTTCCTTGCTCTCCCTCCCTCTTCAGTGTGTTCCTACCTGGCTGCCAGCAGCCAACCTGCATTTCTTTGCCCAGCGGCTTTCTCTTGATAGAGGTGGCTTTGCTCCCCAGGTAGTAGGCTGGAAGTGAAGGTATTCATACTCACTAGAGACACTCATACTAACAGAAAGGAAATGAATAAAGCAGTGATGGTATGAACCCAGAGAATGAGAATCTACTGCCCCTCGTCCAACTGCTGCTACTTTGGCTCCTTGGTCAAATAATACCTACTCCAGTAACAAAGTGGGGGTGCTGCCATGCTGCCTGGATAAAAGGAGACAGTAGGTTATGATAGTTCCCATGTATGGAAACTTTGCTCTGTTATGCTTAAAAATCATTCTTATCAATGATGAGAACTCTAGGTCTAAGCAACGTGGTTCCTCCTTTTAGATAGCCGCATGTCCAGAAGTGACCCTGAGAAAAGAGCCACCTTGCATGTGTATCTTGACCAAAGTGGCAGTGTGCACGTTTATTACTTCTGTTTTGTGTGTTCGCAATGAACACATGCCTTTTTTATTAATTATTCATCTATCTTCCAATATAATTTTAGATATGGTGATAATTTCTTAATTTCTCTATTTATAGAAAACTTTGAACTTCATAAATATTAAAATGCCCTATTATCTACATGCAGACTGCTTTTTCTATGGCCATAGAAATTATGCAATTATTACCAGAACTATTAATTAAATTTGAAAATAGATAAATAATGGATAGGAATGCTATTTATGAGTTAAAAATGAGAAGATGAAAATTATCCTCCATTCTGTCAACTTTGATGAGTCTAGCCTACTCTATGCACTCTTATTGAAAGTTTTTATGTTACTCTACATAAACAGTTGGTTATAAGAAATAAGTCTTGATCAATTTTCAGAAGGAGGGATTAAATTTTTTTCTTAATAAAACAATCAAAATGTGGCCCTGTCACAATGGTCAAGTACTAGGCAATTTCCATATTCTGCAAGTTAAAAACTTAAATCTTGATGGAGAGGGGATAAATCTCCAAGAAAATAAAGACCATGCTTATTGGGAACCTGCATGGGAAGCTGTTATGAAGTCTTCAGGGCAAGATAATGCATTCATAGATTTCCTCAGGTCAGTCTCCTGGACCTCATTCCTTTATGTCCATCTTTAAAAAGATGTTTTGTGGTTATCTCTGGTTGGTGGGGGATGCCTGTTTTTAGTTCACAATATTCATGGACCCTCATGAGCATTTAAATCACCACCCTATAAAAAATGTCTTTCTACTCTGTATATACGGTTTCCCAGGCCTCTTCTCTGGGACTGTGTGTGTGGAGTATGTTGCATCCTTTCTCACAAATGCCTCATGAGCATCTGCTGTGTTCTAGTGTTCTCGGCTCTGCAGTAGCTGTGGGATTGTGGCAGTGAACATGGCTAAGATGGTTTAGATCCCCACTGGTCTTACATGCTCATGGGAGGGAGACAGACTTACCAAGTAAATGTCTAAAGAACAAAGATAATTTCTGAAAGTGACAAGTGCTAAGAACAAAGTTAAATACTGTGTAAGTTCCTTAAAGGAAGGAGTTTCATTTGATTAGAACTTATATCCCACCCAAATGTCTAGCATAATGTCTTGCACATGATAATAGCTATCCACAGTGAGTGTTCACGGTGTACCCAACATTATGAATGCACCATAGATATAGTGCATTCTCTCTTCAGAACCACTTTATAGGGCAGAAGGTGTCAACCAGGGTCAATTTTGTTCTTAGGGGACATTGCTAGAGACATTTTTGGTTGTCACAAAACAGTAGGGTGTTACTGAGTGCTACAGGCATCTAATGAGTATAGGTCAAGAGTGCTACCAAACATCCTGCAATGCATAGAGCATCCCTCACAGCAGAGAATGACCTGGCCCCAAATGTGGGCAGTGTTAGGGTTGAAAGTCCCTGCTCTGAAGTTGTGAAAGCACAATAGAAGATTCAGGTGACTTAAACAATGACTAGGTCGTGGTAGAGCAAGACTTAAACCAGAGCCCGGTTCCGGAGCTCACATAACCCCTATGCCCACAGACTATGTGTGAGATACAGGGCTGCAGAAATGTGAATGATCATTCTGACAGCTAGCTTAGGGGCTTCAAAGTCTTTTGGTTTGAAAAATGAGAAATATTTATGAAGATAAGTGCCAGGTAAGATGGGCTCACTTTGGGGACCTTGGTTTAATCAGGAACTTGAAATTTGTTGTTTCCTTGCACTTGTCATAATATCCCATTGTTAGCACCTGCCAGCGTTGTCCTCCGAAACTGTCGCTGCTATTTTAGAGATGAACCACAACAGGTGTGCCAAATATTGGGCCATTAGCGAGCAGTAATTCACCAGCATGAATATTTATCATCTCGTAAAGAGACAACAAAAGCCGTGTCTACTTTTGAGAACAATGTGCAGCAATGTCCTCAAAACCAAATTGTTTGAGTTTCTCATTTATGCAAAGGAAGAACCGCTCCTCTGTAATTTTCCATTAGCTGGTTTTATTTTCTCAGGCTTCTCCACATCAAAACACAGCCCCAGCAAGCGCTTGATTTTATTGAGCTGGTACAATCATTCAACAGTTTATAGAGCTCAAGGCTCTGATTATCAAAACAGCCATTCTTAAGTTGTTCTGGAAACCAGTCGCTTCTCCACGGGGAAATGTCCAGAATGATGGAGAGGGAAGTTTTTTCTTCTTAATTTCTTTCCTTCCTCTCCTTCTTCCCTCCTTACTTATTTTGTTCCTTTTTTTTCTTTTCTTTTTTCCCCCACGAGAAACTACTACAGATAAGAATAAGAGAGGAAAATTTGGAAACAGATAAGGGTTATAGAAGGCATCTTGTGGAGGAGTGCTTGCATATGTGATGCGCTAAGAACCCCAAACTAAAACCTGTGTGCTTTTAAAGGAAAAACTAAGAGACAGAAGCATGGTATGTTCGAAACCCTCAGCATTCCTGGATGACTTGTTCCTCCTGCAGAATTTTAATGCCCAGTGATGTCCTCATTGCGAAATATCTTACAGTACACACTTACAAAATGCACACATAGCGATGCTAATAATAAGTGATTTAAAGACCAAACTAGTCTCCCCGATCTTTTAAGTACTGCCATGACTAGGAAGTAAGGCTGGATTCCCAATAAGTGTGTTTGTCATTCGTCTTGGGATATCATTACTAACGGTAAGATAAGCCTTTCTGTGTGTATGGTATGATGATCATGTATTTGATTGTCCCTCACCTTAAATTTCTGCAAATCATTTTCCTTCTGACTCCAAAGTCATCGTTGGATTTTCTCCCCTCTTGATCTGCCTGGCTACAGATTCTATCTTTATATTTGCCCAAATAAGAGTTTCAGTTAGCAAAACATAAATCTGTTTATTTGTTCATTACAAGGAACATATTTTTAACCTCTTTCACTGCTATTTTCCTTATTTTTATTTTATTTTTTTTAAGATTTATTTATTTCTTTGGGAGAGAGAAAGGGCATGCGAGTCAGGAAGCAAGTGGGGAGGTGGGGGGTACAGAGGGAGAGAGAATCCTGAAGCAGACTCCCTGCTGAGGGCAGAGCCCAAGGCAGAGCTGGGTCCCAGGACCCTGAGACCATGCCCTGAGCTGAAACTAAGAGTAAGCCTCCCAACCCGCTGAGCCACCCAGGAGCCCTAGTGCTTTCTTTAGTTTGATGATATACACATATAAGCTAAAACTTGTAAGACAAGATGTATACTTTCCTTTTTAGGAGATATTATCAGTGATACCCAATCCTTAGGAGGCATTCAGAAAATTTTTGCCAAATGAATGAATGAATGAATGAATGAGTGGATGATCAAGGTTAAATAAGGACTGGAGGCCAAGACTTAAAACAATTACTGGGCCCGAAGGGCTTCCTTTGGCTTGTTACTCCCCTTACTGGGTAATAATGTTACCTAACACTTCCTGAGGACTTAGTGTTGGTAGACACTGTGCCATTTAATCTCATGAGAGAAGCACACTTATTTTCTCCATTTTGTAAATGGAGAATAGAGGAGCAGAGAGACTGCATGCTAGTGGGTATGGCTAGTGAGGGCCTGAGTCTGGATATAAACCCAGGCGGTCTGTCTTTCAGCCACTTTACTAAACTGTCCTTATTATAGTAACAAAGAATGATCTCTCTCAGGGAGACTTCCAGAAACAAGAAACATCAGGAGCTGCTCTTTGGGGGAAGGTGTCTACAAATCTGGGGGCAATAAAGTACAGTGAAATATGATAGCGCATGATGATGTTATCCAGGAGGGAAATTGGAATTCACATCATCTGTAGTTTTGGACAGTTGGTTGTCTGTCTGAAAGCTTGATAAGCTTTCCATTGTTGGGCTTTTTGTTCAGTTTTTCAATCTGAAAGGATCTCTAGGTGGAAAAAAAACCACTGTAGTGCAATTGTGGGGACCAGTAGAAAAGTAATTTTGGAGAAAGAGTACGGGCCTAAACCCTTCCTTTCCCAGAACCAAAGATCCTTTGCAAACCTTTCTCTGTGACCATTTCTCCCCAATCAAGGCAGTGTTCCACTCATCCCCAGGGTTATCTTTGCAATGACCCAGTCATTTCCCTTCAGCCCAAGGTGATTTAAAAAAAAAAAAAAAAAGCTCTAAACTTTTTCCAGACCTTCAGTTTTCTAAACTTTGATACAAACTTGGACTTCTTTTGTAAGACACAACTAAAATGTGCCCCCCCTTTTAAAGATTTTGTTTATTTATTTGTCCGAGAGAGGGAACGCATACGAGCAGCGGGAGGGGGAAGCAGGCTCCTTGCTGAACAGAGGGCCCGATGCAGGACTCGATCCCAGGACCTCGAGACCATGACCCGAGCTGAAGGCAGATACTCAGTGGACTGAGCCACCCAGGCATCCCTGTGTGCTCCTTTCTGAAGCACTCCATGACTTCCTCGTCTTTCCTAAGTATACGCTTTGGTTGTATTAGGAAATACTTGTTATTCTTTGCTTCGTTATGGAAGAATTACCTATTGATGCATTAGTCCCCCTCCACGTGGGCTCCTTAAAACCTGGGACATGAATCTTTTGGTTCTTGCCTCTCCCATCACCTACCTGTGCCTCTATGTAGTGGCCACTCAATCAATATTGAAAGGATAGAGGGACAAGGAGAGATCTAGGGAAGAAATGAAGAAGAGAAAGAAGCAGAAGTTAAGTCCAGGTACAAAATTTCTGGAATCAAATTCCTGAGCAAGGGAGACACTGGAGAATAGGAAGCCGGTGTGGGCCCCATGCCAATATCATTAAAGCAAACACTCAGATTGATGCTTGCCTGCATGCTTTGGTAGCAGAGAGTGCACCTGTACATCTGGGCTAGCTACAGGTAGCACATCACTCTCATTCTTCATAGATGACACAACGCTTCCCAGCCATGTACTGTGTTTTGCACACAGTGCACACACACCAATTTTTGTCTTGTTGAGCCTTTTAAACTCTTATTATCTCAGATTATGAAGACAAGCTGTGCAGGGTATAGGCATGATCTCAAACTGAGTTAATTGAAGGCAGAGGTCAGTTCGGCTTTCTTGGACCATCCATCAGTAAAAAGTTTGCTTGTTTAATGCACAGAGTAAAAGAGTTGAAGTAAAGATGCAGGTTTCTCCTGACCCCTCCCATCTGGGGCTGTCAGGTAGATGTTAGATTTCACTGAGCTGTTAAAAATCTTAATGGATCCCACTGAGCTGTTTCAGGTTGTTTGTGACAATCACTTAATTTCCTTGTTTTGCAGCTAACAATGATTTTAATCTTCATTCCAGATTAATCACCTAAACCCTAACTGTCCTTTTCTCCCGTTGGCCTGCCTGCTTTAAATATGTCATCAATGAACAGGAGGATTTATTCCCTTTCTCCTCAACAGTCTAACAAAAACGTACCTTCAGCAAAATTAGATATACGATAATTTTTTATATATGTTAAAAATGCCTAGTAGCCAAGATTGGAAAAACAGCAAGTTTGTAATAGTGATTGCCTCTGTGTGATTTGATTACGAGGGGGATTTTTTCCCTCCTTCTTTATACATTTGTAAGCTTTCAACATTTTCTATGATAAGCATGTATTATTTTCACAATAAGAATAAATAAATTAAAGAATTAGTGTTTCTGAATCAAGGATGAACAAAGGAAATGCAGTCTATGAGGAGATGCTAAGCTGGAAATTTTTCAACATTAAAGAGGGGTGAAAAAAATCTACATCAAGATAAAAGAGTGAGGTTGGAAAATTAGCTTGCAACTTGAAGGATGGTCCTTATTATAGATAATGCCACCGACAGCCAGGTTGATCACAGTTCTCATTTTTAGTGTACTGGAGTTTGCTCATAGGAAAGTCCCCACCTTGCGCACCTAATTATTTCACGGCCATTCACTTGCACAATTGACAGCCTTTGAACCAATCTTACTGCAGAGGCCAGAGAAATGAATCTCAGAGAGAGACAATTGAAGAGAGGAAGGAGGGGGAGATGGAGAAGATGTATTTGGCGCTCTCTGACTGTTTTATGCGTGGGATGAGCTCACAGAGTGCAAAGAGTAAATAGTGTTGTCATTTTAAAAGGCTAGACCCACCTTCAAGGGCACCTGCGTTAAGTCTGAAGGCTAGAGGATGGAAGGATTCTTTCTTTCAGTGGTCCCTTGTTGCAGTATGAATGTCTTCTCTCTTTGTATTTTGATTGTACTGTTCCTTAATGGCTAATTGCTAGGCAATAGAAAACATAATTTATACTCCAATTTGTAAGTCAATCAAATGAAGCCTGGGTGTCAGCAGACTTGGAGAGAAATGAAATTGGGATAAACAGGAGAGGCCCAGAGGCATGTGAATGCAATTTTAGGAATCCCGGGCAACCCGGCAAGCAGCATTGGTTCGGAGTGGATCCTCTCCTTTGAGAGGGGACGGGAGCAGCCTGCGTCCCTGCACCTTCATCTATAGCCGTCCCTGTGAGAAAAGGTGCCTGGAGTCCTCTGTGGACTGTTGCTTTGGGAAAAAAAAAAAAAAAAATGAAACTCTGACAAATTGTGGTGAATGAAAGAAGTGTATTATGTGAATACAAAAATGTTTGCACATCTGAGGACTGCACAGTTTTATTCAAGGAAGTTCTACTTTTAAGGAGGTGATGAATTTTGAGTCAGAGTTTTGTTGTCAGGGGAATCCTTCTTAGGAGGAAGGAAATGTACTTTTTAACTAGGTTTTCAGCAAACTTTGACACATTCATTATGGTCATGAGCATGGAGGTGGCTAAAATATATTTTGCATAATGTGGAAATAATATTGCATTCTGTTCGCTCCTGCCTGCCAGCGCCAGCATGAATGCCACTGGTACAGAAGGCTTTTGATAACAAAAATACTGATTGGGGTACACTTATCAACATTCTAATCATCACAGAGGGACTTCTCCATATTATCTATTCACTGTATAGGTTTATCTTGGCCCTGGCTTACCTCTACGCCAAAGTTTTATACCATGAACCAAGTCAGATCCTGGCACACTGTGAACCTGTCCCTCTCCCATCTCAAACCCCATCCAATAGACTGGTACCGCCCTTGCATGCTCCTGGTATCAAGGACTTAAAACCTCTCTTTTTATCTCACTGTTTTTTTCTGCAAGGTTGCTGTCATCACTTTCCTTCTATTTCTCTTCTCAATCCCCAATTTTCTCTGATAATAACCCAAATATTTATTAAGTATATCTGACCAACATTCTACCCTCTGAAGGCTGCAGGGAAGCTTTTCAAAAGTCCAGTGATAAATCATTGTCCCTAAAAAGAAAAAAAAAAAATCCCTGTAAGAGGAAAGCCTTCTTGTCTTGGGTTGCAGGTGAGGGTGGGGGAGATGAAGGAGATGCAGTGAAAGGACAGTAAGTTGTAGGGGGCTGGGGTGGAGGTGGCTGGCCTATCCAGAGAGCAAGCCATGGAGGAAAAGATCAGCAAAGTCCCAGTGCCATGGTTGTAGGATAGCCACGGGTCCAGAGGGAAATCAGATAGGGGGCCAAATAAGGAACCACAATACTTGATCTGCACTTAATCTTAGTAACACAACGAGAGTCAGGAACGCAAAAGACTGGGAAACAGGCATGGGTTTGAGCAATGCATCTGTGTAAGAGGGCCCAGGCCACTGGGGTAAGGCACAGTGTGAGCTCCCCCACACCTTGGTGGGCACCGTGATGGAGTAGTAGGGTTTGGAGGTCAAACATTAAAAGGTGTTAAGACCTTGTATCTCATTCCACACAGTATTTCCAGTATCCTGGTTGTTGTCAGCAGGGGCTAATCACATCCTCCAGGGAATATGCAGGGATGGACAGAGATGCTTCTAGTTGTCACAACTGGGGGAGGGAGGCACCTGGCATCTAATGGGTAGAGGCCAAGGATGCTGCTAGCCATCCTACCATGAAGAGGACAGCCCCTAATCACCAAGTATTTACATCTCCAAATGTCAGTAGTGCCCAGGTTGAGAAATCCAGATATGTCTCAAGAGGGGTATGAGTGTGTGTGTGTGTGTGTGTGTGTGTGTGTGTGTGTGAATGGATGGAGGGGGTTAAGACTTAGTACAAAGGTTTATCTACAGGGATGTTCATTGCAGCATTGTTTATGCTCTTAAAAAATTAAACAACCTACATGTTCAACAATAGGGATTTAGAAAAACATATGACAATTCCATTTCTTATTTGATGAAATGACCTTGCAGCCGTTATCAGTGATGCATAAGGCAGTGTTTAATGGGATGGGAAGATGTCCCTGGGTTACTATTAAATGGAGTTAAACAGGTAACACAACACTATTTACAGTATGACCCAGTTTATATTTAAAAAAAAAAGCTATTTGTAGATATTTTTGTTCATCTGCACCTAATTCAAAGTTCAAAATAGAATACAAAAAATAAGTTCTCGATGATACTAGGTATTATTCCTTGGATGTTGAAACAATGGATGAGCCTCCAGTTTTTCCTACATGTTATTAATTACCTTCTCAGTCCTCCACAATGAGCACTCATAACTTTCACGGTGAAGGTGAAATGACGTGATTATCTGAAAAAAATATGGTTTTTTAAAGCATGAAGCTGAAATTTGAGTAGATAGCTGAGCCAGGTATTTCTGTCCAGGGCCTCTTTTTAGGTTGGCAAGTCAGACAAGAATATATTTCCAGATGCAGAAAGGGAGGCAGGTGGGGTCAGGGAGCAAGGAGTTTGGAGGAGGTAGCATTTGGCTCTCATTTTAAGCATCAGTGTCTGAACTGCAAGAGAAATACTCTAAAATCATCATTTCCTCGTTTAAATACTCTTGATCAAATTAACACCCTCTCCTGAATGTTCCAATTACACTGAGAATCGGGTATAGTTTTAAATTTGCTTTTCATTCCACTCTCTGTTCTCTTACCCTCTCCTAGGGTGGCTCCGGCTACCTTGAGTTTAGGCAGTGTGTGTGTTGTGTGTTGTGGGGTGCGGGGGGGGGGGTTTGCCCAGAGCTGTTGGACAGGCTGACACACAACTTCATGTCCCTATGGAAGAAATAGAACGAGTTCACATCTACTGCATGGGGTTTTCTTCTGTTGTTAGGAAAATCCTTTAGTTTTAAAAACATCGTGATAAATTCTGTAGCCATTTCTGCGAGTGGGTTTATTCTGTCTTGTTCATTCTTTCTGGTACTACAGATCTAATTCTGCATGCATACATACACACATACATATATACACATTTATATGTCTTTATATACATATATATACATATGTGAGAGACGGAGAAGAGGAAAGGGAGGGAGGGAGGGAGAGAGAAGGGGAGATTGCAAAGATTGCTTCCATTTTAGAAAGGGGTTCAGAGTCCCCTTCCTTCTTTAGGGAGAAAGCAGATAATCACCATAACCCTTTTTACTTCTTGTATTGAGGTGAAAGTTGCACACTCATAAAATTAACCATTTTCAAGGGCACGATTCAGTGGCATGCGGGACACTGACGTTCCACAAGGAAGCTCAGTGCCCACCGAGCAGTCGCTCCCGCAGCACCTCCTCCTTGGCCCCTGGCAACCCCAGGTATATTTCTGTACCTGATGTTGCTGCCTTTTAGAAATTCGTTGGCATCTTTACTTTTTGTTTTTGTTTTTGTTTTTGCATTGTAGCTAGTTGTTCTCTGTCTCTCTGAGGAAGGCACATACATATAGGCAAGGTGAGCACACAAGGAGACAGGAGGATGGAGAGAGAGAGGGAGAGAGAAAAAGGAGGTGGGGAGGGAGACATGGAAGGATGGAAGGAGAGAGAAGTGTGGGGGTGGTCTAGGAGTTAGGGAAAGCCAGGGTGGGTTTTGAAGGAGAACACCCACCCCCAAAACACCCACCCCCAAAACAAAGACAGAGACTCATATACAACCACTGAGAACTTGAATCAGCTCGAAAGATCTGCTCTGAAATTCTAAATGTGCCCCACCATCTCCCAGAGGGTCAAGGAAGGAAGATAGGTCAGGCCTGTCTCCACTGTTGGGAAGACTCCAGCCTAGACTCCAAGGTCGGCCAGTAAGGAAAGGAAAGGGCACTGTGTCTTGGGGAGGCCTCAGCTGCCTGAGTGTTTGGGGTCGTGTTGTGATCTCCACGTCCTTCCACTGACATCCTGACACCAACTCCTGTTATTGTTTTGGTGTTTCTTTTTTCTTTTTTTTCTCACTTAATAATGAGTTTCCATGATTCCAATGCAGATGACGGGGTGAACTCCAGATAGTTGGGCTATTATAGATCAGCCCTGCCGATACTGCAAGCTCGGGGAAGAGTCGACGTGCTGGAGAACGACATGGAAACCCGACAACAATGGGGAAAGAGACTTTTCTATAAATCTTTTTAAGTATAGTATTTCCATATTAAATCTACTAAAGTGAATGTCTGCGGCACTGATGAATGTGCCTTCAGTGACGGAACATGCCTCAGCCCTCCTGGCAGGCTTTCTGAGGACCCCGCCTGATCAAGCCAAGCGGAGTAGTTCTTCATTAATGATCCCCATCTTCCGTTGACACGGTTCTCCTTGTCACTGAGAACTCCGGCCTCCGGTCTGTAGGAAGCGTGCCACACGCAGCTGGAATATGTTCAGTGGTGCTAGAAAGTAGTCCTGAACCCCGAGCACAGCCTCATTTGGATTATTTTATGCAATTAAAGTTTTGGTGAGGTTTGAGACAGGCTGACTAACAGTCGGCCTGCTGGTACAGAGAAGCAACTGGTGAAATAAAGAGGCTTACGGTGTAGACAGGGAGCTCATTTATTTGCGCTGAATGGTCTTAAATTCTCCTTAACACCTTAGTGCAAATAATGAAAAATGTTCCAGAGGTGCGGAGCTGCTGAGTAAAGTATTTTTTTGCAAACAGTGATTCAAGGCACAGACCGTGACATCAGGTAGCCTGAGTGCATGTCCTGGTCCACACTTTCCCAGTTATGTGACTTGGAGTAAATCACTCTCTGCTTGTCAGTCTTCTCATCTATAAAACGGGAGCAATTCTGGTACTTTATAGGCTTGTTAGGGTGATTCCAGGAGTCAATACATGTCAAGTGTCTAACACACACTTTTTACAATAAATTTGCCGTAATTAGTGTAATCATCCTCATCATTATTACTGTTACTATTATTTGGAAGCTGCTCAGCTTTTGAAATCTACCATGAGGAGAATATTCACTAAGCTACATAAATAAAATATCTGTGTATGTATACACAGTTCCTTGATATAATCATTTTTATTCTCAATAATACAGGGTGTTCTATTTTTAAGTCAGACTGACAACTGGAGGTCTGAATTAATTCCACGCACAAATTAAGCCGCAATTGCCTATCCTACCAGAGATGTATTAGCTTTATCAAAATATCATGTAGGAAGTAGTTAAAGACTATTCTTAGATCACAGTGCACCGGAAACGTGACTTGGTTTACCGACACACCGCGCGCACGGCCCTGTCTGGGAAGCACGTGTTCGGTGAGGTGCAGCTGTGCCTGCTCTGTGGGGCTCATCCGGAAGGCGGAGGGCGCGCTCCCTGCATTGTCTGGTAGACGCGCTTGGGTTGGGTTGGGGGTGGGGGTAGGTTAAGAAGCTTATTCAGCTGTTAGTTATGAAATGTCATAGTGGCCCCTGGATTGCCAGCTGGTTGTTGGGCTGCATTTTAATTATCATCAAGCAAGTTCCAAATGTTTGAACTATGTCCGTGGAGAGAGCTCTGTGGACGATGGGAGAGAAATTGTTTATTAAGGTATAGAACTTTCGGGTCAGCCTTCCGCACAGCCCTGGGATGGGTCCTGGCTCCACGGCGGCCCCTAGGGGCCAGACCCTTTCCTTACTGAACAACGCATTGTTGGGAAGTGATTTCGTACATTTATTCAGTGAGCTCCTTCTCTATGGGTTTTGGTGGTTCTGTAGAGAACTGTAGGTTCTAGTATTTTCTCTAGAGCAGGAGAGACAGTTCTTCATTAATTCATGTGCGTGCATTCATGTGTTCGTTTGTTGTTCAATAAGTAATATTTCAGTGCCTCCTGGTGCTAGTTAATTTTCTCAGCACTGAGCTGGGTATTGAGGAATATGAAAAAGAGTGAGACTCCGTCTTTATGCTTTAGGAACTCCCCGTCTGTTTGTTGGGACAGATAGATGTGTACAAATCAGAACTGGTACAAGGGAAGGAGGGGTTAAGGCTATCTGAACAAGAGAGCTTGGGGACACTTATGGACAAGGTGGTGCCTGAGGAGAGCTTTGCAGAAGGAAAAGGACGTTCTCCAGGCAAAGCAGGGGGAGTAGCACAGGGTGGAGGGAAGGAGGGAGGACGTGGCAGGCATGTTTGGGAGCTGCAGGGTCTGCTGACTTGGGGAGGGTGAGGCCAGGCATGGGAGAAAAGCAGACAGGTAGAAGGACGATCACAAGGGACGTTTGGACGTCACCTGCAAAGTGATAGAGAAACATGGAGAGCTTGTAAACAAAGTTCAGCTTGCATTTTAGAAAGGTCACCCCGGCTGCACTGTGGACAATGTGTCGGGCAGGTACGGGGTGAAAGGTGGGTCATTGGGAAGCTACCACAGTGGCTCAGGTCAGGAAGGAGAAGTGTTTGAACTAAGTTGAGGGTGACAGTTTTGCAGAAAGAAGCAGGTGGTTCTGGAGGGAGAATGGAGGGTTCTATGGGTATGGATACAGAACAGAGAATCAAGAATGACACCTCGTTCTAGTATAGAAGGCCAGGTGTATACTATGCCAACTGACAGAGGAAATACAGAAAGCCTTCCAAGGCTTGCACAAGAGCATGGGCAAAGGGGCACACTGTAGCAGTGCAGGCCAGTAGTTAGTTAGTCCAGGAGACGCCCTGTGGTGCTTTCCAGCAGCCAGACTGGGTATCTTACTAAGCGTCCTGTGTGTCGTCAGGGGTTGGAGTAGTCTGTGCATGGGTGTCAGAGGCGTGTACAGGTGGGCCAAAGGGAGTCGAGCAGGGAGGTGAGGTCAGAGGGTAAGTGGAGGCCTGAGATGGCTTGATGACTTGGCAGGCATTACGAGGACCTGGACACGTAGTCTGGATTTTGAGCCCACTTCCTCATCTCTAAGATGGGATTAATACTGGCAATTTATAGCGTTTTAAGGATTTCAGGAGAGTTTAGCGATTATTATTATTATTTTGCTGCTGTTGTTGTTATTATGATCTGCCCCGAAATCTTCAGTGAGCACAGTACCTACTGAGTTGATCGCTCTTGTGTATTAAAATCCCTCTGGCTGTGATTTTGAGAAGATAGAAGAGGTCAAAGACAGAAACGAGGAACCCCATCGGGAGCTACAGAGAGGATGGTGGCTTGGGCTCAAGTGGGGCTGTGGATGCGGCAAAACATGCAAGTTTTGTGTTGACACAGCTGACAGGATTGGCTGGCAGGATAGACGAGAGGTCAGAGAGGAAGATAGGAGCCAGGGATAAGAACTGGGAGGCTTCGCTCTTTGTTTTGCCTTTAGCTTTATACTTTGTTAGAAGGATGACTAATGGATCTTTAAAAAATGAAGTCTCTCTTGCAGTTACCACTTCCAACAGGCACCCCACAGTGCCGCCACCCCCCCCCCCCAATCTCCTGCCACCTTTCTCAGGGGGTCAGACCTGACCACCAGGTGGTGAGGCCCAGAGGCCAGTCTGTGAATGAGCGAGACCCGCCATACTCAGGATTTCTCATCCCTCTTGTTCTGGTTTCCTACAGCTGTTGTAACACATGACCACAGACTCAGTGGCTTAAAGCAGGAAGAATTTTGGAGCTCAGAAGTCTGACATGAATCTTCGGTAGAAAAAAAATCCAGGCTGCATCTCTTCTGGAGGCCCGAAAGGAGGACCCATTTTCTGGGCTTTGCCGGCTTCTAGAGTCTGCCGCGTTCCTTGGCTTTTGGCCCCTTCTTCTGTCTTCAGGGCACGCCTCCCCCAACCTCTCATTTTCTTATCACACCTCCTTTTTCTCTCCTCTGTCGTCTTCTAAGTGCCTCTGTGGTAACACTGCACCTTCCTAGGTAATCCAGTATGACCTTTCCATCTCAAAACCTTTAATCCACCCACAAAGTTCCTTTGGCCGTATAAGGTAACATATTCACCAGTTGTGGGGATTAGGATGCAGACATCTCTGTGGGGGGATTATTTTGCCTACTACACTTCCAGTGGCCAAGGCTTTCTTAGTGACTTGGGCTCCTCACTCACCTCCCTCTTTTCTATGGCCAGAAGACTCCTAGCCCTCTTGCAATAGACCCATCCCGTCATTTTGTCTCACATGCCTGACTCTCCCTTAGCCTTAAGCTGAAAGCTTTGATCTGTGACCTATACATTAATTAACCCATTTAACTTAGTTCACGTGTGTCATGCATGTAGCTTAGTGCCTGGCATATAGGAAACGACCACTAAAATAGAATTCAGTCTATTCTTGCAATCTATAAATATAATTTTGAATCATGATTCTGTCACTTTGCTTGTGAGCTAACTCCTGGTCTGCACCATCTGTAAATTTGATAAACATATCTCTCAGGTTCTTGTTTCCATCGTTGATAAAAATGCCAAACCAGACACAGACTCTGGCTTGGCTTTCTAATAGCCCATTGCCTGTGTGTAAGTATTTTATTCTTTTTATTTTTTAATTTATTTTTTATGTTTTAGAGAGAGAGTTACGAGATGGGGGTGTGGAGGCATTGGGAGGGGGAGAGAGAGAATCTTAGGCAGACTCCACGCCCAGCATGGAGCTGGACATGGGGCTTGATCTCACAACGCCAAGATTCTGACCTGAGCCGAAGTCAAGAATCAGACACTTAACTGACCGAGCCATCCAGCTGCCCCAGTATTTTATACTTTCTAGAGAAAGTCTGTACACATGATTGCCATTAATTCTTCTCTCCGAACAATTTGTGGCTAATGACCCATCCTACAGTATTTACTAAGTTCTCCTATGTGCAAGGCAACCCAGGAGATTAAATTATAAACTACAAATATAAGACCTGCTTCCAGAGAGTTTAGGAATCCCGTTAGAATGTATGGATATAGACACACATGGCTTCTCCATTTATTACCAATCCGGGGCAAATGGAGGAATCACTCAAAAGTCTTAAGTCATACCCACATTTCCTACCTGTGCACAGCGGACTCGACACTCAGTCTGTAGCATTGCTCAGACCATCCGTCTAGAACCTTAAAGAAACAGGAGGGGATTTGCCTGCCGTCACTTCTTTCTGGTGAACCTGTGTTACTTCCTAAGGATCACCCTTGCTTCTTCCAGGTGGTTTCAAGCTATCCATTAGCGACACGTTATAGAACAAGCTTGAGGCATCATGTTTATCATTTCATTGTGGGTAGCGTTCACCCCGTTCCCACGTACCCTGTTCCATGTATTTTACTTTCTCTCCTATTACCTGCAGTTGCTTGTAAATGGCCATATATAATTCTGCAGTCATGATGTTTGCATGATTTTTTGGTACTTGGGACACAGTTGATGGGTCCAGATTATTAATCTCAATTGGAGTTGTAGCTGGTAACTGCATGTGCAGTGGTAGTCACATAGCGGAGGGGCTTATCTCAGAGGTGCCATTTGTCTAGTTCCAGCCTTACATAAGTTTATGATTTATTTATGACAAGGCCATGACTTCCCCGGACACCACCTTCCCACCCTGAACTTCCCATATATGATAATTTCCATTCTCCTCTTTGTTGTTTTGAGGTTATTCTCTTGGGGGACAAAGTGAAAAGGCCAATTAGAATGGCTAAATTCTGCCCTCTCTTTCCCCCTGTGAACTTTATTTTCAGTGCATTAGGGAGGAACTCTTTTTGATTCTTGGAAACACAGGGAGGAGAACATGAAAAAAATATGGCAAATGCTTTTTTAAAAAAAAAGAAACAAGCACTTTCTCTTCTGGTTAGAAAGATAAATGCTAGTCAGTAAAGTTAAGTAAATGTTGTACCTGTTTCAAGAGTGGTATTGACCATGGGAAAGCAAGAGCTACCCTAATTAAAATTGACTGTTGGAATGGCAATGCATCATCTTGAATTTCTAGTGAAATCATTTTCCTCCTTCTTACACCTGCTTCCTGTTGGAGTATTTTATACTACCAATAGCCGTAAACACTGAAATACGTGGAAGGTGTAGTAGACTGGCCTTCATTGGCATGACGCTCAAGAAAACAAATATTTAATTCCCTGCATCCACGATGCAGAATTGCACTTATTTTAAAACATGCTCTAAATAATTTTGCTCGTATCTTGCATGTTTTTCATCTTTTTTTAAAAAACTCGTTACTACGTTCTATTTGACACATAGGTCCAAGTTTGAATATGTTTTCTTTGGGGGAAAACAATTGCCATACCGGTACCTAGTTTCTTCTCGGCACTTACCGTAATTGCAATCAGTGAATAATGGATTTTTCCTCTTATTACTCCTGTTAGACTGTAAGCTGTTTGAGGAAAGAGTCAGTAATTCCTATCTCCCAAGCCACATAGAGTGCCTGAAATATAGTAGTAGCTCAGTGAATATTAGTTGGATGACTGAAAACAGATATAAAACAGAACATGCTTACGGAACAGTTGGGCTATGGGAAGGGGTCACATTTGCATAGGGAGTTTGCAGAGGTCATGGCACTTAAACACACTGATAGCACGGGGGGATTTATGACACATTTTCTCTCTAGTCGACGGGCACGATCCTACCTCAGTCCCGCAAGCCCAGAATCAGAAAAGTCTATTTCTGAGTCGCTATAATTAGAGAGAAGAAACAGTCCCTCCGAATGTGGAGTTACTCAGTATTTTTGGCTCTTTGGCTATTTTCAAGGTTCTTCGTCTGGACTTAAAAACCGAATTAATAGGCTATCGTTTCCTCTCATCTTTTGCACAGACACTATTTTGGGAGCAGATACATCACCCCAGCCGCATCCGGGGATGGACGGGCTGTTTTCCCTCCTGTAACGGGAGCGGCCACCCAGAGCGTCTTCCCGCACATGCTCCAGCAGCTCCCTACTGACCTGCATTGACTCTATTTAGTTTTATTAATTTAAGCTAAATGAGTTTTGTTTGCTAAGAGTGTCCATGCAGAGCTGAGCACAGACGACATGTTTCCGCTGAACTCGTTTCGTTTGCAGCTTCAACGTCCAAGTTGCTTTTTGATTTCGGTTTTGCTTAGTTGTAGGTTTTGTTTGGTCTGTGTCCTCAGCACCTAATCCGACAATTAGAAGCATTTCACAACTCACTGATGCTGCTTCAGCCCCGTTTATGAGGCCTGTCAGGAATTACCATCCTCTTGGAGCCACAGGCCAGCCAGCTCTGGAGATGGTGTGTGAATGAGGCACCGCAGACAGGCCGGGGAAGCTGCCCAGCCTCCTGATCTGGACCCTGGAGACACAGTGGCCAGGCCCGATCCCGCTGCTGGGATACCCCCTCGGGAGTACCTGGGTTAAGAGAGCTTCTGTTGATACTGATGTCTCATCCCGGACCGTACCATCTGTGAATTCCCATCAGTGTCTTCAAGAAACCCAGGTTGGAAGGAAATTAATACCCAAAATTTAAAAAGACCCCTGCAATCTGCTAATCACTGGTTACTTACTAGCTAGCATTTAATAAATGCCAGGCACCACGCTAAATGCTTCACAGGCGTAATCTTAGTTTGTTCCTGAGGCAGACCTGTGTGAGACATAGGGTTGTTCCCATTTTAAAGATGGAGAGCATGAGGTTCATGGACGGTGAATTACCTGACCAAGCTGCTCAGCTAAGAAGTGCTGGAGCTTGGGGGTGACAGTCCAGGGCTTGGAACACCCCGGCAGTCAGATGTCCGTGCCTTTCTCCAAGTTACTGCTTCTCAGCAGTCGGCCATGGGAAGCTGTGCGAGTCACTTCTTCAGACGATCCAGGTTCGACCGTACACAGGGATCCTGAGGAGTGAATTGCTTTCACTGCTTTTAAGTAACTTGAGGTCATTTCCCAAATGATTCAAGTTACTTACAGTCCTCTTTCCTGCTCTAACTTCTTAAAACCCTCTGAGTTGAGGCTGGTGTTCTTTGGCCACATATGAGGAGGTCACAATCAAGAAATAGATGTTCAGGAGTTCGGTAGAGATTTACTGAGCACCACATAAGGGCTTCACCTCAGTTGTAAGCAGTTTAGTGGTGACTAAGATACGGGACCGCAGGCATCAAGAGGATTTCTTTCATGCCCCCCCACCCCCATATCTGCAGTTCTCTTAGCATTGTA
This sequence comes from Martes martes, assembly GCF_963455335.1. Lineage (NCBI taxonomy): Eukaryota > Metazoa > Chordata > Mammalia > Carnivora > Mustelidae > Martes > Martes martes. Next base: position 36,128,947 of record NC_137906.1, on the reverse strand, counting down.
CACAGTGCTGGGATGGTGATTTGTAAATATTTGCTGAGTTTGGATGACTATCAGTGAAGGGCATTTTTCTTTTTTCCGTCTTCTCTCTCTCTCTCTCTCTCTCTTTCTTTTTTTCATTCTTACTGCCTGTGGCTTCAAGTTCTGCACTCTGAGAATAGTCTGAGCTTCTGTAGGTTTGAAATGTATCCTGGAAGCTGACCCCAGATGAAAATTAATCCGGCCCATTTTTATAGGAGGACTCTGTCATCAAACCCCATGCATTCAAGGGCAGCCAGGTCCCACCCGAGCCCACCGATGCCTCTTGCAGTCTGAAGGCTGTGTTGTCACTGAGGTCAGCCACGTACTAGCAAGGAGGATGAGACTACAGGACGGTCAGGGCAGATAACACATCCTTCAGTCTCTGATGAAAGATGCAAATGGAAACCGCCGTCATGAAGGTATAATCAAACACCATCCACCCACGTTAATGTAGATTGTCAGGACAGCCAACCTCTCCTTCCCTGGGAGTTTGACAGGCGTGATTAACATGCTGTGAGCTCGGCAGAAATCACTGTGGCTCTTACCTCGGTCTGTGCCTCTGCTTAGGCCCTGAAGAAATGCCAGGGCAAGTGATGGGATTGTCGAAGAATGAGAGCCATCCACTCCCTCCTGCCCCTGCCCCTGTGCCTCTCTGGCTGGCCAGGTCATCCAGCCTGTAATTTGGGGAGGGGGAGGTATTGACTAGAGCTCAAGGCAATAGACTCTCCCTTATGCTTTCACAAATTGTTTCCCCAAACCACTATTCTCTTGAGTGTGGCTCAGAACTACTTCTAGTTGCTAAGCAACCCACAAGCAGCTCCAGCCCACAATATCCCATAGATGTGTAAGCATGTTATTTGGGGTCGTTCCCCAGCCTCCCCTTCTCCAGGAGCTACCCCTTCCAAGCTCTTGCCGTGCATTTTGCATACACCTTGTATGGACTAAGGTGAACATCTGATCCAAGGGTAGCTCCCATGTTACCCAAACCACCAGGCCAATCTGATTCCCTCTCAGATATTTCAATGGCAAGACAAGAACGATACTCAGAAAGTCTTGAACCAAAATATTGTGTAAAACTTGGGACTCGGGTGGCCATGTTCGAATACATGCACGTTGTTGAGCAGGCAAAGACAGTTAGTCCACAGCGTGGAGTAGGAGATTAGAGAGGAGAGAAGGGAGATGGGAAGCCTGGGGTGTGGAGGAAATGGGAGAGTAGGCATCTCGTGTCTCCAAGAGAGTTGGGCTTACCTGTGTTTGAGGTTTGTCTGGAAGAATATGGGAGGGGTAAGGGAGTGGAGGGCATGTACCTGGGAGTGAGTGGTCTATGCCCTGGCCCATGGCGTTTAGGCTGAGAATTTTGAAAAGAGAAGTTAAGTGAAAACAACAGTGAAGGGTACAATCAAGAGACTGGAGACATCAACAAGACTGGACAAGTGTGGTAATGAGCAGAATGAACAAACTGGAAGATAGAAGGTGACACTCAGAACATGAGATGCTTTGGTTTTGGAGCTTGTGCGAAGGTCAAGAACAGGCCCCAGAAGTATACGATTGAGGCAGAGTAGAAGATATTAATCAGAATTAGTGATGAGAAAGACGTGGGAGGCCAGAATGTTGGATGGTGACCAGTCATGGGGGCGCAGAGGCACTGAGCAAGCTGCCAGTGCCAGTGAAGGGGGATGGTTAGAGTTGAGTAAATGGCAACCATGAGGGAGGTGGTATAGGTGTAATAAAGTGTGATGCCTCCATTTTCAAGTGAGCCAGGATTTTGAAGGGGGAAGGGGAAAAAGAGAGTTGTACATGGGGAATGAATAGGACTCAGAAGTCCTTAGGGAGCCAGCTGTCCCCTGTGTATGCCGCTTCCTTACAGTCCTGCACTGGGCTCTCTCTCTCCAATTCTCTGCTTGTCAGCTTCATTTTCTCTCATTTCCGACTGGCTGTCCTACAGAGCAGGAATGGAACCCCAGTTGTGCATTTCATAGCTTTAACCCCCGGAGAGGGATGAGCTCAAAGCTCTCTGCTTTACTCCAAGACCAGGGAAAGGAGTACTTGCTCTTCTGAATCACGTGCGTACCCTGACTTAGCCAACTGTGGGTGGGTGTGGATCATGTATTACCAGTAGTGTGACTCCCTGTTGACGGGGTCAATTCCTAGAAAGATCTGTAGGCTGATAATTTCATGTGTTTGCCAGAACAACTTTCCGAAAGTTGGCCAAGGAATTCACAGGCTTGGTCAGCAAGCTCTTTGGCTCATGAAGGCTAATTACCTACCAAGCCACCCCCACAAGCTGCCAGGTAGTAGAAAGGGTTAATGCTATTTGGCTCTGATCCCAGGGAAGAGGAAGGGGACTGGGGTTGACCTAGGGGTGGCCTCTCTGAAGGTGTCCTAAGTGGCACTTTCGTGCTTTAAGAGGAAACGTTTAAGGGAGAATTCTTTTTTTTTTTTTTTTTTTTTTTTTTTTTTTAATTTTTTTTTATTTTAATAAACATATAATGTATTTTTATCCCCAGGGGTACAGGTCTGTGAATCGTCTGGTTTACACATTTCACAGCACTCATCATAGCACATACCCTCCCCAATGTCCATTTCCCCACCACCCTCTCCCATCCCCCTTCCCCCCCGCAACCCTCAGTCTGTTTCTTGAGATTGAGTCTTTTATGGTTTGTCTCCCTCCCAATCCCATCTTTTCATTTTTTCTTTTCCTACCTCCCCCCAAACCCCCCCACCTTGCATCTCCACTTCCTCATATCAAAGAGATCATATGATAGTTATATTTCTCCGATTGACTTATTTCGCTAAGCATGATACCCTCTAGTTCCATCCACGTCGTCGCAAATGGCAAGATTTCATGTCTTTTGATGGCTGCATAGTATTCCATTGTGTATATATACCACATCTTCTTTATCCATTCATCTGTTGATGGACATCTAGGCGCTTTCCACAGTTTGGCTATTGTGGACATTGCTGCTATAAACATTCGGGTGCACGTGCCCCTTCGGAGCACCACGTTTGTATCTTTAGGATATATACCCAGGAGTGCAATTGCTGGGTCGTAGGGTAGCTCTATTTTCAGTTTTTTGAGGAACCTCCACACTGTTTTCCAGAGTGGTTGCACCAGCTTGCATTCCCACCAACAGTGTAGGAGGGTTCCCCTCTCTCCGCATCCTCGCCAGCATCTGTCATTTCTTGACTTGTTAATTTTAGCCATTCTGACTGGTGTGAGGTGGTATCTCATTGTGGTTTTGATTTGTATTTCCCTGATGCCGAGTGATGTGGAGCATTTTTTCATGTGTCTGTTGGCCATCTGGATGTCTTCCTTGCAGAAATGTCTGTTCATGTCCTCTGCCCATTTCTTGACTGGATTATTTGTTCTTTGGGTATTGAGTTTGATAAGCTCTTTATAGATTTTGGATACGAGCCCTTTATCTGATATGTCGTTTGCAAATATCTTCTCCCATTCTGTCAGTTGTCTTTTGGTTTTGTTAACTGTTTCCTTTGCTGTGCAAAAGCTTTTGATCTTGATGAAATCCCAATAGTTCATTTTTGCCCTTGCTTCTGTTGCCTTTGGCGATGTTCCTAGGAAGAAGTTGCTGCGGTGGAGGTCAAAGAGGTTGCTGCCTGCATTGTCCTCAAGGATTTTGATAGATTCCTTTCGCACATTGAGGTCCTTCATCCACTTTGAGTCTATTTTCGTGTGTGGTGTAAGGAAATAGTCCAATTTCATTTTTCTGCATGTGGCTGTCCAATTTTCCCAGCACCATTTGTTGAAGAGGCTGTCTTTTTTCCATTGGATATTCTTTCCTGCTTTGTCGAAGATTAGTTGACCATAGAGTTGAGGGTCTATTTCTGGGCTCTCTATTCTGTTCCATTGGTCTATATGTCTGTTTTTGTGCCAGTACCATACTGTCTTGATGATGACAGCTTTGTAATAGAGCTTGAAGTCTGGAATTGTGATACCACCGACTTTGGCTTTCTTTTTCAATATTCCTTTGGCTATTCGAGGTCTTTTCTGGTTCCATATAAATTTTAGGATTATTTGTTCTATTTCTTTAAAAAAAATGGATGGGATTTTGATAGGGATTGCATTAAATGTGTAGATTGCTTTAGGTAAAATAGACATTTTCACAATATTTGTTCTTCCAATCCATGAGCATGGAATATTTTTCCATTTCTTTGTGTCTTCCTCAATTTCTTTCATGAGTACTTTATAGTTTTCTGAGTATAGATTCTTTACCTCTTTGGTTAGATTTATTCCTAGGTATCTTATGGTTTTGGGTACGATTGTAAATGGGACTGACTCCTCAATTTCTCTTTCTTCTGTCTTGTTGTTAGTGTAAAGAAATGCGACTGATTTCTGTGCATTGACTTTATATCCTGACACTTTACTGAATTCCTGTATAAGTTCTAGCAGTTTTGGAGTGGAGCCTTTTGGGTTTTCCACATATAGTATCATATCATCTGCAAAGAGTGATAGTTTGACTTCTTCTTTGCCGATTTGGATGCCTTTAATTTCTTTTTGTTGTCTGATTGCTGAGGCTAGGACTTCTAGTACTATATTGAACAGCAGTGGTGATAACGGACATCCCTGCCGTGTTCCTGACCTTAGCGGAAAAGCTTTCAGTTTTTCTCCATTGAGAATGATATTTGCGGTGGGTTTTTCATAGATGGCTTTGATAATGTTGAGGTATGTGCCTTCTATCCCTACACTTTGAAGAGTTTTAATCAGGAAGGGATGCTGCACTTTGTCAAACGCTTTTTCAGCATCTATTGAGAGTATCATATGGTTCTTACTCTTTCTTTTATTAATGTATTGTATCACATTGATGGATTTGCGGATGTTGAACCAACCTTGCAGCCCTGGAATAAATCCCACTTGGTCGTGGTGAATAATCCTTTTAATGTACTGTTGGATCCTATTGGCCAGTATTTTGGTGAGAATTTTCGCATCTGTGTTCATCAAGGATATTGGTCTGTAATTCTCTTTTTTGGTGGGATCCTTGTCTGGTTTTGGGATCAAGGTGATGCTGGCCTCATAGAATGAGTTTGGAAGTTTTCCTTCCATTTCTATTTTTTGGAACAGTTTCAGGAGAATAGGAATTAATTCTTCTTTAAATGTTTGGTAGAATTCCCCTGGGAAGCCGTCTGGTCCTGGACTTTTGTTTGTTTGGAGATTTTTGATGACTGTTTCAATCTCCTTACTGGTTATGGGTCTGTTCAGGTTATCTATTTCTTCCTGGTTCAGTTGTGGTAGTTTATACATCTCTAGAAATGTATCCATTTCTTCCAGGTTGTCAAATTTGTTGCCATAGAGTTGCTCGTAGTATGTTCTTATAATTGTTTGTATTTCTTTGGTGTTGGTTGTGATCTCTCCTCTTTCATTCATGATTTTATTTATTTGCGTCCTTTCTCTTTTCTTTTTGATAAGTCTGGCCAGGGGCTTATCAATCTTATTAATTCTTTCAAAGAACCAGCTCCTAGTTTTGTTGATTTGTTCTATTGTTTTTTTAGTTTCTATTTCATTGATTTCTGCTCTGATCTTTATGATTTCTCTTCTCCTGCTGGGTTTAGGCTTTCTTTGTTGTTCTCTCTCCAGCTCCTTTAGGTGTAGGGTTAGGTTGTGTATTTGAGACCTTTCTTGTTTCTTGAGAAAGGCTTGCACTGCTATATATTTTCCTCTCAGGACTGCCTTTGTTGTGTCCCACAGATTTTGAACTGTTGTGTTTTCATTATCATTTGTTTCCATGAATTTTTTCAATTCTTCTTTAATTTCCTGGTTGACCCATTCATTTTTTAGAAGGATGCTGTTTAGTCTCCATGTATTTGCGTTCTTTCCAAATTTCCTCTTGTGATTGAGTTCGAGCTTCAGAGCATTGTGGTCTGAAAATATGCAGGGAATGATCTCGATCTTTTGGTACCGATTGAGACCTGATTTATGACCCAGGATGTGGTCTATTCTGGAGAATGTTCCATGTGCACTAGAGAAGAATGTATATTCTGTTGCTTTGGGATGGAATGTTCTGAATATATCTGTGATGTCCATCTGGTCCAGTGTGTCATTTAAGGCCTTTATTTCCTTGTTGATCTTTTGCTTAGATGATCTGTCCATTTCAGTGAGGGGAGTGTTAAAGTCCCCTGCTATTATTGTATTACTGTCGATGTATTTCTTTGATTTTGTTATTAATTGGTTTATATAGTTGGCTGCTCCCATGTTAGGGGCATAGATATTTAAGATTGTTAGATCTTCTTGTTGGACAGACCCTTTGAGTATGATATAGTGTCCTTCCTCATCTCTTATTATAGTCTTTGGCTTAAAATCTAATTGATCTGATATAAGGATTGCCACCCCAGCTTTCTTCTGATGTCCATTAGCATGGTACATTGTTTTCCACCCCCTCACTTTAAATCTGGAGGTGTCTTCGGGTCTAAAATGAGTTTCTTGTAGGCAGCATATGGATGGGTTTTGTTTTTTTATCCATTCTGATACCCTGTGTCTTTTGATTGGGGCATTTAGCCCATTAACATTCAGGGTAACTATTGAGAGATATGAATTTAGTGCCATTGTATTGCCTGTAAGGTGATTGTTACTGTATATTGTTTCTGTTTCTTTCTGATCTACTACTTTTAGGGTCTCTCTTTGCTTAGAGGACCCCTTTCAATATTTCCTGTAGAGCTGGTTTGGTGTTTGCAAATTCTTTCAGCTTTTGTTTGTCCTGGAAGCTCTTTATCTCTCCTTCTATTTTCAATGATAGCCTAGCCGGATATAGTATTCTTGGCTGCATGTTTTTCTCGTTTAGTGCTCTGAATATATCATGCCAGTTCTTTCTGGCCTGCCAGGTCTCTGTGGATAGGTCCGCTGCCAATCTAATGTTTTTACCCTTGTATGTTACAGACTTCTTTTCCCGGGCTGCTTTCAGGATTTTCTCTTTGTCGCTAAGACTTGTAAATTTTACTATCAGGTGACGAGGTGTGGACCTATTTTTATTGATTTTGAGGGGCGTTCTTAGCATCTCCTGGATTTTGATGTTTGTTCCCTTTGCCATATTAGGGAAATTCTCTCCAATAATTGTCTCCAATATACCTTCTGCTCCCCTCTCTCTTTCTTCTTCTTCTGGAATCCCAATTATTCTAATGTTGTGTCGTCTTATGGTGTCACTTATCTCTCGAATCCTCTCCTCGTGTTCCAGTAGTTGTTTGTCTCTCTTTTGCTCAGCTTCTTTATTCTCTGTCATTTGGTCTTCTATGTCACTAATTCTTTCTTCTGCCTCATTTATCCTGGCAGTGAGAGCTTCCATTTTTGATTGCACCTCATGAATAGCTTTTTTGATTTCAACTTGGTTAGATTTTAGTTCTTTTATTTCTCCAGAAAGGGCTTTTATCTCTCCGGAGAGGGTTTCTCTAATATCTTCTATGCCTTTTTCGAGCCCGGCTAGAACCTTGAGAATTGTCATTCTGAACTCTAGATCTGTCATGCTACCTATGTCTGTATTGATTAGGTCTCCAGCCTTCGGTACGGCCTCTTGTTCTTTTTTTTGAGGTGAGTTTTTCCGCCTTGTCATTTTGTCCAGGTAGGATTTGCTTTCTCCTGCTGTGGAATTCCGCTGTTCTTGGTGACTGAAGTTGGTTTTGGATGGTTTCTTGTTGATCTTCTGGGGGAGGGGCCTGTTGTAGTGATTCTCAAGTGTCTTTGCCGCAGGCGGAATTGCACCGCCCTTGCCAGGGGCCGGGCTAAGTAATCCGCTCGGGTTCGCTTTCGGGAGCTTTTGTTCCCTGAGCGCTTTCCGTAGAGTTCCGGAGGACGGGAATGAAGATGGCGGCCTCCCAATCTCTCGGCCCAGAGGAGCCGAGAGCTTGGGGTTCCGCTCCTCAGTGCGCTCTCAGAGCAAAGCGCCCAATAGCCCCGCCTCCCTGGCTTGCGGTCGCGCCTCGAGGAAAGCAGTCAATTGTTGGAGCTGGAGAAAAGCGCCGGGTCGCTTTTGTCTCCGTGGCCTCCGGCCGCGCTCCGAGCCCACCCAGCCTGCGACCGGCACAAGGTAACCCTGGGCTTAGAGCTCACTCCTCGGCTTTGTCGCTATAGCCGGCTTCCCCGCTCTAATACCTGCGAGCTCTGCGGCACTCAGACACCCCCAGTCCTTCTGTGACCCCGCGGGTCCTGGGGTTATGCTGACCCCGCCTGGGTTTCCCCCCAGTTTAGCCTCTGGAGCGATGTCTCCCAGTGGAGCCGACTTTTAAAAGTCCCGGTTTTGTGCTCCGTCGCTCCGCCGCTTGCCGGGTGCCGGCCCCTCCCCCCGGGGTCTATCTTCCCGTCGCTTTGGATTCACTTCTCCGCAGGTCCTACCTTTCAGAAAGTGATCGATTTTCTGTTTCTGGGATTGTTGCTCTTCTTCTCTTCGATTTCCCGTTGGATTTATAGGTGTTCACAATGGTTAGATAAGCTATCTAGCTGATCTCCTGCTACCCGATGTCGTCTCAGCCTGCTACTTCTCCGCCATCTTGACTCCTCCCCCAAGGGAGAATTCTTTAATATATTTCTGGTTAGAAATGAATTCTTTTCAGTCCTTCCTCTAGAAGCCCCCTTAACAAATCCTTTCTTCAGGCATGCAAAAATTACTGAAAATGAGCCTTCTTTTCTCTTTGTAATCCCCAACAACTCAAGCTTTGTTTCCGTGGTGTGCTTTCACATGCTGCCTCCCTTTCATTTGTCCTACCTTGCTTCATTAGGTAGATGTGGTAGGGAGGGCATCTTTCAACACTGGGATTCTCAGACTTGGAATCTGATAAAAATGCACATTTCTGAGTCCCACCCTCAGAGCTTCTGTTTCTGAAGTGGGTTCCAGAAATTAATATTTAGAACAAGAGCCTGCCAGTTCTACAGGACACACTGGAAAATATTGCTTTAACATTTCATTAGAAAGGAACTTGGCAACCAGTTTTTAGTCCCTGGATTTACCCAAAATGTTGCCGCTTGATCTTCACATAGATATGGGCAAGCCATCGTAGTTCTTCTCTCCACATTAAGAAAAGACATACTCATTTCATATCAAATCCTGCCCAACTCAGAAGGGACTAAAGCCCCTTCTTCTTCCTTTCCTCCTGCAGAATCTCCCAGCCTACCTTCTAATTTACCACCCCCCCCTCCTTTTCTACCACAATCAGAGCAAAACTGAAATAAACAAAGGTGCTCCTTCCAAGAAAGGATCCTTCTGCTAATCTTTCTTTCCCCCCATCCTAGTCAAGCATGCCTTGTTTTGGAGGTTTTGCATTGTTTTGCTTTTTCCTTGTGAAGCATTTATCCCCAGCAACTCTCTAACCACAAGGACCTTTCTGAAAATCTCTCAAGGATGTGAGCAGGAGCTTTAACAATGCTTGAAAATGCCCAGTGTGCTCAGTAACTTCTCTCCCACAGGTAAAGGACGTCCTCACAAGCTTATAGATGAGAGCCTCTAAGATGCACTTGTTACCAAGGACACAATTTTAATCAGTGATTTATAAAGCTGAAACGATAGGGAAAATGTTCCTTCGTTTACTGATTTGTGCTTTAATTTGTGCATCCATCCAACTCTCCATGTATCTATGCCCCCACCTACCCATCCATCCATCCATCCCTCCATCCATCCATTAATTCATTTGATGCTTTTGAGTGCCCATGTATGTTCCCAGCTAGAACCAAAAGTGATTATTTGAGCAGTGTTGACACTCAAGAAGGTCCTGGTGTAGTGGTGGAGACATTATGTATAAACAGATCATATATAATGTAGTGGTCCTTAGTAGCAGAGATTTTCACAAAGTATCATGGGAAGAAGTTATTCTGCTCATTCACTGCACTCTCTTCAGTCCCTTGTCCTAGTGTGGACCACAGTTAAAATCAAATATGTGTTTCTGTACTTGGTTTGTCACTTTCCCCAGGCAGATTGTAAACTCCACAAAGCAAGGATGGCATCTGCTTTCTTCAACATGTTTTCTCCAGTACTAGACATAGTGCTTGCTTGCCATGTTGCAAGCACTCAGGGGCTCAGAAAGCAACATCCCAGGCAAAAGGTACAATAAGAGGAAAATGTCAAAGAGGAAAAAAGACAGGTCTGTGGTGCAGAGCAAATGAAGGGTGTGAGGAGAGCCGGGGAGAGTAAAAAAAAACTAGCTTGGTTTTGCTGGAGGGTAAAAATGCAGGGTTAGAGCCAGCAGAATACTAAAAAATGGCAGCGTCCACATGACCTGATGCGCTGGGGCTTTGCCGTTTATGGGAACGGGGACTCTCAGGAAGGCTCAAAGCAGAGGAAAGGGTGGCCAGATCTTTACTTTCCACATGTTTCTCCAGAATGAGTGGAAAGTTAATCTGAGGGAGATTGAAGCCAGGGGAGAAGTCAGGAAGCTGAGGTACATGCTCCAGGCAGAAGTTGGTAAGATCCCATGAGGTGTAAACAGAGCAGGGGCATATGTGGGAGACACTCATGGCCAAGGCTGCTGCGTGTGAGGGGCAAGAAGAGTGATCTGGAATGACCTTCAAAGTTCTACCTTCAGGTGAGGGGTGTGTATCAACAGAGAGAGACTGAGAACAAGAATCATGAGCCATTGGAAATTAGGAGTTTTGTGTGGGATTTTCTGGGTAATCATTCAGGGACTTGTGGGATATCACGCAGAGCTATCTGGTTAAACACTATGTTTATACATCTGAAGCTCAGGGAGAAGCCCTCTCTGGGCTGAAGCTGTAGCCTTGAGATCAGCAGGCTGAGTGTGATTTAGTGCATTATTGTAGTCAGTACCACTTGAGAAGATGTATATACCGGGAGATGAACGAAGTACTACGTTAGGAGCCAGGGAAGTCCAGAGCACTGGCCATGTCCTGCCAGCCCATCACATCAGTTGTCTATTTTACCTCCTGACCTTTGAGCTCTTTCATTCATCATCCTTATTAGCCAAGGCAGCATCCTACACATAGTAAGTTCTTTAAGAATATTTGTGGTTTCTGGACTATTTGTCAAATTTTTAAAAATTCCCAGGTTGAATAATTTCAAAGAGTCAGGGCATTTGGTTTAAATCACATTGTTTTTACAAAATCGTACATTTCAAAAACTAAAAAATAATCTAAATAAATTTAAAACCTTAAAAAAGAATTCTTATGCAAAAGGCACCCGAATGACCTAGAAGGGTTTTAGAATACTTCCTTTACTTGAACAATATGTACTGATGCCTTCTCCCTTCCACTGGTGAGTGAAGCTTAATGATGGGGACAGAGGTGGGAAGGAAGGATGGCTAATTACTTAAGGTTAGGGAGCCTTATGTGCCTTATCTATAAAATAGGGATAAGAACAGTTGCTTTTTAGCATTACTCTTCTTGTAATTATGTTTACGTAGTTAGTTATACTTACTGTGCATAACATCCTAATTATATTTATTTAAAGTCGGGAATGTGGGAAAGGCTGAAGGACCACCAGACAGACAGGCATCATGATGGGATCATGATGACTTTACCTGTGCTCCTTTGCTATGGCCCATGCTAGAAAGGAGTTTAATGAGAGCTAGAACTGCCCCGATTTCCCAAACCATTGCCAAACTGGGAGCCAAATCACCCCTCCCTAGAATACTAATAAGCAAGGGTTTGTTTTCTTCCTGTGGTTTTCTTTCAGCAGGAGTGAAAAACGTATTTTCACTCTTTGTCATTTTAATTAAATCAAGTCTAGGAAAACATAAAATGCGAGTCACATTCCTTTTCAACAGGAGAACTTTGAAAACGGCACGCCAGATTGCAAACTGTTAAAATCCATTCATTAAAAGTTCATGGTCTGTTGGACTTTTTTTCCTTCAAGCATTGCATTATGTACATTTCCTATCTGTGTTTATGCGACAGATGCCTGACAGATTTCTTGTACAGTAGAGTTATATAGTCTGCCAGAAAGGCCCGGTTTGGAACCTGTGGCAATAAGTGAAATGGATTTGGAAATGTCATCTTGCTATCTAGTGGATAATTTAGTAATAATGGCCTAACAGATCCCTCAAGACCAACAATTATATACCTGTTTGAAGTTAATTGGACTATGCAGAAATGGGAGTTATATGAATTATATGTTATAAAAATTTGGTAGGCGTTGAATGGACTGACAGCACATTCTGGAACCTAGTATTGACTTTCAATCATTTTAATGTGCAGGCTGCAGTCACCAGAATCCTTGGCTGCAGTTGTCTATCAGGGAAAAAGCACCCGTTTTTGGACCATGTGCTAATTCTGTGTGTAGCCACACGACTGTGCACGCGTATTGTACATCTCTACATGCATGGACAAATCACATATTGATTTACACCTAAAGTTTGCTAATACCGTGTGTTAAAATTAGAATTCGTAATCCAGATTTCTAAACCAGCCTTTATGCTACACCAAACGACTCTTAAGAGTTATGGGAAGGCTTTTATTTTTAGCAGTCAGTAAATTAAACCTTTTATTCATCATCCTGAAAGATGACGGTGAAGAGAACATCCGTTCTCTTTAATTTCAGGAAGGGAAAAGGCAGCCATCCAACCACAGAGGGAACCCAAGTGATAGGGCTTGTTGAAGAGAGTGGCTTTACACGTTTTTGTCACCTTCCCGCAAGTTAATTGGTCCTCTCTGTTACCATAACAGGGTATTACTGACAACAGTAGGCGCCACCCCCCTCCCCTGGCCCCTTACCCCTCGTTAATGTCAAATTTAAGCACAGTTGTTGGAGGAGTATTATATTCTGCTTGTAAAGATATTTCCCTTAACTTAACATATTTTCTCTGAATAATTGTTTAAGAGATATATCTGATCAGGGTTTCTCAACCATGGCACCTTTGACTTCTTGGGCCTGATGATGTTATGTTTGGGTGGGGACGTTTCTGTGCATTGTGAAATGTTTAGCAGCATTCTAGATTTTCCTCCCCAGTAGTTCTCCCCTTACTTGTGAAAACCAGATGTCTTCTGGTTAGACACACATCACCCCTGACTGAGAGGCTCTGCTGTATACTCACAGGCAGGCCTGTCATTTAGGTTATTGATTTAAAAAATGTTTAAGCATATACGCTTACATTGGATGAATTCTGCAGTGGCTTTTTCCTCTTTCTTTCTTTCCTTCCTTTCTTCCTTTCTTTCTTTCTTTGCCTTCAACCTTTTCATCCAATTACCTGTTCCCCAAATGCGAAGTACATTTGTAGCCTCTATTTTTGTACTGGCTCTATGTAACATATTTAATTTGGAGTTGAGAGAAAGCAGCCATTTACAGTCATTTTAAATTTGATAAAGATTTAATGAGAGGAGAAAAAAAGACATACATTTTCATAAACTAATTTCAGCAGATGTTCGGATGGTTTTATATAAAACTACAACGAAAGAGAACGTAGAGAGGCATTGTTAGGATAGAACGGTGTAAAGTCCTATATTTCTGTCATTGCAAGTATGCCGTATAATGTACAGGCCTGGAATCAGAGCTGTAAAGCATCCTTACAACTCTGCACTAATGTCATAAGAGGGAAAAAAAAAGATTTTTGAAGAGGTAAAATGTAGCACGTAAAATACAATAGCTTCACTAGATGGTTGTACACTGAAGTCTCAGGATTCAGTTATTCTGTCATTGACTCATAAGCCATGTTCATTTCTCATGTCTGCCCCTGTTGCCTTCTGTGGGGCATCTGATGCTTCAAAGGCCTAAAATGTAACAAGTGTTTTGCAGGAATTGCAGCGGTCTTGTTTTGGGGTAGGACATTCTGGTTGTGAATTTCTTTGGAAGGCAGGCATCGGATTAGGTGTTTCTAGAGACTCTGTGTAACATTGTTTTCTGTCCACGGCGGCCAAGAGCAGACTGCTTTTATTTTCCTATAAAGAGCCACCTCCTTTCCGTTAGATGAATCAGAGGATTTATTCCCCCTTTGCACACGGAGCCTTATGATGTGTGCTGGTACGTGGATGAGTAGCACGAGAAAGAAAAGTTCTCCCGTTTCTCGGTGTCTAGCATTAGCAGTGGGTTACATGTCTAATGTAGAATTCTACTGTCGTTCAAGACTGATTTTACATACTTTAAATTCAAGCACACAGGAAAGGAAGAGTACGTGGTATCCTATCAGGTTCTTGCTAATGAAGGTGGCTTGGCCTCACCATCCCCTGAATCTGTAAGAAGGTGAGTATGAGAAACAGTGTTTAGGGAGTATTTTGAGAAGGATGTGTTTTCCATCCATTTGGAAAGTGAACCCGGGAGATGACAGATCAGCAGAGAGTTGTGTGCTTGGATTGCAGCGCTTTAGTTGCCTCCTAGCACTGCTTTTATTAGATTGTGGTTTGGGTTATACCAGGACCCCATATCCAAGGCTATGGCGAGAAGTAGAAATGCCCTCTGTGCCCCTGTGAGGATGTGTCCTGGCTCTTCACATCTCAAGTTGCCTGCACAAGGGACTAAAACTGTAGACGTCACCATGTTGTCAGACAGCTGGCTTCCAAACCCCAACTCTGCCTTTTTTTTTTTTTTTTAAGATTTTATTTATTCATTTGACAGACAGAGATCACAATTAGGCAGAAAGGCAGGCAGAGAGAGAGGAAGGGAAGCAGGCTCCGTGCTGAGCAGAGAGCCTGACGCGGGGCTCTATCCCCAGGACCCTGAGATCATGACCTGAGCCTAAGGCAGAGGCTTTAACCCACTGAGCCACCCAGGCACTCCCTAACTTTACTTCTTAACTTAAGTGTTTCTCTTGACTCTGGCATGCACATTTTCTCATCCACACCATGAGGGACGTGGTAGCGCGTGCCTGCGTTGTGCATTTGTGAAACTCCCCTCACACATAGCGATGCCATCCGCGTAGCACAAGTCCTCCAGTAACAGTGGCTTTCATGTTTGTTACGTGGCAAAGTTTCTTTCTGCTTCTTCCTTGAATAATTATGATAAAAATGAGTCATTGGTTTATTTTCATAGGATAGGTATTGTGTAAATTAATGATAAGATTCCCCTCTGTGCTGTTTCGTAGGAAAATCCGAACAAAACTTTTGGGCTCTCAGTCGGTGAACAGAGAAGACTTCGTGTGTTCACATGAACTGAATTCCTGGCATCTATGTGTTTCCTGTCCATGCTTTCATTTCTTCCCTTTTATCGCCTATTAACAAGATAAATATAACTATTTTATTTTGCTGTATTGTGTTTGTCAAGATGAGCCAGTTTAATCCTTCCTGGACCCAAGGTAGCAGGGGAACGAGTAATAAATAGGTCGAAAATAAATGTAACCCCCTGAAATATTGATCTGGTCTTATACTTTATATCCCTTAAACAACAGGGGCCACAAACTCAAATATCCAAGCAGAGAGTGTCAATGAGAAACATAGGCCCAGTTTAAGACCGTTAGGAATGGGTGGGAGCTGCTGTAAACAGAATGTTTTCCATCCTCCTCTCGTGCTCCTCCCACCCTCAAGCCTCTCAGCCGCCCCATTCCCCTCTTCCTTTCTCAAACTCATCTCTTCAGATGCAATGCCGCGCTCCTTCAACTAACACGGGTACTTGCTGGCAAGTTTTGTGCAAATTCTGCATATTGTTACCTTTTCTTTTTTTTTTAGATTTTTATTTATTTATTTGACAGACAGACAAATAGGCAGAGAGGCAGGCAGAGAGAGAGAAAGGGAGAAGCAGGCTCCCCGCTGAGCAGAGAGCCCAATGCAAGGTTCGATCCTAGGACCCTGGGATCATGACCTGAGCCGAAGGCAGAGGCTTTAACCCACTGAGCCACCCAGGCGCCCCAGTTACTTTCTTTTTTTTTTTAAAGCAAAAGAGTATGCCTGGAGGGGCCCAAGAATAGATTTCATACAAAGCATTCTGTGGCTGTGAAATAATAATAATTAATGATTATGGTGATTATCAACATTAGGAATAAAATCAGCTAATATGAATGGAGCATTAGGTATGTTCTGCTTAACTCTGTTGCATACTTCTATGATTTTTTTTTTTTTTTTTTTTATAGTTAGGAAGTATTAGCAGTGGGAATATGGAGTCCCAGGGAGACAGAGTCACTCACCCACGCCAAAGACCATTTATTTGTGCATCTGCCTCTTGGCGTCTGGGCGTGATATGGCTCCCTGTGAGGACACTACACCTTTGGGCAGGTGTGACCACCTTCCCCTGAAAGGATTTCCTGACCCAATAACCTAGATCGTTCCTGGTTCCCTTTCAAGATTCAGCTTGCTGATATCGCCTGCTTTGGAAGCCTTCCTTGTTCAGCCCTGATTGGGTTAGACACCCTCTGTCTGTGTCTCAGCCCACACCGTACCACAGACGGGGCACGTGCACGTGATGATGAAGCCGTGGCTCGCGCTACCACGGCTTCCTGTCATTCTTCCCTGCCTCCAAAGCTGTCTTTTCTGGTAACAGCTCTTGGAGGGCAGAGAGGGCCCTCTGGAAAGCATCCACCGGGGATCAAGCAATGCCCAAGGGAAACCTTGGCTGTAGGGGTTAAAAGTTTAGCCTCAGCAGGTAGATTGCTTGATTGTGGATCCTGCTGTTCGATCTTGCTAGCTGTGGGATCTTGGGTAAGTTATGAACCTTTGTGTGCTTCGGTTGCCACATCTGTGAAATGAGGAAAATAATTGCATCCGCCCCACAAAGGCACTGAGTAGATATGAGATGATGACTGCAAAGCTGTCAGTGCAGGGCTTGGCACATAGATGGTGCTCATTAAATGTTAGTTACTACCCTCGGTGATTATTATAGCTTATGTAGTAACATTTAGTATTGCTTTATGGGGAAACACCTCAGTCAATTAAATTGTTACTCTTTTAATTCTTATTTCCTCCCTTCATTCCGCAGACATCTATGACACATCTACTCTAACTAGGGTACAAAATGGACAAAGCCCCTACCTTCCCAGAGCCTATAATCTCCACCCTTGCTGACAGATACAGCTGCCAGGAACCCCACCTGGCTCTTTACATTTATACGTAAATAAATTTAAATGAAATTAAATTAAAAATTCAGTGCCACATTTCAAATGCTTACTAGTCACTCGTGGCTAGAGGTGACCCTGTTGAACCACACAGAGGGATAGAACATTTCCATCACGGGGGCGCCTGGGTGGCTCAGTCCTTAAGCATCTGCCTTCAGCTCAGGTCATTGTCCCAGGGTCCTGGGATCGAGCCTGCAGGCATCGGGCTCCCTGCTCAGCAAGAAGTCTGCTTCGCCCTCTCCCGCTCCCCCTACTTGTATTCCTTCTCTCACTGTGTGTGTCTCTGTCAAATAAATAAATAAAATCTTAAAAAAAAAAAAATCTTTTCCATCACAGCAGCATGTTCTTTTGAGCAGTGCTGGTCTTCTGGAAAAGAGGGATAGTAAAAACATAAACAAATGGTTATGTTTATCAGAATGCTGATAATATGCTTCTTTATTATTATTATTTTTTAAAGATTTTATTTACTTATTTGACAGACAGAGATCACAAGTAGGCAGAGAGGCAGGCAGAGAGAGAGAGGGAGAAGCAGGCTCCCCGCTGAGCAGAGAGCCCGATGTGGGGATCGATCCCAGGACCCTGGGATCCTGACCTGAGCCGAAGGCAGAGGCTTTAACCCACGGAGCCATCCAGGTGCCCCTGATAATATGCTTCTTAAAGCCATAATTTCATCTAAATATTGTGTTATTCTGCCTGGAGTTATTAATACTATGAATTTGGGAGAGCGTGTGTGTGTGTGTGTGTGTGTGTGTGTGTGTGGTTCAGAAGTGATTAGGTCTCAGGGTGCCTGGGTGGCTCAGTGGGTTAAAGTCTCTGCCTTCGGTTCAGGTAATGATCCCAGGGTCCTGGGATTGAGTCCCGCATCAGTCTCTCTGCTCAGCGGGGAGCCTGCTTCCCCTCTCCCTCTGCCTGCCTCTCTGCCTATTTGTGATCTCTCTCTCTCTCTCAGTCAAATAAATAAATAAAATCTTTCCAAAAAAAAAGGCACTGAACAGGTCTCCCCTCTCCCCGCTCTTCTCTCATTCCCCCTCTTTCCCTTTGTTGTCCCTTACTTCCCCTCTTTCCAGCTCTCTCACACCCTCCTTCATTATATACCATATCGTCTCCTAGGATTTTTTTTTTTAAGGGAATAAAGTCCCTGTTCTTATGGATTTTTAACTCTATTGGAGGCCCACGGTCTTAAATCTAAGTGCAGCATAATGCCGGGGATGCCATGATAGGAGCAGGGAAAAGATGAAACATGGGAGGAAGGTATCATTCCTGCTTGGTGGTGATAGGAAAGGCTGCACAGAGAAGGTTTACGCCCAGTCTTGACCTTCAGCAAGCCTCTCAGCCTCCTGGTGAGTGACAGGCAGAATGTAAACAGGACCTATCTCTTAGAGGGCAGGAGTTCTATGAATGCAATTATTAATCACCGTGAAGCTGTTGTAAACTATTACCATAAAACAATGACATGCTTCTTTTATTCTCCTAGATCAATATTACTGAAAGGCCTTCCTGTCTCAGGCTTATCGGATAGACGGGCAACTCATCTTGCCATAAATATATGATGACTTTTTTTCATCAAGTGTTAACGGTCTTCAGCATTTCAAAAAGTACAAATGTGTGTGTGTGTGGAGCGGGGTGTGTGTGTGGGGGGGTTCCTGCCCCTGGTAATGGACATATTGTTTTAATTTTGTGTTTATCTTTATTCTATCTTTTATTCCAAAAAGGTTTTGAGATGGTTTACAGTAAGGGCACAGATTCAGTAAAACCATAAGAATCTTAAAACAAGAGAAATCATATGAGCCTAACAATGAAAGGAGGAGAGGAAAATAATGGTATGGAAAAGGTCATGGAGGGTAAAAAGTTATACAAAGAAATCCTAAGATTTCATTCACTCAAATTTATTAAGAATCTCAGGGATTTAGGATTTTGATAGTTGCTGAGGAATGGGGAGGAAGATATACGTATGACTAAGACCAGTTTCTTACAGGGAGAGGAAATGGCATGTTAAAGGCTTGTATTGTAGGTAAAGGGAGTTGTGTGTTCTTGGAGAAGAAAGTGGAGCAGTGTGTGTGCATGCGAGTGTGCGTGCGCACATGTATGTGCATGCCTGTTTGAGTTTATTGATGATGATGGGGAAAAGCCACAGTCAATGAACCCAGAGATAAGTAAGGACCAGATAACTTAGGGCTCTGTTAAGGCAAGTTAAGGAGTTTAGCTTTTACTCTAAGGACAATTGGGAACCATTGAAGTGGATCAAATTTTCCATTTAGAAAGATAACTCTCCCTGCAGTGTGGAGAATGGATTGCAGTGGAAGGAGACAGGAGAGGAACATCAGATAGGGGCTGTTGCAGGTGAAAAATGAAGGAAGCTTTGGGTAAGAATAATGGCTCTGGGAATGAAGAGAACAGAGTGGATCTATGAGACATGAGGTGGGAGAGTCATCGTACCTTGTAGATTAATTGTGGAGATGTGAGAGGAAGTGACCTGGGCTCTCACGTTTCATTCTAGAATGTTCTAGGTGGATGGAGGTAACACTTAATGAAATGACAGAAATAAGAGGAGGAACAAAGACTGGGTTTAAGGGAGAAGAAAACAAATGAAGTTGTATGTATGGTGTTTAAGATGTTTGGAAGATACTTGGGTAAAAATGGATGTGTCGTTGGCAGCTGAGTGTATGAATCTGACACTCAAGTAACTGGGACCAGTGCCATGTTTGGAAGCTTTGGAGTATACATGGTCTTTAAGTCATCAGAATGGATGGGGTCATGTAGGTAGAGTTTGGAGCGAGAAGTTAGGAGGATCCAGGAACTCTTTGGGTCCTGACATTGATATTGAGAGGTTTCCCAGAGGAGATAGAAGTCTAAGCACTGTTTAAAAAGTAGGACTATCAAGGAGTATATTCTTAGGGTAGTATAGGGTCCCTTGCCAGTGTAAAACATGGCATTGAGTGATTAACTCAATAGGAACTCATAGTGAAAAAAGGCTAGAACCCAGGACTCATCTGTGGGGTCTTACATTATTTCACGTGACCTTGAATTTCTGAAAGTCCTCCTACCATTGTTTTGGTTTGACATGGAGAGAAAGAGGCCTTCAGTGACATACTGTGAATTACTGACTGCTTTTCCAGACGCCTTGACTCTAACTTTAATCATCGGAGCCTTAGTTCTTATCACAGTTCCAGCAGTGCCCCAGGACTCATTAAATTGCTGGGGGTATTTGAAGGCCTCCCAATTAAGGACCCATTTTATGTGCATAGTCAAAATCCTGGAAATTATTGTCTCATTTGAGACACAGGGGTAGGTGCTGGTATCTGCTAGGATGAATGATAATGTGGACCCCAGTGATTTGCTGTCCTTCATCATTTGATCTTCCTTAATGACCGCAGTGTAAGTTGCCAATTGTTGTGTGCAGGTAAGTGTTACAAATGGAGTTGTAAATTCAGTTCCTTTAAAAAAAAAAAAAAATGGGTATAAGATTCTCCCCTGCAGTGCAGTTTATGGATGACTCTGGGGCAAAGTGAGATGAAGCCCAGAATGCCATCTTCGGGAGTCCATGGCCATGCACATGGGCATACACATAGACAGGTTTAAGTTCTCAAAATTGAAAAAGCAATCATCCCTTGATATAATTTCTTAAGGACACGTTTTTAAATGAGGTTACAGACATCCTGTTGACATCCAGTGCTGGGAAGTTTGAGCCAGGGAACTCAAAGTTTTGTGCGACTGGATTTGTCTTAATGATTGTGTGTGTGGCCCCTCCTTGTACAGTAGAACTCCAGATTATTCTGATTTCTGGAAGTTCCTGTAAAGCATGGAGTTTTTAGCCTGGTTAACATCATTCAATAATACAGAGAGAGCATGCATGGTAGTTGAGGATTTGGGATCTGCAGAACTGCCTGTGTCCACAGCCCGACTCTCCTCTTTACTATTAGCTTGACCTTGGGAAAGGTATACTAATGGTTCTGAGCCTCAGTTTCTCCATCTTTAAAATGGAGGATGATCATAGTACCAGACTCACTGACTTACTAGAAGGATTCAGGGGAAAACAATGCATGAAAAGCACTTGGCATGACACAAGGGGTGTACTAGGTACTAAATATGCTGGTTATGATTTTCACATCTTTATCAGGTAACCACCTTCAGGCAGGAGAATTGATCATCAGCCATTGGTATTTTAGAACAAGAAAATAATCGATTCCCAATATAATGTCTGAGCTTGCCAGAACATCTTTGACCACATGGCAACATGCACCAGGGCTCCCCAAACCACAGAAAAATCCAAGTACATCTCTTGGATCGCTCATTTTACCTAGAAGTAAGGAATGGAAGCCTTGTAAATGCTTTTTTTATGTTAAAGAAAACACAGATATGCTATGGAGTTGAATGCAAATTGGATATAGATTTTCAGGACACAGCAAATAATGCCAAATGCCTTTTGTTCTCCAAAGACCTCTTTCTAGCTGTATCCCCAGATTTCTATGGGTTAAAGTCACTCTCTTCCATCAATTGCTTTTTTTTTTTTTTTTTTTGCCCAAGACCAGGTGGTGAGGGGCCTCTTATAGTGCGCACAGTAACTCTTAGAGTAGAAATGGTAACCATCGCCTTTCTTATGCTTTCCTGAGGTTCCGCTAGAAATTCAGAATTTTTGAAATTGGGGTTTAGAATTCACATTTTTAAAAAATTTAGGATACTCTGCTTACCATGCCTTTCAAAAGACTTTTCATTTTATGTTTCCTCCCTCTTTCCCCCTTTCAAAAGACTTTTCATTTTATGTTTCAAAAGACTTTTCATTTTATGTTTCCTCTCTCTATTCCCCAAATATTAATTCGGGTACAAAAGAGATCTTAACAAGATTCAAAATTATGTGAACTGTTTGAAGTGGAAGACACCTAAGGAAGAAAATTATGCAACCGATAAACTACTGGCTCATGGGTCTTGCCCAAAGATTTTCCTTTATCGCACTTCCCTTTTATTTAGTGCTTCTTATATTTGTGAACATGGACAATACGTCCATATATCCAAAGAACATACTGTGAATATGCTTAAGGTCAGTTTTTTAAAATCTTGCTCCTTCTTGTCGGTAACTGCAGCGTATTCTGTCACGTAGGTTCTGTTGGTTTTCTGGAGCTGCCATAACCAAGTATCACAGACTATGGGCTTAAACCATAGAAATTCATTTCCTCACAGTTCTGGAGGCTGGCATTACGGGGTCAGGGTGTTGGCAGGGTCGTTACTTATGAAACCTCGCTCATCGGCTTGCATTTAACTGTGTTGTCCTTGTGTCCTCATGTGGTTTTCCCTCTGAGCATGTCTTTGTGCTAATCTCCTCCTCTTATAAGGACACCAGCCACATTGCATTAGGACCTATGTATATGGCTTCGTTTTAACTTAAGTAAAGACCCTATTCCCAACTATAGTCATATTCTGAAGTGCTAAGTGTAGGACTTTTAACCCATGGATTTTGAGCGGCAAGGGGAGGGACCTAATTTATCCCCTAACATAGATCACCGTCATTTGTATCGTTGTGTTTCCATCAGTGATCTTTGAGGCTGTTTTAAGGCTTGGTGTTTTTGCTCTGTTTTGTTTTTGCCCGGTGAAAAACATGTGGAAATGGAAATACAAACAGTGAGATACCACCACACACTTATGAGAATGGCCAAATCCAGGGGTGCCTGGGTGTCTCAGTCCGTTAAGCCTTTGCCTTTGGCGCAGGTCATGATCCCAGGGTCCTGGGATCAAGCCCCCCGTCGGGCTCCCTGCTCCCTGTTTCTCCCTCTCCTTTTGCTGCTTCCCTTGCTTATGCTCACTCACTCACTCTCAAATAAATAAATAAAGTCTTTAAAAAAAAAAAATCCAGGTCACTGGCAGTGCCTCATCCTAGGAAGGATGAGGAACAATGGGAAACTTTCCTGTTAGGAATGCAAAATGGCACAGGGGCTTTGGAAGAGAGTTTGGTGGTTTCTTACGAGACTCCTTATGAGCCAGCAATTGTGCCTCCTTGTAATTACTGAAAACGTTAAAAACTTATGTGTCAATAGAAACCCACACACGGATGTTAAGAGCAGCTTTATTCATAACTGCCAAAACTTGGAAACAGCCAAGATGTCCTTCAGGAGGTGAATGGATCAATAAACTGTGGTACATCCACACAATGGAATATTATTCAGCATGAAATGACATGCACTATCACGTAAAGAAAAGACACACAAGAAACTTAAAAGCCTGTTATTAAGTGAAGGAAGCCAATCTGAAATGCTGTGTACTTCATGGTTGTAACTGTATGACCTTCTGGAAAAGGCAAAACTATGAAGATAGTAAAAAGATCAGTGGTTGCCAGGGATTAGAGGAGAGGGAGGGATGGATAGGTTAAGTACAGAGGATTTTTAGGGCAGTGAAGTTAGTCTGTCTTGATACGGTTCTGATGGATACACGTCATTATACTTTTCTCCAGGCTTCTAGAATGTACTACACCACAATGGGACCCTCGTGTAAATTAGAAACTTTGGGTGATAATGATTTGTCAGTGTGAGTTCCTTGATTATCACACATGTGTCACTCTGGTGGGGATGTTGATTATGGGGGAAGCTATGCATGTGGGGGGGGTGTGGGGTGTGTGGGAAATCCCTGTACCTCCTCTCAGTCTTGCTGTGAACCTCGAAGTGCTCTATTTTATAAAGTCCAAGAATAACATGGAAATGTTTCGATAAATAATCTACCCGTAAGACTCACCTAGCTAGATAAAACAAATATTTTATTGTAATTTGTAATTTCATTTTTTTTCCTTTTCTCAAAATAAGGAATGAGTGCCTCCACATAAGAATTTAATAACTTGATTCTGTTTTGACAAAGATATTTAACAGAAGATTGTTTTTTCCCAGTTGCAATCTTCAGATTAATCAGATAATTTTAGGTGAATCAAAGAGCTGGCAGGACTGTCCCATTCAAGCTTTCTTTGCTGCTCATGTAGGGGCAAAACCATGATCCACTGGAAGGATGTATGCAATTACATCAGCTTTGTGGTAATTATAAGGATATTTTACTTGTTTGGTGCATTTAATTATGCTTTTTCAAGCCGCCCGTGTTCACTCTCAGTGGGGCAAGCTCTGACTGGATTATTGCCAAGAGACTCGTACATTTGACGTTCCACCCGATGCATTCTCCTTGAGGCAGAGAACGAACGGAAACTGGCCCAGAGGGTTGTCAGACCAGCCACCTTTCCTCTATGTCTTCATTCTTAAAAAGATTTTTAATTGAATGTTTCTGAGACCATTTCATCCTCTGAAAATTCCTTTTAAAAAAAGCAATAGGTGACTTTTGTACCCAATAACACAACACGAACCATCTTATGTAAAATGAATAGATGATACTCTCCATCTACCCCCCTAATACCAGCCCTGGAAGGACGGGATTCCCATCTAGACAAGGCTCTGTGCTCTTTTTTTTTTTTTTTTTAAGATTTTTTTATTTATTTGACAGACAGAGATCACAGGTAGGCAGAGAGGCAGGCAGAGAGAGAGGAAGGGAGGCAGGCTCCCTGCTGAGCAGAGAGCCGGATGTGGGGCTCGATCCCAGGACCCTTGGATCACGACCTGAGCCAAAGGCAGAGGCCTTAACCCACTGAGCCATCTAGACAAGGCTCTGTGCTCTTTTGTGCTCTCTTCTGTGCTAATACAAATACACATGTTCATGCTCGTGTTTTCTGATGACAGGTTCACACACAGCATTTTATTGAGTGACTTCCCTGTTTTCACCTGGCGCGGGCATTATCCTTACATGGTAATGTTAAAAATCTTTTGATTCTAGGGCCACCTGCCTGGCTCAGTCGGAGGAACGTGGGGCCGTGACTTTAAGCCCCATGCTGGGTGTAGAGATTACTTAAATAATTAAGTGAGTAAAGTTGAGAAAACACTTTGATTCTGATCCTTTGTAACAGCTGCGTAGTATTTCGTAGTGCTGACACACTGTAAGTTCAGCTCTCCGGTACTCATTTCTTCAGATTATTTCTACTGTGGATTGATTCTGTCTCCTGATAAAATAAGCATTGCCACAATAAACATCTTTTGTGTATTTCTTAAGTCCCCTGCTTTTTCTTTCTGTTGGATAAATTCCCAGAACTGAAATAATCAGTGAAAGTATTGCAAATTCTTATTTTCAACAAGTATTGCCAGATTTTTACCCAAAAAAGGTTGGGACAATTTTCAGTCTTTCCACCATTGTAAACTACCTAGCCAACATCATATATTAGCAATTTTTTAAAAACTGCTGAGTATAGGTGTAGCACATGCTATGCTATTGCTTTAAAATGTGTTTTCCTGACTACCTATGATACATAATATCCTTCCTATTGTATGAGTCACTGCTTTACTGTCTTTGTCCATTTTTAATTAATTTATCTTTCTAATTTGTAGAAATTCCTAATTTGTAGAAATTCTTTGCATGCTGTAGCTGTTCACCTTAGTTATACTTGTTAGAAACACATGCTATCATTTGCCTTTTGACTCTGTCTGCAGTGTCTTTTGCCATATAAAAGTTTAATTTTTCATTGATCACTTTCATTGTTGAATTAAGGAGCTATCCTTCCCTATTCAACTTTCATAAATAGCCTCATATTTTCTTACAGATATTTACAGTTTTTTGCCTTTTCTTTAGATTTTTCACTTAATTGAAATTTGCTTTTTTTTTTTTTTTAAGTCATCTCTACTCACACTGTGGGGCTTGAACTCACAACCTTGAGATCAAGAGTCATATGCCGTACCACATGAGCCAGCCAGGCACCCCTGGAATTTACCTTTTCAAAATTAAGTATGAAATTTAACATGCTTTATTTTTCTTGTAAAGGTTATTCAGCTAACCCAACAACATTTATTTAGTTTTTCACCATTTCCACCAAACTTGAATGTGTACACACACACATATTATCATTTCTGCCATCTTCACTTGTTCCCTTCAACTACTTATTTCCTGTTGTGTCTTAGAGTTTTGCTCATTAATGCCCTCCAGCCCTGTCATGAAGCTGTCAACTGACATAGGGAAGACAAGAATTCCTTACATTAAAGTGCTGGGCTGGTCATATTTGGGGTCAGAAGCTTTTTTTTTTTTTTTTTTTTTAAAGATTTTATTTATTTTGAGAGAGAGAGAGCACAAGCAGGAAAAGGATCAGAGGGAGAGGGGGAAGCAGGCTCCCCGCAGAGCAGAGAGCCCTATCTGGGGCTTGATCCCAGGACCCTGAGATCTTGACCTGAGCCTAAGGCAGATGCTTAACCGACTGAGCCACCTAGGCACCCCTGGGTTCAGAAAGTTTTTGAACTGATGTACTCATAAGGTTTCTTTTGGGTATAAGTAATAGAAACCCTACTCAAGTTGGTTTAAGCAAAAATGAAGAATATTAACTTTCAGAACTTAAAACTCCAGAAATCGCTCTTAGATTACTAGATCTAGAAGCTCAAACTCTGTTACCAGAACTGGGTCTCACTCTCTCCATCTCCAGGCTGTGTTACCACCATGTTTAGGTTGGCCCCGCCGTTTTAAAGTGGGAAGATGCTTTCTCACTGTCCCAGGTTAACAGCCTTAGCCCTCAGTTTAAAGCCCTGGATCACATGTCCATTACTAAAACAATCCCCAGTGTTAGAAGGATATGAGTTCCTCAGTAGCTAGGCTAGCTGCATGCCCAGCATGAGCTGGGGGTAGGGGCAATTCTACAGAACCACCCACACTGTGGCCTCACCCTCTCTGAGAGAGGGAGAGCCTCTAAGAAGACATTAAATGCTGTTACTGGAAGGATGTGTGTGCCCCTTGATAATCCCAAATTAGTGATATTCAGTACAGCTGATGCAGTGTGACTCATAGATCCATATTATTTCTGCAAATTCATTCAACCCTTTAAATGAGTCATTGCTTCATGTTCTCCTGTCACTGCCACCAGACTTTGATCAAATATTGGCCCTTGGCGTGCAAGCGACTCTTTGATCCAAGTTGGGGGGCGGCTTTAATGGTTGCACCTAAATGTTGGTGTCCAGAGAAATACAAATTAAAATAACGATGTGATATAGTTTTCTTATCTTGAATTGGCAAGATTAACAAAATTGATAGTAGCTGATTTTGGCAAGACTGAGATAACACAAGTTCTTATAGCTGATGGCGGACGTGTAAATTGGTATAGCCTTTGAAAAGCTATTATTAAAAAGATACAGCTTTACCCAGCAATGCCTCTTTTATTAATTAACCCTGTCGCACAAGTGTTTTCAACTGGTTTTATCTTTTGAAAATAGCCAGTGCGAGAAATCATACATGTGAAAAGGTTTGGCTCAATGTAGCATTATTTACATTATCAAAGTCATATCCAACTGAATGTATATCAGTAGTGGACTGATTACAAAATTGCCGTCTGGACTGCTTTTGCCTGACATTTAAGGGAAGGACAATTATACATCGGAACACCAAAGCCCCAAATCTTTTAATGTAAGGAAAACAGCTCCTCAGTGAAGATCTGGCCCTAGCATCACTGCTATAGTTAGTATTTTGCAAAGGTTTACCCTACAGTGGGCAGGTCACCTCTCTCATGCTTTGATTACACCTTCCATATGGATTACAGATCATATTCAAAACATTAATTACTCAGCAACAGCATTAATCACTTTGCTGAATGCATTTCACCTTTTCTCCTTCCTACAATGTTTGTTTAAGCCAAGTTGACTGGATAGCAGTGCATTAAAACTAGGTAGTTGTGTTTGTCAGAAGGAGAGCTAAGCCTCCAAGAGGAAGCTTCTGGGGTCGGTTGTTAAGCCATCATTTATTAGCTCTGTTACCCCAGGCAAGGTGCTTACCAGCTCTAGGAAGTCCATATGCTCTTTTGCAAGATGGGCATGGTAATCACCGTCTCTCAGATCTAGCCCGATTATCATGAACAGTATCTAATAGTAAATGTTTGTAAAATGTTCTATAAACCTGGAAGGCCCTGGACATACTGTTATGGAATTACCATTTTTTTAAAAAGATTTTATTTATTTATTTATCTGACAGAGAGAGTGAGATCACAAGTAGACAGAGAGGCAGGCAGGCTGGGGGAAGCAGGCTCCTTGCTGGCAGAGAGCCCAATGCGGGGCTCGATCCCAGGACCCTGAGATCATGACCTGAGCCGAAGGCAGAGGCTCAACCCCTGAGCCACCCAGGTGCCCTGGCCTTACCTTTTATGACGACGTTCAGTCTCTGTCCTTTTGTTCCCATATGAGGAGGTTTTTCATCAGGCAGAGTGGTTGTTTAACACTTTATATGTTTGCAGAACAGGGCAGAGCATTTTACTTGGAAAAAATTTTTAAAAAGTGGTGGAGTGAGTTTCCTTGTTGTTTACTTATTTGTTTTATTTGACAGAGAGACGAAAGGCACTCTTTCCATACCCACTGCCCTGTAATGGTGCTATTTCTCTTTTGACCGTGTAGGTGAAACTGTGAGAGTCAAGATAACACAGTGCATTTGATTCCATCCTTTACGGACATCTTTTAGTTTCATTTCTGTACTGAATGGGTTTGGCAGTTGAACTCAGCCCTTGAGTTCCTGGGACTCAGTTTCTAAAATCTACAAGGAAAGTAAAGTGGCAATATCCTCCCCTGCACGTTTAATGCACACTCAGACCAGAGCCTTCTCACTAGAGAAATAAATGAGTCCTTAAATTTAAAGAAATATATGTGTCCTTGAGTGACATATGTTGGAACACTGCCTTGCTCATTTGTTTCCGTGTTGTCTATGCTTGCTTTTGTGCTAAAAGAGCAGAGTAGCTGCAACAGAGGCTCTGTGGCTCACAAAGCAGAAAAAATTTATTTTCTAGCCCTTTACACAAAAAGTTTGCCCATTCTTGATTTAGACTGAAGTTTGAGTTGAGTCACTGATATACCAGTTAAAAAAAACCTGAAAACTATATATATTTGTGAGTGTGTGTGTAACCTTTAAACTTTCTAGCTAATCCTTACCAAAAAAGAAATTTCAAAACCATGAGTGGTTATAATCTTCTTGAGTGCATTTTTTTTTTTAAGAGAGAGAGAGGTGGGGGGCAGAGGGAGAGAGAGAATCTTACACAGGCTCTGTACCCAGCATGGAGTCCAACACCGGGTTCAGTATCACACCCCTGAGATCATGACCTGAGCCAAAATCAAGTCATATGCTTAAGTGACTGAGCCACCCAGGCTTCCCTTCTTGAGTACATATTGACATCATTTTATTTTTCCAACATTTTTAAATGCCTACTCTATCCTAGTGTGACTGTGTTAAGTACTTTCACATATGTTATTTAATCCCCTCAGCAACCATCTGAATTTGTTGGTATTAAACCCATTTTTGAGGTGAGAAAATGGGTGTTCAGGAGGATTGAAATAACTTGCCGAGTTTTTTGGAATTTTGCAGAGCCAGGATTCAAACTTAGACACGTCTGACTGTGAGCCGATGGTTGCTGGGTGTAAGGTGATTGGACATATCCTCTCTGCGCTAGCCTGGTGCCAATTGCATGGGAGGAATCTCGCAGGGAAGGAAATCAAGGGATAAGGGAGTAGCCTAACGTGTACCCAAAGAGGCTTAAGTCAGAGTTTCATCTTTTTGTTTCTTCTCTTTCTAAGATATTTTGAACCACACTAGGCTCTTTGACTCTGAATCATAGCATGTTGTTCAGTGTGGATGCTCATACTTAGATTCTAGTGATGTGGGTGACTGTAAAGTAAGTGAAGAAAAACAGAATCTACTCAGATTAATTTGTAGGCAGAAAGGTACAGAAACGTGAACAATCCTTTTTTGGGAACAAGTAATCCCACTCCATGTTGACTTTCATACAATCAAAGACAGTTGATCTAATCATTTATATTATTTAATTATTTGTATGAATTGCTTTTAATGACATAGTGAGGTTTAATTATATTTTAGTTATAATCATCTTAATTATATATATATATTTCAGAGCACTTTATTGAGGTAGGATTGACATAGAAAAAGCTGTAGATATTTTATGTACACAACTTGATGAATCTGGAGATGAGTACATACCTATGAAATCATCACAGTTAAGGTCATAAACTTGTATGTCACCTCCAAGTTTTCCTTTTTTTAAAGATATTTTTTCTTTTGTAGTAAGAACACTTCACAGAACTACCCTGTTAACAGATTTTTTTAAATGTATAAGTATTAAGTATATAAGTATTGTTAACTATAGGCCCTGTTGTGTAGTAGATACCCAGAACTTATTCATATAACTATAACTTTGTACCTTTTGACCAATATCTCTCCACCCTTCTCCCCCACCCTTCCCCCGGTACCACTATTTTACTCTCTGATTCTATGAGTTTGACTATTTTAAACACCTCATAAATGTGGGATCATGCCTGGTCTGTCCTTCTGTGTCTGATTTATTTCACTTGGCATGATGTCCTCCAGGTTCATCCATGTTGTTGCAAATGGCAAGGTTTCCTTCTTTTTCAAGACCAAATAACATTCTACTGTATGTATATACTACATCTTCTTTACTTGTCCATGCATCCCTGGATATTGAAGTTATTTCCATACTTGACTATTGTGTTTAATGCTGAACATGGGAGTGCAGATCTCTCTGAGATCCTAATTTTAATTCCTTTGGATGCATAACCCAGAAGTGGGATTGCTGGATCAATTGGTAATACTATTTTTAATTTTTTGAGGAAACTCCATGCTGTTTTCCACAGTGGCCTCACCAATTTACATTCTCACCAACAGTGTACAAGGGTCCGCTTTTCCTCCATCCTGTCCAACACTTTATTTTCTGTGTGTTTGTTGTTATTGTTTTGTTTCATTGATAATGGCCATTATCCTAACAGACATGAGGTGATATCTCATTGTGGTTTTTATTTTCCTAGTGATTAATGATGTTGATGGATCAAATGGACTATTTTATGTAAAGTGTTGTAGTAACACCAAGAACTCAGGTTGCATTAATATGGTGCTTATTTTTAATAGTGTTGTCATTTGTTATTATAATAATAATTTTTATTACTATTAAATATAATGGCATACATAAATATCCAGGCAAGGTGACTTTATAGTAGCTGCGTTTCCTAAACTGCAGTGTTTATGCCCCCTAGAAATATAATTTGGTGAGATAGGGACCTTCCGCCACAGAGTACATAGAGCTTGTTTCCTGAAGCATCAGTTTTGCTCCAAGTGTTTGGAGGGAACGTGTAATTTTTTATATTAAAAGCAAACAAATATATAGGTAAGAGAAGGCACATGAGATTTTAAAAGAAAGCATGAGACATCAAGCACCATTTACATGTCATAGATGGATTCTTCCATCTGTGGCTCTAGAACTCCAAGGATAAGGCTTAGATCTCCTTTTTCACTGGTTAGTGCTACTTACAGGGGAAATTTTGCAGAGCAGTAAAGTATAACATCACCCAGAGTGACTTTTAGTTTTCTGTACAGTTCTTATGTTTGATCGTTCAAACTCTATACCTTTGTTAAGATAGAAGAACATGGTCAGTAAAGGGTTAACAGAAATATCCCAAAATAAGCTTTTTTTCTTTCTTTCGTTTTTTTTTCTTTCCTCCTCCTCCTCCTCCTCCTCCTCCTCCTCCTCCTCCTCCTCCTCCTCCTCCTCCTCCTCCTCCTCCTCCTCCTCCTCCTCCTCCTCCTCCTCCTCCTCCTCCTCCTCCTCCTCCTCCTCCTCCTCCTCCTCCTCCTTCTTCTTCTTCTTCTTCTTCTTCTTCTTCTTCTTCTTTCTTAAAAATATCTCTATTGGTCATCTTTATGGCCAGAGCATTCTTTATCTTTAGAGCTAAGAAAAAAGAAGTACCAAGGAAACAGTATATTTGTATCCATGCCTTGAGGGATGGGGGATGGGAGTTGAAGAGTGTGTGTGGGGTTCTGATGGTGTTTTTCTTTGTAAAAAGACACCTCTTTGAAGTCAGCTCTGAATTGCACAGGGTAGACCTATTGCCCTATTGCATAAGGTTGATAAATGTCCAACACCTTCCGTACTGTGGGGGGGTTAAGGATGATTAGGAACCCTGGAAACCTATTTGGCCAATGGTTTTTGATCGTGAAGGGCCTATAGGTTAGCTTTTATTTTTTCACCAAATAAAGACTTAAAGTAAGTCACCCAGATATACTGGCAAAATTACAAGATTCAGAATTGCAATTCATCATATAACTTGGTAAACTTGTTTCCCACTGCTGAACTACACTGCCTTTTATGCACAAATTAATATATTTTTACAACCCCTGGAATGGTTTTGTAAAGAGCACAATTATAGTTTAGGACATTGCCATCTGCAGTGGGACATTTAAAACAGAATTAGGTCTAGAAATCATGACTGGCATGTCGTTGTCACTCAAACTGTGATTGGTACAGTACCTTCTGTTTTATTAACAGTTCTAATGGGAAATAATTTTGCCACAAAAATTCTCATCTGTTAAATAGCCCTTATATGACTATTTTCTTTTTGTTTTCCATTTGCAAAGATAAAATCATTTTATTTATGTGTCAGTATTAAAACATATAAAATATTCAGCATAGACTTTTAAAATATGCCCTTATTTTTCTTATCTTGCTCAGTTCTCCCTTCCTCTTCTAACATTTCTCATGAACCACATGTCCCAGGATTTGGAAATGCTCTGTGGCATTCTTTTTTTTTTTTTTTCCCCCTGCCCCTCGAGAAGGTCCTCTCTTACTACATGAGCACAAAGAAACTGTGGGTAGAGCTTGCTAGTGTATGCATTGCAACCTGAGTGTGGACATTGGCTGTGTGTGGTCAGTGACAGCATTTGTCAAGAGAATACTGGAGATCTGGTAGAAAAGAAAGGAAAGGGGCAAGAAAAGAGGAAAGAAAGTGCTGGGTTAAAATATAAAAAGTAGAATGGAAAATAAACAAAATCATACCCAGGAGGTTGTAGTAACACCATCAAGTCTTAGTAACGAATGAAATGGTTGCCTCTCGCGTGCTGGTGAAGTTCTGGAAATGCAGCCATCAGTAGAGTCAGTCATACCTGTTGGCAGTCCTTGCAGAAGGTCTCAGTCAAAGCCCAGCCGGTTGTCTCTTTAGGAAACCCATCACACTCAAATTCTAACCCAGCTCTGAATTGCATTCTTGTTTGATTAAACACCAGATGAGGTATTGGTTTGCTTTAAGGGGCCATGCATGTCATGTGAAAAAGATGTGGCTTTAAAAAGGAGACTCACACTGAGGGAGGTGAGCTGCCCCTGCCCCAAGGGGTATGTGAGAGCCCATAATGCAGGGGTGAAGAGCAGATTCCCATCTCCTATCTCATACTCACTCCTTAGCATAAGCGCAGTGCTTGGGATGCCTGTGCTATTGCTCTCAGTGTTCACATTGGTGTCCCTTTCTTTTGTTTTCCTTATTGTGCCCTCTTCTAGCTGAATGGGTATAACTTGAGTCAGATGACAGTGTGTCTTCTCAGAATTGAAACTTTGAACTTCTTGCAGACAGAATCATCCCAGCATCCCACAGTGCCCTCATATCCCAGAGGGTCACTCAGTGGGATTTAGAAATCCTCTGATGCCATTAAGACCTACAGGATAGCAGATAGGAACCTCACAATCCTATATCTCATGTGGATTAAGCTGTTGGTGGGTGAATAATTTCCGTCTTACTAGTGGTAAGGGTTTGTGATGCCAATGGAGCTCACATTCTAGATAGCAAAGTGACCCTAAGAAATCTGTTTCCTACTCAGACTTGGCACGCAGCAAGTCCTGTAGTTAGCAAACACTCATTAATCATCTACTTTGTGCCTGGTAAACAGACATTTGCTTAGTGAGTACTTCATTATTTTATTATCAGTCCTTTAAAATACCTGCATATAGAAACCTGATTAGACATTGTTTTTAGGTAAAGTTTCTGCATCAGGTAGGGCTGGCTGTTTGCTTTAGAGAACAAGTCCCATTATGTGCTTCTTGAATGGGCTGAGCATGTTAAAAAGGTAACATTTGATCCAGCTGGTTACAGTAACAGTTTATTAAGTGCTTGGATTTTGTAAACTACTCACAAATGTTAAATGTGTGACTTTGTTGTTATATGAAAGCATAGATGTGGCACAGTCTCGTCTACTGTACATTAATTCAAATGTATTTTAGGACTTGATTAACAACTGCATCCTATCGTATTGCCTTGGGCATTAACAGTATCACATATCAAAGGGAATCTACTTCTCCAGGGTCACCTGTTCTATGTCCATGGCTCCATCTTTTATGCTCACGAATTCCAGATGGTCTTCAGCCTCTCTCCAGAGTCCCTGTTCTCTCTACGCAGTTGCCTGTTGGATAGCTCCATCTGGAGGTTCCACAACTATATCCAACTCAGTGTGGCCAAAATGAGCTCTTACTTTTTCCAAATCTTTATCTGATGCTCCTGAACTCGGTCATTGGTGCCACCGTTCAATCAATAACTTATAACACAGATTCAGGAATTGACATGGACTTTTTGGCCTCTCCTCCTCCTCTCCCTACTTCTCCTCCTCCTCTTCCTCCTCCTCCTTCTTCTTAAACCATCCCACTCCTACATATTTTACAATTATTCAATGAGTCCTTTTAATTCTGTTTATGAAATACTCATCAAATCTTTCCTTCCTGTTGTATGTTTACTGCCATGTCTTCATTTGTGTAAACCCTCATCATTTTTTGGCCTGAAATGTAACCTGATGGATCTGATGATCTCCTGATGGATCTCCCTGATGGATCTGCCTGCTTCCCGTGGTCCATTCCCACACTCCACCAGGAGTGGCCTCCCTAACCACCGATTGTTCCACTTTCCTTGCAGAGGAATGGACTCCAAACCCCTTAGCATGACACAGAGGGCCTTTATCATTTGACCTGTACTCACGTATCCTGCCTGGACATCTACCCTAGCCATTAGCTCACACAGTCATGCCTCTGTGCCTTTACATGGGTTGTTTTCTCTGGTTAGGTTGCTCTTCTCTACTGACTGTGTTGAAGGAGCTCCAGTGCATGCTTGAAAACCTAACTCAAGCATCACTACATTTTGGAAACTTTGCAGTCCACTTTCTGACCTTAAGCAGAGCAACAAAGCTCCTATACCAAGCAGATGTATAGCACACTTTATGTCGCTAATAATTATAATATATACCCAATTCTTATAATGTATAAACTTCATATATATACTTATAATCGTATATATAATTATAATGTTGTTTTATAATAGAATACTTATTATAATTCTTCTTTAACAAAATTATTCAGCTTTGTACCTCTGGGCCTGACAAGGATTCTGGAATTCATACTGGAATTCAGTGGGCATTCACATATATAATGTTAAAAGAATGAATTGATCAATTATATTTTTGGTGACATTCTTAGATGGGAAGACATCTTTATGCTTACAGTTGAAAAAAAAAAAAGCCTAATAAAGCCTCTAGTGTCAGACAATTTGTATTTATTTTAGCACTCGGTTTTTAAATTGCATTTCTGACAGGCCGGCCTGCCAACGATGCTTCATGAAAGATCATGAGGTTTATTCATCTCAGCATTGGGCTGTTTTACTTTTCTGCAGAGCAAAGGGATCTGGGGACTCCTTTGCAGGCTGGCCATGCCCTGTGCAAGCCCAACTGTGTCTAGAGATTCTAGCAGGGGTAGAGTGGATGGTTCGGACTTCGCAGGAAGTGAGCTTACATCATCAGAAGCACTTGGGGAAGAAAAGGAATATAGAAGTAAGAAGAAAGCTTTCAGTGGCCAAGACAACAACCATCCCCATCTCTATCTTCCTCTGGGGCCAGAGTCTTGTTTCTGCTTATCTCTCCGTCTCTCCCTCCTTCCTCCCATTTCTTTCTTAAGGTCACCTCTCCCTACTTCTTTATTTCTCTATAGACTGTTTCTCTTGACTACTCATTAGACTCTACCTTGAAAATCTACCCAGTCTTCCAAGTCCAGTTGTCAAAGCTCACCACTCCATTTCTTTCCCAATTCCAAAAGTCTCTCTAGAGCTGAATCTGATGTGACCAGAGAGGATTATGTGTCTGGCCCTAATCCCTGGACTGGGGATTGGTTGAGTAGGGCCACAAGAGGAGAGGTTTCTCTAAGAAACCCTGCAGGTGTAGGGGGCAGTGATCTCTGTGATGGGCATGGAGAGATGTTGGCTGAGTATTACATATACCTTTAGCATTAATAGCCTTTCTATCTCTCAAAGTCTTAAGTGAAGGACACCCTCAGGTGTGTAAGATTTCTACCCTCATTTTGTCTTGGGCCCAGACCAAATTAAGTCATTGGAATTAAGAGTCTTGTTATATCTCCTTATTGCCCTTGTAAGGTGATATACTACTGAGACCTATGGGGTGAGGAAATTCTGGGAAAAGATTGATTTCTAATCCCTTATGGCTTTTTGTTTCCCAAAATGTCTGTGCAATACCCTATTTAGGAAATTCAAGGGAAAATTGTTCTAAAGAAGGTAGCCTGAGTATTTGGGGATATCTCTAAGCAAACTCTTCTGTCTTAAAAGTGTCCTTGCTGGCACTGCATACAGAAATACCGGTAATAATGTGTGTCTATCTCTCCCCATACAGGGGAGGAAAAAAAAATCTTTTCCTCTACCCTTTAATCTACCATCTTAGATTTTCTGGTTGGGGTTCTATAAATTATACTGACAAAAGACAGCTTAACAAGAGAAAAACATACAAATTGTTTTTTTTTTAATGTAAGTTTTACATGACACAGGAGACTTCCTAAGGAAATGAAGACCCAAAGAAGTAGTTAAATCTGAGCATTTTTATACTAGGTTTGATGAAGGGTTGGAATTTGTGGGGAAACGTGATATGAGCTAAGTGGTAAACTGGGGAGAGCTTAGCGAGTCCTCTCTGTGTCCCTCCATCTTCGGAGATACGGATGTTCCTTTTTCCATGCTCAGCAGGGCACCGCTCCCGTGAGACCTTATGACCTGCTTCAGAGTAGATGGCATGGAGGGGGTCAGAGAGTCCTTCCCATACCTGCTGTTACTCAGAGTTTTTCACCTCAACATATTCATGATGCCGAGGTGGCACACTTTGGAGTAGAGACCCTTCCCTCTCCACCGCAATCTTCTGCGCCAGGGCCTGAGGACACCTTGTAATATCTAAAAGTTTTCCCTTCTGCCTCCTCAGCCCTCATAGGTCACAACCTGAATCTTACTTCTGGGCCCATGTACTTACTTGTTCACTTTCTGTTCTCGTTATTCTCAATGGACGTCCTCCTACGAGGCTCTTTGCTGGCAGAGGACATGTCTGCCCTTTCTTGGTGACTTAGCGGTGCAAGTCAGAGGGCTTGTGCTCTATCAGTATTTGAAGGAAACAAAAGCAGGAATCTGGACTGTGTAATAATAACACCCAGCAACCCAAGAAGCCTATCTAAGGCATCTACCCCAATTACACCCCTCTCTCAATGCGTGGTTTATTTCATACATAGCAGTTACTAAAAGCTGTCATTATCTTGTTTACTGTCTGTCTTACCCACTAGAACATAAGCTCCCTGAGGGCTAGGGTTTTGTCTATCTTATTTACCTAACATAGTATTGAAAACAAGTAATCACTGTGCAAATAAACAAACACCAACCAAATGAGGACAAGCAGACACTGTTTATTCAGAGCGTGCTATAGCAAGGGAATTAGCCACTGCCGCTTGTGTTTAACAGAGACCCAGCATCAGGCCATAGGGTGACAAAGCTTATAGTTGGGGGGGTGGGGGGGGGAGGAAGGCTTTCCCGGTGCCCTAACTTCAGGCTTTTGTTCTGGGAAGGGTGCATGTGGGCAAGTAGAAGCAGTACCTTCTCTGCGACTGGCTGGGTCCGTACTAAGCTTTCTCTTGGTCGGTCCTAAGTTGGAAGTGGGTACCAAAATTAGGAAAGCTGTCTATTACTAATCGAGTCCTGGCTGTTCCTGAGCCAGCTGTCACAGGGCTTTTGTCGGGCTTCCTGAGCTGATCACCAGACGGCAGTGGGAAGTGGTCTGATTTCCTACAAGCATCATTTGTGGATAGCAGGCTGGTTTCCTGGGCTGGTTCCTGCAGATCGTATAGGTCTGAGTTCTGTTTGTATATGTGGTCTGGTGGTTTTCCGTTTATATGTTCAGTCTGTCATTGTTGATGGGAAGAAAGGAAGGAGGGAGAGAGGAAGGACTGTTGTCCGAATCCCATTTTCATGATCCGGATTTCATTTTGAGTACCTCATGTCAAGGAGCAGCTCATCCTAGAGCTCACATGGTGGCTCTTTTCAGGAGTGTCCAACCTTGAATCATATCCCATCGTCCAAAGCTGGAGCACAGTAAAGCAGAAAGAGACTCTTTTCCTGTCATTTGGCCAAATAAGAGCCAAAGGCTTTTGAGGAGGCACTTAAAGAATTTTCAGTTTGCAATTGTGCAGTGGCTGTTGTTCAGGTAATTTAACATTGATTTTAGTTTAAAAGGCAATTAAGACAAAATGGGCAGCCACTAGCCACTTAGGTTAAATAAGCTTAGATTTAAATTGCTCCCCATTACCACCTTTGTTTTCTATGTTTGAGCTCTTTTATGCTATTTTAGCATGCAATGGTGTGGTGGCCCAGTTGGGGCATGTGGAAGGGAGAAGAACCGAGCCAGAGCCAGGAGGAAGATGGTTGTTGAAAGAAGAAATAGTTGGCTCAGAATTGTTCCCAGGGTGAGAGACTTTCTCTTCTCTCCTGTTACTGGGTATATGGATTAGGAGAACATTCCAAGATTCTGGTTCTTTATGTCTAAAATCCTAAAAATGGTGCCCGTGTTTTGACTCAATGATTTACTTCCAATAGTTTATCCCGATATAATGACCAGAGATAAGTTCATAACATGGTGGATCAGGTTGTCCATTTCAGTGTTATTTAACAGAGTGAAAAGAAATGATGCATCCTTATACTGGCATACCAAAATTGATGTCTTTTCAAATTTTTTTTTAAAAGATTTTATTTATTTATTTGACAGAGAGAGACACAGTGAGAGAGGGAACACAAGCAGGGGGAGTGGGAGAGGGAGAAGCAGGCCTCCCACGAGCAGGGAGCCTGATGTGGAGCTCAGTCCCAGGACCCTGGGATCATGACCTGAACCAAAGGCAGAAGCTTAATCGACTGAGCCACCCAGGCGCCCCTCTTTTCAATTTTTTATGGCAGAAAATCTTCATGATATATTGCCAAGTGCAAAAATATTGTAAGGTAATTTATGTGGTAAGGCGTCTTTATTATACTCATGATTTCTTAGTTACATACGCAGTGAAAAATGTTTGAAGTGAGGGGTGCCTGGTGGCTCAGTTGGTTGAGTGTCCAACTCCTGGTTTCAGCTCAGGCCATGATCTCAGCGTCCCAGACTGTGCCCTAGGTCTGTTCTGCACTCAGCAGGCGTCCGTTTGAGATCCTCTCCTTCTCTTTTTGCCTCTCCACTGCTCTCACACTGGTGCTCTCCATCTCTCAAACAAACAAACAAACAAACAAAGAAATAAGTAAATAAATCTTTAAAAAGGTCTTTGATGTGAACGGATTTGCAATGCATTACATGAGGGCATCTGGTATAAATAACTAGTGGCTTTTTCCCTGTGCTTTTCTGATTTCCTCACATTTCCACAGTAAACACCTATGAGGTGAGGGAAGCTCCTGCCGTGCTGTTTGGGGGCAAGACTGCTGGGATCAGGACTCCTAAAACAATGAATATGTCTGAAAGGCCGTGGTCCAAGGCCATTTCTGCTGGTTATAAGCAGGGTCTCAGGCACTTCTTAAAAAATCGGAGACGTTTATGCTCAAGATGAAACTGAATTCTTTCTAAGCAAAGGAAGTGCTTCTGTGTACAGAGCAAAGAGCAACACAGTGACTCCTGGTGGCAAACTACAAAACCAGAGTAATGTGGGAGAAGTAACTCATGCTCCTGGAAACAGTGGCTTGGTACGTGCCACATTCCAAAGCAGCCTTCCTCCTAAAGCCCTTGGCCACAGCATCTGTGATGCTGAACCTTTCAAGATCTTAAACTTCCTGAAAAGTAAATAAATAAAGGTGTAGCTCTGTTAAAAAAAAAATTGGTTTTATAATCATAAAAAGGACTGAAACCAATACTTGCTTGTTGTAACACTATTTTTAAAAA
This sequence comes from Martes martes, assembly GCF_963455335.1. Lineage (NCBI taxonomy): Eukaryota > Metazoa > Chordata > Mammalia > Carnivora > Mustelidae > Martes > Martes martes. Next base: position 36,088,951 of record NC_137906.1, on the reverse strand, counting down.
ATCCTCTCAGGGGCGCCTGGGTGGCTCGGTGGGTTAAAGCCTCTGCCTTCTGCTCAGGTCATGATCCTGGGGTCCTGGGATCGAGCTCCGCGTTGGGCTCTCTGCTCAGCGGGGAGCCTGCTTCTCTTCCTCTCTCTCTGCCTGCTTCTCTGCCTGCTTGTGATCTCTGTCTGTCAAATAAATAAATAAAATCTTAAAAAAAAAAAAATCCTCTCAGTGTGAGCTTCATACATGCCACCCCAAGGGTAAGGTTACGTGTCTCTGCTAAAGGATGAGGAGGTAGAAGCGTGTTCTGTTGCAGTAATTCTGTTTCTTGCTCAAAGAAAGGCTGCTAAGCTTCATTAAAGAAGGTCATCCACCTGGTCCCAGTGTAAAGTTGTAAGGTGAACCATTCTATAGAGCATACTTCTCAAATGTGCCCAGGTGATTCATGCATTCATCTGTTAGGAGATGTGGCCATTTACCAGCAACCAATGTTGAGTTAATGGGATCCATTTAGGAATATAACCACAACAAGCCCATCATAAATCGTATGCTCTCCCATCTAAATATGCTTCATTAAGCTCACCTTTCCTGATGCAACTGGATGATTAGATGTCAGGATGAAGGAAATCATTAGGTCCCGCTGCTCTAATCCTACAAAGCACCATTGTGGCTGCTATGTAATTTTATTTTATTTAATTTTTTTCCAGATAGAACATGCTTTGTGCTTTTCTATAGGAAAATATTTTCAAACTGGTAAAGAAGCAATATTACTGTATAGCGAGGCATATCTCAGTAGGTCATTACCATAACTTCCAGCAGAAGGGATAATCTACGTCGCATTTTACTTCAAGGATAAGATTGATTTTTATAAAAATCTTTAGTGCGTTGAAGCTTAGAATTTTTTTTTTTTTTCCTATGAAGAAGCAATTAGATACTGGTGTTTTCCAGAAATGTTAGGTGAGTGCTAGCTAAACCTTGATGTGTTTTTGAAGGTCTTGTCATTCAACAGTTGAAGAGAAAAGGCAATTTCTGAGGGAGAAAAGCACTATCGGTACAATAGGAATTGTCACAACTCACATGGCCAGGGGTGTCCACCATTTTCTTACGCTTACATCTATTTGGGAAAGTGACAAATACCTGAAATAACAAAGAAGAAAATAATAAGCACTGTTATTTCCACCACCAAGAACCACCAATTTTGAGTGTTTTCTTCCGGGTATGTACATATACATATGTGTGTATAGACACACACACATATGTATATTTATCTCTACAGGGTTTGTATACATAAAGCACATACAAGACCTTTTATATACAAATGTTTTTTTTAATTTTTTTAGTTTTTACTTTTTAAAATATTAATTTGGTTTATTTTTAGAGAGAGAAAGCATGAGCAGGGGGAGGGGCAGAGGGAGAGGGAGAGGATGGACGCAGACTCCCCACTGAGAGCAGAATCCTGTGCAGGGCTTGATTCCGTACCCATGAGCTCATGACCTGAGCAGAAGTCAACAGTTGGACACAACTCACTGAGCCAACCAGGCACCCCTTAAATGTTGTTTTAAAGGAAAATTGAGGTCTTAACCTCCACTTCTCCCTTTTCTAGCACTATTGTGAATTTGGGGCCCATTCTTCTAGAAGTTGAGGAACTTTTTCTTTCAAAAGCCAGATAGTAAATATTTTAGGCTTTGTGGGCCATTTGGTCTCTGTCATAACTACCCAACTTTGTACTCCCAAAGTACGAACAAGTAGATATGGTTGTACTCCAATAAAACTTCATTCATGGACACTGAAGTTGGAATTCACTGTGTTTTTCATATATTCCTGTTCTTTCTTTTCTTTTTTTTTAACAGTTAAAATATTTAAAAAAAAAAAAAGTTTAGTGAGCTGTGCAAAAACATGAAGTGGCTGAATCTGGCCATCCTCTGCTCTGGGTCATTTTTTGTATATCCACACATATTTATGTAACTACAGATAATCTGTAGTATTATTCCTTTTTTGCATTTTCTTTCATAAATAGTAATAGTATATGAATCATTTAAAACTTACATTTTTAATCTCAGCAAAATTTTGACTAAAAATATGTTTATGTAGTTCTCTATAATATGTGTAGTTATTTTCATTTCCATACACATTCATGCCTATATAGCTATAGATTATTCCTACTCTAGTCTTTTTTTTAACTGCTATATAGTATTCCATCATAGGATAAATTGCATTTTCTTATGGTGATAAGTATTTTCGTTTTTTTTCCCCATGACAAACAGTGGTACAGGTATATCCGTGAACATAGCTTATACATGTATTCTGTTAGGACAGACCTAGAAGTACATCTGCTTGGTTATAGAACGTGCATATTTTCCATTTTAATAGCTACTAGTAAATTGGTTTCTGGAGTGATGATACCAATTTATATCCCCACAGGGAGACTTTCTGTCCTTGGTTTGGAGATTTTACTCAGTGCTGTTTTCCTTTGGAGTGGAAGCAAGGAACCCACTGAAGCTGTGTATCCTCTTGTTACCACAGATGCTAGTGTGGACCTTTATTTCCCTCTGGATTAGTACAGACATTGTTTTAAGTCTTTGCTGGGGCACTAACACATGAGAATAGCAATTTATATCAATAACCAGGTTTGGCAACATCTGCCAAGGTTGTCATACTCTGTGATTAAATGGCCATATGTGCCAGGGAACATGGGGACAATGGGGTTGTAATTAGGGTTTGCTGTCTTTCCACCCGCCACCCCCACCATCCTTAACTCCCCCTAACCTTGCTTTTGTGAACTGATTTGTGAATCAGATGATTCCCTGGAGAATGCCAGTTTCTGTTACAATAATATGACTTTATTTTATGTATCTCTGTAATTATAAAGAGTTCTGGTTAAGCAAAAGTCTAGAAACCTTTTGCTACTTTACCCAGTGCCATTGAAAACCTTGGCCTGAGATGATATGTGCATATATTAGACTTTAACGTAAATAATCAGAGAATATAGTATATTTGGTACTGCACCATCACTGTAAAAGGAACGTGTAATGCTATCTTACCATCCTTTTTATGCCACTGCCCCTGCACAAGGCAGGCAGAGAAAAAAAAACACACCAACTTTCCTTAACTCCATAAGGAAGAAGTTAAACAGTATATTAATGCAATATTTAAAACAGTCTTAATGCATAGAAGGAAAAAAACCCCCTCTTCTCATTTTGTTACTGGGTGTGACAGAGATGGATGATGGTTATGTAAGGGACTTGGCATGTTCTAAAAAAACCTGGAAATATTGCCTCAAGATATGGAGCTATAATAAATGTGCAAATAAATATTTGAAAGATTTATTAGCATTTAAAATTTGCTTACCAATATATAAAATCCTAATCACTTGTGCACAAGGCCTTTAACTAAAATAGAATATCCAAGAAGATGGCACAGGAATCCAATGAATATTTCGCTGTTAATCGAATGTAGTCTATATATATACGTACAATTTCCTTCCATGTTTAGTTTCCCTCCTGTTGAACTAATAATTGCTTGAAGAAGCAAGGTCGTCTTAGTGTATGTACCTTGCAGTTTTGACTGTAAAGAAAAAGAAAAAAAAAAACCCCTAATTTTTCTACATCCAAAAGATTGGTCTCTGACAAAAGCAACATTTAGAATGGGAAAAGCCAGGGCCTGGTGTAACTCATTCCCCTTTAATTAACAACAACAAAAAAATAAATAAAATAAATAAAAAAAAATCACAGTTTTATGTGGCTTTTTTGGAAGTTTACTTTGATGCCATTGTTATTCAAGGTAAATGCATTTTCACAGGTAATCTCAGAAGTTCAGCAGGACGTGGTAGATATTTCCTCCTCAAAGCAGGGTCATATTTTGGAGCATTTTCATTTAGCAGATAATGTGTAAGAAGATCTGAGATCACAAAGTTTTAGCTAGTGGGAAAACTATAACCGTTTCTCTGAGGAAACACTGAGGAAAGCCTATGGGGGGGTGGTTAGGGAGGGCGTGATGGGGTTTTCCATCTTTTCCTAGTATTTATATGTGGAGTAGCATATTGGAAGTCATAAATACTGTCCCGTGGACATTTTGAATAATGCAGGAGTAGTGTAAGTAATTGGAAGTGCTTATATCCTGCCTTTAGACATTTCGCTGCTCGTGAGTTAAAATTGGTTGTCAAGTGTGGACTCGGAGGACCGTGCAAGGTGCCCTATTCTGTCATGTGGTACATATTTAATGCTTGAAAGAACAAGGGAAGGGACACGTGCAGGAGAGGGAGAGGGAAGGCAAGCGGCGAGATACTGCCGCCCGCTCCGTGCTTTCCAAGTGCTCGGGGAAGCGAGGAGGCGGGACCTACGCAGCCTCAGCGTCCACCGCCTACCCCCGGGCTGCAAGACTTTGCAAAAACATTGGGCGTCCAATTTGGCGAGTGTTTTGGCGCGGAAGCCTAGGCCACCCGGGAAGCTGGGTCCGGGCGCGGCCGCGTCCCCGGCACCTTGGTGGCCTCCCTTTGTGTGCGTCTCGGCGTTGAATGCCTCCTCGCTCGGGCTGCTCGCTCGCTCTCCCCGCGCGTTCTGCACCTGCTGGCGGCGGTGTCAGGCTGCCAGGCAGCCAGGGCGAGCTCAGGCACAGCGCGCACGACAGATGACTGGAGTCATTTACATTGCTAGCACGTGGCTGCCGTTTGCTGTTGCCTCGGACTTCTCCCGTGTTCTCCCGGGGAGCAAACAGGAGGCACTTTGCAGCCGACAATGAAATCTTGGCAGCTAATTGCAGTCGTGGGAGATGCCCTTCAGGTAAGGCGAGGGAAGAGGGCTCTACACACTGTCGGGAAGGAGAGGCAGAGAGGGAGTGCGAGGGATGGAGAGGAGGCAGCTTCTGCGGAGGCTCCCTGAAGCCCACTGACTCGCGGGAGGGGGTGGGAGAGGGACGGGGACGGGGGCGGGCGACAGGGGGGAGGAGTGTGCGAATTGACATTTTTGGCTGCCTGTGGCAGAGGAGCCGCCGTCAGCCGCTGTCCAACGTTCACGCAGAGAGGGTGGCGGCGTGTGCGCCTCCGGGGCTGCTGATTAGAATAGGGACTTGGCGGCGGCAGGAATCCGGCTAAACCAACGCGGCGATGCGAGGCTGCGGACGCGTTTGCAGCGCGTGAGTGAGACACGGTACGTGAGGGCGGCCCGGAGACCTCCGAGGCTGGGTCAGGGCTCGCCCCGGGAGCACCCAGGGGCGCAGGACACCCGGAGAGGGCGAGGGGCGTTTGCGGCCAGGGAAGCGTCCGGAGCGATGAATCGATTTTCCTTACTGACTAGAAGTTCGTGGGGGGAACTTCATTGCCCCTTCTCATTGGCTCCGTTTAACTTTATTTCCAGAGATGAATAAGCGTTTATAAGAAACCCCGTGAAAGTCCCAATAGGCTAGCAGGGGTTTTGCAAGAGCTGCGCGGTTCTTTAAATGGGAGGTTTATGAAACGCCTGGCCAGATGGGCCGTGCCTCTGGAAAGTTGGCACGCTCACGTTCCGCCGGGGCATGTGTGTGCGTGTGTGGGAATATGTGTTGCATGTTTGTGTAAACATGTCTACCGTGCTGGTGGCACCGGTGGGCCCTTACCTTCTCTGCTTTTCCTGACTCCCAGGGAACAGAGATTACATTGACAGTACTGGAAATGCTTTGACTGAAGAAATAGGCTCTGGGTCATTTCATTAAATTAAACAAGAGTTGCCCTTCTGGAGAGATCAAGTGGGAGAAATGTGCTCCGACTTCCAAAGTGAGGGAATTAACCGCCAGGCGTTTAAAAAAATATGCAGAGTGTTGAATACGACATTTATCGGCCTAGAAGGATCACCTAGAAGACTCAATCTCAGCCTCTCCCTGGAGCCATTATTTTCAGATTACAATGAAATCCGTGGTTTTGCTTATTTCTGTTGACAAAAGAGCTGTGCTTCCCCCTCCTTAGGAGGGGCCCTGGGGGAATTCTGAATCCCAAAGTTTCTCTGGCAAAATCCTTTTAGAAATTGTCCATTAAATTCCTTGCTGAGAGAGTCACTGTTGGAGTATCTTTAGATATCTCGTAATTTACTCATTTTTCATTTGGGTTTAATTTTGGTCACACAGAAACGAATATGATGTATAATGGAGGCAGTAAAAAGTGATTGTGTAATCCTCTCTATTTGGGTAGCTGGGTAGTAAATTGGTTGGAGACTATAAAATCTTTCTCAACTGTTATTCCCTATTTTTGATCAAAATGTATCTCCGGAAATCCAAAGGCCACGATTATAAATGTGTTTGTGAAATGGACTCACTTGGCTTTGTGGCTCGCTGTGATTAAGTTTTAAGAGGGTTGTTCTTCAAGTAAGTAAACTATAGTCAATCAGGGATAGCTGTTTACCACTGGCGTTCATAGGGAATGCGGGCAGCATTCATGATTTTCATGCAGAAAGCAGGATATTTCAACTCTTATCTGCCCACTCACACTCTCCACACATGCCAGCACTTCCTCTGTGTTAGAATACTCATGGATTATGAAGAGAAAATTGCTTCTCTGAAGAGTTGGAGGAAGTATTACCTATGGGGGGATATTTCTCACCCCCCCTTACTTACCCTCTTCCTCCTTTCTCTCTCTCTCTCTGTCCCCCCTCCCAACTTGCTTCCCCCCCTTTCTCTTTTTTCCTTATTTTCCCCCTCTCCCACCCCCCTTTCTTTCTATATCCACCTGTATTTTTTTCCATCTGTCTTTATTTTTGTGACCAAGCAGAGAAAGCTTCCCAAATATCTTTTACTACTGCATTTTTATTATAACAAATGTTTTGCACCCTGAAGGATGATTGGAACTTGATTTCCTTTTTCTTCTTTCCTTTCCTTTCTTCCTTCCTCCCTCCCTACCTCCCTCTCTGTCTCCCTTCCTCTTTCTTTCTTTCTTTCTTTTGTATTCTCTGGTCATATACAAGAACCAATTAATATCAGGCAGTCTGCTGTACCCTGATCTTATAAATAAGGGCAAATATTCAGACTTTTCCTGTCATTTCATTTTGACCAAGCGAATCAACTCTGGAGAATGTCTTTACTATGCGAAAAGAGCTAAATCTTTTCTCTGTTATCACCAACTGATGGATTTTTAGAACATTGCACTTTGCCTGCTGTAACTTTATTGGGCTGAGCATATTTTTATGTTCGTCTGTTGTAACCTTGTCCCTCAAACTTCTATTTTCTCTATTTCCTGTCTTAATTTTAGAATCTGGATTCATTTTAATTTGTATTTACTTGGACTTTGGAGAAACAACCATCAGCCTTGACTTATGGGCCAGCTTATTTAAGTATCACGTAGTGGGTTTTTTCCCAATTTTTTTCTCTCTCCATGAGTGTGACACAAAAGTTAAAGTAGATTTCATGTAAAGTGCTTTTTGCAGCAATTGCTTTCTGCCAAACTACAGTTGTAAGATTTTAAGAATAAAGGGTCATGTTTTGAGAATATTATATGAGAATCAGAGTATATACCCTTTATCATTTTCTGTTTGATTACAGAGAACCTGGTTGGATAGGTCAGTCTTGAACTAAATAACTATTACAATGTCCAGTGAAAGATCATTTTGATCTTTCTTTATGCTAAATTTATAATTTTTCTATTAGGTTTTGAGCAGAATTTGTAGTACCAAAGAAATGGAACATAGTCCAAAAGAGGAAGAATTTTTAGGAAATAATAATAAATCTTTACTATTATTAATTACACTTCTATTTCTGTTTAGTTGTAGCTTTTTTTTTTTTTTTTTAAGTTCATGTGTGTTGGTCTCAAAGTCATCCCAGAGTGGATTGGAACAAGTTCTTTGAAAGTAATTCTAATGGAATTAAAACGAGTCCTTTTATGAGACTTGAATCCCCATCTCATATTGATTTTTCAACAAACATAAGAACAAATAGGGAGGGAGAAAAGCATGGACATTTAAAGTTTTTTGCCCTTTCAGCTTTATTTTGTTTTACATCTGAAAACTCCAGAATGTGATAATACATTCGGTCTTTGTACATATTTAAGGGTGGATGTCTTTGTCCTATTTGTTTTCCTTCATTTTCCTGCAGAGTTGAACGCTTGTGTATATTATGAGCAATAGTAAACAATAGCCAATAAGGGCGTGCAGAATTTTTAAATTATGCATTTTGATTTATTTGCATTACATCACATATAACAAAACGGTAGTTCTGTCTATCTGGTGTTCATGCTGTCCTCTCCCTCTACTTGCAGGGTACTCAAAGAATTAAGTAATTCTTTAAAAGTTAGCTTGTAACATATAATGTTCAACTTGGAAACCTTTCTGTTTAATTATCCAAGAGCTGCAGTGTCCTAGTCTTCAGAAGTTTTTTTTTTTTTATTAACAGATATAAAGTTTATGTGAAAAGTTGTGCAGTGTGTGTGTGTGTGTGTGTGTGCGAGCGCACTCACCCAAAAGGCTGAAACAGCTTGTGTCAGCTGTAGCAACTCGTTTTTGATTCAGCAAAACTAGGTTATGAATTCAAGCAATTAAAAATGACAAAAAGCCCAATTTCACTGCCTAGATTAATACACTTCCAATTTTTCCCGCTCCATAAAAATTTCAAAGTGTTCTTTCTGCTTAGGTGTTTGCATAACCTATAAGGTATTGGAAGGCCCCCATTTCACATTTACTTATGATGTCTGAATACTTTGATGTAGCAAATGTAAATAGATCAATTGGACGTTCTTAACACAATTTTGTATTTGCAAGTTCTTGTGAAATTATTTCAGTTGGGTTTAAAGGAAAAGCAAGGAGTGCAGTTGTTAGTTCCCTAACATTAATCGGTGGTGAGTAGTCTTTCAGCTCCTTCCAAAGTCATGGAGGCCAGGAAAGGCTTTTTGAGAAATGATATAATTACAGCAGAAATACTGTATCCATGTCCCCAGGGTGGCAGTGATTTCTTTTTCTTTTTTTTTGAATTATGCAATGGTTGGCATATTTATTGCTTTTTCTGTACTTGTCTGAATTCTGTATTCATTTTTATCTAATTAGCCAAAACTCAGTTCTTTAAAATGGCCCCCTTTTTTTTACTTGCAGAGTAATTAGGAGTCACAATGAGCCACACTGAATTCACAACAGTTTTTGGTTAGCTGGTTAAATTTTCTCCACTGGCTTGATAAACTTTGATCACACAGAGAACACATACTCACAAACGTATACAATCAGGAAGCCCCAGTAGTTGTCACTTTGCACTGTCCATCCAGCACAGAAAACCAGCAATGTTTCAAGGTGGTATCAAGGTGGTCTGTATACCTGGCCTTTGCTTTGGAAAGAGGACCACTTGAGGGCTATCTGTTAGGGCTGCCCCTGCCAGCCTTTCCTTTTCTCTTTGGAATATTTCTGCATCTGCATTTGCTACCTGGGGATAGATTTCTTTGTTGTTTAATTGAACTCTCTACTTGTAAGGAAATCAGTTGCTTGTTTGCTAATGAGATGAACTTACCAGTTGTGTCTATAATAGCTGTTTGAATGTTAGAATAGAGACCTTCCATTTCTGTTATAATGACGAGGGTGATGGGGATGACGATGTGGTAATGCGTCAGCAGTAATAGAAACAACTATGCAGCACTGATTTCTCCCTGGGCATTCGCTGCCTCCGTGTGTTTTGCATTGGACTGGGAGCTTCAACATCTTTTCTCTGGTTCTTAACTCGGCGAGGTAGGCATTGCTCTGCCTAATTCAGAGATGGGGAAGAGATCTTCCAGACTTTTTATAATTAGAATAAGTGATTGGACTCCATATTTTTCAGACTTCAATATACCAACATGCCATTGAAATGTATTACTCTGAATTCAGAAAGATACACAAAATGGGTACTCAGTTAAGTACTCAACTAGGCAAGTGTGCTTAACCAACCCTAACCCACAACAGGGACATTTGGTAACATACTGGAGACATTTGGGTTGTTGCATTTGGACAGGGGGTGCTACTGGCGTCTACTGGGTTGAGACCAGAGAATCTCGCTAAACATCTTGGGATACACAGAACAAAACCACAAAAATTTTCCAGCCCACAATGCCAGCCATGCCACGATTGAGAAACCGTGTCCTAGGCGGTATCAGTGATGTTGTGTCTAATATATACATGGGCTGATTTTTCAAGAGACTGGATAAGGTACATGAATTTCAGTTATTAAACTTTCGAAATCCCTAGTTGGATACTGTGAATAGGATCATAATGCAAAATCAGAAGGTCCATATTTTCTTACAATTTGACTTTAAAATTTTACAGCTCCCTACTTCCAGCATCTTTCTTTATAAATATGACATGGGTCATTGTGATTAAAGTACCTACTTCTCCCTGATTTACTCTGTGTTACCTCTCGTAAGTGCTGAAAAATGAAATTTCTTTCTGTGGTACTGATGTCAATAGAAATGCAGCATCACACAATGAGTCACGCACCAGTAGTTGCAAGAACCTTCCTTCTTCCTTCTCAGCATTCAAACACCATTATTTTCTCCTTATCTTTAAAGGTTTGGCACAGAGGCTTATTTGCTTATTCATTTAATAAATGCTGAAATAGTGTTTCATATGTGCCAAGCACTGTTGTTAATATTTTAAAATACTAATTAATTTAATCCTTATGATAAGCCTAAGGGCTTGATACTGTTCTTATCTACTTTTTACCGAGGCAAGAACCCAGGCCCAGAGAAGCTGAATAATTTGCCCAAGGTCACACAGCTTATAAGTGGCTGAGCTGGGATTTAAACTCCATAGTCTGTTCCTGTCCATCTCGCCAGGCTGTTTAAGAATTCAGATTTCTCGGGGTGCAGAAGCATACTTGTTTAGGCAACATCTTCACTTGAGTTTTCGAAGAAGACCTTTTTAGTTTCATTTGGCGGCGATTAATTGTAAAGTAACTTAACCATTTTTAAGTGAGAGTGAATACGAATGCCCACAACTTTATTTTGGCGTTTACCTTCTTGTAAACGTACATTGCACCAGAATCAGGAAGACTCACGAGTTCTCTTTATATGACCACCTCCAACAACAAAAATCACCAAAGGAAAACAGTCATGTTCAGAAGAGCATAATTTTCAGGAGGTATTAGCTTTGTTTTATTCCCTATTTAATAGTGGTATTAGAAAAATAGAAATTATTGAACTGTATCTCCTAAGGGGCGTCAAGAAACTTAACTATTTTGTTTCCTGGCACTTTAAAAATTTTCTAGGGAGCCCGATATGGTCATACCAAGTGGGATATGGTGGATGTGGACACATCGATTCCCAGCTTGATCTTGCTAAAGCCAATCCATGTATCCTCCCACATTTAGACCATGGGAATGACCATGCCAGTCTCATTCTCTGTTGAATATCCAGCATGTAGCAAAACCAATGAAGAGAAAAACAATTTGAGTAGGTTTTTAAATAGAAGTGACAACTTGATATACTTTATTTTGTGGTTGGAGAAGAAAAGATCTTGCAAGTCTGCCATTAAACATGGATACCATGGGTTGTTCAGAAAACCAAGATGGGCATTGAGAATCTCGATAGATTTCAGATGAATGAATGAATAAATGGATAGAGGATTTTTTTTTTCAATTTTATGAATGGTATGCATGGATTTATGCTTTAATAGAACATATCTAAAAAAAAAGAAAAAATAGAAACATTCTTATATTTTGAATACAAAATATTGGAGGAAGAGGACGTAGTAGCAGCAGCAACCCTGTCAGCTGCCACCTCAGAGTTTTGACCCAAACTTTACATGACTTAAGTGTTGATACGTAGCTCGCTATGCATTGCCCCTCAAAAAGCTCAAAGGTGTTGAACCTCAAGCATAGGTTGAGGAGAGCCTATTCTACTCGAGGAGAGCCACAGTTTGCTTCCTATGAGAGAAGAAGCGTCACTGCCCTTGAACAGCTGTGGTGTGGCCATTCAGTATTCTTGCCCAAACCGTGAAAGCTCTGGAGTCCCCCTCCCCCAACCCAAGGACATTCTGGGAACTGAACTGGAAGAGGAAACCATTGTGGTTGTTCTTACATATTTCAGGCCCAGTGAACTCATATTTACACAGAGAAAGCAAAGAGTGAATCCCATTTCAGAACTGTCAAAAGGACGATGTTGGATCCATTATCGTCACATTTCCTTTTTGAATACAGTTCATTGAATTGGCTTTTGTGGGATACCCATTCCATCTAAGTATTGGTTCCAGAATGGTTTAAGATTGCACCCGAATTTATTGTTCAATGATAAGTAAGTGGGAATAAACTCACATAGCTAAGGGTACCCAGTAAAGTTCTGCAAGTATCGCCCATTAGTCTGTAGTGCTAAAATACATATATTTCACTTAGTTGAATTTTTTAAAAAAGGGAATTGGATTTGAATTGGCCATTTTAATTCCATATTCAGTGGTTTTGGTTCTAACATATTTCTACATTTAATGAGAGAATCTACTTTTTAAAATAAAGACAACCAGTGATAAACTTTGTGTGCCATTGAGAAGAATGTGTCCAACAAAGGGAAAATGAATTTTGACCAAGTCTCTATTATTGAATTTCCCCAGGGAAATAAAAATATGAAGGTTGCATCAATGTTATAAGGGGTTCAAGCTTTAACTTTTGCTGCTAATAGAAAAAGAAGTCAGGCTTTGTTTTAATGCACTAGTTAACTATTCAGTATATAGCATTAAACGTTATTATTGTTGTTATTATGGATACCATCTATTGAGTGTTTGCGATGAGCCATCCATCCACTGTGTTAACTTCTGGATATTCATTACTGATTTGAGTACTCTAGCAGCTTTAGGAGGTGGAGAGATCTGAGACCCATTTTTCCTGAGGGGAGACTGAATCTTGAGGTGATTTTTCTAGGGTTACCAGTGACTAGTAAACAGAAGGATTGGCAATCAAATTTGAAACTTTGTGACTTCAGAGCCCATTTTCTCCCCTTTTTGACTCAAACCTATAGGAATCCTTATTCTAATATTGGTGAAATATGAATCTGACATAGATCATGTTTGGTTAGCCCCGGATGGTCCTTGTGATCCTCTCGTTAGGGCTAACGCTACTTTATTCTTGGCAGAATATGTGGGTGGTTGGGTGGCTGGATGGATACATAGATCGACTAATGACACAGAAGGGAAATTCGCAAAACGCATGAATATAGGTTTCAGGAAAATAAATGTACCAGCAAGGATGTGAATATATGTTCACATATGTATGTATCTGAAAGTTTCATCTGTATATATATATGTTTCATAGATCATATTGGAAAATAATATGTTTAATGAAGTAGACATTCTATACTATATTGGAGAGAGCGTGGAATGGTTTGTTCTTTTGTGGAAAACACTTTGGAAATTTTTGCATCTACAAAAAGTACATGCTTTGGTCCTGTGTTTCCACCTCTAGAATTTACGTAATTGCTCAAATTTGCAAAGATGCGTGTTGATTCACTGCAGCGTAGTGTACAGTGGGAAGAAAAAGTGAAACAAATTCAATGCCTGACAATAGGGGATTGGATGCCCCGAACACAGTGGATCTACATCATCCTGAAGGCAATGGCCAAGGTGTTGGAAGTGAACGAGAACCTGAACTTCAGCAATGTGTTAGGATGAGTTTGTTAGGAAAATAGCACACGTGTGCAAACGTGTTGTATACGTGGTGAAATTGCGCAAGATAACTAAGGGACAGTGGAGGTTGGTCACCTCTGTGGTTACTGTAGCCTGTGACTGGGAAGGGAACAGCAGAACACAGAGAAATTGCTTCTAGGATCATACAAGACAGATGAGTTCTAGAGGTCTACTGTCCAACATGGTGCCTGGAGTTAGCCACATGGTATTGTGCACTTGAAAATGTGTAGGAGGGTAGATCTCACGTTCAGTGTTCTACACAGACACGCAGACACACACACACACACACTGCACACAAGGAAATGATGTGGAGATGATGGATGTGTTTGGAGATGATGGATGTGTTTATTACCTTGATGGTGGTGATGGTATCGGGGTGGATGCATATATCCTAATGTATCCAGTCATATGCAGTAAACCTATGCAGGTTTTTGTATATTAGTTATACCTCAATGAAAGCATTAAAAAATTTAAACTTTAGTCATTTTTTAACAAACATGTACTATTTTGAGAACATAAAAAAATTTAGTTTATAAAAAAAGAAGAGCTTCCATTTTGGGAATACCTACGGTCAGCCCCTTGTCCCCAAGTGGATACAGATCAACTTAGGCATCAACATCGATATTGCATGTCAGACATGGGCAACCCAAATTGTTTTGAAAACGTGCTTAAGAGAGAGTTATAAAAGAAGGTAAAGAAACCTAAAAAAGGCTTGATTTAAAAATCATGTACTGGCTAAGGGTTAGGGTTGTTATGTGTTCTGAAACGGTGTGGTTGGCTGTTGGCAATTTCTGAAAATGATAAAGCTAAGTGTTAACTATAATGGTTTGGCCACAAAGGAAACGAAATTCCCTTGATGCCGCAGACACTTGTCATTCATCGGAGGTACTGCAAAATCATGATCCTTATCCTTCCAGCTGCGCGTGTCTGTCAGGGACTGTGGGCTGCTAAAAGTTGTATACTATTATTTTTTTATTCATCTCTGGGTCATTTCATCTTCCTGTGGAAGCCACATGAATGGCTGTGTATGAAAATTGTATTTTGTGCCGAATTTCCCACTGTGAAAGATGTTTACTATATATTTATGAAAACACTGCAATAACAAAACCCTTTATATAGCCTTTCAATTTGCTGTAAGGGCAGATAAAATATTTTTATCTCGAACTGAACTTCATACCTTGGGAGATTCGGCAGGCCCGACTTAGAATAATAAAACACTTCAGAGAAAGGCAGGCACTGTTCAGCTGGCTTCAGAAACCTGTGCACTTCACTCAGCAGACCCTCAATTCCTGAATATATAGAACCAACTGAATATATAAAACCTAGAACTAATGGGTATAATTTATGCATCATTAGACAGAATAATATTTTTTAAATTTACTAGATAGTTTTGTAATGTGTCCACAGAGATCCTTAAGGAGCAGTGTTTCCTTGATGTGGGGAAAATACGGCAAGGAGGTTGGTTGTCACCTAAATGTATTCACATTGCCGAAGCCTCAGTGAAGGTGAAGAATGAGCAGTGTGTTTAATTGTCACTTTTGTCAAGATAATTGTAGATTCGCATGCAGTCGTGAGAAATAACACAGAGAGATCTCTTTACGCTTTACCTACTTTCCCCCAAGAGTAGTATTTTGCAAAACCGTAGTATCCCATTACATCTAGGATATTGACATTGCTACCATCCACGGATCTTACTCAGATTCCCCCAGATTTAGTTGCACTCATTTGTGTGTGTGTATTTAGTTCTACACAACTTTATCACATGTGTAGGTTGGTGAATGTACCATCCCCAATGTGCTAGCAGCCGCTTCCATTGAAGGGACTGGGACCCTTAACCCCTGTCCCTAAACCCTGTCAACCACTGATCTTTCCTCCATTTCTAAAATTCTGTCATTTTGAAATGCTGGCAAAGCGGAATCACGCAATATTTAACCTCTTGGGATTGGCTTATTTGTTCATCATAATTTCTTAGAGTTCTGTCTGAGTTATTGTGTATCAATCTTCTTCTTCTTTTTTTTTAATCACTCAATACTGTTCCCCGGTACGTATGTGCCACAGCTCTTCAATCATTCATCTGTTGAAGGACATCTGGGCTGTGTTTGGTTATTACAAAGTTGGTACGAACATTTCTGTACAGGTTTTTGTGAGCATGAGTTTCACATCTCTGGGACAAATGCCCAGGAGCGGGCTTTGGCGATTTTTGATTCATGCACATTACGGAAAACATTAATATGTTGCGCCTGTAGGAAGTCAATGCCAGTTGCACACAAACCAATAAAAGGAAAAATATAAAATCTTACCACATCTTAATGTTTATTTCTACATAAACATAACACTAAATATAGAGAATAGCCGGCATTTATGTAGCATCCACCATATGCCAGTCAGTATTCTAAGCCTCTTGTGTATGCTAACTCGTTTGTCCTCACAACAGCCTCATGATGTACATGTTCTTATTATCCCGACTTACAGATGAAGAATCAGGCAGAGAGTGCTTGAGTAACTTGCCAAGATGATACGACCGGTGCAGTTAGGCAGTCTGGCTTGAGAAACCCCCATCTTAACCACTACTCCATGATCTGAACCTCATTCCCAGATCTGTTGGTCATGCCTCTGGGTCAGGCAAGATGGCAGCTCTCCTTTGGCTGGGTAAACGTCTACTGGTGTGGCTCGGAAAAGAACTAATACTTGGAACTGGGTCTGTAGAACAATCAGCTAGCTGACTTCACTATCCCTTAACTCACTGCTCTGTCTTTAAGCTTCCTTCATTTGACCATCTCAGACAGATGGAGGCTTCTTCTGGCTTTTAGATCTCCAAGAGGTAGATTTCACAACCCTCCCTTGGTTACACGCTGCAATATTTCACAGCTCTCTATAGCAGTATGTTTTGCTTTTCGGCATGGCCCAAATCTGTCGTATGGCACATGGAGCCCGTCATCAATTGTCGACTTTCAGTGAGGACGGGGAATTGATGGTGACCATGTCTACTCAACAACACAACTTTAAAGGTACCTATTTCTAACAGTGTCTTGCACGGCTGCTTTACGTTAATCATGGAGCTATTCATTCCTCCAAAGGCATTTCATATATCCACCAGGCTTATAAAGTATTTAATATTTTCATACGCTCCAGTGTAAAGCCATCTGCTGCGGTGACAGGACAAAATGTTGACGACAAGAACAAGCGTATGTTTATGGAAAGATTCCATGAAATGTTAACAAGAAAGATATGTGCTACTCTAGGGTGTCTTGTAGAAAATGGCCAGGGGAATTTGGAAGGCACGGCCTCCAGCACGGGTATGTATAAGTTGGCATTTATAAATTACACATGTTCTTTTATTTCTGTCTCATAAATTTGGACTAGATCGGCAATATAAGTGGTGGCAGAGGCCTGTTGGAAAGAAAATCCTGGTATTATTCAATTTTTGGAACTTTATTTCATCTGTTGTTCTTCATGTGCTTCATTTGACTTTTTGCTATTTATTTGAACAAGTGGATTGGGAGCCTGGTGGGTGCTATAGGCATGCGTGTGACTGGAATAGCTAGATTGTGTTTCGAAACAGCTAGAACCATTCCTCAGTGCCTAACTTTAATAGCCATGTTGTGGTCTTGCTAATATCGGAACAGTCAGATAGGAATCAATTTGGCTGCCCACTTGGAACATATCAGTCGAGGCACGGTTATCTAAAACTGTTGCTACACCACATTGCCCCTTGCTGAACTGAGCTCAGAAAATCAAAGCAAATGCCTCCAAGCTAAGGCCTGATGCTCTTGGGGAAAAGCATCACAACTAAAGTGCCCTGAGTATCTGACGAGCACTTGGGGAAGACACTGTACATTAACTGGCTTATTTAAGCCTCCCAAGCCTCTTATGGGTCAGGGGTGGTCCTTGCCTTCATTGTACTTATGAGGCACCAGTTTTAGAGATGGAAAGCAGTTTACCCAAGATCACACAGCTCATACTGAGTAGACCTTGGATCTGGCCACAGGGAGACCGAGTCCATAAGCAGCTGCCTAACTACTGCGTTCTGTAACTGATGCTAGATAGAAGCTTGTTCAGTGCTGTCTGATGAGGTCTTCTCGGGGCGACGTTAGCTGGAACAGGCAGGTCAAAATTGAGCAGACTTTTGAAAAGTGACGTGGAGCTTGGTGTCCTCCACACACTTGCAAAGCCCTTATGTTCTCAGTTCCTTTTTCACTCTCTGCAGAAAGTTGTCAGTGACACGTGAAAGCCAAGGGGGTGGCTTGTGGAAAAAGTTGGCATGAAGACAGATGAACAGCTCTTTCAAGTGCTACAGCAGGACAAGATCATGTGGGGTCACCCCAGAGGCCTCCTTTATACCAAATTTTGAACTACATCCTACCAAGAAGCGTGAAAAGGTGCTTTAAATCATATACTTAGTTCCAATCACAATAAATGGATTGACAGCATATGGATGAACCTAGGTCTTCACTACCTGTGTCAAGAGATGACAGTTTCTGGCTAACTACTTTGAGGTTGATAAAATTAATGAAATAGCGGAATTTAAGGAGATTGATAATTAAAAACATATATGTTCAAGAAGAACAAAATGTCATCAGATGAAGTTAATAAAGTTAATGTTAATAAAGTTAATAAAGGAAAAGCTAATCAGAAAATTTGAGATAAAAGAAAGACAAGGTTGCTTATAAGGAACACTGCTTATGTTCCTCTTAAACCTCTTCAGAAGGATGTCAGGATTTCTTCTATAGTCAGGCCATTTTAGACCCATAGGTTTTGCCTGCAGGAGTTCATCTCAACAATTAGATTGTAATGATATGTTATAAACTTCATGAAACTAAAAACAGGTGGGCAAATATATAATTAATTCCTAGCACAATACCTGGCCCATATTAGTGTCTTAATAAGTGGTTTTTTTTAAAATAAGTGTTTTCAAAGAATTATGATCATACTGGATTGTGGCAGAATATTTATTATGTAGTAAATCCTGGTAAACCCAAGTAATAATTATATCTATAATAATTAGGTAATGTTTTTAGAATCTTTTTAGGAAAGACTGTATTATTTCCACCTGCTAGTTTTCTCTCTCCTGAAGCCAAGATATGTGGGTAATTATTTTCTAAATTATGACCAGAAAAATATGCATAGTAAAAACAGTGGCACCATTTATATCTGATCTTCCAACTAAAATATTGACACAACCTTATATAGGGTATACGGCAAGCAGTAATATTCTAGTGCTTTCTCCCCCAGCACACTCTATTGGCAAAAAGTGACTTATGGTTAATGCAACAGTGAAAATAAATTATTACCATTCTCTGATTGTGTGACAGGTTAGTAATTAACTTATGTCACTAGTTGGCCTCACACAACTGTGTTTATTCAGCTTCATGGAGCACTTTTCAGGGAAAAAGGAAAGATCAGCAAGGCATTCTTTGTTTACTGTAGATGCTAGATGCTGGTGGAATGCATCTTTTTCCTATTGACTAGGAAATAAGTTGGTTGTTAGGACATGATTTTCCATTCTTCAAAATGATATGGTGATGCAGGGAACTTGAAAGCTACCCTGGAATTAGAAAGGCATAAAGAAATTGCCCTTTATGCGCTAATCGAGCCATTGTGCCTGTTTTCTTTGGGGTGCTTTTTACTGTATAGGCTCAGCAAAGAGCCATGTGTAAAAAAAGGTATGAAAAATCTTAATTAAAAGGAAAAAAACGTGGTTTTTTTCCCATTGTAGGTTAAGTGCCTATCACACAGCCTAGGGACAATGGTATTAGATTTGTAATAAGTACAAGTAAAGCTTTTCATTTTGATTGGATTGGGTGTATTTTTCATCAGCATCTCCCGTGTGAGCCATGATTCCAAGACAGAGTCTTGTAATCTTCTGCAGTGGGAATGATTCAGCTTAAAAATCAATAGGGCATGAGGTATTTCAAGTTCTCATTATTGTAATGTGTCAACATCACTTCAGTGACCCCAGAGTCCTATGTTGGCTGGTTTTTCCCCTGATTTATTGTGCAATCTCGCAGGGCAAACTATAATTTCACTTGGAATCAGAAAGTCTCCATTTATGGTTTGTGCCCCAGTCTCTAGTCATTAGGGCATTCGCAGGGAATCAATACCTCCTCTTGTTGCTAACAACTGAATGAAGTTGTCACCTGCTTAGATTACAAAGGAGATGGGTAAAAAGATGCCATAAGGGTGAGTACATTGGACAAGCTCTGCTTTGAGAAGGGCTTTCTTTGATGTTCACCTTCTGCCGCTTGGAGGGGTTTCAGCCTTTCTCAGGATGTTGATTATAGAAAAGCCCCACCACCTAATTAGCACAATGTTTCTTTTCTTTGAGTGTGTGTATGTGTGAATTTTTTGTGGATGATGTAATTCCCCTTGGTTAAAACAAAGTGAGAGGGCCTTTCTTGAAAGTCTGAGTTCTGGCACATTTTCTAGAACCTGTTGAGTCATGCCAACTCTTCTTAAATACCCAGTCATCATGCTGACACTGTAAAGACAGGGTCTTCCATCCCTCTCCTAATTGGCAAAATACCTAGAAACTTAATGAAACTTCCAGTAAGAAGAAGACCATCTGCTTTCAACATGCCATCTATCAGCGTGTACACATTCTACTCTGTGGCTCTGCGGCACACATGCTTTCTTTCTCTCTCTCTCTTTCTGAGATTTTTTTCACTAGAATCTCTTTCTGAGATTCTCCAATGAATGTTCATATGCTATTGTCGAGTCACCAATAGCACCGATAATGAGTCTAAATTTCATATCTAATACCCAGTGTTTAACAATGGGTAAGAATGTCCACACAGTCTCACCAGAAGTATAATTAAGTACCTATCATGTGTACTCGGTGTGCTTATGAATACCTTAGAGAGTCCTTCCCTCAAGGAGACTCATCATGGGAAAAAAACAAGGTAAGAGGCAGTGACAGTGTCGGGATTGTAAGGTCAGGAAATGTGGAAGCATAGAGAGGAAGCGCTGAACACATGAATATAGGCGTCTTGGAAGAGTTCAAGACTGACATCAACATTTGATAATATCTTGACCACATGTGAAGATGTTGTCATTCTCCTTCCTCTCAAAGATTATAAAATCAACTTTGATATGTGGGAACAGATTAATCACCATGTTTTAATGTTGCCTTTCTTCCAGTAAGATCATACTCTTCTATCATCACACTTAGAGAATGCTTTTATTCATCTAGGCGGCTCTTATATGTCTTATTCAGTTTTGGGGTTGCTGGAGCTGCTCCAACAATGTTCCTGTCTTTTCTTTCTACCCTTCCTCATAGACTCCCTTCCTTTGAGAGCTGCTTCAGTAGGGTGGGATGCTACAGGGGCCAGTGGCAGCCCTTGATCTCACTCTGTGATCTTTAGCCTGACCTTAGACCTTCAGCCTGAAAGGTTACAGACCATTTTGACGTGTCTTTTTGCAAATTGTCAGTTAGAAGTTCTTACAGATGCCAGCCCCATTTATCAAAGTTTCTGGTCTTCTTCTAAGACATACCTTCATTTCAGAGACATTAGTTGGGTACTACACTTGTGCCAAGTACCCCTTTTTCATATTCTAAGCTGCTATAGAAGAGGGATTCTTTCCAGAGACTCTTTGTAGATACTGGAGTACTTCTTTTTCTTGATTTTCATAACCCTTTAATGACTTACCTTCTGTTGTGGATTCATTCATTCACTGATTCACTAAACACTTCATAGTGCTCTTTGTAGTGCTGAAGAGATGGTGGTGAACAAGATAGACAAGACTCCTGCTCTTGAAAGTTTACATTCTAGAAAGGTAAGTGAGTTTTTGACTTTGTTGGCCTGCTTGGGAGCTCATAAGGATGAAACCCTGGTTTCCTAGTTCCCTTGGCGTAGATTGGGTTATTCCTTCCTGAAGAGAGTATTAGCTAACTGGAGTTTAAAAATGACCTCAATTGTCCTTCATGCATTGGCCCTAGGCATTGGGAGGATATAGAAAGATCATGTGGCTCCAATAGATGTTTCTAACCCATGGGAAGCTGTACAGCTCCTTGTCTAGGGACTCGTGTCAGTTGTGGCCCAGAGAAAGTTGACATCAGAATCCCTGTCCCCCTGCCATGCCTCCTTTAAGGACCAAAATCTCAACCCCCTTTAGTTCTGGAAGCCTAAGAAGAAGCTTCCCTAAATAGTGGTATAATTAGAAGTTCAGATCTTGACTTTACTACTCAGGACCTTGACAAGTGCCCCAATAGACCATCTGTTTAGTTTTCTTTTCAGGCATGGAGTAAGGATGCTTCTTTCTTGGTATTTTGTTCTATCCTTGGTTGTTCTAGATTGAATCCAAATACTAACTGGAGTTTTTGTTATTTGATAACAGTTCCATGTTACAACTTCTACACAGTACAGATCTTCCTTATCTTATGGTGGGGCAATATCCCTATAAACCTAATATGTTGGGGTGCCTAGGTCACTCAGTTGGTTAAACCTCAGTCTCTTGATATAGGCTCAGGTCTCAATCTCGGTCACGAGTTAAACCCCACAGTGGGCTCCTTGCTGGGCATAAAGTCTACTTAAAAAACAAAAACAAAACCAAAAACAAACCTAACTTGAACAAAAGAAATCATAAGTTGAAAATACATTGTAGGTTGAAAATGCATTTAATATACTTTAACATGCCAAACTTCATAGCTTAGCTTAGTTTACCTTAAACATGCTCAGAACATGTATGGTAGCCCTATGATTGGGCAAAATCATCTCACATAAAGCCCATTTTATAATAATGAGTTCAATATCTCATGTAATATATTAAATATTGTATTGAAAATGAAAAATCAGGATGGTTGTCTAGGTATAGAATGATTGTAACTGTGTTGGTTGTTCACCGTCATGATCTCATGGCTGACTGAGAGCTATGGCTCCTGCCACTGCCATCATCTGAGAGAGTATCATAGGGCATATAGCTATCCCAGGAAAATATCTAGATTCAAAACTCAAAATACAGTTTCTACTGAATGCATATCACTTTCACATCATCATAAAGCTGAAAAATTGCCAATGGAACCATCTCCAATCAGGGACTGTCTGTAAATCAACTGTCTGAATATCAACTCAGCTTAGATATTAATATAGGAGTAGATGTCAATAAGTCAAAAAAGGAAGGTAATGTTTATAGTATGATCATATTTGTGTACGAAGACTTATCTATATGGATGCCTGGATATTTTCTGGAAAGAAAAACAAGGAAATAATAATAATGTGTGTGAGAGAAGGGAGCTGAAATCAGAGTAGAAGGAGACTAATGATTCATTGTATGCCATCTGTGCTCACTGACTTTTTTTGCCATTTGCATGCATTAATTTTCCAATAAAATAATTATTAAAAATATTAAGCACCCCCCAAATCTGTATAGTAATTTGTGAAGTCTCTTTATCTCTTTTCTATTTCTGTAGACTTAATTTGATAGACGAGATTGCAGAAGCCCAGGCATTCAAAACACTTATGACTTTGTAATGATTAGCTTTTGCTGTGTAACAAACAATTCTAACATTTTGTTGCTTGAAACAAAAATCATTTATTAGCTCTTATTTCTCTGTGGGAGCAGTATGGACTGGGTTCACATGGGCATTTTTTTCTGCTGGCTTCACCTGGGCTTACGCCACTGGGGCTGGATTGTCTAGAATGGTTTCATTCACATGGCTGGTGATGATCCTGGGATGCTTTGGTTTTTCTCTGTGTGGACTCCTCAGCAGGCTATCTCAGGCTTGGTCAGCAGGCTTTCTTGGGTCTCAGAGTTCCAAGTGCAGTGAAAGGGCAATACCTAACTTATGAGCGTCTTCTAGCCTTGGCTTTTATTACACTGCGAATGGGTAGTTGGCCAAAGCCAAGCCCAGAATCAAGGAATAGAGTGATAGCAATGGAAGAAGCAGCAAACTCGTCTTGAAAAGGTGTATGCAAACGGGGATGGGAAATGTTTGTACCCATTTTTAGCAAATCACCCCAGGCCTCTTCAAGGCAAATCATACACCGAAGGGAAGGAAACCCCGTGAATAGGACCATCCTTAAGCTAGCTCTTCCTCCTAAAATTACACTTTACAGGGAAGTCCAAAACTAGTCTCTGCCTTCCTAAGAACTTCCTTCCATTTGCATATACCTAAGCATCCTCCTTATCTTTCAAAGTGTAAGCACTCTTGCTGATATATTTTTTCTTCCTTCACTGAAATGTCCGCCCAGAAGTAAGGTAATCCTATGCCCATAGTGACACAGAACATCCTTAAGATAAGGGCCCACATATTTTCAAGAAGTTCTGTATATGTGCACTGTAGAGTCAACATCAATAGTGTTGTGATACCAGTATGCCTGATTTTGAGCATCCTCATAACCCTCCTGTGGGGAAGCTGCTTTGGATCAAGTATGCTGGTGCCTCCAGCTTCAACTTCCCATTCCCCTGTCCTTAAACATCAACTAATTCATTTCAGAGATCATGTGGGAATTCAATGCGTTTGTTTTTCTGGTTCTCCCAGCACCAGTTTATTCTTCCTTCAGCTTACGGGGTTACAGATTTTGGAAGTGGTGAGAGAGTAGGGAGGGCTGTGTGTGGTACTTTTTTAATGAGAAACTACATGTCATTCAGTGAAAAGTACAGAGGGCTCAGAGTATCCAGCAGGGAGAGGTAAGCTTGAAATATGCCCATTTACTTTCCAAATTCACTGAGTTTTACTTGATACCTTAAACTGGTAGATCGGGTCGACTTGTGAGCAATCACAATGATAAACTCTCCCACTGCCGTATCGGTTTTCTGAAAACTCCATGTGCGTGGATTTAATTACATTCTTGTCAACCTTATTCTACAAAAGCAAAATAAAGTGTGAGAAACTGACATTTCTATTTAAAAAACAAAGTCCACTCAAATTGTTTTTCTCTTCACCAGACTTGGGGATTCTGCCCTAGTTATGCAGTTTCTTACTCAGTGGATGGATTTGAAGTATTTCTTTAAGCTGTTGATTGTCAATCACTTTTATGTAGTTGTCACTTTCAGTATGTCATAGTGAATAGCAGAAATATAAAGCTTGTAGACACTCATTCTCACTCTGACATTCATAACTCAATTGAGCTTTGTTTATAAAAAAGAATCTAAAAATACACAAATTAATGATTAGTAAAAATGGCTTTTTGGAAGGATCTTTTATTTAACAAACAGGAAAATAATATTTGGAAACAAAGTTCCCCCATTACATCCAGGAGAAATGTGAATTATAAAAATCCCAGAGAACATTAGAGTAGAAAAACATATTATGTATTCCTTAATGCAGTTTCTAGACATTTGTTTGCTCTGTACCTGCTTACTGCCTACCACAGCCTGGCAGAAATCATGGTGTACTGGCATATGTTTGGAAAGGGGAGCAAGAGGAAGATAGGTGATGCAAAATAAATAAGACATTGGTTCAATCCTCAAGAATGTTATCCATTTAAATTGATAGAACAGACTTTCACAAAACACTCAAAGGAAAAAAATGAAGTACTCTTTGCTACAGAGTAAAAGCTCAACAATAGTTTAGTAAAGGAAAAATCACATACAGAAAAGCAATACACAAGCATTTCCTGGAGACAATGTTACTGGTAACTCACTCATTAATCTCATATATATCAAGGTTCTACTCAGTGTTGGTGCCAGTGTTAAACAACGGACAAAAGGTGACAGGGGACCCGTTACCCAGCAGTACAGAGTTGAATGGGGTTAGGAAAGGACATTAGCTGGGGAAAAATCAAATAATCACAACAGGAAACCTGTAATTATCATCTGAGAGAAGTGTCTTCGTAACAATGTAAATATACTTAGCAATACTGAACTGTATATCCCAAAATGGTTAAGACGGTACTTTTATATATTTGTTTACCACCATAAAAATTTTCAAAAAAGAAACCATAAATTAATTTAGTTAATCCCTTACTTAAAATTCTCCAATCATGCCCCATTATGCTTTGAAGAAGGAAAAAAAAAAAAATGACTGTGGTCTGTAAGGTCTCATAACATCTGGTCTCTGCCTACCTCAAAGACCTCATTTCCTCATAGTTTGTGTCTTTTACACTCTGCTCTAGCCCTTCTCTCTCTCGTTTATCTTAAAACAGGCCAAGGTCATTATCAGCTTTTGCATCTGTAATTCCCGCAAACCAAAACACTCTTCCCCATAATTCAAAAGAGGAATCTTTGCTGTACTTTAGGCACATCAAGAAGACATTTGTAATAACAACAAGAAAAATAATAAGAAAGAGGCTTCCTACTGTTGTTATCATTAATGTTATTAATTTTATGTGCCCCGGGTCTTAGACCTGGTTTTCCATTACTGAATTTCTGTAGTTTCCATTTTACAAATTTTATTTTTATGGTATTCAAGATAACTTTTCAAAATGGCCCCATCATTTTGGATGAAATTTAAAAATCTACCAATGACCTTGAGAAATGCCTGATTTTATTTCAAGGAAGTAACAAAGAATTTGCTTTCTTTTGTTATAAGTTTCCTAAGTGCTTTACGCAGCCGGCATCTTCCAATAAAATCGTATGATCTGGTAAGGGCTTTCTTCAGGGTTGGCGAATAGATTTAAAATTCAGGAGAAGCCAGATTGGAGGAAATGCAAGATAAACTATAATTCTGAAAATGAGGGAGAAATATCTTGAGTACTGGGATACTTACTCAAAGGGAGATGTGAAGATAGGCATCCCTGACAACTGGCTGCACACCAGTCACAGCATCCATTTTCTCATGCTTGAGACAGCTGCATGGTTGTGGCGGTCCTATGAAATCTCATAGTTACTGGAAGCTTCTTCCTCTAACTTCCTATTTCCTGACCTCTTTGGCAAGACTTATTAGAGCAGAAGAAGAGTGGAAATATACGCATTCTCTCTTTCTCATTATAACGATTTATTTTTATTAGCCCCTTTGTCTCATGTGGCTTTCATTGAACAACCATAACAGAACCATTATTGGATTCTGCAAGCGTATCTGAAAGCTGGCTTTTCAGTAACCTCAAGTTGAAGTGTTTTTGAGATTTGAACTGCTTTTGTTCGTGGAAGGTCACATGCAATGCCATAGAAGCCAGCTCCCAAGGTCTGCTCTTGTTCTTGACAACACGCAGAGTCCCTGACCTGGCTAAGCCCCCTCACTAAGAAACATGTGCTTTTGGTCACAGAGGGGACCAGGTGAGGGACAGCATGCGCAAATGACAACACATTATTATCATTCATTTGTTCATGACTCCCTAAGAAATTGTAGTCCATTGGATTCTATGTGATGGAGAAGTCAGTAAGATGAAAGCTTGTGTATTCCTCTGGAGACTCAGTCCCAAATGAATTTTAATGATCCAATCCCTCCCACAAACACAGTTGGATACTCTGTGGGGCAATCAAGTTTAAAGGTTGGAGAAACTCCAAATCTGGGCACAGAGAAATCTCTGCTTCATTGTCCCAGTCTATTATAAAAAGAAAAACAATTCATTGCCAGTACCTAGAAGGGCTGCTGAAGGTTTCTGTCATTTGTTAAGTAGTGCTGCACCCTTGAAAAGCTTTGTGTGTGCAAAAAAAAAAAAAAAAAAAAGAAAGAAAGAAAAAAATTTCAAGGAATGCCCTCTTTAATGCTCGCTGGTGGCTGACTGATAACAATTTCAGGTATAAAAGGCGGGGAGTGGATCTGAGCCTTGGCGTGTGCTTCTGTTCTCTCTGGCTATACTGTCAAGTGCTGTAACGAGCCGCAAAATGATGAAGATTGAGGGACGTATTTTTAAAAGCACCATCTAGGTTAAAGGCAGCTGGGATCATTGAGGTGTAGTGATCAGAATGACTTTTCCACCCAAGAGCAGACAGTGGAGAAGTCTCAGCACTCCTGCTGGTGGTACAAGGGACTGGTGAAAAAACCATTTCCATCGGTGGAGAGATGAAGGAAGGAGAAAAGAGCGTGATGTTCGGAGCCGTTGGTGCCAGGACACAGAGTGGTTCACAAAAAAGAGAGAGGGATAGGCCCGTATACCTGACTCTGCTTTGGCTTGCTACTTGCAAGTTTCTTATATTTATCATGTACTTTTTCAGTGTCACGTGGCTGAAATTCATCCCCCTCTGTAGATGGAGGCCATCATATGCAAAACAAACTTGGAACATTTCCTGCTGTCTTTCTAGGTCGTGAACTGACATGGGAGAATTTTAAAACATGTGCTCTTAGGATCAAAATTCGTTTTCCTGCCCGCAGAGGCAAGGAGCCCATGGAAACTACCAACTGGCATTGCTAAGAATAATTATTGTCAAATTGAGTCCATTGTGAATAGTCCGTATAGATAATTGCCCTGCTTAGAATAAGCACCAAAGAGGGAATTTTAATATTTACTAACTCCCTGATGAAGAAAGACACCCATTGCTTTGTTAAAGGTGATGGTGTTGGTAATTTGCAGGTAGAATGCAGTAATGATATGCACTGTATGATATTCTGACAGTTACAGATTTTTTTTTTTTTTTAATAAGCTGTTGGCCAGAGGAAGTGATTCAAATCCCACCACTGGCTTTTCTCTTTATAGCAGTGTTTGGACTTGAAGTCGGAGCTTCCTTCTATGAATATGTCTTGATTCTACAGGAAACCAGGGAGTCTGTTGGGCTCTCTACAGAATAGTGTATTTCATGAGGTCAGTGTCACTATTTCACAGTGACCAAGTCTCCACTAGGATAAAAAAACAGGAGTGGTCACCTATGCATTTTTTCAACAAGCACGTGCATTAGCATCGAGAAGAAGAACGAAAGGAGGGAGGGAGGAAGAAACTTCCCTCAGGTTCTCAAAGTTTTTAAAACCTGGATAGGATTAAGATTACATTGCATTCAGGCCCTGGTCGTTTTTTTGTATTCTTTCTTTCTTTCTTTCTTTCTTTCTTTCTTTCTTTCTTTCTTCCCTTCTTTCTTTCTTTCTTAAAGTAATCTTTAAACACTCAACATGGGGCTCAAACTTATAACCCATAGATCAAGAGTCACATGCTCTACTGACTGAACCATTCAGGCACCCCTGGACGTGGTTTTCTTTAGAGGTTAGGCATTGAGTTGAAAGCTAAGCATGCATGGTAAGGTTTTAGAGTCTAGCCAAAGTCTAATGTTAGGAGTTCTTCAGACCAAGCTGGATGTTTTGTAGTTTTAATGAGGGGCTCCATTTTAGTTTTCTGCCCCTAATGAATGCCCATGACTGATCCTGGGAAATGGATGCAACCCATTTCCAGAGCCATTCTTGGAAGATGGGGATATTTGTGAGATCTCTTCTCCATTGTCCACTGCCATTGGCTACGAGGACCTTCATTGTCTTGTGTTTTCTTCCTCTTGAGCTTCAGAGGGGAAAGTCTGGCTGAGGAGTATGTCAACGCTGAGCTGACTATGCATGTTGTCTAGGCTTCTGTCTTCTGCCATTCAGGTGCAGGTTTCTGGATTTGATTTTAATATTGAGGGGAGGAGCAGAGGAGTGTTGCAGCGAATGAATCCCTTCTTCTCATCTGTGTCTTCTTCTCATTCTGATAATCCGCATGTCAGTATAGCACAACGCTGAAGAAGCTGACCAGCCTGTTCTAGCCTGGCTTCAGGTCCTAGATCCGTAGTCCATTCTTAGCTGTGAAACCTTGGATGTGTACATGGCCAGCCTCTCTGAGCCTCAGGAACCTTACCTGTAAACTAACAAGGGCAACAGGTCTTATTTTGGGTGGGGAAGGGTTTAGGTAAGATTAAATGAGTTACTGAATGTCGAGCACTTAACACAGTGGTTTCCTCATAGCAAATGCTCAGCAGTTGCAGCCATTGTTAGGAATGGGCTCCTGGCAGTGATTCCCCACAGCTTCATCTTCTTGGTTGCTGGTTTTATGCCTAGATAGCATTCCTAACGGCCTCATGTTTGCATACTACACTGTTCAGGGGGAAGAGAGCATGTTTGGCTCATCACTCTGGTTTCATGAACAGGACTACCATTTTTTTCCCCCATGGACAAAGAGGAACCAGTCACTGAGAGCAAAAGGATGAAATGGTCTCATTGGTTTATCTAGGTTACATGACCCAAACCTAGCACTTGAAGGAGAGTCAGGCTCAAAGAGATCCCAGAGTGGAAAGCAGGCTGTTGAGAAATATGGAAATGGGGGAAATCAAAGTGGAGGAGACCCAGTACACACACCTAGCATGCTTTGCAAATTTCCCAACATGTTCACCTTGGACAGATAGTTCCAGTTCCTGAGGAGGAGAGTATTTTTCTTATGGGGAATTAACCTGTCGAGATAGAGGTCATACTTCTGTGTAAGACCACAGTCATTGATCTTCTAGAATGAGCCTCACAATATCTAGGTGAACCCAGAAATAATCAGCCCCCGGTGTTATGTTCCATTTAGTGCTCTTTCTGATTCTGAGATACTTGCTTAGTCAAAGCCATGCACTTCATCCTTTAGGGATGCTGTTTGCTTAAGATGTTTAGAATGATGCTCCTAAACTCTCCTAAAGAGAACTGGCACCCTCTTTCTGCCTCATCTTACCATATTCATCTGAATCTTACCACCTGAGAGCCCCTGGAGTTCAGCGTGGATGTTTAATAGCTTCTGTCCTTTAGATGGTATAAGGACCACTGGTTGTCTTCCCTTTCCTGGCTTGTATTCCTCCCACCCTTCCTCAAGCAGCAGGTTTCATTCCCTAATGAGATCATATTTAGCTCTACTCAATAATTTTCCATTTAAAAGCATCCATCTAGTTTATAATCTTTTATTTTTGTCCCAGTGACATTTACAAATGTGCTTCAGCAGCGGGAACTGTAGGCACACTTGCATGGGGGCATTTTCTGCATACTCCTCCCTGTGCCCCACCATCCTTTGTCCCTGCCTCTTCCATCTCTAATTTAGCACCACCGACAGTCTCTCCTTGAAGTGTTGCTCAAGGCTGTCCCCCCTCTGTAGTCTATAGACTCTGCAGTTGCTAATAATAACAATAAATATTACTATGATTATACCAGGGAGGGAGTGGAGGTGGAAGAAAGGGAGAACAAGAAAGGATAATGGGGAGGAAAAGGAGAGGAACAACATGTAGTAGCAATAGTAGTAGTAGTAGTAGTAGTAGTAGCAGCAATAGTAGTAGTAGTAGCAGCAGCAATAGTAGTAGTAGCAATAGTAGTAGTAGTAGTAGTAGCAATAGTAGTAGTAGTAGCAGCAGCAGCAGCAGCAGTAGTAGCAGCAATAGTAGTAGTAGTAGCAGTAGTAGTAGTAGCAATAGCAGTAGTAGTAGTAGTAGTAGCAGCAGCAATAGTAGTAGTAGTAGTAGCAATAGTAGTAGTAGCAATAATAGTAGTAGTAGTAGCAATAGTAGTGGTAGCAGTAGTAGTAGCAATAGTAGTAGTAGTAGCAGCAGCAGTAGTAGTAGTAGTAGCAACAATAGTAGTAGTAGTAGTCGTCGTCTTCGTCATTGTCGTTATCATAACAAGATAACAAGTTTGTCACAGGCATCAGTAATATATGAAGGAAAGAAAGAAGGAAGGAGAGGAAGATAGAGAAAGAAAGGTAGAGGAGGGAAGGAAGGAGGGAAAGAAGAAGGGAAAGAGGAAAAGGAGAAAGAAGTGAGCACGTGTTAATGGTTTGCCATGTGATTGCCACCATGGCCCAAACTCTACATTGTTTATCTCCTATCCTCCCCACCAGGAGTATACGAGACCAATCATTTCAGTATCCTCATCTCACAGACAAGGATGGAGAGGCACAGAGGGCTTAATTTTCTTTATGCTTTCTCCCCTGGCCCATCCTTCTGCACTCAGTTGCCAGGCACACTGTTGATGCCACTCTTCTCCTTGAACAACCTTCAGAAGTCCCCGATGAGCACAGATCAAAACCAAAAATGCGTGGCTGAGATTTAATCCGCCCCTTGTGGTCCTGGACCTTCTTTCCTTGGAGTCAGAGGTTAGACTGATAGGTCATCAACCTCCTTTCACTTGTAGCCACATAGCCACCCACACTATTTCAAAGTCCCCCTTGAGGCTGCTCATGAACCTCAGCTTCCCCCAGAACCATCATCAGAATCTGTCCATTTCCCCCAGACCAACAGAACTAAGTCCAAATTATCTCCTCAACTGTTTGCCTTCTTTAATGCCATTTTTGAAAACCCTCCTTTCTTCCCCTTCATCCTATTCCATGCCTCTGGTACACCGAACTAGCCTTGTCTCAGACACACTTGCATCGACTGTCTTCTTCATCTGGAATACCTCCTCCACCTACCTGAGGTCCCCCACCCATCCTAATCTCCATCTGGGCAAATTCTGCCCTATCATTTAATGCCATCTTTGCAAAATATTCCTTGGTTCCCCTAAATAAAAATGAATCCGTAGATGGACTCAGTGTTGTTTCCATATATCTCTGTGGAACCACTTGAGTTTTGTATGTAACCTTCCTGTCTTCAAATTTCAGCTCTGCCTGGTACGAAATGTGTGACATTAGATAGGCTACAGTAACCTGTGTAAGCCTCAGTGTCCTCACCTGTAAAACAGACATGAGGTTCAGACCCCCGTCTTCTAGCTGGGAGGGTAATAAAACTGTGATTGTAAAAACACTTAACAGTTTTCAGTTAAAGATACCTGGTGCTGTGCTATTATTATGATTATTTTATATGTATGTGTGTGTGTGTGTGTGTGTGTGTGTGTGTGTGTGTATTTAAAAGTATCTATAGTTTCAAAGCAAGAGCTCCTCAAGTACGCGGCTTATTCATTTTTATAACCCTGGCACTTTGCTCGGTGACTAGTTCATAAATAAAACCCAACAGTTTCATGGAATTTAAAAAGACACTTTTTCACTGAAAAAGGCACTGGAAGACGATCTGTTTATTGTAAGAATTTTGATAACTCACCACCAATCATTTGGAAGGAAAATGAAAAATCTTCTCTATTCTCATCCCCTGAAATAGATAACTTATGTTGAAAGTGCATATGTGAAACAGTGATCCCTTCTGTGTCTAGTGGAGAGCTTTGCAGCAGCAGCAAACTGCCTAGCCATGGTAGATAGGCAAACAATGGATTATTATGGGAATGCTCTGTTTGGGAAAGATCTCTTTGCGCATTGAGATCTTCTAGGAAGGACTACCGTCTTTCCCCACAAAAATGTACCCTGGGGTCGGAGAAAGGCTGTATGTGAAGGTGTGGACACAAGCTATTGTTACAGATACCCACATTATAAATTTCCCTTTTAGCCTCTTTGATCTAAATAGAGAAAAAGAAACGCGGCAGGAGTGTTTCCAGACCTGCGCAATTTAATAACTGGCTTGTTGTGGACCCGTCGTTACCAAGAAACTTCCCAGCACAAGTTGGTTCCTATTTTAAGTTCTTGGCTGGTTTCTGACAAGCCACTGTATGGAAGGCCATGATGATACATGGCCCTCCCCAGCTCCACGAAGTGAATTTGGACATTGCCCACAGTTCTGCATATTCAGTTTGCTTCTGTCCAGAAATAACTGTTCTCCCTTCACCTTTAGTATTCAAGGTTGCGTCCTGATCCCGATACATCTGTGTTTAGGGCAAAACTGGAGGGTCGTCAATTAATCTTATGCATGACAGTTAATTACTCCCCAAAGCCTCTTTTTCTCCTTCCCAGCTGGCCGGGAATGTGGAGGGTTCCCATTTCTGATAGCAGCATCTCCCGTTTCCTGATTGGCTTCTTTCTGGCAGCGTTTACTCTTCCCCCTCTACTGCTAAAGTAGGAGGGGACTTTGGGGATTTATATTCAAGGAGAATTTAGAAATGCTTTGCGTTTCAAATTGTGCTTTCCTGGGCATTTAATACTTGTGATCCTTAAAATCCCCCAGACAGGGCTGTGCCGCTAAAATAAAATGGCCACTTTCTTATTCCCCATTCTTGATTACAAAGCCTGTCTTTGCCCATAATGGACTTAATTTTAAAATTATTCTCTCCATCTTTTGCCGCAGTCCTTTATGCCCAGGATTTTTTTTTTTTCCAAGTAGTAGAATTTTGGCTTTTCTTTGTTGGTTACTGGTTTATTTTCCAATTTAAAAAAGTACATGACCATAGATTGCATGAGAACTCTATCTCCTGTAGGGTCTCGGACCCTAATATTGATGACGATGGTAATGCTGCTGCTACTGGCCATTTTGCATTTAGGGGAAATGAGACCCATTGGGTTGCAATGATGTTCTTGATGCCTCACTAACTTTGGTAAGCTCATATTTGTGTTTGTTGAACCAGTTCAAGTTGTAGCATTTCATATAGTCTCTTTTCTTCTGAATGTTGCTAGTTCCCGAAATGATGAAAATATGGATTTGTCTGTTAGGATCTGAGTAAATGAGATTGATAGCCTGCCATATGGTTGGTACTTGGTAAGTGTCTTGATTAAATTGAAGATTGTCTGGTCCAAACACTATGCACAATTTAAAAAGGAAATGATAGTTAAGTAAGGTCTTTATCTGAGTTAAGGAAGACAAAAAAAGGAAAAAAGAAGAATCATTGCAGGATAATGTATCTGGGGAAAGAGAAAGCTGACAGATTCACTGTTCAATCTCAAGCCTTACAGAAAATGTCAACTTAGGAGACACTAGAAGAGAAGAGAACCGATAATGGGTCAGGTGATTACCTTGTTATTGAAATTGATTTGTTTCCATTTTATAGATGAGGACACCGAGGGTTTTTTTTTAATGCCATTTTCCCAGGGTTGCAGAGATCTGATCCAAATTCAAACTCATCCTCTATCCACTACTTTGCTACTTCTCAGAAATGTTAAAACATCCTGGGTCATTCATCAGGGAGATGGAGTTCAGTCTATCCCCATTCCACCCAGCTCTTGGGTCTCCTTGAGGTTGCCCTGGTCCTGCCTCAGAGGTTGCCCGGGCCCCTTGTTCTCTGGAGTCTATATATATCCTTTGTATCCTATAGTAGATATGCATGTAAACATTTGTGTATGTGTGTGTGTGCATAATTCATATTTATATAATTTGTGGAAATAGCAAAAGTTGTGCCCCCATTCTTCCCGGAAGCCTGCGGAAGGAGAAGTGGTATTAGGCTAGAGCTCAGCCACACACATAGTTTGTCCCCATATTACCACCTGGAGGAGCAGGAAAATGAAGAGGAAACTTTTTTCTCAGTGGGCTCCTAAGGACCATGAGAAGAGGAACACTTTATTCTGTCTACTTTCTCCTTTCCTGATGAGAAGCTGCCACACACCATATGCAGGTATAAAGTGGAAAACTTGATTTGCCAAATCTGCCAAACATTGCTGCAGTCAAGATGGGAAGGAGCTGTCTGTGTAATTTATCTCTAAAATGGGATTGATCATACCTGCCTGCCTGGTACACTAGGCTGAATAAGGATGGACAATGTATGTGGGAGTTCTTTGTGCACTAGAAGGGGCCAGATAAGGCTAGACTGGTGGTACGATTGCATCATATTGTCATTATTGTTGTAACTGACTTTCTTTGAGAGAGAAAATTCTGTACGTCGGGGGTGCAGCCCAGCCTTCTGCACAATGCCCCCACCTCTTAAAAATCCAGAGAATGCTCCTTTTTGGTGAAGATTCTGCGAGACTACCCATTGCGCACCACCCATTCTGTGTCTGGCTCTGTATTAGCAACTCTATATACACTTCTCATTTAATCCCTACAGGGGTTTGTTATTACCATTTTGAAAAGTCCGAGGCATAGAAGGATTAAAGGATTTGCCCAAACTCAGGAAACCAACATGTGCTTGAGCTGTGGATTTGAACCTATCCTTTTAACCACCCTGCTCTGAGGATTGAGGATATGCCTTGGATTAGTAGGAATGATACTAAGCTACTAGTCTTGCTTCCTTGGTGTGAGAGGAACACAGATACACGTTGAGAACCCATTTGTGTGTCTGTGTACTTTACTTACTATTCTGTCATGCACCGTACCCCTTTTCTTATTCTGTGACCAGAGGCCAGCCATATCCTGTGATTTACTTCATCTTTAGGGTACTTAGGGCTTCTTTATATATCTGCCCATTGCAACTTCTCTAAATTAGAAGCTTCCCCACTTGTGGCGGGGCGTGCTCTTCGAAGTGAAGATGTGTGAGGATTTTGAAGTGACGTTGATCCAATCATTTTAAGATTATTGTATCGCAGGTTGTAATCCTTCATCAGTGACGTACGGATTACGCACCCTTTAACAGACACTCCCAAGTGCCTGGGAGGTAGAGATGAGTGAGAACAACCATCTCATGGTGCTTACATTCCAGTTGACAGAACTAGGCCGTGGACAATGAAACAGGTAAAAAACATGATCTTAAATGCTAATGAAGGAACGTGACCCCTAGGGAGGAGTCTTTTGGGTTCAGTTGAACAGAAGGGCTTCTTTGACATTGAAACGATAAGGAGTCCTTACTTCAAAGAACCTGGAGAGTGATCCCCCAAAGTAAGGACTAAAGCAGAGTCCCTGAGTCCAGAAAGAGCTCAGGTGCATTCAAAAAACATAGAAGGGAGGACTGTGTGTCTAAGACGGAGTAAAAGGTGATGAGTAGGAAGGGGCTAGACCCTCTAAAGCCTGCAGGTCAAGGTAGGGGCTTGGACTATATTCTAGATGAAGAAGGAGAGCATTAAAGAAAGGGTGTTAGGCACCTTTGTCAAAATATCCTTTCTCACGGTTCACCCTTTCTTAGACGTTTTAGAGAAGCTCGGTTATTTAACCTTAGTTAAATATTAACCTGGTTATTAATATTAACTTACTTATTTAATCCCCATGCAAGTATGGTTCCTGAATAGGTGATAGTTAACTCTGTAAGCTACCCCTACATCTTCTCATCAGGTAAACTAATAGAAACAGCTTCATCTATAATCATTCTCCTTATGCCACGATGAGACATATTTTGCCGTCTTTTAACTGTCTTATTTCATCGACTGAAGTTGATGTCTTCATAAATATATTTTTTAAATCCTCCAAATATGATGGAATTATGCCTCTCCTGATGAATGGTCAGATTGGGTCAAAATTAATCCAAGATGGGAAGGTGGCAAACCATCACTATTTTAACAAATACCATCTCTGGAATTATGGCAGTCTCTCCCATCACTTCTGGATTAGTAACATTTTGCTTTATGATCTCTTCAGTGGGGGTAGGACAGAGGTTTATCTGCTTGGGGGACATATAAAATGTTCATCCTCATTTTTCAGACACACGCACTGTAGGTCCCCCGAGTACCATTAAAATGTGCTGCATAATCTTTGGAAATTGATTCAAAGAACACAGATGCCGGTTTTTCTGGATACAAGGGCGTTTTACACTGCTGAATCTCCTAACACTTTCATTAGAAAACAAATATTTGTCTTTGTAGAAGCTAGTCAATAACCTTGGTAAAAATGTGAGAGCTGAACTTTTCGTTCCTGGGCTTTGATGTCCAAGATCCCTTCAAAAGGACCATTCCCCTTCAAGTCTGATTTGAGGCCCAAACATGGACTAAAAATGGGGTAGTGGTAAGGATTTCATTGCTCACTTCTAATCCTAAACCCTCCATTTACAGACAACATGAGGATTCCTCTTTATTTAGTTTTAAGGATCATAGTATTTTAAGATATAAAGACAATTGAATTCTTAAGGTGGCTTAACTAAGTTCAAGGTGCATAAATTGGGGTGCATTTTGCTGGGGAAGATGGTGGGGTGGGGGTAGAAGTATCCAAACAAGGATATGATCAGCCATTGAGTTCCCAGATTAGCCCACAAATCTCTCTTCGAAACACAAGGTGGCCTTAACATGCGTAATTGCTGGTGTTTTAGGTAAAGAGAATTAGGAAGGAAAGGAGGGAGAGGAGAGTGGATAGTATTGGTGGATAAACTGATAAAGTTTCTAGTCATTTAGATGACAGATGTCTTCAGATAGTTTGCTGTGGGTTTGGGAGGTGCTGGAAACAGTGAATTAGACTGTATGCATGAGTACTTACATAGCACTAATCGCTATTAAGAATGGACACATAGATGGTTCAACGAAGCAAAGAACATGGAAGTTAGCTTTAGTCTTTTGTCAGGTGAGCCCTGTAGTTGATCATGGACACACTAGCTGAATGACCTCGATAAATTACTTGCATTTTCTTGACCCCAGCTTTTCATTCTGTATACTAAGTGCTCATTTATTAGGTCAGAGACTTTTACATTCCCAAGATTTGGTTAAGACTTTAAAGGCCCTGTAAGTATCTCTGTGTTAATTTCATGGGTTGTTTAAGCCCATTAAATAACTTGAGAATTATACATTTGTTAAAACAGCATATGACCCCCCTCCTTGGTTGGCTTTATAATAAGCAGCTATTGCATACTACGAATACACCACTTATTTTGTCACATTTTGAAACTGCATATAGGATTTCCCTTGGGGGGAAAAAAGTGCCCCTGATACAAAAATTTTAACAAACCCACTTTCAAAGTATTTATGTCAACAATTTTACCTTTTCACATATCAAGTTCCTAGTGAAGATTTGGAATGATAAGGATACAACAGGGTTGCAGGCACAGTTCTTAAATTTTATGCTAAAAGGGGGCGCCTGGGTGGCTCAGTGGGTTAAGCCTCTGCCTTCAGCTCAGGTCACGATCTCAGGGTCCTGGGATGGAGCTCCCCACAGGGCTGTCTGTTCAGCGGGGAGCCTGCTTCCTCCTCTCTCTCTGCCTGCCTCTCTGCCTACTTGTAATCTCTCTCTCTCTCTCTCTCTCTCTCTCTCTCTCCCTCCCTCTGTTAAATAAATAAACAAAATCTTTAAAAAAAATTTATGATAAAAGGTTTATGCTAAAGGGTTATGAGGGATTGTATTTGTTCCTTCGGGCTGCCGTAACAAAGTAGTACAACTTCCCACATGGTTTTGGAGGGTGGAATTCTGAGACCACATTTTGCCAGGACCAGCTCCCTCGGAAGACTCCAAGGGAGGGTCCTTCCTGCCTCTTCCAGCTTCTCGTGTCCTTTGGTTTGTAAGGACTTTCATAGTGATCAATGAATCAATTCCCATATTTAAAAAAAATGGAAAAATAAGAGGAAAATAAAGAGGGAGGAGGCTTTGCCCCAGTGTTTCTGCCACCATGGAGTCACTGGCTGTTGGGTTTTCTATGGTATCATTATGATTGGGACAAGTGGAGTCCTATCTGTTCTGCTGCATAGGAGGGCCATTGATGCCAAGTTTATCCATTGATGTTGTGAAAGGCTCTGCTGTAATTTATCTGAGTTGGGTCACCGCCCAAGAGATTCTACTAGTATAGGCACCAGTCTTACTACAGTGCTTTAGAGTGTGGTTGCTCATGCCGCAATAACTCTTTCTAGGCATGGGATACATGGTTTACACGTAGTACCTCATTTAACACTTAAATCAAATACCCTAGCAGGTAGGTGTTATTATGCTTGTCCTCACTGAACATAAAAGATATAATCTCTTAAATAAATTGCCCAAGGTCACATGCCTGTCATCGACAGAAAAGAAATTCACATCCAGAAAACCAACTTAAATCTGCACTTTTTGACATTGTTTGACACTGGCTCCCAAAGGAGTTTTGCTAACTTTTCCATCAGTCTTTTGTACTTCTGTCTTTTCTAATGTATTTATTTTTGAATATGTTAAAGTATTTTAAAAGTTCAGAAATTAGGGGCGTCTGGATGGCTCAGTGGGTCAAAGCCTCTGCCTTCAGCTCAGGTCATGATCTCAGGGTCCTGGGATGGAGCCCCACATCAGGCTCTCTGCTCAGTGGGGAGCCTGCTTCCCCCCACCCCACCACGCCTGCCTCTCTGCCTGCTTATGATCTCTGTCTGTCAAATAAATAAAATCTTAAAAAAATAAAAGTTCAGAAATTAGAAATCATGTATAGGAGAAAACAAATCTCTTTTTCACCCATGACCTCTGTCCTCTTACTTTCCATCCTCAGCAGCAACTACTTTTTACCAGTTTCTTTGTAGTTTCCAGAGATAATATAGGTACACACTAAGATATATGTGTGTATACCCTTTCCTTTTTTCCCCACAAAGTGATAAAAATTCCATACAAGCTGTGTAGTACTTTCCCCCTACCTAATGTAATTTGGGTTTTCATATCTGCATTGTCAGCTTTGGGAATACATAGATGGATTTTCAAGTAGGACACGTAGCTTGGGTGGATCGTAGGTTGTCGCATGTCTGCCTACTCTCGGCCTTGTTAGGGCTACTTGGAACACCTTTCTTTGTTATTGTTTAGGACCCTCTAAGCTGTAACGATATGTTCCTGCAATAGTGTTGAAAATCCGTATCTTGAGAACTGGTCTTAATTGTGTATTGCTGTTGTAAGGGGACTGAAGAACTTGAGGACTTTCCTCCAGTGACAGAGTCCCAAGTCTTTGACTCTTGGCCTGGAATTCCCTTTCTCACTGTGGAGTCAAGGATACCTTTTAGGAGAGGAGATAGTTACAACTCCGAGTTTCTCCCTCCAAAGGGCAGGGGTACATACAGGGCAGGTTCACACCCATGTCTCCCATGCAGACGTCCGTGGTGCAGAAGAGTGTGCTGCTGTGATTCAAGGCTGTGCTTTATCCAGCGCTGTCTCCCTTGATACCCTTTTTATCAGTTCATGGCTGAAATGTATTCTCTTCTCATCTGCCATCCATGACCTATCCTGTGCTTTGGCCCACACAGTGTCCTTTCACTTGACCTTAAATCCTTTCAACCCTCAAAGATTGCCAGAGTTCTGCCTTCAGAAAACCTTCCCTCATTCACCCCCCTGGAATCTCTCATTCCCCTTTGTTTACCTAGACCCTGATTCTCAATGCATTGTCTCTTCTGTCCCTTTCCTTATCTCTTAAGCACCTTTATCCACCCCTCTCCACATTGCCCTG
Source organism: Martes martes (assembly GCF_963455335.1). NCBI lineage: Eukaryota > Metazoa > Chordata > Mammalia > Carnivora > Mustelidae > Martes > Martes martes. The sequence continues at coordinate 36,048,628 of NC_137906.1, read as the reverse complement.
GACATTGTAGTTGCTCAATAAACATTTGGTAGTTAATCCCATGGAAATACACAAGATGTGTGCTGCATGCCCTTCAGCTATCAGAGACAACTAGACTTCTACTTTCCAAACGCATGGTGCCTCACTCATTAGAAAATTGACAAGCTGCCTAACTGTTTGAACAGTCTCCAGCATATTATAAATGTTTGGATAAAACCACCATCAATGCACAGTCATTGCAGAGCCAATAAAAAATGACCTTGTCTTCCCCTCTTTATTTGCATGTTTCCTACAGTATCATCTCCAAAGGCAACAGAAGAAAGTGGTGAACAGCTGGGAGAGGGAGATGTCCTTCACACATCCTATATTTGGAACTGGTAGAAATAGCCACTATGATTCTTTGTCAGTTTATCAGGATAGATATGATTTCAAAGTTTTATCTTAGTTGTGAGCCCCTTGAAGGCAGGGACTCATTCATCTTGACATCACCTGTATTAGGTACATTGTAGCAGAGTTTCTCAACCATAGGTTGGAGAATTCTTTGTCCGGAGGAGGGTGCTTTCCTGTGCACTATAGGATTGAACAGCATCCTTATCCTCACCTACTAGATGCCAGCAGCATGCACCTCCCTGGGTTGTGGTAATCAGAAATGTTTCCAAAAAAAGAAAAGAAAAGAAAAGAAAAGAAAAGAAATGTTTCCAGACATTGCCTAAAAGAGACCCAGTGGAAGAGATTGCTCTTGTTTGAAATACTCTATCGTAGTAGCTCAAAAAATGTTGAATGAACACATAAAATTGTCATTGTTTGAATATTATCAATTAGTTTTCTTTTTGTCCACATGAAGAACAATTAATCCACCTAGGCAAATACTTAGGAGAAACACATTTGATTCAATACATGATTGGTGGGTAAAAACTCGCTGTAAACCACCCCAAAATTCTAGCCTCCACCTTTTTATAGACTCTAAAATGTTATGAAGGTGTGTCTCCACCTTGGCAGCCGGTCTATATAACTTGGCATTTTCAAAAAAAAAAAAAAAAAAAGTCATCAGACAAGGGTTATTTGGATAGTAAGCTATTTTCTAAACAAAAGCATATTTCAAAGATTGCAGGCTGTCCTCCCACTGCATTAAAAGTACTTTATCCTAAACGTAACATTGAGTTCAGTGACCACATGAAGTGAGATATCCATGCATTAAAATAAGAACCACTGAGGGTCATTGCTGAATGACTGTCTAAGATTCCATGGCATCTGTGACTCTGCATGCGTACAGCTGTAAAAAACACTCAGTTGTATTAATGCTTGGGGATCTAAATTGCATGTCTTACTGAGACGTCTTTATTTAACGTTGTTATTGGACACTCACAAATTTATCGAACAGTCTCAGCGCAGTTGGATATACACACGAGATGGTTTTCCTTCCAGTTACTGTCCCCTGCTGTGTTGAGCTTCATGTCCCCGCCCCCCATTTCTTGATAACATCTTAAGTAGATTTTTCAACTCTCTGGTCATTTCTCATTATTAGCTTAGTCTTGATCAGTATTTATACCTCTGTCATTTTCTTTTTTAGAGCAGTTTAGTTTTTTCAGAGTTTCTTTTTTTTTCCCTTACTAGTGAGACTTGCACCTCTGGACTAGAAGAGGAGAGGAGGTGGTATGTTTTTCATCCCTTCTCTTTTGTCTGGGCATGGTGGGGGAGGATTTTGTATGAATGCCTTTGGGGCACTTCTTCAATCTTTTTCTGTGGCCCACTAGCTCTGATCAAGATTTGGGGCAGGAAAGGCAAGGCAGAGCGTCATGGTTCCCAGACTCAAGGGTGCCACTGTACTCCTCTTGCTGCTGATTATTGTCACTCATCTGGCTTCTGGGTGGCAAAAATTCTAGTTCTAACTTCCTCATGATGCACACGTTATCACCGATGCTTCAAATAGACATGCAGGGACCTCCAAACTCCTAAATTCTCCATGTGGGAAATCTAGCTCCAGCAAAATCCCATTCTACTCTCTTCTTGGTGTCTGTTCCAACAATCTGTCACTCAGGCCATGGTCCCTATCACCCTATCACCCTCTTGGAATGTACCAGAAAGCTGGCTCAAGCCTAGCTCTTCCTACTAGAACTTCACAAATGAACCACAGTAAACTCACTCATACTTCCTATGCCCGATGGAAGGATTGAAAATTCTTCCTTTGTTTCCCCCATTCCTGCCCTGCTTCAGATCCTCCCCCGTTCTGTTTTGCGCTCAGCAGTATTTCTCAGACACTCAACAAGTTTGCTGCATCAGTCCACATCCAACTGGGGAAGGAAATTTCAAGTTCTTTTTTTGCAGGCACTCCTGGTATTTGCAAGGGCTTCTCTTGCAATGGACACATGGCTTTTTCAGTGTACCTGGGAGCACATGCTGGGCTCTCAGATATATGATTGGTTTTATAAACCCCCATACGTGTTGCTAGATCCCTCCTGAGACCTATACCTGTCCTAAAGACAATTACATTTGGGATACAGTATTATGAATGTGGGCATATGGTGAAAATTATTTATTCCTTATTCCAGTGTCTTTTGGAAAATATCTGAATTTGGTGTATCAAAAAAAGCTGAGTATTGTTTGAATGAAAGTGTCCCTAATTTTCCATATCTCTGTGTAACAAATGACCCATTTTCAGAGCATATGTGGTATAATAGCCCTTGTCTTTCTGGGGGTAGAGTTAGTTTCTCATGGACCCAAACAGGGCTTCTTAATGGAGATTTTTAATATCAAAAGGGATTACATGAAAACCAAGTAATTATTCTTCATGTATGAATATCAACCAATTTACAAAGGAGTGAAATTAAACATTGCAGTTAATTATATGGACAATCTCATGTTTGTGGACCAATTAGGGTTCTTGGGTTGCAAGCAACAGAAAACAATTCCCCCTTTATATTAAGCATGAGGGATGTTTATTAGTGATTATTGGGGAGTTTACAGAATTGATGAGACTGAAATGCAGTATGAACGGTGTGACATTCACAAAGCAATAGTGAGGTCTCCTCTAGGGAAGCAGTGAATTCTAGCCATGGCTTCTGTCCATCTGTCATTCTGCTCCAGTTCAAGATCCCAGGGGAGCACCTCCCATTAGTGAAACTCGGGCCACAGATCCCACTCTTAAATTCACATTGGCAGGGAGAGCAAGGATCCTGACAGAAGGTGCCTTTAGGAAACCGTCATCTTCTGAAGGGGGTCCCACCAAGACTGCACAAAATGAGGGAGCTTTAACCCCTGGAAAACTCTGGGTGCTGTTAGGAACAGAACCAGTTGTGGGGGAGTCAAGAAAGGATGGTCAATGCTCTTCTCACTGGAAGTATGATCTCTGTCCTCTGGTGGGTTGATTCAGAGCTGCCTCAGGCTACGTTTCAAAGTTGCTTTTACACAGCTTTGCCCATCTTCCTTTTTCTTGGATGTGTGGAGAACTCTACAGTTTTCTTTTGCATCAAGGTGTTATTTATTAACTACTATTTCTGTATATGGACTATACTGTCCTCTCTGTGTCTTAAACATGTCTCCTGATCAAGCTTCCATTTCCTTTATGGAAATCATTCCTCTGGTGCACTTTGCTCTACCTCATGGTCAATGTCTATTTTCGCCTACAATTTTCCTCTTGAACTTACACACACTGATAGTACACTTTCCTTTTTCATATTTCTCTTCTAGACTGTTCTTCCTGCTTTGGACTCAGTACCCATTTGTCTGAACTTGGATTTATATATTTTTTAAAAAATATTTATTTGTTTGGGAGAGAGGGACAGAGAGAGAGAGAACAAGCTGGGGAGAGAGACAGAGGCAGAGGGAGAGGGAGAAGCAGACTCCCTGCTGAGCAGGGAGCCCGACACAGCTCTATCCCAAAGACCCTGGGATCATGACCTCAGCCAAAGGCAGATGCTTAACTGACTGAGCCACCCAGGCGCCCCTGCACTTAGATTTATTTTCATTTTCATGCAGTTACCCTCCCCCCCTTCTGTGCTGCCAGTCTCTGCTCCTAGGGTATATATACTCTGGAATGTAGAAAAACAAAGGTCTCAGACTGCCCATGTGAATAAGAGACCACACTCTGACTTCCTGACCACCGGTGTCACCAGCATCACCACTCACTTCTTTCTCACCTCCTATCTGAACAAAGGAAATTCTCTTGATGTCCCTGAGGAACACTTGTGGTTTTGGAAAATAGTCTTGGCTACTTGGGAATAGAGTCCTAACAAGACTAATCTTAGTGAATCTGGTGAATCCCGTGTTCTGTCCTGTAAGACACCCTTGGCAAACACAAGACCATCCTAGGTTGGCCAAGTGCTACATTGTAGACAATAGAGCTGTCAAGATCAATACAGGAATAGCAAAGCCAGAACCTGGAAGTGGGTGAGATGGATACTGAGAGTGTGGGCAGGTAAACTATACAGTTCACAGTTTACAATCATCAAGTTTGGCTCAATGTTTTTATTCCCATTGCTTATACTTTTATTCCCCTAGCAACCTAAGAGTTGTTGCCATGTCTAGTTTATTCACTGATATATCTTCTGTCTATGGAAAGGGCCTGGCACATACTGCTTATTAAATTTTGCTTGAATGATTGCATGAATGACCAATCAATCAGTCAGTTTTAATCAGCTTTAATTCCTTTAAAGACCAGAATACTGACACTTAATGAAACTCTCCGGCTTCAAGCCATATCCCTTTGAGCTAGGTTCGAGAAGATGACCCCTACAGGGAGACTGCCATCTTTCTTCGGGGCTGAAATAGCCAGCATAAGTGTATTTAATTATTTACTACATATTTTGTGTGTGCCACACTAGCTCTCAACTTTCCTCTCTATTCCTTTTTTCCTGGATGGTGGCAAAATGGATTTTTAGAATTTATTATTTATTTTTCTTTTTCTTCCTCTTTCCTGTGATCTCTCTTTAGAGTTGACCTATCTCAAATTTTCACCCCCTAAGATGCCTCTTCTTTTGCTACGCAAAGACTTCGTATTTATTTTTCTATAGGCCATTTGCAAAACTCAGAGCCATGCTTTCTGCTTTCATGTCACTGGGACAGACATCCAGCAAATAGCAGAGATGACACAGAGATACTAATAACCAAATGCACAGTAGACATTGATACCCAGATGATTTATAAGGCCATTTTGTATAAATGCAATGAAAAATCTTATATTACAAATGTGCTTGCCTCCTTAGAGTAAAAGTAAGTAGCCAGTATATTCAAGAGTCTTTTGAACGTCTTCCAGTGTTTCTAGCTAATCTTGTAGAAAGGGGAAAAAAATAGATATCATTTTGCAATTTATGTTTTTACCAGCATGCAATTGAGTACATTCAATTGACTCCAAATGTTTTGCACATTCTAATTTTTGTCCCCTATTGTTTTCCCCTGTTGACTTCAAGTTAATGCATAATTTGAAGTAGGACATCCCTCATAAATTCTATATCATCAGAGTAATGTGGCTTTGATGATGTACTGCATTTTAAATGAGCTCTGCCACAAAAGGACGATGGGGGGCCAGGCGGTTTTTTGTTTGTTTGGGTTTTTTGTTTTGTTTTGTTTTGTTTTTTAAAAATTTCCTTCTGTTTTTGTGGTGTGAGACGTCTAATGATAACAGCAGTTTTTCTTCGGCTAGTATGGTTCGTGAGGTCCCTTGGATTCCTATGATAGATTCAGATTTTTATAGTATGTGTCTTAAAACCAACAACTTGAGATAGGTCTTAAGTGGGAAGAATTCTGAAAGATTAAGGGGAGCTCGAGAATGCAGGAGATTAGTACTTTTGGTTTGCCACAGTCGAATTCACTAACATTCTTGTTCCTTATTTTATTCATGGGAATTAAATAACATTTCTAGAATATTAGAATAATTTGGAAGAGTTGGCATGGCTTATCTGAACTATCCGGAAGGAGTGATTGTTATTTCTTCTAATATTCTGCTAAACTGAGGGAATTTCTCTCTATACATTGCCTTTTCGAGGGACGGAACCCAATGTACATTCATGTTTATTGTAGGTAGTATAGCTATCGTGGCTCACAGCCCGCCTGTAGAGAATAGGCTTTAATGCTGTCTTTTCTTCACCTGTTCTATGCTAGTGCTCCTTAAGCTTGGTGAATTTGAGAATCACCTGGGAGTGTTCTCAGAATGCATATTCTCTGGAGTAGGTCTATGGTGAAGCCCCAGATTCTGCATTTCTTACAATCTCACAAGTGATGATGCAGCTTCTGTGTTGTCACACTATGAACAAGATTTTATAGGGCGTTAACCGAAAATAAACATACTTGCACATGGATGTCTCTGCAAAAGAGTTGCATGTAGAGGAGAAAAAAAGTAGGCCTTGATATGTACTACCTAATATGAATGGAGTCATGACTGTGTTATTTAATACAACAATATAGGCCCCCTATATATCGTTGAAGGGCTATACAGCTTGGAGCAATTTAGTCACATGATCAGGTTTCATGGCTAGTGGCAGTGGAGTGCGTGGTAGAGATGGGATTTGAACACAGGCATTCTGCTTTTAGAGACCATGCCTAACTGCCTACAGTGCCACAGACTGTTGTCTTAAATGAAGTTTGTGTAGAGTGTAATCTCTAGAGTTTGGGAATTTTTATCATCATAAACCCTTAAACAAATATTAATTGAGTGCCTGAGGCTATGTCTTAAGGTTTTCCCCCTGACAAGAGAAGGTGGTGTGGTCCCATTGAAGACCAGCAGATAGCACTCGTTGATAGCTGAAATCCAAGGGGGAGATATATGCATATAAGATTAAGTCACTATCTGAAATAATCATCTGGTTGGAGGAAATGACCTATGGAACAAGATAAAGAAATTTATGAACTAGGAACTTTGCGGTCACCTGCAGATTAATTCTGTCTTTGTTTATTTAGATTTATGCTTTTTAACCTTTTTTGTTCAGGCAAGATTCACATAGCATAAAAGGAACTGTTTGAAAGTGTGCAACTCATTGGCATTTAGGACATGCACAGTGTTGTGCAACTGTCACCTCTGGTAAGCATCTAAAAAGATGCTTGACATCATTAGTTATTAGAAAAATGAAAATCAAAGCCCCAGTGAGCTACCATTGTACACCTACTAGGATGGCCATAAAACAAAAACAGCAGAAAAGGGAAAGCAACATGTTGTCGAGGGTATGGAAAAATTGGAACCTTCGTACATTGCTGTTGGGAATGCAAAATAGTGCAGCTGCCATGGAAAACAGTTGGGGGGGGGGAGGTTCTCAAAATGTTAAATATGGAATTTGCACAAACTTTTGATGACTGGATTTCTTTGCCTTCCAACTGCATCTTTAGTTTTCTCACTGCTTCTTCTAGAATTTGTCTTACTTGCTAATGTTCACTTCTTTAGCACATATCAATATATTAGACATTGGTATCTAAACTTGCTGTCTTAGAAGGGATTATTTCCACATCGCAAGAATTCATTGTCTCTTCTTAACCAGGACCAATTGGGGAGGTTGAAGAGTTTCCCCCATCCCTGCCCCAGTACTCTGTATCCCAGGTATTATATTCACCATATCATGTAGAGTGTCCTATATGTTTAAAGTAAGAGTCTTCCCGCATTGTTTGCTGTCTAAGAGAGACTCCTCTGACCCCAGGAGAATGAACAGATAATGACTTTTAGTGCAGAAATTATCTGTGCCATGGTTGTTCTTTCCCCTGGCAAGAAAATTCTATGTGTATCACTAGTCAGAATGATGGGGGCAGATGTAGGTTTTGTTTTTTTTTTTCCTTAAAGATTTTATTTATTTATTTGATAGAGAGAGAGAGAGAGATCACAAGTAGGTAGAGAGGCAGGCAAAGAGAGAGGGGGAAGCAGGCTCCCTGCCGGGCAGAGAGTCTGATGCGGGGCTCGATCCCAGGACCCTGAGATCCTGACCTGAGCTGAAGGCAGAGACTTAACCCACTGAGACACCCAGGTGCCCCCAGATGTAGGTTTAAACCCTAATTCTGCCACTTGCCAGGTGTGTTACCTTGAGCAAGTCACTCAACTTACCCGGGCCTCAGTTTTCCCAAATAAATCATATTGTAGTACTTACCGAAGTGGCTGATGATTAAATACGATGATTCAGGAAAGCGTTCAGTATAGTGTCTGGCACATAGTACTCCATGCCAACAATTACTGTATTTTTTCTGTGGTTGTCCCTGCCCTAGTTCTCTGCCTTGTTCTATGGCACATTACAACCACTTTTTTTTTTTTTTAACTTTCATGATTCTCTCATTTTCTTCCTATAAGCTGATTGCCTTTTTCCTTCTTTGTGATCATTTTGAACCTTCTTGAATAAGACAAACTTTAAACATAATTTTTGAAAGTTTTTCCTGCAGATAGCCAACCCAAGAGTGAAAATTTTGTAATGTTAAAGAGAAAGTGAAGTTTAGAGCTTTCAGGTGTATATCATAACCCCACATGGTCCAGTAGTCCCTGCCCATAAATGTAGGGAGATAAGAATCTTACTTTTGATGAAATAGAGAAGCAGATTGCCCTTACCAGGTCAGTTAAGGACCCAGTGCCTATAGATAATGATCAGATATTGTATGAGGCTTGGAGAATCCTAATGTGTAACTATAGAGGCATATTTTCTTATTCATGTACATACTTAACATTTCAGGATAGTTCACAACTTAAATGTTCTTACAAGCAGTTTTTGGCCTTAAGTCTTATGAAGTTCTCCTTTAATGTTGTTTATTCATAGATGGCCACACCAAGATGGTGATAAGAATTCAACCTAGCTCCTGTCCAGAAATCTCATGAATGCTCATCACACATCTGTGATGTCTTTTTTGACTAATTCTTATACAGCACATAAGACGCTTAAATTTTTAAATTTATTTATCAATTTATCTCATAAATAATTTAAAACAGCACTATTTAAGGAAAACACTGACTTATATTACCTACTTGAAGCTTTTTTATCGAAAGAATACTAGTAGATTATTTTGTTTTAAATTATATTTTTAATATTTCTACATTATAAATCTAATAAATATTCATTCTCTGACTTCTTAGAGTTTAGGTCAGTGATTATTGCTATTGGAAGAAATCCCTTCCCAGATTACCCATATACTCCCACATTATGAGAGAGTACCAACAGCAATCAGTGATCATATTAACTAAGAATGGATAAAGTAATTTGATAAAGAAGAATCTTAGGATAAGGACAATTTTAGAGATGGAAGAACTCTCAGATATTTCCAAATAAGGAAAACCCTATTTCAGAAAGGAAAGATATTCTTACTAAGGTTGCATAATCAGTTCATGATGGATTACAGATTAGAACCCTTGTAGTCTGCACAGTGGTATTATGTCTCTGGACCCTTCCATGTTAGTGTTGGAAGAGAAACTGATTATAGACTGTCCTTAAATAGTCTTGGAAGAGAACCTTGAGATCAAGATAGTCAACCTCCTGGGGCACCTGAGTGGCTCAGTTGGGTAAGTATCTGCCTTCAGCTCAGGTCATGATGCAGGGTTCTGAGATCAAGGCCCACATTGGGTTCCCTGCCCAGCAAGAGCCCACTTCTCCCTCTGCACCGCACCCCCCCCCAGCTTTCTCTTTGCTCTCTTTCTCTCTTTCTCTCTCTCTTTTCTCTATCTCAAATAAATAAATAAAATCTTTACAAAAAATTATTCAATCTCTTCATTGTATAGATTGAGGACTCTGACATTCATTCATCATACTAGTAATTATGGAGAACCTACCAAGTACCAAACACTGTTCTAAACAGGGGTGACAACAGTGGCCAAGACTGCAAAATTCATTGCTTCCATTCAATTCAAGAATCAGACCATAAACAGGGGTGTTTGTGTGGCTCAGTCAGTTAAGCACCTGCCTTCGGCTCAGGTCACAATCCTAGGATCCTGGGATTGAGCCCCGTGTCGGTTTTCCTGCTCTGCTCAAAGTGTGCTTCTCCCTTTGCCCCTCCCCAACTCGTGTTTCCTCTCTCTCTCTTTCTCTCTCTCACATAAATAAATAAATAAAAGCTTTTTTTTAAAAAAAGAATCAGACCATAAGCAGTTAGTTGATGATCAACTGCGAAACACCAGGATGACAATAATGCGGGGTAATTTAATGGCACCAAAGATAGGCATAGCAAATAGAAGGTATTAGTAAGGAGTAAGGATAATGGATTTTTTTTTCTAAGTGTCGTAGAAAGATACTTGTAGAGTTTTAAATAGAGGAAGAATATGATAGGATTTATACTTAAAAGACCTCTTTGACAACTCTGTGGAGAATCTGTTATAAGGGGTCTAAGGGGCAAGCAAGAAGACCAATCAGTATGCTGATGCCGTAGGTCAAGGGAGAGATGATGGTAGCCATGCTAAGATGGAAGTAAGGAGGCAGAGAAAAAGGAGACAGATACAGGATATATGCTAAACATGAAGATGAAGGCTTTCCTCTAGCCTAAGTGTGAGAAGAGAGCGAAACAGACTTCAAAATAACTTGGATTTTTTAGCTTGACCATCTGAACAGATGAAACCAAGAAAAGTTTGCATCAGGCTATGCAACCAGCATTCACAGTATTGATTTACGTTTGTGTTTTTAGAATAAATCCTGAGATTCACAAGCTATGCCTGACCAGAAGGTGGATGCTTATTTGCTTCTTTTCTCTTTTTCAAATAACACCTCACATAGGGCTGGATTGTGGGGTGGTGTAAATTCAGGGATCAGTGCAGGTGTGCTATGGAGGTTCACCCTGCTGCTTGCTTTCCTTTGAGTCCAGTGATAGCAGAGCTGAAAGATGGCGCAGCAGGTAAGAGCGTGATCAGCGGCCCTGCATGGGACTTTAGTCTTAGACAAGGGTTCTGCCTTCTTGGGTGCTGTGATCATCTTCTTTTGTAAGACTGTCTGTGAACTTCATTAACCTGCCATTGACTTCCTCTTGATACATTAATGGGGACCACACAATGTTGAGTCACAGTTTGAAAGGATGTTTGTCATCACAGTGTGACATCTCTCTGCTCCCTGACACTCTGCTGTTTATCATTCCTCTTCCTGTGCTCTCCTTCCCCGGGCTAGTCTATCCTTGGGCAGTGATCACTTCCAAGCCAATTTGGATCCATAGATTTTTTTCGTTTCAAATTGAAATGAACTCAATGTTTAACAGCTGATGGAAGCTGTACTCAGAGTGTGGCACATTTTTACCCTGTGCTCTAGTTTGAGCGTGCTGGAAGTTTGTAGGTAGGGAAAAACATTCTGTTGGCTTTGTGTTTAAAATTCATAGTACGGTGTCTCTTCCCGACAGCCTGTAGCTTATGAATTCAGGAACCCTGGGCATTTTAACAGCTGCCTGTCATTAAGATACTTTACTGCCTGTGACTTGAAAAGATGGAAGGGCAGAAACCCCTTGGACTATATTCACCCTCATGTATGAGCATGAACGAGGTCTGCCTGAAGAAATATTTTCTTTAACTATGGGTTCTGCTTGGGAGATCATTTTTCCCCCCTCTTTGACCTTCCCTCCCCACACCTTGAGCTTTGCACTTTTTATACCTCACTGTGACTGAGGGAAGACCTTTGCTGCTTTGTTTTTCTTTGTTTTCTACTTACATGCCCTTCTGGCCTGAATGATTTTTGCCTGATTAGAGAGAGGCACTTTGAGGGAAATCTACAGGATTGTGTGAAAAATTCTTCCTGAGAATCAAACTGAAACATCCCCAAGGAAGTTAGAGTCTCTTTCTAAACACTCTGTAAGACAAGTTTTCTAAAATGTCACAAGGAGGGTCTTCTCTGGGAGAAAATGTATCTAGGCAGGGCACCTGCGTTTAAAAAAAAATGGAAAAAAGGAAAGAAGAAAGGGGGAAAAAATGAAAGGCAAGGGAAGGACAAAATATTAAGATCATTTGGGCATTTGGGAGACCAAAAAACAAAGAAACAAAAAAAATCAGGACACTTTACTTTTCAGGTTAAAAGACAAAGTAGAGAGAGAATATGAAAAGCACCGTATCTGTGATTTCTTACATTTGCCAGTTCTGTACATGTAAATATGTACATGAGATATTTTTCTGAGTGTTCCATCATGTGCCATCTTGCCCTGTGAACTATCTGAGACCTGGTGATGTCTTGTCTGTTTCTTCATCCCTAGTTTCAGTAGAATATGATGCAGAGGACAATGAGCCCTATTTGAAGGTGACATCCATATTATGGTACATGGGGTCCCCTTTGAGGGAAAAAAGTTACTTCTCAGCCACATATATGGTGACAAGAAATTAACCTGATAACATTGAACATGTTCAAATCAAGAATGTCTAGATAGTAGCAAATCATTACTAATGGTATAAAAGAAACCTTTCCCCACTTCCTGTCTGAGAAACACCTAGAAAATATTTGTACCTAAATTATTTCTCTCTTGCGTTCTGTAGTTTATGTAAATTGATGTTCTAGGAAGTACTGTAATTTAGCATTTCATAGGATTTCATAGAAGTTTTACTTCTATGAAATGGAACCCCTTGGATGGGTTCAGCTATCTCATTATCGCTAATTATAAGTGACTATTCAGATAGTTTCTCCTTAGTTTCAAATCATACTATTTCAAATGCCTTTTTTATTCACTTAATGGTTCCACATAAGATATTTGATATATTTGAGGACCCTACCCCCAATTTCACTTCCTGCATATCAACCCCATACTATGCACCTTTTGACAAGTTTCTTTACTTTTCAAGGTCTAAGTTTCCAGGGTGCCTGCGTGATTTAGTCAGTTAAGCATCAGACTTGTGATTTCAGATTGGACATGATCTCAGGATTTTGAGACCAAGCCCCATGTTGGACTCTACATTGGACATGCAGACTGCTTAAGATTCTTTCTCTCTCCCCTTATTCTGCCTGTCCCCTACTTGCGTGCACTCTCTAAAAAATTTTTTTAAAAATCTGTTTTCTCAAAAAAAAAAATAAAATAAAATAAAAAATAAAAAAAATAAAAATCTGTTTTCTCGTTTTAAAAATAGAGGTAGTGATACTAATTTCTGAAAGTTTGTGTTAGAATTGAATGAGCTAGGGTACAGAACATGATGAATGATGCCAGGCACGCAGAATTAGTCAATGAATGGTACCCAATGCCGAAGTTCCTATTACTGAGCTCCATCCAACTTGGAATCAGTTACCTTTGCCCAGTAGCATTGTTTGCACATATCTGCTTTTATAATTATTAGTTGAGTTATTTTTTTATAGGGGACATGGAAAAGGGTGACTGAGCATAGGTTATTCAGTTTAAACTAATGAATTTATTTTTTATTTTTTATTTTTTTTTATGGGCTGACCATCTGTCAGGGAAGTGGCAGAAGGCATTCCAATAGGACTGAGTTGAATTAAATTAGGAGATAAAAGTAATAATAATGGCTTTCCTCCAAATGAGATCTCAAAATCTGTCTCCTTTTTCCTAGCTCCTCTGTCACCACTTTGATCCAAGCTACCCACATCTGGACTCCTAACCACCTAATGCGTCTCCCTGTTTCCATTGTCTCATAATCCAATTTTTACAGAACAATCAGAGTGATCATTTTAATATTCAGATCAGGTCAGTTCACCACATCCCTTCCAGCCCTCCCAACCATGAATAAAAACCATGATAAAATAAAAATGGATAATTTGGCCTGCAGTCCCGGTATCATCTGGCCTCTTGCCTTTCTCTCCAACCCATCTCTTTCCAAGCTTTCATTCCTAGGGTTCTAACTACTGTTGCCTCCATGTTCTTTCCATTCTTAGAGACATGATCTTCTACCTGCCAGGGGGTACTGCCTGTAACCATCACCTGGCAAGGTCCACTCTTTTATGTCAAATTTTAGCTTGTGCTCTGCAGTGAGGCGTTGTCTGGCCCCTCTGGTAACTGTCCCCCCAAAGATCTCATTGCACTCTCTTTCTACATTACTCTGATTCCAGCTTATAATTGCGGGTTTGTTGTAGTGGTTTCTTATTAGTCACTATTGTATCCTTGGAACTCATCATAGTGGCCTAATTAATGAAGAATGTTTCCAACTATAAGATTCTGATGTATATTACTCCAGTTTGGGCTCATAGCATCCTTGCAAGAAAGGCATATGCTGGACTATCTCAGATTTTAGGTGAGGAGTCTAAAGCTCGCTCTGGTAAAGGTTTGGAAATGGAAGAACTGAGTCTTAATCTCAGAATTCTCATGCCAAGTTCAGGACTCTTTCGGCTCCAGTACTGCTCATTCCAGATACTCTGTGGATCATGATCTGTATACTCATTGTTTATTCTTTGTCTAGGATGGGTTGTTTTTTTCATTTTTTGTGTTCATTTTTCATGAACAAGCATTCTCACTGCATGCATATCACCGACCAAACACGTTCCTGGGCACATTCCAAGGCTATTCTCATTGTCTGTCTCAGGATCCTATAAAGTATTGCATTAGTTTCCTAGGGCAGCCATAACAAAGTACCACAAACTGGGTAGTTAAAACTATGGAAATTTATTATCATGCAGTTCTGGATGCAGAAAGCCCTAAATAAAGGGGTCAGCAAGGCTCTGTTCCCTCTGAAACCCATAGGAAATTTCTTCCTTGCCTTTTCCTACCTTCTGGTGACTTGTCATCAGCCATTGGCATTGCTTGGATTGTAGCCGTGCCACTCCTTTCTCTGCCTCCAACATGATGTTCTCCCTGTGTACGTTCCCAACACTTTCCTTTTTTGCGTGTGTCTGTTCAAATTTTCTGTAAGGATAGCAGTCATATATTGGATTAGGGCCCACCCTCATGACCTCCTTTAACTTGATTACATCTGCAAAGACTGTTTGTAAGTTAGCTCACATTCACAGGTACCAGGAGGCAGAAGTTTAACATATTATATTTTGGGGTGGGTGGGGGGACGTAATTCACCCCATATCCTTAGGGTTCCATATCCATAATAGCTACACATTCGTTGCCCTTTTCCCAAATATTGAGCCACAAGATCTATCACATACCTCAGTGTTTCAGAGCCTGTAATTGGCAATGTGAAGCTCAAATACAGATTAGGATTCACAAGTCCATGCTTGGCTATTGGACCAGATAGATGGACCAGTTTTCAAGCCCTAATCAAAGCTTGGTCGATAGATTCAGTTAGCTTTGGCAAAAAGTGACGCAGGGCCCATTTTCTTTATGCAAAGTGAGCTTGGTTAGGAGAGGCAGAACTTTAAAGGGTTTGAGTCTGTGTTTTATAACTAGCCCTGCATGCAAAAGCAGAGATATGTTCCTCCCTTGCCCTACTCTCCTGCATTTAGAATAAAGTGTCTGATACTCTTTTAAGAGGAGACAAGCCATTTTTCATTTTAATTGGGGGGGAAAAGTTAATTATGAAGTCTTCTTTCCTCTGAATAGTTCCCTAAAGTTGGATGTAGTGTCGACGTTATTTTCATTCTCTTCTCTTCCCAGGAATCATTACTAGCCCTGGTTGGTGATTTATAATCACATTCCCAACAAATTCCACTGTTGTTAATGACTACTTATTTTTCTATACAAATGGTTTTTGCTCTCCTTCCTGAGGACAATTAACTAAGAAACTGGTCATAAATTACTGATAATGATCAGTTTGTCAGAGATGATTGTCGAACGGTGCCATCTTCCATAGTAATTAGATAAAGTTTCTTTAATTGCTGATAACAGCAGACAAAATGTGGCTATTTTTTTTTCTTTTCTTTTCCTTTTTTTTTTTTTTTTTTTGGAGATACTCATGATATCTTCCTGGAAGTCAGACAGAATAACACCTTTTTCCCCCTTCTCCTGAAGGAGGGGAAATGGAAGAAACATTCATCATTTACAGGCTTCCAGAAATATAATAAATGTGACAGCTTTTCGAGGTTTCAAATAAGACGACTGATCTTTCTAAAGCAGAGATCAGAGAAAACCTTCTCTGGGACACATTTCTTTTAGGCAGGAAGCAGGGGTCCTTCCTGGTCATGTTTGATTTTTTTTTTCTCAGGATCACATCTCTCATATTTGCATCTAAACCTTGGCCTTAAAATGTGACTTCTTTGAACTCTGGAAGGGAATGGTATTTAATTCACAGGGTTTCTCACAGTTAGGATGCTGATTAAACCCCAGCCTATTTTTGTACGTCAGGCTATGGTGGCCCCTTAGCTGGGAAATGAAGAGGAGAGCTTCCACAATGCATGGAGACAGGAGAGTCTCTTTAATCACAGGCCTTATTATCTATTAGCTTATTGATAAGTGCAATCAGACTATTCATCGGCATGGAAGTACCAGGACCTACTATTAGCATTCTGTAAAGGATATACATATTTTACATAGTGAAGGGTGGTTTAAATTTAATCCAGTTTAATATATCAACTTATTGATATGCCTTGGACATTGTTAGTCTCTGGGTCTTGCAGTACTTTGTAATCCCCTTCAGTTTCATAGCTGGGTTTTTATTTGTTTGTTTGTTTGTGCTTGTTTTTGTTTTTTGGAGTTTTTTTTTTTTTTTCTAGATCGCAGCAACTGTCAAACAAACTCTGATGTCTGAGATTATCTGAGTCTTTCTGGCAGTGTAGAAAACAGTGTCGTGCTTAAAAGAACAGACATGTTGATTCCAAAGGGGGTCTTAATATCAAACAAATTGGGGAAGTGCATAACATCTCTTCAAAGTTACTAGTTTTTGTTATGAGAAGGGAATCTACAACCAGTGCAGAATTAGAATGCATTACGTTACAGGGTATTTAGGTACCGATTTTATCAGAGTTTCTCCAGTTCCACGGAAACACACACAACACTCACACACACAAACAATTCAAATAAACTTAAGAATAAAGAAAGTTTGGGTTACGGAACTGGGCAGCACAAAAGGTAGGCTTCAGGCCTGGTTGAGACTCAAGGTTTAGTGATGTCACGAGGACTCTGATTCTCTCTCAGATCTTGGTTTTAGGTTTCAGTGGGCTTCTAGTATATGTGTTCTCTGAGAAGTTAGCACCTTTTGGGAGGATACCTCAAAATCAAATTTTGGACTGTTTTTTTCTGATTGGCTCGTCTTAAGTCTCTTCCCCATGGAGTAAGGTGGTGGCAGAGAGGTGTAGGGCTCTACTTAAACTTTGTAGATAAATGTACAGTAGGATAAAGATCCTTCCCCAAAGTAAGGGATTTGGGGTAGATCAGAAAATAAAACAACCAAAGACAAGTAGAGGGACCCTCTTGTTCACTCTATTGCAGTGAACCAAGTGCTATCCAGTTTTTTGCTCTGCTTGCCAGTTTATATCTGCTTACCTTGAGAGGATCTGCTTTTGGGAGGATTTTCCGACATTTCCTGAATATAGTCTAGTAGAGGTGACAGTTTCAAGTCTACCTGAGAAGTCTAAGCTATACTAAATGACTCAACTAAAATATTTTTCTCATGTGCTTCCAACCTAAAACCTTTTTTTTTTTCCCCCTGCCTGGAGCCTCTCTTCCCTTCCCATCCCCTACCCAACTCATCTCTGATCGTTTCTTCATGATTTTTTTTCTAAAAGGAACCCAAATAAATTTCCTCTTCCTCTGTGTTCGCATTGAAAGTTGTATTTTTCTTATAATACCTAGAAGGTTTGGACTTTAATTTTAGTTTTTAAGAATCCATTTATTTTTTTGGAAACAGGATGCCATTTTGTGTTCTTTTAAATCACTTCATGCTTGGTACCATATAGGAATTTAATTCTGGTGAATTTTTCCCAGACAAGACTAATGGAGGAAGCAAGCACTTGGGCAACTCCATTATCAGTTGGATTTAGCTGTGTCTTATTATGGGGATGTGAACATGGGCATTAAGTGATCATTTGGAGGAGAACAGGAGGACAGTCAACTGATGTAGGAGAAGTAGGAGAAGATTGTTTCTATTGTGGGCCCATGGGAGTTTGCCTCACCTGGCCTCATTTTACATGATAATTGCTCTGAGTTATAGGAGGACAAGTTCATCCCTTGGAGATTAATACAAAGCAAGCATCCTTTTTGCATGTCTTTTTGCAACCCAGAACAAAAGCAGCTTTTCATTCATTCATCAAATTTTATAGAGCGTCAACTATGTTTCGGGGATACGTGATGACAAATATATACATGGTTCTTGCCCTCATGCTTGGGACTTGACTTCCTGGGGTCCAGTCTGGGGCTGCCTTTTGTTCTCTGTGGGATTTTAGACTAGTTATTTAACAGTCCTACACTTAAATTATCTTATCTATAAAAAGGGGATAGATAGCTACTTCATAGACCTTTTGGAAGGATTAAAGGATCCATTACTTGTATAATGTCCAGCACATGGTAAGCTTTCAACAAATAGCAGCTATTACTTACAGCTATTGTCTCATGAGGTCTACAGGCTGATGGAACAGAAATTAATCACATGATCATATTCAAAACGAAAATTTGGGCATAACTGATGTGAAGAGGATGTGCTTAGTATTATGAACACTTAAAATATGAAATTCTGTAAATCTTGCCTGGCAATGCATAATTAATCTAGCTATATATAAGATCACCCACAGATTAGAGCCCAAATGAACAATTTGCCAATTTTTGATGATTGCTGGTGAAGCAGCAGTTATGTGTGGCTGAGATGGCCCTTATCCGGCCTGGATTTCAGTGTTACTATGAGTATCAGTGGGATTTGATCTCATATTCTGCCAAGGTGATTCTTCTCTGTCAATGCATTGACCATTTTGGAAAGAGAAAAGTTTATCGCATAATGTCCTTTAGAATCCTATCTAATCTTTAAATGACTGGAGTGTTGGGGGGGGGGTTCTTTTGGACTTCAAAAGGATTTTCTTCTCCTTTTCCAGTCATATCTACTTGCCAGTCAATTCATAGCATCCATCAGTTCAGCCAGAGATGCAAGGAGGAATATCCATGCTTCATTCTTGCTTGGTACTATTGATTGTGCTTTAGAAATCACTTTATTACTCACCGCTTCTTGTTGGGACAGTGGTGTTCATGTTATGGCCACGCTATTCCAATGTTTTGAAAAGATAGAATACATTAACTTGATGTTGTTTCCTTTGAAAATCTTACTTAAAGTTGAATCAGACCAGTGGTTAAAATGATGACAGTGTTTGAAGGAGGGGAGTACTTTTACTCAAAAAGGAAAACTGGACAGCTAATATCAAGGAGGCAGTCAGAGCAATGGATATTGGTCCAGCATCTGGGGTCTGAGAGATCCAGGTTGACGTCACTGGGATGTTGGACTAGTGTCCTCAGTTTTCTGAAACTTAGTAAAGCCATCTGCAAAATGGAAATAATAACCAACAATAGATTTTTAAAAACAATTTTTAATGGATCAAGAGATTTTTAAAGTGGATTTTTAGATCCACTTTTTATTGGATTTTCTCTGATGATTGAAGGAGATATTATAGGCAAAAAGATTAGAAGATTACTAGTATATGGTAATTGCTGATTAGATGATAGTCATTTTTGTATCCATTGATGACTATAATAAACAAGAACTCTTGAAGAATTTTGTGGTTCGAGGAACAATTTTGTATCCTTTGGTAAAGCGAAGAAGAAATCAAATTTTTATGTTCCCTTTGTCACAGAAATTTTGTTCTGTGATATGTGCACATATATGTATGTATACTTTTTTAATCTACAGTGGTTATAGAATGCATACATATATACACACAATTATATCTAGTAATATCATATGTAATCTATATAACATGGACTATAATATAGAGTATATCTAGATATATTATTAATACACTGATATTAATAACATAAAGTATATCTAGTACTATATTGTGATTTATTCTATACATAACTATATATATATGTGTGTGTGTGTGTGTGTGTGTATGTTGTTAGATAATATGTACTCCTTGTAACTCTTGGCATTTTCTTCCAATTAAAAATAAAGAATTATTATTATTATTAGTTTTTAAGAAAAAACATCAGGGTTGATTTTTATCGTTATTTATTTTGACAATTCAGTGGCAGTCACAGTCAGAGCCTCACTGTGTAATCCTGTGGAAATGTCCCTAGGTAGCAAGACGTGCCCACTGGTCATGGAAGTCAGTTCCGTTAAATAGGGAGGATTTTATCTGTCTGAATAAATATTTCCGGGGCTCCCCTCACTCTGTGGATTTGAGATGTGCACAGGCAAGAAGGGTCATCGCCATAAATCAATAGTTTTTCTGAAGCCACAGATTTAGAGCTGACAGCAGCTTTTTGGTTGAAATAAAGATTGTGACGTTCAGGCATAGGCAGCAACTGCTGGGAATAATGTGTGGAGGTGACAGGACTATTTTGTGAACGTATATCAAGTGTGGATAGGAAAAACAACTTTTGCTCATTTTGAGGTAGGTTAACTAATTGATATCAGCAAGGAGGGAAAGACAAAACTATTTGGTAGAATCTGATGCTGTGAATATCTATCCGTGTATGCACATACACCTCAATCCCACCACCAAAATCAGGTGTGTCCTTTAAGTCTCAGTTCAAGGGCTAAGTCCTTCATATCATGTGTTACTTATCTTTATGCTGCTCACCAGTTGCTGTGGGGGTAGTGGGAATGGTTGATGTCTCCGAGGAAAGAAAGATAGAAGAGGAAGAAGAACACCCAAGATTTACCTGAAGAAAGGATCACTTGAATGAATGGAAAAAGAGACAAGGACACTAAGATCATCTAGGAGATAGTAAAATGAACCAGGTGAGGACAGCTTCACCAAAGGTAGAGAGAATTTCCTAGAAATAGGAACTGTGGATGGTATTGACTATTGTAATGAATTTGAGGATTAGTAAGAGTTCTTGGATGTACATTCTAGTGGATTTTTTAATATATATTTTATGCAATTTTGTACACAACTCATTTCCAATAATTAAGTGTGAACTCCCTGAGAGCATGTACCAGATTTATTCAATTTACGAGCTTCAGAGTCTGGCAGACATATTAGGGACCAATAAATATGTTTTGAAAGTATGAACGGATGGATAAATGGGTAGATGAATGCTGACCTTAATATAGCAATTTAATGTCTATGCAAAATTAAAATTATGAAGTGTTAAAGAAGTGATTTGATTCTGGCAAAATAGAGCACAAGAAACCATTGTAGGTACGTGGTAGCTGTAGGGGTTCAAAGAATAAAATCCTCTTACTTCCCTTCTGAGGAAGAAGCAACTGAGAAAGTGAACAACAAGGAGGCAGAAGGGAATAAACGAACTTCTTTCACTTTGCCCAATATTTCCCTGATTCTGGTCATATTCATATGAAATGTCTAGAAGAGACAAATGTATGGAGACAGAAGGTAGATTAGTGTTGCCACGGGTTGGGGGTGAGTGAATCGTAGGTAGGGAGGGCAGATGCTATAGGTATTTCCTTCTGGGGTAAAAAAAGATGTTCTAAAGTTAAATTGTGTGATAATTGCACGACTCTGTGAATATACTAAAAACTATTAAATTGTTCACTTTGAATAGGTGAGTTTTATGGTGTATGAATCACATCTCCATGAAGCTATTATTTTTAAAAAGGCAGTAATAAGGTGTTAGCTTTTATTAATGAAATAAATGAAATACATTTTATTAGTGAAAGAAACCCAAGTTAAAATGTATGACCAAATGGGTTTATTTGTACTCTTCCAATTTGTTCAGTCTTACGTATCAGTCACTGATAGAGCGAGCATCTGTACCTCCCTCCTGTCTTCATTGTCTCTCTCTCTCCTGCTCCTCTGTATACTCATGCGTCTTATGGCTGAGAAGGAGGACCAGAGTGTACCCTTTCTGCCAGCTGGGGAATTGAAAAAAGAGTTAAGAAGACTGAACTGAACATGCCCAGTTTTTCCCCCAAAGTAACCAATCAAAGAAACCACTCCTTCTTAGGGGTGGAGGAGTGAAGAACTTGAGAGAGACCTGGAATATTACCCTGAAGGACTTCTTTCACATGGGAGCATAAGGAGTAGGGGTGAATAGGTGCCACCCTTCCTGTACCTCCCCCTCTTTATGTCTAGTGATAGAATAACAAATCTAGTGGTACCAATTAAATACCGCCCCCACACACACACAACTTGGGTTTGAATAAGATTCTAATCTAAGGTAGGTACCCTGGAGAACAGACTTCTATGGAAGAGAAAGAAGATGAAAGGCAATGCCTCTAAACTTTCCCACTGACCCTTTTATGCCGGATACTTTTCTGTGCCGAAGACCACTCACTTTGGCTCCAAACTTTAAGAATAATCTCTACATCTCTATGATTTTTTTTACAGCCCTCAAAGAACTTTTATAGACTTATTATCTTCTCATCATAGTATCGAGAAAGAGGGGACACAATCTATTTGTCTTCTCAGGAAGTCCCGTTTATTATGATCATTCTGTCATTTCTATCACAAATGCTTTTTTAAAATTTGGCATTTTTAGGGATCTACCCTAAGGATCAGAGGATGTTCTCTTCGTTGCATATCAGCTAAGATCCATGTCTGTAAAGAGCTTCTCTTGAATTAACGATCTGCCACCCAAATACTCTCTGTGGCCACGATCATAGTTATAATACTATGGTAATGGAATGCAATATGGTATGAAATATGGACTATGACTCAGTAATGGGCAGAAGCCCATTCTTCACGTATTGAAGGATAGCACCCTATCTGGTGTATGTGTGTGTGTGTGCGTGCTGCTTGTACATGTGTGGTTGCATAGACACTTGGGTGTAGTTGCACTCACATTAGACACATTTGCCTATTCCAGACGCTTCCTTGCTTAGCTATAAGCACTAGGACAGTGTCTGGTTTTTAGTAGATTCACATTACAGATTGGCATCCTAAGGGCTTGGGGTCACAGATATTCAGAATATAGGAGAATCGACTCTATTAACTCAGGCATTACTGGATGAAAGGCTGCTTCTTTTTTTTCGTCCTGGCAATATTATTTTTACTTTGAGGCATTAGAGCATTTTGAGAGTAGTGAAACTTCCCATGGCTTTCAGAATTATAATTTAAATCTTTCATCCCTCCAGAACTCGGGACATTTAATTTATCATGATTCATAAAAGACCAGTAATAAACCCTGTCTTTATTTAAACATGGGCACATTGACTTCCCTTTGTAGGAATCGGGTGCTCTTTATCTGCGTTTCTCTATCTACTTATCATGGATCCTGCATGTGTACAAAAAGCCATCTTTGTCAGTCAGGGGGAGATTTTATTAACTAAAGGTTCATTTGTTCTTCAAGTGACACTATCTCTTTGGAATTACCAGATGTTGTTCAAACTGTGCCGTCTCGCCTTTTATTCTGATGATGGCAAATGTTGAACGTGGTGAATAAATATTGGGCACTGTCCTCGGTCATCTTAAATAAATGTGATAAAATGAAAACATGTCGCCGCCGAGGTCTCATTTGTTCCCAGGAAGTCCACAGCACATTAAGGCTCGCGGACAATGAAAGGCAAATCAGCCATTCACTGGGTGTTCCATTATGAGATGTTCTTGTCACTTTCCAGATTCCATTTTAGATTAATATATAGGGAGAGATAAGATGGCGTGTATTTAAATGATGACATGGTACCATCACAGAATTGTTTTGTTATAATTGTACCATGTGGACAATTAAATATATTGCGGTGGTCATGCCCTAGAAATTTGCATTAAAAAGAAAAAAAGTGGCAGAAAATTAATTAATGGGAAATTTCTTGTGACTTGGGTCCATAGGGGCTTATAATAATGCAGGTGTTGTATTTTGATCCTTCTTTCCTTCTGTGGCAAGACTGGTGACTGTCTTTTGAGGAGGAGGAGGAGTTGGGGAGATTTCACTTAACTGGATGATCACAGAGCTAGATTTTGTCATTCATTGTTGAGTCATGTATTAAATATTTATAATATAAAAGAAGTGGGAAAGAGCAATCTGTCAAAACAGACATTTTGGAATCACCATGCCCTTCTTTTGTGGGTGATGTGTGACACCCATGAATTACGATTAAAAATAGGATATAAAGAAGAATCTTTGCTTTCACAGTGGGGAATAGCTTATGAATGCTTTGATAATAATTGCTAATAATTATACTCAAATCGTATTACATCAAGAAATTGAGATGTGAGCCACACTGGGGCACTAAGATTTCACAATAACAGCCACAATTTTTCTAATTTATTACATTGTCATCAGTCTTGTGATTTAAAATCCTTTTTCACAGTCTCCGGTAATATATGGAATTATTAAAAGTTGGTGACTGTCTGTTGTTCAGAAATGTTGAAAGAAATGAAGTGTTTCTGGGGATGTTGCCGGAGTCCTTTTGAAAGGGTAGTTAAGTATCGCTGATTAATTCCCATTCTATGTCTGATGAAATAGAGAAGGGGAAAATTTTCTCTTCTACCAAGTATTTCATTGCGAACAGCAGCCTAAGAGTTGTATAAGCATTTTCCTTATTCTGTATAAATTGATTTGGTGTGAAAAATCTCAGACGGTTCCATTTCAAGGCTATGTTTTATTTGGTGATGCAGGACAAATGTAGAGTTAAGTAGATTTGTAGGCTAATTTATTGGGCATTTTAATATTGTGTGTTCTCAACATCGGTGTGGTAAGTACCTCACTAATGCCTCCTTGGCCATGTACTGCTCATGGCATGCCCAACTCATCTTAATTAAATTCCTGCCGGCAACAACCTTATTTCTGCTCGTGGGATACATTGCTGTCACCGTGAGACATTTTCTAGGAAAACTGAGATGTATTTTTCACAAATGGAACCCTTTCTCTCTCTTTCTTTTATACTCCAAATATTAGTCATTTGAATTAATATTAAGTTATTATGTACTGCAAATGAGCGCTTTACAAATCTTTCTAAACATGTCTTCTGGCAGGAGGCCTGGGAACGCGTGATAGAGGTGGAGAACGTGCAGGTGTGTTGGGTTAGTGATGGGTGAAATGACTTCGTGTGTCTCATCCCCACCTCCCATTGTCAGTGTGCAGGCCGAGGAAGCACCTTGCAAACTGAGAAGGAAAAGGGCCTCCTGCTGCTGCCTGTGCCCCATCACGGAGGTAATTGCAGTGTCGTCTTCCCCTTCAGGAAGAGGAGGAAAGTTTGTCTAGAACTATGTACTTTCTAAGAAACATGGCTTTCCTGATTGGGACACGGGAGGTTTCTTGAGTTCTGTAACATGAGTCACCTGCAGTGTTGGAAGGACACTGGGAAATGAGCTGTTTCATTTAGAACTTTGTCATGACCTTCAAAAGGTTGGCCTGCAAATTGACACAGGGCTTTCAGCGTTTGTCCTGGGGATGTGCAGCTGTCACGTCAATGTCTAGAAGAATTGTGCCTTATAGCCCAAAATGGCTAATTACACAAAACAAAAGAAGACAAAAACGCCAACACAGCGGCATAGTCATTCTTCATTCATTCAATTTTCTCTTTCCCTCTCGTAGGTGAACAATAGGCTTCAATGAACAGAACGTGGTCTCCCCCAGATGTTAAATCTTCAAGCCCCCTTGCTCTCATGCTATAGCTGCATTGCGAACTGTCTTGCATTTCCCCCAACACATGCAGCTCTTCCTGAGTCACGCACTTTCTGTTCCCTCTGCCCCACTCCTTTACTTCTCACTCCTCACTTCAATTTCAGCTCAAAAGTGTCTCTTCTCCTGGGAAAGCTTTTCCGGGAATTCCTACCCTACCCCAACGTCAACACCCTAAGATACGTGAGAATTGACTTGCATGTGATCTTATAGCAATTTCTATGTTTCTTCTACTCACATGTATACATGTATTTATATGCGTGCGTGCGTGTGTGTGTGTGTGTGTGTGTGTGTGAGTGTGTGTGTGTGTGTGTGTGTGTATTGAGCACTTTCCATATACAAGGCATTCATCTTCCTACTGGGGGCCCATCAGTGAAACACTTAGGCAAGTCTTCATGGAGCCTACATTCTAGCGGGACACAAAGACCCTGGAAATCAAAGTCATTGTAGAAGGTGACCAGTGCTATGATAAAAGGAAAGAGAAAAAGGATAGGAAGGAACAGAGCCAGGTAGATTCACTTAAAATTTTAAATGAAGGGGGAGGGGAATCAGGGTGGGCCTCCTTGTAAGGCCACACTTTAGCAGAGTGGAACAATCTGAAGGAGTGAGCTCTGTGGGTATTTGGAGAAAGAACATTCCAGGCAGAGCAAATAGTTAAAACAAACAAACAAACAAAACCCCTAAGGCTTGAGTGTACCTCTGTGTTCAGTGAACAAGGGGGTCAGAGAAAATAGTAGGGAGGGAATGAGTTCAGGAGATAACAAGGTTGGGAGCAAGAAGGGGACAAATGCCATGTAGGACTTACAGATAATTAGAGACTTTGTTTTTACTTGAGTAAAATAAAGATTTGATTTGTATTTTAAATGGACAATGTGGGCTTCTACATAGAGAATGTATTTTAAGGGCCTTAATGAATTCATAGCCTAATAGACCATAGGCTTCCGGAGGGCTGGTTTTGCTCTTCATTGAAACCCCAGGATCAAGCCCAGTGCTTGGCACATTGCTGTCCAATTAATATTTAATGTAAAAGAATAAAATAAGTACCAGGCACATCAAGATGATGCTAATTGGCATCCATCCCTCAGAGGCAAGTATTGTAGACAGGCGGTGTGCGCATTTCAGGCTCAGGATCTAATTTTACCCCTCCATTTAGACTACTTCAGTACCTCCCAACCCAAGGCTTGAGTTTAATTATCCACCTAATTGTTGCTATATGCAACTGTTCTTAATTAGTCCTGCTTTAATTTGCAATATGTGAACTTTGACATTTCTACGAAAAAGAAATCTGATGCCAGGTTGGAAGACTTTCCTCCTTAAAATGAACATGCTTCATGCGCAAACAGATGACGAGAAAGTATCCATGTGGTCTGCCAGGGTAATGATTCATGGGGTAGGGTTTGTCCATGGCAGACCAGAATGTTACACTCTAGTGGGTAAATGATCCGTGTTTTAGAATTAGTATGCATGCATTCCAAAATACATATTTACCTGGTAGTCTGTAACTATTCAGCAGAACTGTTACAGTCTAGTAAGTAAATAACATGTTTTTCAAAATTAGAATGTGTACCAAATATGTATTTACCCAATAGTCTGTGACAGTTCTGAAGAAACCTTCCCAGTCTTTAGTCTATCAGGCTAACTGATGGATGCAGTTTTAATGATGTTTTGACCATGGACTTGGTGTAAGAGAAGATGCGTGATTTTTAGAAGAGTGAGGGATTGTCATGTAGCACAACCAATTTTAGACGGAAATTTTAATATTATAGACTCTGTTCCTCGTATTTTTTCCTTTCTCACCTCTTTTTCTCTGTTGTCATTCCTTTCTTCTCTTCCTCCTCCTTCCCCTCCTCCTCCTCCTCTTCCTCCTCCTCTTCTTTGATTTGCAAGTTTCTGGAAGACTGAATGCTAATGGCAGCAGGGTGAATTTTTAAATAATTTAATTCTTGGTAACATAATATGGCTTTGTCAGTGATTCGTGTACAGACTTCTGATCACATATAAAGGCCAGTGTTCCCGTTGCTAATCTCATGGCCATAGAGAGATCCAGAAGTTGGATTCTGATAAATGATTTCCATGGGAGTATCAGTTAATGAGCATACCTCATTATAGTCTAGTTAAGCCAAGGAAAAGAGAATTGTATTTACATCAACCATCTAGATATATTGGACAGGAATGATTTTTGTAGAGTGGACTCTGAGGCCATGTCAGTGTTGTGAGGCATTGAGTTTTCAGTGGGACATTATTAAATTTCCATCATAACAGATGTTCAGCCTGCTGCTGGCTGTAGGAATAGAGAATTTGACTCATAGATCAAGGTAGTTCATGGATGTGTAAAATTGTACTCAAAAGCTTGTGGCTCTGGAACCAAATGACCAGGGCATTTGTCCTCTGAACTTGGACAAGTCAGGTAACTGCTTTAAAACTTGATTGCCTTATCTGTAAAATGGGTGTGACATTAGTACCCACTTCATGAGGTTCCTGTGGAGGAGTTACTATCTATAAATCATTTACGTCTCTTCAGATCACAGACTGAATATTTAATGACGTTCATCAACAATTGTCTACCATAATCCAAAGATTTCAACTGCACCTTCCATCCGGGATAGAGCAGGTAGCGGGGGTAACAACGTTGGCACTGCCCAGATCTCCACGTTGTTGGCTGGGAAGTAAGTGAAGAGGCCAGGCGTGTAATTGGATGTTTCGCTAATAGGTTATAAGTGGTTGTGCAAGTTTCCGAACAGCTTGCATAGTCTAATAAATACCTTCAGCAGACAACTGAGAAAGCAACCGTGGATCTGGAACTCCTTACTTGGAACCATGTGAAACAGTCATTTATGAAATACCTGTTAGAACTCCTTGGAGGTTCATATTCTGCAAAAGTTGCCCACCCCCTTTTTTTCCTCTCTCTAATTGAGAGTGTTGCTGCAGGTTGAGTTGGCATAGCTGGTTCACTGCAGGCCTTGATTTTTTTTTTTTTTTCCCCCTTTCATGGCTGTAACCATTTTGTAAGGCAGAGCACTGTGGAGTGAGCCTCCATAAGCCCGGCTTAGGTGCATTCTTCTTTGTGATGTACCTTCTGTGAGGCTCACTGCAGTTGTCATCTTGGGTCTGATGTCATTTGCACAATTAGGTGAGAGGATCCAGGAGGGTGTGGACTCTATCCACTGATTTAACGCTGTTTCCCTAGACCCGGACACAGGACCTTATGCAAAAGTGACGTGCCAGAAATTGCATTCTCTTCTTTCATGACTGACTGAGTTGGTTCTGCAGAGTCCGTGACACCATGCTAATTTCCCAACAGCCGTCTCAGCATCCTCTGTAAGGTGTATGATTTTTAGAGCTACTGTCTGTTGACATTACTGGATCAGAGCATTTGTTGAGACCTTGCTAAGGGCTATGCATCAGGCACTGCTCTAAGCACTTTGCATCACTATTTCTTGGAGTGCTCAGGGCAATCCGTGTAAACCAATCCTATCACTACCCCATTGCAGGGGATGCAAGTAATGTGGTCTTTGGGGGAATAAACACAAATCTAAATGGAATTGTGGTGCTCATAAGGATCCTGATCATATGTTTCAACATTTCAATGTGGCTGGAGTCTTGTATTTATATGAAGGGACTCCAGTGAAATGATTAGTGGGGTTTTAACATGGAGTGAAGACTCTGCAGCTGTTTCCATCCCCAAAGATGTGACCGGGCTGCAGCCCAAAAGTGAAGTTAAATTGCACTTCAATTCAGTCTTCAAAATATACCTCAAATCTTTACTCTCTGTCTTCATGTCCACCATCTTTCCTCCAGGTCACCGTGACCTTCTGCTGTGATATCCTGGTAAATAGCTTCACTCTCTGTTGTATGTTTATCCTCTTCAAGCCATTCTCAGAGTGGTTCTTTAGCAAAACAAACCTACCTACCTCACCCCACCTCCAGTGGCTCTGCATTCCCCTTTAGATGAATCCAACATGAGAGGGCTTTCAGGAGCCCTCTCCTGCCTTCCTCCAGCTGAATTGCTCTCCACCCCACCCATAATACAGCCACACTCAGCAGTCTTCAGTTGTACTTGGTGTCTTTGTCTCTCTTAACCTCCAGCCATTTGCAGTGCTTGCCCAGAACACTTGCCCAGAACACTTGGCCCTCTTCTTGCTTTGTTTAGTTTTTACTTACCCTGGAAGCTATCTCTGGCCACCTCACTCCCCACGCTTTGCTTCGTATCCCTTCTCCATGGTCTCATAGCATTCAATGATTATTGTTCCTGAGCCTTTAGTCTTCTTTGGGAAGACTGTAGGCTTGGTGAGGGTCTGAACCCTCACATCATTGTGAATGAGTGATTGGAATGGGAGGGACTAAGATGAGTGTTTTTGGGAAAGCATCATCTACACATCAAAGGCATCCTATTGTTTTTTAATGAAAATATATGGGGCATTTGCCTATCTATGGTGCTGAGGAAAACGCAGAGTAAGCATCTGCTTTTGAAAGTCAAAAAGCAGAGAGAGTCAAGTATCATATGGTTTCACTTACTTGTGGAGCATAAGGCCTAACATGGAGGACATGGGGAGATGGAGAGGAGAAGTGAGATGGGGGAAATCAGAGGCGGACACAAACCATGAGAGACTGTGGACTCTGAGAAACAAACAGGGTTTCGGAGGGAATGGGGGTGGGGGGTTGGATGAGCCTGGTGGTGGGTATTATGGAGATATTACATGGAGCACTGGGTGTGGTGCATAAACAGTGAATTTTGGAACACTGAAAAGAAATAAAATAAAATGTTTTAAAAAAAGGCATTTGCAAAAGGGAAGGTGAAGAATGATGATAGGCAGAAAATTGATCTTTATAGAAAACGCTAATACAAATAGCCAGAGACCCCAAGGTGTCAAATAACTTCCACTTTAACTTTTGCTGGAAGCCTCACCTGGAGAAAAGGGAGTAGAAGGACTAGCAGCTAAGAGGATATCGCTCAGGATAGGGCAGATCATGGTATAGCGACATACAGCTTTGGGACTTAAAAGAACAATTGTTGGGGCGCCTGGGTGGCTCAGTGGGTTAAAGCTTCTGCCTTCAGCTCAGGTCATGATCCCAGGGTCCTGGGATCGAGCCCTGCATCGGGCTCTCTGCTCCGTGGAGAGCCTGATTTCTCCTCTCTCTCTGCCTGCCTCTCTGCCTACTTGTGATCTCTATCTGTCAAATAAATAAATAAAATCTTTAAAAAAAAAAAAAAGAACAATTGTTAAAAAGGTTTTGCTTCTCACACATTCTCTAGGTCCTCTGTGGCCTGGCTGGGAGTGCTGCTCTGTTTCTCCCGCACTCGAGGTCACGGGCTCCACTTCCATTCTTCTACAATTACTGGGACAAGGAAAGGACAAGGTTAATTGCACAATGGTTCTTAAAGCTTCTGCCCCAAAGTGACATGTGTCACCTCTGTTCACATTGCATTAGCCAAAGGAAGACATTTGCCTGCACCTAAATTTAAGCAGGCAAGGCAGCACCGTCTCCCCTTCTGCCCCGAAGGAGAAGCAGACGTTTTTAGTGAACAGCAACTAAGAGCTCCTCCCACAGCATCATGGGAAATAGCTGTACCTGACCGATGTCTATTCCCAGTGCAGCCAGACCAGGAGCAATGCTTTTAGGATGTGCACTAACAGTGTTTTCATTCTCGTCTCTGTGACTTTGGTGGCTAGACATCCTGGTATACATCTAATTTGATTTTTTTTTCCTCAATTTTCCTTTGCATTGGTCCCCAGACTGAGATGCGATATCCCTTAATCAACAGAGGCTTTCTTTATTAATGGGCAATTAATTTTTAGTTTCAATCCACGGCCTACTTCTTTTTTGAGTATGACTTGAAACATTTCTTTGCCAAAATAACTTTTTATTTTGCTTCTTGTCATTTTCTGTAGAAAGTGTCGCTGGTAGGTCCTCATTTTGATTCTTTTCCTACTGTCCCTGTTACCCCTTTCCCCACAGGCTAAATCAGTCTTTGTTCCATTTGTCATCTTTACTCTTCTCGGTGCACTCATCTGTATGGAAAGCGGGATCTGTGTTTGACAAGCATGCTTACCCTTTGCTTACTGTTTTAATAAAAATTTCTATCACCGTTTTTATCTACAGTAGCAGTCGAGACACTATTTGATATCGAGAATCTAGATTTCATAGACTTTGAAATATTTTCCCCATATCTTTTTTGGCAAGTCTTTGAACATAGACTACAAAAAATTGACATGTCGGAGATGAATTTGCAGACTCTAAGTTAAGTAATGACTACCTGTCCCAGTTTAAATTGTGTTCCAGGATTGAAACATTATATTACACAGTCAAATCATTGAAATTAATGGTCAGACTGTTCTATAACTGAGTTCATTTCCCTTGAGATTGATATTCTATGAAATCAGCAGGCCGTCCAAATTTGCCTGCGTCGCTTTGGGTTTGGGGGTTAGTTTTGCCCCAGTCTTGATGATTTCAAAGCTGGACCTCAGCAGCCATGCTGTTTTCTAAATGGGGAACGATGAGTAGTAGCATCTCAGTTTTCAAGTTTCTTTCATATCTAGAGAATCTCACTTCCTTCTTTTTACCTTGTGAGGCAAGTTATTATTGTCCCAAGCATGCAGATAGGGAACATGAGGCCCTAATGTTAGGTGTCATGCCAGAGATGATACAGCTACCAGAGCGGCCGAGGTCTCTTCTTGGCTGGGCCTTTCTCACCATTGAGGCCTGTTCTCAAATATCCCTCTTCACGGAGGCCTTTCTTGACTGTCCCATCCAGAGAAACATAGTCATCACCTATTTCAGTGTTCTATATTATTTCCACAGTATGATTGTTTTTTCTTGTTTATATCTATATGTTTATTGCCAGTCTCTATCCACTAGAATACAAGGAAGGAAACCTTGTTTCTTTCTTTCCTTTTTTTCTTTTATTTTTAAAGATTTTATTTATTTATTTGAGAGAGAGAAAGAAAGAGAGCATGAGGGGGCAGGGGGTAAGGGACAGAGGGAGAAGGGAAGCCGAATCCCTGCTGAGCAGGGAGCCTGACCGTGGGCCTCGATACCCAGACCCTGAGATCATGACCTGAGGCAAAGGCACATACTTAATGGGCTGAGCCACACAGGTGCCCCCAGGAGACCTTGTTTCTTTAGTGTCAACATCCCAGCACTACAGCAGCACCTGGCACCTAGTAGATGTGTAAAAATATTAATAGATGAATACATATTTACCCACAACAGTCTCTCTCAGGAATGGAGTTTAGATTAAGACGCCTTACTGAACTGCTCTGTGTAAAGGAATGAATTAAGCATTGAGGGCTTTATGAACAAACCCCACTACTTAAGGTCTTTGAGAGCTCAGCTTTGCAGGTAATAGTATGTATTAGTTATCTAACACTATGTAACAAATTACTCCCAAGATGAGTATGGAGTATCTTGAAACAATAAGCATTCATTATCTCACATAGTTTCTGAGGGTCAAGGATTTGGGAGTGGCTTAGCTGGGTGGTTCTGGTGCAGGGAGCCTCATGAGGTGGTTGTTAATGCTGTCAGCAGGGGTAGCTGAGGATCCACTTCCTAGCTCACTCATGTGGATGTTGGCAGACCTCAGTTCCTTCCTTGCCACATGGGCCTCTCTGCATGACCACTGGAGTGTCCTGGTGACTTGGCAGCTGGCTTTTTCCAGAGTGAGTACTGAGAGAGAAAGGGGCGGGGGGTGGTGCGGTAGGGAGGATTGTAGGATCAAGGGAGGGAGGAGGAGGGAGAGAGAGAAAGAGAGAGTTCAAAATGGAAGTCATGATCTTTTATAAGCTAATCTCAGAGTGACATACCATCACTTCTGCTGCGTTCGGCCACACAGACGAACCACGATCCAGTGTGGGAGAACCAGTACAAGAGTATGGATATCATGAGGTGGAAATCATTAGGAGCTGTTTTGGTGGCTGACATCATCTCTCTTGTTCAGACTCTCAGAACACTGCAGTGGACTGTACATGCTTCTCAGAATAGCAGACGTCTCTCCCTACTTCCTTTTCCATCCCAGGACCCCTTTGGATGGATGGTTTGATTACCAAGACCAAGTCTGAAAATATAGTAATTAAAAACACAGATTCCGGTGTCAGCAGCCCAGTTTTGAACACAGTCCCTGCCTCTTGGTGTCCATGTGAACAGGGAATACTCTTTGTGCTTCTCTGACCTCAGTATGTTTTTTTAAGATTTTATTTATTTGTTTGACAGACAGATATCACAAGTAGACAGAGAAGTGGGCAGAGAGAGAGAGAGAGAGAGAGGAGGAAGCAGGCTCCCTGCCGAGCTGAGAGCCCGATGTGGGACTTGATCCCAGGACCCTGAGATCATGACCTGAGCCCAAGGCGGAGGCTTAACCCACCGAGCCACCCAGGCGCCCTGACCTCAGTATTCTGTGCTATAAAATGGGGATACTATTAGTAGCTACCTCACAGAGTTGCACTTAGGAAGTGTTGTCTTGTGTTCTTTGGACTGTCCCATAGCCAATGAGTGCAGGCACGATTTGTGCTTTCTTCAGGGGTCTTTGAATGGATTGAACAGCCCTAGTCAGACCTCCGAGGTGATATCAAGCTCAGCTTCCTTTGGTAAATTGTGAATGGGTCACATAGTGACCACACGAAGCCCAATTTTTTGCCATAGGGGCTCTGCCCACCATATGTGTCCAGGCCGTGTGTTTCCTCTGGGTGCTTATCCTGCAGCCCCGGCACATCTGTGCAGTAACCTTCATCATCCTCCTGAATCCAGAATCCTTACCGCCCTTAAAAGATCCTTACCAGAGGATCTTTTCTGAAAGTGATTGGCCGGTGGCTGCATTCTACCGCAGTTTTCATAAGTTCACTTTGAGCAGATTTTTCATGTCTTCCCTATTTATATCTTTTCAAATCCAATCTCCTTCAATCAATTTTAATCTTCTAATGTGTTTGCTATAAGTACTGTACAATTCACTTGTCCTCAATAATAAAATTCATTTTGGTTCGGCCTCCCGGTAATTTGTTTGAGAAGAAGTCGTTAGGAAACCCTTGCATTCCCTTCTGATTTAGAGGACGACCTTCAGTATTGATAGCATTTTGTTGTCATGCACTTGAAGCATTCTTTCATGACTGACAGAGCTGTTTAAATAATGGACCGCGGAGCCATGTGCTTCAATGAAATCTGACTTCTCTAATTCCGTCATATATTAGGAAACTTCAAGTGTTCTACAAGGACACAATTTCGTTGACCATGGATTTATTTTTTCAGTTTGTCCAAATTATCTCCACTGTGTGTTGGACCCCCTTCACTGTAAAATACACTTTCCTTCCGCGAATGAGTGTTTTTATTGCTTTACCTCTCAGTGCACTCTGTCTAAGCAAAGCCT
The DNA here is from genome assembly GCF_963455335.1 of Martes martes. Classification (NCBI taxonomy): domain Eukaryota; kingdom Metazoa; phylum Chordata; class Mammalia; order Carnivora; family Mustelidae; genus Martes; species Martes martes. The sequence continues at coordinate 36,013,905 of NC_137906.1, read as the reverse complement.
TGTACTTTAGGCCTTTCCTGGAACACATCAAAACAGACAAAATGGAATATTTTCTATACAAAAGATAGAGATGTATAGCATTATTGATGAAGTTCACACTCAAGGCTAAAAAAGTATAGAGTTTACTGTGGAAGATATATGTATATATTTCTCAAAATATCTATATAAACACACACATAAATATGTATGTATAATTTATACATGTATCTTAAATGGGAGAAGTAAACATTGAAAGCATGTTTTATTGTTAATCTTATTTATCTCTGGCTTTTTAAGCAGCACATGAAGACAAAACACCTTTTTATTTAGACTTGGCTAAAAATTATCAGTCATATGTAGATATTATGCAGTATCTGCCAACTTCCTACTCAGGAAAAGTTAAAGCAGATGGCAGAATTTATGTGCCATGTGGCATTTGTTTAAGTGTGGCAATAGCTAATATTTTTTTCTTTGATTATTCTAACTATTTTACGTTTAAGACTCAATTAGCCTTGAACTACCGTCCTTGACGGTCGCTTTGGTTAAGGGTGAGATGGGGAAAAGGAAGAGGTTTTGAATAGTTGATGCTAATCTTCCAGGACCGCTGATTACATGACGGTTGTAGTTCCATATTCAGGGGCACTGGGCACCCCATTCACAGAATAATGTTATTTTACTTTAAATATAGACTCCCCAGGAATCGTTTAGGAGCAGGCTCTATGCAGATCACTGTGTGCTTTCGATTGGCCTTTACACTACTGAAGACTGGAATTCACATTTGTGAGTCTGTGGGACCCCAGGGAAGACATCTTGGAGTCAACATCATCTCAGGCATGTAGCGCATAATTTGTTTTGATAACTGCAAACAAAAGGGGTCTTTTCCCACAAGGCCTCTACAGAGATTGTCAGAGGCTCTTCCCTTTAGTAATAGGAGCTGCTCTGAGGACCCCGAGAACCTGGGCAGGACTGGAGGGCAAAAAGAAGGAGGGAGGATGCCCTGCGAGAGATCCTGCGGGGAGGGAAGCATTGCAGAGAAAATGGCGCATTCTAACCCTGAGAGGCCATTTCTATCAGGAATCGATATCATGCAGCCATGATCTATGGCCTAGTCCTAGTGCTCTGAGTGCTTTTTATACTGTGTATGTTTCCAGTGCATTTTCGTTCCTGACTCGAGTTTTTCTGCTTTAATGAAGTAAGAGGCAGGGGGTATGTGTGTTGACGTGGTGGGAGAGGGAGGGGGGTTTTGATTGAGAAAATCAAGGACCTATTGCTTGCCAATTCTCTAAGAATCCTTACCGATCATCTGCTCATTATGGAGAATCTTGGGGTTCTCCTAAGCCTCCTGGAGGCGTGCCTCATTAAATTGATTGAATAAGGGGAAAGGCCTTGTCAGGAAATATTTATACACAGACGAAGGAGGAAGGCGCCTATGGAGTGCTGGGCCCATTGCAGGAGTTCAATAAGTATTCCTTGAATGAATTTACAAAATAGGGTATGTCAAAAAAATTAGTCATTACTTTGATGGGTTTGATTGAGGATGATTTTTCTTTTCTCCCTTTTCACGAATTTTGGTCATGTTTGATTAACCACTTTTATTATGATTCTAGGTTATTACAATTTTATATACAAATAACACAATTCTACCCCTCACCCCTGTTAACAATTTGGTCATAGCCAAATTGTTGCACATCTTTTTATGGATTTCCATTGCATGTACAGGTATATTTCACTCAAATATCCATGAAATGGTGCACAGTGTGTTTTCCTTCAAATGCGCAGGTAGCAGGTGTCCTGGGCCCTTTGTTTGTTAGTCCATAAATGTCTGTTGCATTCTTTCCAAAATCTTGTATCCCTTCACATAGAGGGGACTGAACATCATTTATTTAACCATTTTGTAGCAATGTTTAATTTTATAATGACTATTTAAGCCACTGATCTGTATTAAACTCTATGCGGGATACAAAATAAGCCCATGACACAAGTTGTTAAATATTTAATTATGTATTTTACATATTTTTTAGATTTGTATTTATTTGAGAGAGAGAAAGAGAGAGAGCATGATGGAGTGGGTGGGTAGTGCAGAGAGAGAAGCAGATCTCAGGTGGATCCCAGGACCCTGTAGTCATGACCTGAGCTGAAGGCAAACACTGAACCGACCTGGCCACCCAGGCGCCCTGCACATTTTCTTTAATGAATATGCTTTACTTTTTAAGTGTAAGTTTAAATTTTTTTAAATATACTTACAGAATCAAAACTGTACCCCTTAGGGGCGCCTGACTGGTGAATCAGTAGAGTGTGTGACTCTTGATCTTGGGGTTGTGAGTCCAAGCCCCACATTGCGCATAGAGCTTACTTTAAAACAAAACAAAACAAAAACAACAAAACTTCACACCTGAAAATTATAAGAATCTTTCGTTTTGATTGGGCTCTTATCTGATAAGACCCTGCCTTGTTCTAAATGTATCAGAGGCTCTGATACATAGACAGACAGATAGATAGATGGATATAGATACATAGACATATAGATACATATGGATATATAGGCATGGTGTATACATCTATATATACACACATACTCGTACACGTGTGTACATGCACACACATACACATCTAATCCATTACAACACTATTTAGCATGAACCATAGCCGCACATTATTGCTAGTTCTTCCCCAGACAGGCACGGAAGTTTTACAACTTCTTTCTTTTGCTTCCATGGAGGTTAATTGAGTAAATGTTTATTAAGTGAGCTACCACATCTGTAGCACTGTACTAGGGACTTAGCAGTGAACAAAATAAATACCTTCCCTCAGGGATCTTGTGCTTTAGTCTAGATAGGGAGTCACTCTATTAAGAGAGCAGGTCAACAGTCTGTCTTTCTACAGAAACAGATAGGACAGCGCCTCAGTTTCCCCTGATCCCCTTAGAGAGCTGATACTGGAGAGAGAGGCTCGTTACCCTTGACATTGTCATCACTGTCATGTGGATGGAGACAGTGCCCTTTGAGTAGCTGGCCTTAGAGCGACCCGCAGACATGGAGCAGGGGGCAGGGCTCCGGCTGTCACACGCATCCCTTGCCGAATGCCGCTTCAGACACCGGACTCTCCCCCTAGCAAGTGATTAAGAGATGGCTCGCTCCTACTCCAGGCTGCGGCTTTGTCTGCTCGGAGGAGTTTCTTTAAAGATGCTGCCTGACCCTGGCTTGTCTCTTAAGGAAAAGGACTGGGGGGTGCGGTGGGGGCGGCCATTCACACAGATCAGGCTTAGAGCATGCTGGGACTTGGGAAGGGCTTTACAAATCCATCTTACTCCAACTGAATCCAGATCACTGATAATCCCGCCTCTCGCCATCCGTCTTACTTTCATTGTGTGTGTAGCGTGACCTCTGAAAGGAAGCGGCGTGTTTGGAGAGCTCGTGACACCGTGGGTAACGTTACTGATGGCAGTGGTCACCAGCACAGGTAGATGGCCTGCTCTGTGACAGGCACAGCGTGACACACGTCAGGGGAGGGGAAGTTAGTGGAGAAGGCGTGCGTGGGGAGCGCAGCTGCCGCCCGCCGTCCTCCGCTGCCTTTGGCAGAGTCCCTTCTGAGCACTGTGGGGCGGCAGTGACACCCACTGGCATCACGGGGACAGTCCCACAGCTGGCCTTTATTCCGGCACTGACGGGACAGGTGTCCTGAAGGACAGCAGATGAACGCACGCGAGGCACATTTAGTGTTTCTCCAGGGTCTGCTCTCACCGGGTTAGCGTGTTTCTAACAGACAAGCTTCCGTTGGTGTCGAGACAGCCGGCATGATTGTCCGGTGACCAGTGCCTCTCTCTTGTCTGCGAATCTCCTTTTCCTTCTTGAGAATTTTAACTCTTGAGCAGGCAGATTACGGCGGGAGAGGCTGATGCTTGAGCATTTCCTCGGGAAGTTTTGGCTTTGGTTTTGACCCTGCTGCTTCTCCTCTGTGCGATCGCTTCTCTTAGGATCTGCTCCCTCGTGTGTAGAACAGGGTTACCGTCGGCGCCTCTGGCAGAGCTGAGATAATGCACGTTCCCATCCAGCATACCTCTCACTGCAGCTCTGCCCAGGTCCACTCATGCGAATGGGTTGGGCGCTCTCTGCTTTAATGGCATTTTCTCACCGGTGCCAGCTCACTGTCAAGACTTTCCGACCAGAAACAAGAGTGCTGTGATGTGTGATAGAGGCGTCCGTATGCCTGAAAGGGTAGATCTTGGTTTGGCAAGGTTTCCCATCCTTATCTTCACTTCAAAACCAGCAGAAGGAATCCCGTATGAAGTCACTTTGAGACATGCTTGGGACTTCCCCCAAGGTGATCAGACCAGATTTTGATATTTTCTTTAAAATCTGCCTTTTGAAAGACACGGCCTAATTTTATTTCTGGGAATCATTTTCTCTGTATGATATCATAACTCGGATAAAGATAATTACACCCTGGTGTGCTCAATCAAGCACATAAATGTTGTTTGATCCTTGCGTATTTATATTTTCTTCAAATTGAAATGTACTCTCAAGTGTACATTCCCACGAAGGTCCTAGAAACTTGAGGACATTGCAGTTGCATCATTTTCTCTCCTATTTTGGGGTGTGTGTGTGTGTGTGTGTGTGTGTGTGTGTGTGTTTGTAGGAACATGAAAGGGTACTTAGAACCCTGTTGGAACGAAAACCAGGAGAAAATGCCAGCTAAAGGAGGGATTATTCTATTTTTACTGATAGGGTGAGGGAGGTAGTGACTGAATTCACCCTATGTGGGAGGATATTTTTTCTGCTAAATTAAAAAAGGCAGTAATTTTTACTGTAACTTCGGAGGTTTACCCTAGATGGAAGGATGACATTCCTCCAGTGTGTGGGGTGGAGGGGGGCTGAGCAAGAGCAAAGATCTCATGGGTATTGGGAAATCGCTTCCTGAAAATATTTAAGGGTACTGTGGCAACGTGGCTGGCTATCAGCTGATAATTCGTGCTCCTCTTCCACAACACATTGAAACACCTGATAAACAGCTGCCCAGCTAGGGGCATGCTTCCAGCCCATCTTTTATCTAAGAGGTGAGATTTGTGATTGGGTTCTACCCAGTGAAAATGTGGGAAGAACTGATAGGTCACTGGAGGACTGGCCCCCAAAACCCCCACCTGGATCCTCTGTACTTCTCCCTTCCCCCATCTTCTAGTTGACCCTCACTTGACTTTGGGAGCTCTATGTTAAACATGGTGAAGTTCTTAGGTCCCTGAATGACCGTGTGGATTGAAACCACCCCCACGCTTTCCTGCTCTTCCATATGACATTCCCTATAATGTGGTGGCATGTCTGTTACAGCAACTAGTGATGCCTCCAATAGTAGGGATGGATATTTTCATCTGGTGTGATATTGAGTCCTTACTGAAAGCAAGGATTTAGATTTTGGACCAATGGTGCTCAATATTTGGCAATAATAACTTGTGAAATCCAAGTCATAGTTTCACCCAGTGCTAAGCATGTTACCTATCTTAGCTCCTTTCATCTTCCTTCCAGTAGTCTGTTCTGTAAAAGTCAGGAAGGGCTCCGTGATGCTGTGGTAATAAACAACCCTGAAATTTCCACGATATAACTCAACACAGGTTTAGTTCCTGCTCATGAAAGTACACTGAAGGTCTGAGTCTCTGTCAGGAGGCTCTCCTCCATGTGTTGGCCCAATATTCCTAGTGGCTTATACTAAGGCACCTACATGTTAATTACTGTTTTCACACCACCCAGTGGGGGGAAATTGGCCTGGAAGTCTTACACTAGCTATTAAGTGCTTTGGCCGGGAAGTGATACACTTTAGTTCCACCAAATCCCATTGGCCAGAACTAGTCACGTGGCCTGAGTTGCCCTTCTGTACCCTCCCATGTGTTCAGAAGAAAGGGAAATCCGATCGTAGAGTGGGAAAGACAATTGTTGTTCACAAATTAGAGATGACAAAACTATAGCTTTGAGAGCATCAGTAACTTGGACAAGGTTTCCCAACTAGTAAAAGACAAGTTTCATCATGAAGGAGGTTGCTCAAGAGTGATCATTTCACTTACTTGCCATTTGTTGAATTCTGTCTTCATGTTAAAACACAAAATGAGGGGCGACTGGGTGGCTCAGTGGGTTAAAGCCTCTGCCTTCGGCTCAGGTCATGATCCCAGGGTCCTGGGATCGAGCCCTGCATCGGGCACTCTGCTCAAGAGGGAGCCTGCTTCCCCCTCTCTCTCTGCCTGCCTCTCTGCCTACTTGTGATCTCTCCCTCTGTCAAATAAAAAATAAAATCTTAAAAAAAAAAAAAACAAATCAAACAAACAAAAGCACAAAATGAGATGACATCCTTGTCCTCAAGAATCTTACCATTGCGTGCTGGAGACAGATGAGTGGACAGAGCAGTTACCTGCATTCTGACCACTGGTATATATTAAACAGTACTGTTAGTCTTTGTGTGGTGATATGAGGGGCTAAGAAAACTCTTGCAGGTCCCTGAAAAACCCTTTTTCAGGGACACAAGAGTCCTGGCCTGAAACGGACAATGCTGTAAGAGTCTGAGCGCAGGGTAGGGTGAAGTTAGCACCAGTAATGTCCTTGGAATACACCAGTAGGGAGCAAGTATTTCCTGATTCATTACCTTATGGATGGACAGTGTCCTCGTCTCTCTGTCCTTGGCTGGGTAGTTAATGGAGCACTGATGTGCTTCTAAGGGTGTTTAGAAGAAATAAATAAAGATCCATAGTGAAAATGAAGCTGTTTTGCATTTTATTCAGTACAAACATTTTATCCTGAAACTCATTCACTGTGATGATGGAAGAATATCTGCTATGGGGTGTGTGTGAGAGAGACAGACAGACAGACAGACAGAAGGAAACAGAAGTTAGAGGGATGTGGGGAAGACAGAGAGAATGGGAGGGAGAGGGGAAGTGGGAAGAAAGAGAGAGAGACAGAGATGGAGAGAGAAAGAGAAACAGAAAGAAAGAGGGAATTTCCCTATTTCCTCTTGATTTCCGCTCAGGTCAGCATCTCAGGATTGGCTGCCTGTCCGTGTGGAGTCTGCTGGAGGTTCTCCCTCTCTTTTTCCCCCTCCCTCTGCTTGCTCTCTCGCTCTTGCCCTCACTCTATAAAGTAAATAAATCTTAAAAAAAATAAACATAAAAATACATTTCCTAGTTACTGAAAAAAAAAAAAAGTCTTTGCTTGGAAATGAGGCCACTGACATCATGTCTTCTCACCTACTTCGTTTTTATCTCAGTATCTTTTAATGTTTTATGCCAAACTCTTTACCCTGAGTCCTTTTTAAAGCACAAATTCTACGCGTAGGTTCACGGACACATCTGCCTATTAAGGAATCACATCTTTGACTTTTTCTGTCACAAATTTGATTTGCTTCAGTTTGTTGAGAACGATTTCCAGGTAATTTTGAGTCAAAATACAGCAATGCCAATTTTCTGAAGAGGAATGCTACTTCCTAATTATGTGGTCATTGAATAGTTGAGCCTTAAGCTGCACCGATATGCAAAGCCACAATAATAAACACCATGCAAGATTAAAAGCTCTCTAAGACATAATCCCTTATGGTCCCATTCGTAATCGTACACATAAAGAAAAAAGAAATAAATCCATGTTTTCTCAATACTGCCAAACCAGAAACGTCGCAGGAAGGGTGAATAATAAGGGCCATACCAAGGGACCCTCTTTGTTAAGGCTCTTTTGTGAAATATATAAAGTAAACCCAAACACAGACCTGCAAGGTAGGTATTAGTGATCTCATCATATTCTAGTGATGTGAGGAGACCGGTTGAGGCTGAGAGAGGTTCAGTAAGTTCCCTGGACCCGCACAGCCGATCCAGTACTAGAGCTGAGTTCAAATCCACATGTTGTTACACCTAAAGCCTATGTGCTTCCAAACTTGCCCAGTCTTCACTGAAGCCTCAATGGAATTGAATTTTTACAGGGAGAGGATTAAAATGAACAGAGCCACAGTCCCCTGGGCATCTCATTTGGGTTTTTTGCCCTTTTCCCTTCAGAGGTAATAATTGCCGAGGCAGTATTTAAAGAATATGTTTTGCTTTTGGTGAAGAGTGTCTGAGTTTAGAAGGATGCCCCCAGATGTTTCTCCAAGCTCAGTTTCTTTTTCCTCCTCTCCTTCACCCCTGCCTTCTGTGGTGTGCTGAGTAATTTAAAGCTACAGACGGAAAGCCAGCAGGGGGCTCTATGTGCCATTCCCATCCCTCCTGAAGCCTCCTTGGTTGGGGTTTCCAGACCTACCCAAGCTGTCCCTTTGGTGGGTTACAAAGTCTAGCTGTGCTTTGGAATTTATCTCCTACCCAGGTGCTATCCCTTTGCTTTCCGAAGACTCCTGTGAAACACAAACCAAACACTCTTGCCTTCCTCTTTGGCAGAGCTAGCCGTTATTTATGAGCGTCCTTGTGGGCTGTTTGTCTTGGTGATTTTACTCTTGGAAGCTGGCACAGAGCTCCCTCCCCCCGTCATGTAGACTGCTGCTTTGGGAAAGAAGACTCGCCCTTTCCCCTCCAAGCCCTGCCAGGTTCCTGGCGGGTCCAGCTGAGTTGAAGCAAACAACAGGTCCGTGCTGATTAGGGACAGGCCCTTCCCTTGCAGAAGGCAGATATCGATCTTGCCATTTCAGTCGTGTTGCCTCTCTATGAAAATACTACACCGCCTTCTCATAAACAGGCGACCTATTGATTCCCCAGCTGCTGATGAGGCCTCCCGCATGTGTCCTGGTGAGCTCATTAATGAGGGACTCTCAGCTGAGTTTATAGAGGTCAGCTGGAACTAAAGGTAGGTTTTACCAGAGACTCTCAAACTTTGTAAAAATTGGATATGTGTCCCAGATTCTTAGCTTTGGTGTTATGTTCCTCCAGGAAGCAATTGTTGATTATATATCTAACACAATCAGAAAGGGTTCAAGGGTTTCTTTTGCCCCAGGCATTCCTATAAGCCAATCACTCTCAATGGAGGTACTTTTGCACCCCCATACCCTCCCCCACCCCCTGGGGACATTTTTCATTGTTTGGAGATATTTTTGGTTGTCACAACTTGCTGGAGTGTTGCTACTGGCATCTAGTGGGTGAAGGCCAGGTTGCTGCTAGACATTCTTCCTAGAAGGCACAGGACAGCCCTTTCCATGAAAAAGAATTATCAAGCCCAAAATGTCAGGGTTGAGAAAACTTGATATAAGCTATTAATTAAAGTGCACCCAAATTTAATATAAAACACAATTTTAATGCGGCATAACGTTGAAAGACTTTTTTTATATTCTTGCTATGCAAGTGAATTAACTCTTAATAACCCATTTAATTCATGATTAGTTATTATTTCTCAGCAATTGTCCTATAAGCTTGGAAATTCCTGTAAGAGGAATAAACAGCATACAACTTATCTTCTAATGTCATAAAAGATTTATGAATCCACATTTAATACTTAGTGATGATAAAATGCTGCATTTTAGAGAAATATAATTAAGCAGCTATCAATTTTGACTTTGCTGCTTGAAATGTTAGAGCTAATAATTTTTTTCTTCCAATTTGGATGCCCTTGGAACTCAAAGGTCTAATGTTACCTATAGAGTCAGGTGGCTAAAAAGTCCTTGAACCCATCAGTCTTGGACCTCCCTAGTCAGGGCTCATGAAATTCACTGTAATACTTAAATGATGACATTTTATGCCAACATTTGCTCAACCGTTGGAGTAGTCATCTCTCAAAACACCTCTAGGTATCACACATGTACCAGCAAACTAGTCTCTCTACTACCATCAGCAGAGAGAGATTTTTTTTAATTCATGGTAGGGTAATAATTTATAATGTCTTCTCTCGGCATTTAGAATATAGTCATCCCTTTCCCCACGAATCTATAGGATCTGCTGCTGCTCTCCAGCCTTGCCTCAGGTCACTGTACCCCTTAGGACAGTGTTCTAACTTGTCTTCCATTGCATCTTGCTCTACTGCCAGAAGCACTGTTCTCTCCTGCTGCCTCCCTGTTCCATATCTGGCCGTTTCTCATCCTTCATAACCCCACATCCATGTCACCTCATCATTGAGACCTTCCCTGAATTGCTCAGCCCTACCTTAAATTGAATCTTTCTCAACTCTGCCTATATTGCCATGTATTTCTGTGTTAATGATTATCCCACTAATAACCAGTCAAACCCAAGCCTTAAAACATTTTGGAACGTGTGTGTTGTTTTCTGCTGTTTCTCCTATGCTTAGCCTAGAATGCCCTGGGGAAGTGAAACATACTGGAATGAGTGAATACATGAATAAACAAATGAACCCGGTGCTGGGAGTAACCTTAACAAGAGCATCTAGTGAAGGAAGCTTGTGGAACTCATCCACAAATTCAAAGATTGCCTAGACCTAGAACAGAGGTCCCAAACATGCAGGGAGTACTGGTAAAAATATGGCACCAGAAGGACTAGTGTTATCGGCTGTTCTTGATAATGTGATAACCACATTATCTCTCTCACCCTCACCCTACATCTTTCTTTGGAACTGACTCCATTCTCAGATGGGTTCTCCCTCCAAAATAGCAGATGTCTACCAACAGAGACACACTTTCTCCACTCAGAACACAAGCTGGGCAGTAAGGGTCTCCTTTCCTGGTCAATCCAGCAGAAGGCCCAGGAGAAGTTCTGACTGGCCCTGGAAGAAGTCAAACACTTGGGTCAGAATATGTGATGCTATGACTGGCCAGCTGGGAACACTCACACAACCTCTGAACCAGGACTTACCTGCACCCAAGCTCCCGGTCCACGACTGGGAAAGGGTGGGCCCCTCCAGCATTGGGCCTGCTGACACTGGGTGAAGAACTAATGTCTGCTCATTAAACCACTTCACTGCTACGTTTTGGGGAGAGCATCTCACACTGGCCTTCCATGTATCAACAACATTTAGTCAATGGAGGAAATAACTAGTGCTTTATTAGCTTCCATTTTACATTTTATTGCTTTCCTCCAAGTAATTGTGATTGGGGAAAGCATCTTGTTACCTGTTTCCTTTCTAATTGGATTCTTTCCATTCTTCGTAACTCTTAGTTCTTTGCTCTTTGGCTGGTTTTGTCAAGGTAACTAGGCATTTTAAATCACAGTGTAATTTCTGGTACCTCAGAAAACTGAACCGAAGTAGTAACTTTTAATAGGTCAATTACATTATTTTTCAGCAGCCTGCTACAGCCTAATGAAACTGCAGTTTAATTAGGTTGGTGTGATGCCAAAATAAATGTTTCATTCCCAGCTTGTTTTATTTACTCATTGAAAAGTAGGGGAATCTACAAATAATCGGATTGGAAAATGTTAAAGGCTAATGAGTTTGGCTGCACTTGCTTATAAAAAAAGGCGATTGTATCACTGTTAGCCCAGTTTGGTAAACGAGAAATCTGTAAACTTAAATAACATAAAATAAAAACAATAATTTTTTTAACTTGGGATTCCTGAGTTGAGGGTCTAAAAAAAAAGTGAATAAATCATAAATCCTAAAAAATTGTTCAGAAGGAAACATAACTAAGTGTCATCTTCCCCTGATGTGCTTGGTGTTCCTACTGTGTGACAGGCATTGTGCCCAGTGTAACCACATCTATTTTCTCAATAGACCGTGACAGCAGTCTTGTGAGATGGGAGTTTTAAGGCCCAGAAAAGGTGGTTTTCTGAATGTGATCAAACCACACATCCACTATTTTGACTTAAATGAGACCTGTATGTGAGGGCAGCAGGAAGCCTTCTTATGCTAGTTCCTTTTAAAATACCACACCCCCCAAAATCTCCCAGTTACTCCCAGTCCCTCGCCTTCAGCTGGAAAGTGGGAATCCTTTCTCACCAAGGCAGGCCAGTCTAGTACTGATCACCGAAGCATTGGGGCACACCAGAGTGGTTTTGCCTGCAGCCTCCCGCGGATGCCCCACGAGCTGGGTTTTAGCTTCAGCAACAGATGAGGATGTTTGGCCATTATCTCCCTTCCCGAGGCAAGGATTATGCACTGTGTTGACAACTATGGCAACTACCTTCTGCCTTACTTAGATGAAGGGGAATCGAGTTCTTACGCTCAAGCAGAAAAGCCAGCTAACAGGATTCCTAAGGAGAGTGACACCAGGCAAGGGCTCCGTAGGTGTCACTTCTGCTTCTTACAAGTGGGGAAAGGCTTCGTGTCTCCAGATGCCTTAAATATACCCAGTGGTCAAAACCTTAATCAGAGCTGTTCTCATGGGAAGGGGAGGGTGGGAATAATCATTCTATGGCAGCACCAGGGTATCCTAGTGTTCTCTGGGGTGTTTTTCCTAAGCATCTCCCTAATAGGCAGTCATCATCTGTCCTGTCTTAGAGAAGAGAAGAACCTTTATCATCACATGTTTGTGAAGTAAAATTTATTCTCACAGTGCAGTCATTTAGCGTTTAAAATATACATGTTTACTGTTTGAAGAGTTCCTTCATGCTCTTAAAAACTTTGGAATCTTCTCTTTCTTGCTTGGCATTGACTTTGACTTTATTTCAATTTCAGTTGTAAGGTTGACTTGTATTCCCTGTCCCTTTGAATAGCATCATAGATCCCCCATGTCACCCTCAAAATAAATGTTTCAAGTACCATTTTTCATCTTGACATGTTTTGGAAGGCTCTTGCCTTTGTGACTTTGAGCTCTGTTTAATTCTCTGCGATGGTCTGCATAGGGCATTTCCACTCCTTTGATTGTGCTATGTTAGATCAAAGATACAAACTTTTTCTGTTCAAGAATAATGTGGTAAACAGTGGCGAATGCTCAGAATGATAAATATTTGTTCCTATAATCATGCATCTGTTTGCTGCAGTTCAAAGGGAGCAAAAACAGATGTAGTCTTGTTGGCCATCACTGCAAAACTAATTCCGCTTCTTTTTTTCTGATGCTCAGATAATTTGGGTGGAAGTCTGTGCAATGATACTGAGAATTTTAGGGAAGTTCTATAAAATAGGTATTTGTGAATATTGCAGACATATCACGCAGTGGAGATTGTATGTAATTCTTTCTCTTCTAATTGAAGTGTCTACAGATAGCTTTAAACTATAGGCTTTCACTTTTAAAACAGTGGGATACATTTTCCCCAACATGTGAAATTATATGCTACAATATGTAAAACAGGTATTAGCTGTATTTGCTAGTAAACATTTATATTTCACTTGAAATTTGTAACGTTTTCTTATACACCCATTGTCAAAAACAATGAGTCTGTTACAATAAATGTAGACATTTAAAGTCAGATGATATGGCAGCTCTAGAGAGCGGCATGTGTGTTCAGCCTACAGTATCAGGAAAATCCCAATTCACTGAGAAAGGTAAATGCGAGAACAACAACTCCCTTTAAAAGACCACCCTGCAGTCTCAAGGGTATTTATTATGCACAGATAACTGCAGAGGTGTTTATTTCTAAAATGCCCCCAAAATGAGTTAAACTAGCAGCACAGTTTAATCCAGTAGTTATCTCCACTGTGTCATAATTTTGTGTTATCACACCTCTGTGACTTTCTCCCAGTCTCTCTATTAATCAGAGATCTTTGGGGGGTAAATGACATACACCTACCTTGAACTGGCTTAAGAAAAAAGAAATACTGGCTTATGTTACTGAAACATGTAGATATATAGCAGTTTGGGAGCAAGGCTGAATCAAGATGCATGAGGATGTTGCCAGGAAGATCTCCTCCCGCAATTTTGCATTCCTCTGTATGGGTTGTATTCTCAGGCTGTTCCCTAGAAATAGCAAGATGGCTACCGATAGGTACAAACTTACATCCAACCAGCTCCAAAGCCTGGTGGCAAAGAGAGCCTGATTTCAGAGGTCACCCATCTTAAGAGGCAAGGTTTTAGATGAGACTCATCATAACCACATGGACTGATTGTAGGGAAAGGGTTGTTTCAAGGGGTCTTTGTTTTGTTTTGTTTTTTGTTATTTTGCATTTTGAAAGGTTTTATTGATTTATTTGAAAGAGAGATAGAGAGATAGCCTAAGAGAGTAAGAATAGCAGCCAGGAGAGGGAGAACCAGGCTCCCCACTAAGCAGGGAGCCCGATGAAAGGTTCATTCCCAGGACCCTGGGATCATGACCTGAGCTGAAGGCAGATGCTTAACTGACTGAGCCACCCAGGCGCCCCTTCAAGGAGTCTTGATGTTAGAAGAAACTAGAGGCATGATGAATAAGTAAATCCTAGAAGTGTACTATAATACAGGTTTCTGATGTAAAAGCTATAAAAATGATTTTTTTAAGGAAAAGGTGTCTTTTTTTTTTTTTTAAAGTAATCTCTACACTCAGCACGGGGCTTAAACTCATGGCCCTGAGATCAAGAGTTATATGCTCTACTCACTGAGCTAGCCAGGTACCCCTCTTTCTAAACTTTAAAATTTAAATCTGCAGAGAAATTTAAAGTATAGTGAAGATCCGTGTACCTTTCACCTAGACTCACTGATTGTTAATGTTGTGTGACATTGACCTTCTCTTTTTACTCTCACTCTGCTATACATATTGCAGCATTTAAAAATTGCTGGCACCATGAATACCTCATGCCTAAAGATTTCACCAGACGTCTCTTAAAAACAAGGGTATTTTAAAAAAAGGGGCGGGGTATTTTCTTACATAACCACAATACAATTATGGTTATTATTTTAATCTAGGATACAATTAAGGAATATATGCATTGTATTTGTCTTTTTTCTTTCTCACCTTTGATCTAGGAAAGTCCCCCTACCATTTTTAAAAAATATTTTTTAAGGTGTTTTGTTTTTTTTTTTAAGATTATTTATTTATTTATTTGAGAGAGAGGGAGAGACATACAGAGATAGTGACAGAGATCAAGAGTGAGTGGGGATGATAGGGAGAAGCAGACTCCCCGCTGAGCAGGGAGCCCAATGCTGGGCTGGATCCCAGGACTCCAGGATCATGACCTGAGGCTAAGGCAGACGCTTAACTGATTGAGCCACCCAGGTGCCCCACCACTTTTTTTTTTTTTTTTAATCTTCTATAGTACTGACATTTCTCAATCGTCCTGGATGATTTCCTTACAGGATATTTCAAAATCAGGATTTACTTGACTGTTTCCCCACGGTTAGATGCAGTTTCATTTTGCCACAGGCACTACAGGGGTGATGTTGACTGTATCCCACTGCATCTTATCTGGAGATACTTCATATCACTTTTTCCCACTGTTGATGACACTGAAGTTGATTACTTGGTAAGTGGCAGATCTCCCAGGATAAGCTCATCTAGTAATTAGGAAGTAACCTGAGGGGGCAACTGGGTAGCTCAGTTGGTTGAGCAAAAGACTCTTGATTTCAGCGCAGGTCATGATCTCAGGGCCCTGAAATCAAGCCCCACATTGGGTGCTGCACTGGACATGGATCCTGTTTAAGATTCTCTCTCCCACTGTGCTACTTGCTCTCTCTCTCTCTTTAAAAAAAAAAAAAAAAAAAAGAATAAAAGTGTTAACTGTACCCCTTCAGCAGAGCCATAACACCAAGTTGTAACATCACTACCAGGAAAAGTAGATATACTTTGAGAGCATTTGGCAAAAATGACAGAACTCTACCTATAGCTATAGGCTGAGTTTGGGGGAAAAAAAATCAGTAATGTCTGAGGTCACAACTTACTCCACTTCTTTTAACAGCTTTTGGAAGACAAAGAAGTAGTTCTAAGTGTTGCTTGAGAATCTTAAAGAAAGAAAAAAAAGAGAAAAGGAAGGGACTAGAATAATGACAATCAAGAGAAGAATGAGGGTACGCCTGGGTGAATCAGTGTTAAGACTCTTGGTTTCAGCTCAGGTCATGATCTCCTGGTCCAGAGATCAAGCCCCAAGTTGAACTTCGTGCTCAGCGGGGAGTCTTCTTAAAAATTCTCTCCGGGGTGCTTGGTGGCTCAGTCGGTTAAAGCCTCTGCCTTCAGCTCAGGTCATGATCCTAGAGTCCTGGGATCGAGACCCGCATGGGGCTCTCTGCTCAGCGGGGAGCCTGCTTCCCTTCCTCTCTCTCTGCCTGCCTCTCTGCCTACTTGTGATCTCTGTCTGTCAAATAAATAAATAAAATCCTTAAAAAAAAAAATTCTCTCCCTCTGCATGCATCCTGCCCCGTCTCTCTCTCTCTCTCTCTCTCAAATAAATAAATAAATAAATAAATCTTAAAGAAAGAGAAGAATGAAAGGTTGAGTACTTGCTGACATTTTTTCCCCCAGCGTTAAATACTCAGAAAAAAGTGTGGAGAACTTTTATTTTATCTCCACGTGGCATATTTAAACTCTCCTTGTTTAGATTCTCAAGAGTGACTACTTTTCCTTTGATTTGGTTCGATTATCTTTCATGATCTCAGAAATTGTACTTTTCTCTCCCTTTCAGACTAAGAAAGTCCTTAGCCAAATGGCCTCAACCATTGGATTTGCCTGTAGGTGTCATTCATTTGTGTTGTTTCTTTTTCCTCCCCTGGGGTTTTTCAATAGTGCTTCCTTTCAATCAAAAGCTAATTTTCTTTGTGTGTGTAGGTGGTGTAGAATTCCAAGCTTTTACACAGTAGCAGGCCTGTATTTGATGTACC
This sequence comes from Martes martes, assembly GCF_963455335.1. Classification (NCBI taxonomy): domain Eukaryota; kingdom Metazoa; phylum Chordata; class Mammalia; order Carnivora; family Mustelidae; genus Martes; species Martes martes. Next base: position 35,997,384 of record NC_137906.1, on the reverse strand, counting down.
TGGTTCAGAGACAATTGTCCTTTATAGCTTTCACAAGTAAATTCAATGAAAGCCCCATGCGACTAGTTTGTAACTCATTTAGTGGAGAGTTCTACAGGATTATTTCACAAAGCAGTTTCAGCTTAAGAAGCTAAATTGGCTTTATTGTGCCTAGCTGGAGGCCTCTTCATCTCTGAATTCAGAGGATATTTACATGCATACCGGGAATCTTTCTAGAAAATGGGTAAGGGAAGTATGTGCAGGTGCAAATTTCCTCAACTTACTCTTCGATATCTTCAAAGGGTCCAGTGATGGCTGCATTTGATTTAGTGCTCTCATTTGTTTCATGATACAGGAACATATATGCCATATTGTTGCATGCATTTTTATGACAAGAATCACACAACTGTAAGATATAACCCGTGGCACAATGGGTCAGGCATCTGTACGTTTAGCTTAGTGTAGTTATTAGATTAAAGAACCTGGGGTCATACTAGTGAGTCCAAATGCTGCCCCACCACTTAACATTTTCATTACCCTGGAAAGTTACACCACCTCTTTGAACTTGGTTTTGGCATTTGTAAGAAGTAGATGAAGGGGCTCAGTGGGTAGACTGTGTGGCTCTTGATCTCAGGGTCGAGAGTTCGAGCCCCATGTTGGGTATAGAGATTACTTAAGTTAACTTAAAAAAAGCACATCAATATAATTGTGTGCTCTGTAGAGTAAACTAGGAAATGTTGCAGTAACGATCAACCCCAAAGTTCAGTAGCTTCAAATAACAAAAGTGTAATTTTCATCAACTCTATGGACTGTGCTCCTTGTCAGACACACTCAAGGACTCAGACTTGTGGAGATGCCACTATCTAAAGTACTGCTGGTCACCTCAGCAGGAGGACAAAAAGTCTACTGGAGGGTATTGTGCTAAAATTCATGCTCAGCCGAGAGGTGGCACACTGCAATTCCGCTCACAACTCATTGGCCAATGTAGGCCATAGAGTAGTGGCAGACTTCAGAGGGTCAGGCATTACAATCCTACCACGTGTTCAGGGGCTGAGGGCTCCCAGTGATAGTGAGCCGTGTCAGTCACTGCCCCACAGACAGACCTCATGGGTCGTTATGAGGCTTAAATGAGCTAATCGATGGAGAACATTGACACAGTATCTGGTCACACAGTAAGTGCACAATGAAATACATTTGTTGCTGCTGTCGATTATCATCATTATTTATATTAGCTCATCTCTTCTCTTCTTGACAACGATGATTCAGAAGTGTGGGAATTTTGAGGATTTACAGAGAGTTTAGAATTCATAGAACCCTGGTAGAACATTTCAGCAATGAGGAAACTGAAACCAGACACTGAGTCACATTTATACTAAAACACTGAGAGTAGAAGCCAGAGTTCCAGGCTAGTAGTTCAGGCCTTCTCTCCTCTTTTAGCACAAATAGCTCCACTTAAAAGGAAAAAAAAGACAAGGAAAAGGATTCACTGACTCTCCTCTTCAGAATGTATCTCTATTTACATAAGGATTATTGTATTTGCATACAACACTTGTCTTCACTGCTTTGACTAGTTGGCTCCCTTATCCTTTAGATTCTTGCTGTAACATCATTTTTGCAGGGACGTCATGTCGGACACCCCAGCCAGACCAAATGAAACCCACTCTGAGATGTCTCACGTCTGCATGTGCCTCTTTGTCCAGCACTCCTGGCAGTTTCAGTTTGGCATATATTTGTGAAAATAATTTGTTGATTTCCATCTTCCTTATGAGATTTTAACTTCCATGAAACGACTTTATTTTGGTTCATCATTAATGACAAAGTCCTAGTACAGTTCCTGGCCCATAGCTGGTACTTCATAAATAAGCACTGAATGAATAAATGAGTGAATGAATGAATGGATAGCATTTAGTCAGCATAGCGATCTTAACTCCTTCTTTGAAATATGACCGGATTTACACCTACATGTAAACCCACGTGCACAACCACACATGCTCTCAAACAAAATCCAAAACATTTTGGAGCCAGAGTTTCAAGTGTATATCTTCTTTGTAGAATCAGATGTACCTGTTTTCCTAAATAGAAGGATATGGACAAATTAGTATCCAGGTGCTCAGAATGTCTCATTACGGTTTCTGTGTCCCTTTGGTTGTCATTTCTGCAACTGCTGGCTATAAAGAAGAAAGTGCGTAATATGTGGCAGTGTAACCAAACCAATGTAAGTTTGCTTCTTGGCGCGTCATAGGTAGACCAGGTGGAGTTGTTGCACTAACTGAAATTTATTTGGAGCAAATAAAGTCAGGGGGAATAGCTTCCAAAGCTGTGATTCCTCAAGCAAGGGGGAATAGGCTCCTTTTATTTAGAGTTCGGATAAATATTTTTAAAAAAGTGGATCCTCGTCCTCGTGTGTACAGGTGGGCATAAGGTCGTGACTGTGCCTCAAGGAAACATGCCTATCCACATTGTATGTGCTGTAAGTGGGGCTTGTGCTCCTCCTTGCACTGAGATTTTAGGATTATAATGAGGTAAAGGAAACACTGGTCATTCTAGAGGTTATTCCACGGTCCACATGCACACAGGCAGGAGTTGGGGCTGATGCTCCAACTGGTCTAGGTGGTCGGGGCTGGCTTGTGGTCCTGTCACGGTAGTTGCTGTCTCTTTGGAGGTGGTTTTTCTTTCCCTTTGCTAGAGTTAACAGATAAGCTGGAGAGAGGAGCCTAAGGAAAAATGTGGGACCAAAGTTGGCGAATACGAGCAGGTGGGCAGTAAAAGTCATGTCCTTGGGTCTAGCTGGTGACAGCAGTGGTTCTCAGACTTTGGGATTTCACACATCCTTAACATTTATTAAAAAAAAAAAATACGGGAGGAAACAAAACGCATTAAGAGAGCTACCATCATTATATCTTTCCTGAAAAGATAATCACCCATTGCATCATAATGTCATAAAACAGAAGAGCCTGGGTGTCTCAGTCAGTTAAGTGTCTGCCTTTGGCTCAGGTCATGATCTCAGGGTCCTGGGATTGAGCCCTGTGTTGGGCTCCTTGCTCAGTGGGGATCCTGCTTCTCCCTCTGCCCCTCCCCACACTCATGCTCACAGTCTCTCTCATAAATAAATAAATCTTTTTAAAAACCAAGACAATTTAAAATCAAAGAATCAGAATTTCTCCTCAGAATAAAGGATTGTACTTAGCCTTGAAAGGAGAGTTGACTTCATGGTACCAAACTATCTATACTTGAAAAACATCAATCAAATTTTTTTAAGTTATTCTTTAGTTCTTTTTTTTTTTTTTTTTTTTTTTTTTTTAACAGAGTATTGGTAAAACTTGCTTGTAAACCTTTTCTGGTCTGTGAGCCAGTGTTGGGAACACAATTGTATTTGATTATTATTACTACCATAATAAATGCCAAGGTTGGTGGCTCAAAGCTAAGACAAATGAATTATTTCAGTTCCTTAGGTCAGATGTCTGGGGCAGTGGTTTGTTTGGGTGGATTCTCAGCTTTTTGTCTCACAGGACTGGACTCAAGGTATCAGCTGGTCTGGGAACTTGGGACCCCCTGAAGGGGAATGTGCTTCCAGGTTCATTCAGCTTATTGGCAAAACTCAATTCCATGGGATCTTGGACTGAAGTCCTTGATTCCTTGCTGGCTATGGCCAAGGATTTTTTTGTCAGCTGGGTCACCCACATATCTTGGCTTGTCACCTCCTCTCCTTTCAAAGCAAGCAGTTGTGAGTCAAAACCTTCTCATGCTCTGATCTCCCCTTCTTTCTCAACTGTCTTACCTAATGCCAGAGAATGTTACCTTTGTTTAGGAGTTTGTGTGATTAGATTAGGTGTAATCCATGATAATCTCCCTATTTTAAATTCTGTAACCTTAATTATATGTGAGTCCCCTTTGCCATTTTATGTAACACATTCATAGGTTCCAGGGATTAGGGGACCACTCAGCCCACCACAGGGGGTAAGATGGAGGCCTGAGAGCTTACTCTTGGCCACTAGTACCGGGAGCAATGTGCTCCCCATTTATTCTCTGCATTTAACTGATACACATGCATACGTTTCAAACATAAGCTTTGCAGGGGTGCATGGATGGCTCGGTTGGTTCAGCGACTGGCTCTTGATTTTGGTTCTGGTCATGATGTCAGGGTCCTGGGGTTGATCCTAGTAATGGGCTCCATGCTTAGCATGGATTCTGCTTGGAATTCTCTCCCCCTCTCCACACCTACCCCCCCGGCTTGCACATACTCTCTCTCTAAAATAAATAAATAAATAAAAACCTTAAATGGGCGTTACAGGTGCAGACCTGTAACGTCCACAGATCTAGCCAACTTTGGATTCCTGCATGAATCTTTGGGTGAAAATGAAGGTGAAGTAGTAGGTATTGTAATTGCACTGGGATACCTTTCTTTAAGAGTGGGTACACTCCACAGTATTAATAAATACATCACCACTAACGGAGCTGTGTGTTCAATGCATTATACTGAGTTCCTTCTAGAAAGAACAGCAGAGGCTCTCCCTGTCTGAGGTCCTGGCAGTGGGGTGGAGAGGGCGGACTATTTAGGCATCAGGACTTCTCCACTTGCTTTTGTTCAGTGATATAAACCGCTCCTCTTTCTGTCTTGGTCTTAGCTGCTGTGACACTCAGCACCAAAGTCCTTACGTGCCTGTTTCTGGTAACATCTGTTCCCTCCTACTGCTCAGTTTCTATCCTTAACTTGTACTCTTATGTTTACCTTGAAAATTGCCTACAAGGTAGGTCCGACGCTTCAAAATAAAGAAGGAGAGATGCATTTTAAATGGACAAAGCTCACTACTAAAGGTAGGATTAGCAGATCATCTTGCACATCCAGAAACCCTTTTGTAGGGACTTGGAAAATGAGATCGGGAAAATGCATTTGCTTTGTGAAACTCGATTTTTATATTTCTGACTGGTTCAACTGCAGATAGAGAATTAACTCACATTCTCAGAATACCTACTATGTGCCAAATGTCTTCAAAATCATCCTACTATTTAATTATATAGTTATTAATTATGTGACTTAACATTTTGTACTGTTTCACGTTCATGAAATTGGTGATTCACAGAGTGTAACCGCATGCCACAGGTAACAGGGTAGAAAGACTCCCTAAATCTGTATTTCAATTGCATCTCTCTACATTTCTTCCCTTCTTTGCCTTCTCTAGTGTTACTTTGCAGTATTTCGATATGGGAAAATTGAACTGGAAGAATAATAGCTACCAGTTCCTAGGCTCCTACAGGGTCCTGAGCAACAAGCCAATGTTGCATATGTACTAATTATACTCACCCTCCATGACGAATATTTCCATTTACGTATGGGGAAACTGAGGCTTAACTACTAAGTGGGGGAATCTGCATATCTGCCTGGCCCTGAAGGTCGTAGTCCCCTGAGGAAGACGCCGTGTGTCTGTGTGTGTGCTTGCACATGTGCACACACACCCACATGTGCACAGAGAGCTCCACAGGCTGATGAAATAGGTCCGCGAGCTTATTCCTTTGTAGGCAAGTTTACCTTGGACATTGACGTTGCAACTCCAGATTCCCCACTCACCAAGACAAGGGGCTGAGTAGCCTTAGCCCTGGTGGGTTTCCAGAGCATGGGATTGTGGATGGAGAGTAGGGGCTGTGCTTTCCCTTGCGTCCTTCTCCTTCCTACAGTGGATTCTTGTGTTTTCCCTAGAATGTTGCTCAGTGTGCCTTATGGTTTAACAACAGGTCGTTGCAATGAGTTTAGGCTGAAAAAGAAAGGATTAACATAATATGGAATCATAGAGCAAGGAAACCATAAACCTTTCATTTTTCTTATGAGCCTCCTGATTACCTTAAGAGGAAATTTTCAGTTTGGTAATGGTTTACCTTTAATGAAATTTTCCAGTCTTCCTTGTAACAAAGGGAGAGTGAGGCCTCGGGCTGGCAATGGCATCTTGCTACAACTGACTAATGTTTTTGTTGGGGTTGCTTTTATTTTTATAGTTACCTTCTTTTTATGATAACATTCCTGTTTGTTAATGTACAGTAGCAATAGAAGAATTTCCTTTTACATTTTTTTATTTTGTTTGAGTAAAAAAAAAGTGAATTGTGTGGAAGAAAGAAGATCTTCTTTTATCTTTTTGTTTAACAAAGACGTACCATTCGATAGCACTGGACCACATAGTAAGAGTACTTGGTCAGTAAATAAAAAGACAGGTGGTATGAGCATATGTCAGATTTTAAATTAGGACCCCAGGTATGGCAACAGTCGGAAGATAGTCTATGAGTAATGGAAAATTAGGGAAAAGGCATGGGATATTTTTCTCCCCTAGCCTAGCTTTTTTCTGGAATCCCAGACTCCACCCAACCCTATGGCTTTTGTGTAATGCGGCCTTGAGGATCACTCCTGCTCATTGGGAAGCTACGGCCTCCCCCTTCCTGATGTTGCAGCCTGAACTGAATATGTATTAACTACACAGGAAACAAGGCTGCTTGAGGACACTTGAGTTGATCTGTATCCACAGAAGGCGTCCTTGTCATATTGAAGTGGAGAAGCAATTCATAAGGAATGACAGGGCCTTATCAAGAACAGATAGAGGCACACCCTTTGTCTAGGGAGAGGAGGAAGTGCCAGGGAAGGTGCGGTCTGCAAAGAAGAGAGATTTGGTGCCTGGTGAATGAGGGCAGCGATGTGGAGTTTGGGAGTCCCAAGAACAGTCCACACAGTTATACTTAGAGACCCTAGGAAACAGGCCAGATCAGATATTTCACTCGTCCTTTAGTATTTCATGAGGAATGCAGGGATGTGCTGGTGATAAAGAGTGGTGGCTGACTTCTCATTTTACACCATGGCATCAAAAAGGAGTGGTGGGAAACCAGACAGTGAATGCTCTGGGTGAAGAGGCTCCTGAGTTCTAGCAGATTGTTGACACAGAAGGCTGGAGGAACTATGGGCCAGATCTTATGATTTTCCAAGAAAAAAACCAAATGTGATATCTTCTATGTTCAAACTATTGGTACTAAATCATTTTTTAAAATCTTTGGGCCAACACCAAAGAGGTAAGACCACTAAGTATGTTCAGGTTGTGCACTGCACAACTCCCAGGGCTCGTACACACAAATCTTTGTGCTGTTTTATTTATTTATTTTTTTTAAGATTTTATTTATTTATTTGACAGACAGAGATCACAAGGAGGCAGAGAGGCAGGCAGAGAGAGAGGAGGAAGCAGGCTCCCCGAGGAGCAGAGAGCCCGATGCGGGGCTCGATCCCAGGACTCTGGGATCATGACCTGAGCCAAAGGCAGAGGCTTTAACCCACTGAGCCACCCAGGTGCCCCTTTGTGCTGTTTTTTAAACCTCTTTATTGAGAGTCACATACCTATGGTATTCATATACCACAAAACTCACCCATTTAAAGTATATAATTCAGTGGTTTTTTATTATATTCACCGACTTGGGCAAATATCCATATAATCTAAATATAATGTTTTATCACTCCATAATGAAACCTTGAATCCATTCGTAGTCACTCATTATCCCTTCTCACCACACTCCACCCGAGTCCTAAGCAACCACCATTCTAATTTACGTTTCTATTGATTTGTCCATTTTGGATATTTCATATGTATGGAATAATGCAATATATAGTGTTCCGTGTCTGGTTTTTTATTTTTTTATTTTTTTTTTTCACTTAGCATAGTGGTTTTTTTTTTTTTAATTTTTATTTATTTTTTAATTTCTTTTCAGTGTTCCAGAATTCATTGTTTATGCACCACATGCAGTACTTAGCATAGTGTTTTGAAGGTTCCATGTTATAGCACATATCAGAGTTGTATCCCTTTTCTGTAGACAAATAATATTGCATTCTATTAATATACCACATTTTGTTTGTATATTATTAGTTGATGGACATTTGGGTTTTTTCTTCTCTTTGGCTATTATAAATAATATTTCTGTGAACATTCATGTACAAGAATTTCTGTGGACATGCTTTCATTTCTCTTGGATGTATACCAAGGAGTAGAATTTCTGAGTCACATAGTAATTCTGTGTTTAGCATTTCGAAGAATTGGCAAACTGTTTTCCAAACTGGCTGCTCCATTTTACACTCCCATGATTAATGTCTGAGGGTTGCAATTTCTCCACATGCCTGTCAACACTTATTATAGTCTCTCTTTTTTATTGTAGACATTCGGGTGTTTGTGAAGTAGTAGATCATTATGGTTTTGATTTGCATTTCTTTGGCGTTAAGTGGTTTTGATTTGCATTTCCTTAATGACTAATGGCATTAAGTATCTTTTAGTGTACTTATTGGCTGTATGTCCATCCTTTTTTGTATAAAAGTCCATTGGAATTCTTCATTTTTAAAGCTGCGTCATCTTTTTATTTTACTTTTGAATTTAATTTTGAATTTTTATTTTACATTTGAATTTTGATTTTAATTATTGAATTATAAGGTTTTTTATGTATTCTGGATAGAAATTTCTTATCACATAGTTGATTTGAAATATTTTCTCCCATTCCATGGACTGTCTTTGTACTTTTTAGGTAGAACTCTTTGCAGTATAAAGTTTTTTATTTCTATGTAGTCCAATTTATCTGTTTTTCTTTATTCTTTTGCTGTCATATGTAAGAATTCATTGCCTACCCCAATACCATGAAGATTTACTCCTATGTTTTCTGCTAAGAGTTGTACAGTATCAACTCCACCACTTAGGTTTATGCTCCATTTTGACTTAATTTTTCCATATGATGTGAGATAAGGGTTTACCTTTATACTTCACACATGGATTTCCAGTTGTTCCAGCATCATCTGTTGAAAACACTATTTTGTTCCCATTGTATTGTCTAGGCACTTCATGCTGATTTTGACTGTAGGGTGCCTCTTTGGGATGGCCTACTTGGAAAATTTAAATATGTCAAGATGTACTAATTCTCCCACCCAGCAAAAAAATAAGGTTCTGCCAAAGGAGGAGTATTGCTCTTGTGTCCCTGCCTTTTTCACTCTGCATCAACATTAACTCTGTGCCAAGAGACAGGTAGCTGTTAATGAGGATGGAACTTTAGAATAAAAGGCCTGGCTAGAGAAACAACTTGCTTTTTCATGGACTTGCTGATATGTTGTATATATGTGACTTGGACAATCATAAATGCAACTGATTCTAATGGAGCCATTTGAGTTGTAGATCTGAGCTGGGCTCTGAGCAAAGGTGGTCTTCCTCCTTGGATATATATCTATACACACAGACACACAGACACAGACATACACACACAGTGCGTCCCCTTGTGTGCAAAATCACCTCCAGTTGGGAATTGCTGGTATTAATAGGGTCTTATAGAGATACATAAGTAGATATAAATTTAAATACATATATATACGTATATATATATATACACGTATATATATATGTATATATATAAATTTAAATACATATATACATATATATATATATACGTATATATATATACGTACACACACACACACATAACGCATTCACATACACGCACACAGAGCTTTGAATTAAGCATGGCCAGCTACTACTTTCTGCCACTGGCACGGTTTTCTGAATGAATGGACTCTCAAGAGGCAGACTTGCTGGAAAGCCTTTTTTCAACTTGATAAAAATCTGATTTTTTTTTTTTTTTGTCCTCTACAGTGGCTGTTTGTCACCAGAACCACAGCTAGGAATACCATGTTCTTCTCTTTTTGTGGAAAAATTACAATCGTTTACATCAACAACATAAAATATAACCTACCAAGTTTATAAATTACTAAGGAAGATTCTCCAATCTTTACGTAGACTCTTGTATCCAAGGATAGCCAGAGAAGTAGAAGTGGTTTGGTGCATATTCACCCAGATTTTTTTTTTTTTTTTTTTTTTTTGTGGTAAGGCTTGTCAGTTCTCTATGACCCCTTTTCCTTTTCTTTCTCAGCCCCATATCCATCTAGAAAAGCCAGACGTTCAATGTTGTAGCCTCTTTGCAGCTAGGGACCCAGTCCTGTCTGATGAGACATTAAGAATTAAGAAGTCAGAGGGATTATGGCAGATTTTCTTTCAGTTTCAAAGGAATGACCACATGAAGAACTCACCCTTTATTGCACTGACCATTGCCTGCTTCTTGGGTTTGGATACAGTATTGATGATTGGAACCACCCTGGTCATCATGGTACCATGAGGTGAATCCTCAGGATGAAAGTCTCTTGGGCTCTGGATGGTGAAATCAGAGGTTGGAAAGAGCTTGGGTCCTTGCTGAACCTGAGAGTTCCTGAGAAAGATAAGGGCTGCCTTTTTGTTGTTGTTGTTCTGGAATTTTAGTGTCTGCCTTTTTTTTTTTTTTTTTTTTGGTTCTCGAATTTTAAAGACAGAATTAATATTTTTATGGTTGTCCTCCTCGTTGGTCAAATTCAGTTTTGTTACTTATGGCTAAAGTCATCCTTACAGATGTGTCTACACATGTACAAACATCTACACATTCACATATTCACACACTCATACATTTTACTTCTTTGTATTTCCACAAATTTGTAGGGTTTTAAAATGTACTCAAACTACTCAGGGTTTTTAACTTGTTTTTTTTTTTTTAAAGATTTTATTTATGTATTTGACAGACAGAGATCACAAGTAGGCAGAGAGGCAGACAGAGAAAGAGAGGGAAGCAGGCTCCCCGCTGAGCAGAGAGCCCGATGTGGGGCTCGATCCCACAACCCTGAGGCTTTAGGCAGAGGCTAAAGGCAGAGGCTTTAACCCACTGAGCCACCCAGGTGCCCTTTAACTTGTTTTTTAAACTGAAATATATATTAAGACATCTCTTATCTGGAGATGAAATTTTAGCTTACTGTTTTTTTAAGATTTGCTTATTTATTTTTAGAAAGAGAGAGTGTGGGAGCAGCTGGGGGGAAGGGAATTAACGCAGAAGGAGAGAGAGAGAGAATCCCATGCAGACCACCTGCTGAGTGTGAAGCCCGATGCAGGGCTTGATCTCCCTATCCTGACATCATGACTTGAGCTGAAATCAAGAGTTGGACACTCAACCAAATGAGCCACCCAGGTGTCCCTTAACTTACTATTTTAAATGACTGCTCATTATTTTATATTATGTGTGGATATGATTTATTTCACACTTCTAACAAATATCTGGGTTAATTCTAATGTATTGGCTATTACAAGTAATGCTACAGTCACCATCACAAAACTGATATTCTTGTCATCTCCCCATAATCAATCCTTGTAAAATAAACAGAGGCAGACAGATGGGTATGTACAAGGTGATTATTCTAGGATTAATGTAATAGCAAAAAATGAGAAACATCTTAAATATGGACATATAGGACTTGTGAAGTATCCCTATGATCAAACAGTATGCAGCCATTCAAGATGGTTGTTTTTAAGGATATTTAGTGGTCAAAAGAAAAATTTCATAATGTAGACAAAGAAAGTCATACCCATAAAGTACGGCCATATTTATTATAAACACATTTATAGTATTTAAAGTGAAAAATGACAAAATCCCCCTCAAAATGTTAACAGTGGTTCTCTCTGGGAGGTGAGATGATGAATACTTTTAAATGTTTTCCTTTGTGCCAGTCCCTTGTTCCAGAGACTCTGACAGACACATTGGGCATCATCCATGGCCTTGTATTAAATAATCTTACTCTTCCAGCCCAACATTCACATCAAAGCACACTCCAAGTCATCATCCACAACATGAGTACTGATGACGGCACCATTCTTGCTGCTTTGCACAGAGGTCAATGAAGCACATCCGCATTTATTGAATCCATTTTAAACTTCCGATCAGCCAAGGGGCCTTTAGCAGGTGTATGTATTAGTGAACTTTTGGACCAGGGAATGGTAGCGGCATCCTCTTCTCGAGACAGAGCTCAGGCTCTCGCGACTTCAAGCTGATGAAGAACCTCCCCAAGTATTTTTCATTTCCAACCTATTTCCCACTTGTGCATTAGAGTGCCGTGGGAACATACTCCATTCATCTCAGAATCCCCTACTTACCTCAGAATAACACAGAACATTTACACACACACACACACACACACACACACACACACACACACTGAAGAGGTACAGGAGAGCATAGTGGTTGGAGCTTCTGTTCTCAGGCAGGCAGGGAGACTCCTGCATTTATTACCTGTGGAGACTCAGGTTGTTCCTCTGTAGCAGCTGCTAACCACAGTACCCTCTTGTCCTTGTCCATTCTGGCTACTATAACAAAAATACCATAGACTGGGTAGTTTATAGCTGATGAGTATATTTCTCACAGTTTTGGAGGCTGGAAGTCTAAGATCCAAGCACAGGCAGATTTGGTGTCTAGGGAGACTCTGCTTTCTGGTCCGTACTTGATGTCTTCTCATTGTGCTCTCACATGGCAGAAGGGTCAAAGGAACTTTCTGGAATCTCTTTTATAAGGGCTCAACCTTTATGACCTCATTACCTCTCAAATGCCCCACCTCCTAATACCATCACCTTGGGGGTTAGGATTTTTATTTTATTTTAAAAGATTTTTTTTTAATTTTATTACATTTTAAATTTTATTTTAAAAATTAAAATTTAAAAAATTTTAAATTTTATTTAGTTTTTATCTTAAAATATTTTTATAAAATAATCTCTACACCCAGCATCGTATTCAATCTCATGACCCCAAGATCAAGTGTTGCATGTTTTCCCAACTGAGCCAGCCAGGTGCCCCAGAAGGGGTTAGGATTTTAAAGTATAAATTTCGGGGTGAGGCACACACATTCAGTCCATTATACCTCTTAACAGGGTCACTAATACTATCCGTGTGGGTGAGTGGTTAAGGGTTGGGAACATGAAGCAGAGAGCATAAGTTCAGATCCTAGCTGCTCACCTCCTAGGTAGGTAATCTTGAGCAGTCTCTTTAACTTAATACCGCTGTCACATCTGCATTTGTCAAGTGTAGGAAACAAGAGCCCTTAGCTTCTAGGGCTGCAGGCATTAATGAGTTAATGCTCATATGGCAACTAGAACAGTACCTGGCATATGGTAAGTATTTAATAAGTGTTCCTAAGTGTCAGTCAATCCCAGGGAATAGGATAGTGCAGGTACTGTGTTGAACACAACTCATGGCCCATGGTAAGCATCCATGAAATATTATTATGTCATCTTCCCCCAAAGCCTGGGGTCACCGCAGAGAGAATCTGGATGTCATTGCTGCGTGTTGTCATGAGTCAGGGAAGGAGTTTACGAGGCCATCCGTGGGTTCTGTTTTCTCACCTCCCCCGTAAGACCCATCGCACAAGTTTGCGGGACACAGACTCCGATGATTTTTTTTGTCCTCTCAAAGACACATTTTCCTTACCATTAATTATGGTGTTGATGGACACAATGTCCAGCGACAGAATTCCTGGTGCTTTTTGTTCTTCCTCCCCCGTGCCCGTCCCCTGGCGCCTTGCTCCAGCTGAGCCGCTGTCAGGAGGCCACTCTGCTGAGCAGCCGGTCACACGTTCTGTTACAATCATGTTTTATTATAGCTTTCAAAAGATGACCTCTCATTCCGCACCCTCGTGTTTATAGAGAACTTCTGGCATTCTGAAAGGAAACAGATAGCAGAGTCTCCAAACCCTTTATTTGCTTCAGCTGATAACTGCTCTGGCCAGAGATGAACGCTGTGGTGATTACAAGATGTAATTTACTACAAAAGACAGTTAATATTACTTACAAACCTGTCATCAGTGCTGGGGAAATCAGAGCCGAAACAACGCATGGGACCAATCTGAATCTACCTAAATATCTCGGTCCGATACAATTACAAGTTTATAGATTTACCATTTAAGAAACAGCTTCGTTATGAAACATTCGTCCGCACAGACAGATAATATAAGTAACAAGCGAGATTATATCCTTTTATGTGGATCAAGGACATAGGCAACATAGGAAAGAAAGGAAGGCAAAAAATCCCTTAAGAGGAACTTAAATGCTACCCTTTGAATTATACCTGGGGATATTAACCGGGGAATTAAATCTGTGAAAAAGCCTCTAATATGACCAAACAAAGTCCCTCAGGTAATGCTCTGAATCAGAAAAATGTACAAAAATATAGCCTCTTAAATGTGATTATAGTCAGAGCCGTAGTTACTCCCAGAGAAAGGGCATTGAAAGTACAGAAATGAAAGAAAAAAAAATGTTTTAAAACTTTTGTGTTAGGCCAGAAATTATAGAGTAGCAACAGCTTAGGGATTTAAATAACCCCTTTAGCCCAATTCTAAAGCCTTTGTGCTTTAAATTGAAGAAAAGAAAGAAAATTAGATATCCAATTTAGTTCTTTTTTTTTTTTTCCTTAAGATCATGAAATGGAAGAGTCTTTTTTGCCGAATGAGTAATTGAGTGAGTATATGATTCCAACTTGGGTTATCATTTGAAAGATGCAGGCTCTAGCATTTCAGCTTCTTCTGGGCTGCCCTCTCTAATGGGCTTTTAGGATAGTTTCTTGTTCAGTTGGTTATTATTTAATGGAGATTAAGGTAAGAATTTTGGTGTTTCTGTTGCTATTATGGTCAGAGTTCAGGAGACTCATGAATCAGCCTTCACCATTTGTATCGCTTACATTAGGGATCCTAAGGGAATTCTAGACACAAGGAGGAAATGGAGGAGAGAAACTTAGGAGCATTCCAGAGTTTTGCAAACACTCCATACCTGAATTCAGTTCTGGCAAAAGGCTGCAGGCGATCTTTTTATTCTTCCCTTTTATCTCCAATCTAATCCTTGGGACTAGGTGACTCTGGCACACTCATGTGTATAGATGGAGATGAGAGGAGATCAGGTCTCTAGAAGCAGCTCCAACTTAACTTTTCCCCTCATATGTATTTCCCGAGGGCAAGCGATAGAAAGTAGAAAAGACATGGCTGGGTTTGACCCATGCAAACAGGACTTTCCTTGGTCCACTGATTTCTACCCCATGGGATTGAAAGGCATAGAGGAAAGGGGGTGGAGCCAAGGATCCTGCCTTTTGAACTATGGATATCTTGCCTTCCTGTAAGAAGATCCACTCATTAACTTGGATCATTCTGTCTTGTGGGGAGAGGCAGGGGATCCAAGAGTAAGTGGATAGAAGCAGGCTTGGCATGAGGAGAGGAATGGCATTCATTTACGCTCATTTATTTCCTGAGCTCTTTATCAGCTATTTGTATATATTCTTTGGAGAAATATCTGTTCAAGTCTTTTGCCCATTTGAGATTGAGTTTTATTGTTGTTGGGTTTTAGGAGTTATTGATATTTTTCAGGATGTTAATCCCTTATCAGATCACTGATTTGCAAATATTTTCTCACAATATGTGGATGACCTTCTCCCTTTGTCGATAGTGCCCTTTAATGCACAGAAGTTTTAAATGTTGATGAAGTCCAGTGTGTCTGTTTTCTTCTGTTTCATTGCCCATGTTTTTGTCCTAGACTGTTAATAAGAACAACAGCAAATGGTTTCTTTGTTTGGATCTGGGGTGCTCTCTGTAGAACAAGAAGGGAAGGGCAATGAAATCTCATGATTTGGTGGTCATACCTCCCACTGGCAGGCGAGAGGATCAGTGTGTGATGGAACCCCAACTGCCGACCCCCAAGGCTCCGTGATGTTCTTGTAGAAAGGCCGCCTGCAGGGTGGGAATGCACATGATGCTGGGAAGCTAGGCTGTGACTCCTGGGAGAGCATCCTTCCAGTCCCCTTGGCTCACCTCCAAGGTGCTCAAGTACTCACTGATGCATGGACGGCTCATATGTTCATCCGTGAACCACATCCGCACTCAAGATGTGATGGACATCCAGTGCTCCTCGTCCCTGCTTCCTGTGGCTTTCTATTGCTGTCACTTAGCCCTTCGAGAACTGTCGAATCTTACACCAGAAAGACAACTGAAGCCCACCGCTGTAATATGCACATGAAATCACTGAGGCCTGAAGTGATTAAGACTCCTGCTCAAACTCCTGTAACTCATGAGCAGTAAAGCCGGAGCTGGATACTGGAAGTCCTGACTCAGGCCAGTGCCCTCCTCACTTCTTTTTATCATCAACACAAGGAAAAACGAAGCCTCATAATTCCATTAATTTCAGTAATGTTTACTCAGCCTCATACTCTAGACTCCATCCTAGTGGCAAGAGAATAAAACAGACTTGCAAATGGGCACTAATCATTGCTACTGTGGTCTTAGTTGGGTTATTGTTTCAACATGAGATGATCTCGAGTGGTTAGGGAAGGTCTGAGACCCAACGTTCTGGAGGGATAAGATTCACAAACTCAAATGACTCAAGACCACGCTGGTGGCAGAACGTGGCTATGTGAAGTGTTGACTGGCCACGTGGGATGGCAGCCCCAATTTGCCAGAACTTCCGATTTTTTCGTGAGAAGCTGGAAATTGGATTCTTATATGAAATAGCTCAATTTTTCCAATTTAAATTTTTAAAGCAATTGGTTTTAAAATTTCACTGTGAAGGGGCACCTGGGTGGCTCAGTCATTAAGCATCTGCCTTTGGCTCAGGTCATGATCTCAGGGTCCTGGGATCAAGTCGCACGTCGGGTTCCCTGCTCGGTGGGGAGTCTGCGTCTCCCTTTACCCCTCCCCTCCCTCTCTCTCTCATTCTCTCTCAGATAAATAAGTAAAATCTTTTTTTTTTTTAATTCACTGTGAGAGCTACCACCTCCTGCACAGAACAAAAAATCCGTCTTTGCGAGGAATACGGACTATTGATTTAAGCTCCTTGCTTTTGCAGTTAGACCAGTGTTTCTCAGCACTCACACACATTGGAATCACCTGGAGAGCTTTTAAAAAAATGCCAGTGCTTCGTTCCGCCTGACTGCAGACCAAATGAATCAGAGTCTCTCGGGGTGGGTTCTGGGCATCAGGACTAGTTATAGCTGCTGGGTGATTGTAATGTGCAGCAGGGCTCAGAACTAGTGGCTCAAGGCACTGTCTACGGCCAGGATCCTCTTCTACCCACCTCTTTCCCATCAGAAAGGACATCTGGATTGTGATTGCCAGACACCAAGATGGCCCTAATTTTAGGGTTAACATCTGGATTATTGGTCGTGTTTTTGTGCGTCCTGTCCTTTTTCGGGCGTTTTATAGACATGGGCAGATGTCCCTTTAACTTCATTTGCCATGTGTCCCTTCTGGAAAGTTTTGATCCCAAACTTTGTGATTTATCACATCTCTAGAGCAAGTGGGTTGTTCAGTGAACTTTGTTTATAGCTTCTTCTACTTTGATGTCCTCTTTATCTCTCATCCTCTGGGTTTCCCCAGACCTCCTGCCTTTGGTCTTCTTTGTGAAGACCAAAGGCAGTTCTTGAAATACTGGGAGCCCTGGTTGGTTCTTGTGAGCCCTTTTCGGTTCCCTTTTCAAACCCACTTGCTTCTCCCTTCTCTCCTTGCTGTTTGCATACACACTCCTCACTCCTTTCTATGCTAGCTTTTTGGAGTCACTTAGAGACCCCAGCAAGCCCTACAAAAAAAGAAAAAGGAAGGAAGGAAGGGAAAAAGAAAGAAAGAGGAGAAAGAAAAACAGGAAGCTACCTTAAAAGGATAAGATGATCTGTAAAATGACTTAAATTACCAAAAACTGTATGAATCTTATCATTGATTTTTGCCACCTGTGATGATAGATAGCATTGTGGTTATATAAGAAAGTATCCTTAGTTTTTAGTGACAAAAACTGATAGGAGGTATAAGTGAAATGATATGAACTCCAGAGTTGCTGAAAATACTTGAGCAAATAAATGAATATGTAAGTAGAAAGTTAAAAACAAAGGTAGCAAAATTTTGATGACTGTTGAATATGGGCGATGGGTATATGGAGTTAATTATAAGATATGTTCTACATTGTGCATGTTTAAACATTTCATTATACACACACATACATAATCATAAGATCTATAAGAGTCTGAAAATTGGTAAGAATGTGATTCCAAAATTCTATAATTACTTCTTTCTTACCACTTAATCTGTGCTTAGGAATAGTGTGACAGCAAAGGAAACGAGTGGATGACTTTTAAAAAAATACATGAATAGTTTCATAATAAAATCAGCACATACAATTAAGAAAATAAGAAATAGAGAATATCACATCTACACGTTCATCCTCCTAGCATAATTAATGTTATGTTAGCTCTTGCAGTTAGCCCTCTGGCATTGTTTTTATTGCTGTACATACATTTGGATTCTGCTTTATTTATTGATGATATTATCAAGCACAGATTGTGTACTGGGTCTTGCATTGTGGCAATACTACCTTTCTAGCTGCTTTGAATTTACAATCTTCAATAAACCCGGAAGAGGGAAACCAGAAGTAACAGCATTTTCCCAAATGCAGTCAATCCAATGGATTTGTCACTGGAGTGAGTCTCTTGTTCTAGCTTGTGCCCGGGCATCTTATAATGCTAAGTCTATTTCTAGTAATACAAGAACATCAATGTTAGGGAGAAAGATAGGCAGAGACTTGGAGAGAGAAACAGAGACTGAGGTGGGGACTATGTAAAGTCTTGCTTCTGTTACTGCTCGCGTTCTTCCTGAAATTCACACATCCGGACAAATTTTCTTGAGGACTTTGGGTACCACGTTCTAAAACTGGCTGTACATCTTTGAATCTACCCAAGGTCACTGAACTCCAGACCTACTGAATGAAAATCCCTAAGAGTAGAACTTGGGACTCTGTGTGTGTGTGTGTGTATATATATATATATATATATATATATATATATGTGTGTGTGTGTGTGTGTGTGTGTGTGTGTGTGTGTGTATACATACACACGCACATTCCCCCCCCCCCCCCCCCCCCCCCCCGCCAAGAGTGGGGCAAAGGGAATGGGGGAAAGAGAGAATCCCACACAGGCTCCACACCCAGCACAGAGCCCAACTCTGGGCTTGATCTCATGGCACTGAGATCATGACCTGAGCCAAAATCAAGAGTCAGATGCTTAACCAACTGAGTCACCCAGGTGGCACCGGACTCCAGATTTTTAGCAGGCTTCCTGGAGAATTCCTGGGTGACAGTGGAGCACCCGTTCGACTAGGCGTTGGGAAGCTACAGAAAGATGTTGAAATAGATTGGATCTTCCAGAAACAATTCATTATGTTTAATACAGTTGAAAGGAAAGGGGAATCTTAGATTTTAGATCTTTGAAGTCCATTTTTTAAAATTTTTAAATTTTATTTTTATTATTATTATTTTTTTAAATCAAGCATTAGGCAGAGTCTGGGTGGCTCATTTGGTTAAGTGGCTACCTTTGGCTTGGGTCACGATCCCAGGGTCCGAGGATTGAGCCCCAATGCAGGTTTCCTGCTCAGTGGGTAGTGTGCTGTTCCCTCTCTCTCTGCCCCTCCCCTCACTTGGGGTCTCTCAAATAAATAAATAAAATCTTTTAAAAAAAATCAAGCACTAGTATGTAGTAATACATTTAGTATAAGTGTTACTATAACCAGACAATGATATCCTAGTCAGTTTATGCAATTAGGATCCATTCTCTCTCCGTGTTTTGTGTCTGGATATACACACACACACACACATGCACGCACACACAAATAAGGCACAAATATTTCAAAATTTAATAGTTTCCTCATGTACTATATGGTCCCCAAATTCACTGGAAGCAGCAAAGACCAAAAATAATAGTGTTTCCCTGCTAATGGGCTATCACAGGTTGGGGAGAACATACTTAACATGTCTCATATCCTCATTTCACTTTTAACTGACCTCTGCCCACAAACATCCTTGCTTCTGGAGTTGGCAAGATGCTGAAATAGAACAGATGCAAACCTGGAGAGAGAAATAAGCTTGACCTGGAGCCTTGGCTCTGCCCTTTACCAGGTAAGCTTTGGCAAGTGATGTATCCTTTTTAAGGTTTATCATTTTGTAAGTCAAAAAATAGTTTTCACTATACAGAATTCCTAGAGAATTTAATAAGACAACTTATTAAAAAAAAAGCTGCCTGCAACAATATGGGCTCAAGAAATGTTATTTCATCAATTGCTGCTCATTTTCTTAACTCATGTCTTCTTAGACTTGTTTGCTTTTTTTTTTTTTTTGAAAAAGCACATTTCTGTATTTCTTTTTAGAGCAGCATTGCTTTGAATTAGAACCAATACTACATACCAAAAATAAGTAAAATGCTTTAAAGTAAAAAAATATAGCATCTTCAAAAATAAAAATAAAACAAAACAAAAATCTTGAGTTTTAGAGCCAGAAAGACTGTTTTGAATCCCAGTGCTGTTGCTACTGATTGTGTTTTGTTGGTTTGGTTTTGGTACATGCTGGTTTTCTCATCTGCAGAATGGGGGTAATAATCTTCCTCTGTACTAGATTGTTTTTGTTGCTGTAACAAGTTACGAAAACTTAGTGCTTAATAAACAAGAATTCATCGTCTTATAGGTCTGGAGGACTGACATCTAAAATTCAGCTCCCGGGGCGCCTGGGTGGCTCAGTGGGTTAAAGCCTCTGCCTTTGGCTCGGGTCTTGATCTCAGGGTCCTGGGATCGAGCCCCGCGTCGGGCTCTCTGCTCAGCAGGGAGCCTGCTTCCCCCCCTCTCTCTGCCTGCCTTTCTGCCTACTTGTGATCTCTCTCCCTCTGTCAAATAAATAAGTAAAATCTTAAAAAAAAATAAAATAAAATAAAAATAAAATTCAGCTCCCAGGGCTAAAACCAAGGTGTGAGTAGGGCTGCATTCATTTCTGGAGGCTCTGAGGGAGAACTCATTTCTTAGCTTTTTTCCAGCTTCTGGAGGCTGCTTGCATTCCTTGGTTTATGAACTCCTTCCATATTCAGAACTAGCCATAGCCAAGTAAGTTTCTCTCATATTACATCACTTTGACATGATCCTTCCTCCCTTTTCTCCTTTTAGAGACTCTTACGAGTGCCATAGATCACCTTCATAATCCAAGATAACATCCTTATTTTAAGGTTGTCTGATTAGCATCCTTAGTTCCATCTGGTACCTTAATTCTCCTTTGTCTATTCGCGTGACATAGTCACGTTTTCTGGGGATTGTGATGTGGATATCTTTGCGACATGGATATCCTGCCCCTCACAGTTACCTTGTGGAGTGGTCTTAGGGTTTAATGAGAAGACGTAGGTGAAGTTCTTTGCACAGTGGCTGAGACATAATGTGGCAGGTCCTGGGGACAAAGTTGTTGGTGGTGAAGATGATTTTTAAACATAAAAGCATTTCCTTCTTTTTTTTTTAAAATTTATTTGACAGAAATCACAGTAGACAGAGAGGCAGGCAGAGAGAGGAGGAAGCAGGCTCCCCGCTGAGCAGAGAGCCGGATGTGATGCTCGATCTCAGGACCCTGGGATCATGACCTGAGCCAAAGGCAGAGGTTTTAACCCACTGAGCCACCCAGGCGCCCCGCATTTCCTTCTTTTTAAAGTAACTTTATTATTATAGTTGGATTAGCTGTATTTGTATACACCACAGGGAATTTTCCACATGCAAAGATTTGGAAATGGTACAGTGGTACAGTGTGGCGCAGTGGCCCTTCCCTGCATAAGCTATCCCTATTGTAACACTAACAAGCGTGATTTGGGGGCAAATGGCCAGATAGAAATAAAAGAATGGAGGTAAGAAGAATTCAGTGTGAGCCAGTGGGTGCCATGTTGATTTTCAAAGCCTGAAGCTCTTTGGACTTCACCAAATTGTTACTCTGATGAGAGTATATATACATTTTGCTTTTCACTGTTCAGTTTTAAATGTTATTATGATTTTATTCATAAAAGACCTTAAGTTTTTAATGAAGCTCCCAAGAAATACTTTCAGTGAAAGATAGATTTCAACCAGTTCGGTCTTAGAGTTTATGACACACAAGTCATATGTAATAACAAATCAGGTATTTCACTAATACAGAAGAAATTCATCTGAATCAGTGAAACATTGACATTATTGCTTATGGATTAATGGTGGTGAGTTTCATGTAGGTGAAAACACACTAGCAAATCAAATTGCCAAGTTGCTACACCGCTCAGCATCTAACCCCCAAACCGTCATAATAATAACATCAACAGATGTATATGATTTTTAAGTCAACTACTTTGAAGAATAGAAAAAAATATATATATAGACATATACTCTAGGCATACACGCTGCTCATGAATTACTGCCAAACTGTTCTTTTAAAAAGTAGCTTACTAAATATAACTATTTTATTCGTAATATATCAGAATATATGATGGACCATAATATATGGTCTCCATTTGCATGGGAGCCACATTCTGTGGGGTATATTTAATGCCAAATTATAAGAAGATATATGTTATTGTAGAAAGAGGGTTTCACTCCTAAGTCCTTAGGTGCGAAAAGAAAGGTTGGGAGTTATCGGGGACTTTATTGGTTGTCATCTACCTTTACGTGGTGCTCGTCTTTTACTTAAAGGACTGTGTCAAAGCTTATTGTCCACCTTTGATTCTGGTACTCCTACAACAGTACTTTTCATGACACAGTTCTTCACAATGAGCATGGTGTTTCATAATCATCATGTTCCAGAAAACTGCGCAAGGCCACTCCGAGCCTTCTCTGCCTCTGCCCTGGTTCTCATTTCAGAGGAGCATGCTTCTTGGGCTACCTTGCCTATGGCTTCTTGGTATGTTTAGGCAATTGCATGCATGGGTGGAAACCCTGAATATGGGAGAATCCAGGCTTATTTTTCTCTCTCTCTGCTTCTTGGGGCATCTCCAGGTCCTCCATCAGCATTCCCCTCAGTAGTCCCACCTCTCCTGGGCAGTGTGTCCTCCATGGGAGGTGGCCCTGATTTCTGAAGATACCACCATTGGTCTCCAGTGTTAAGGGAAGTCTCCAGGTTCTGGGTTCTCCCATCACCCTTCTTTGATTCGTCCTCTTCCCAGCTGCCTGTGTTGAATTCCTTTCATTTAAAAGGCTTAGAATAGTCTCTGTACCTTGGATTACCTTGCTATACCTACCTCTGAAAAAAGCACTCCCCTTTTATACACAGAAAATGATGGATCTAGGGGTGCCTGGGTGGCAGTCAGTTAAGTGTCTGGCTTTGGCTCAGGTCATGATCTCAGGGTCCTGGGATCCAGTCCTGCGTCAGACTTCTCTCTCAGCGGGGAGCCTGCTTGTCCCTCTCCCTTTGCTCCTCCCCTGCTCATGCTCTCTCTCTCTCAAATAAATCAATAAAATCTTGTAAAAAAAGAAGATTTATGGATCTAAGTATTAGGACTGGTAAGAATACTCTCTTGTTTATTTGTTTGTTTGTTGTTTAATAAATCTTTATTTTGGGATAATTCTAAACTTGGAGGAAGTTTAGATTTACAGAGTATTCTTGTATATCCCTCAACAGTTTCCCCCTAATGTTGACCTTTTGCATCACCGCAGTATGTTTGTCAGAACTAAGAAACCAGCTCTGGTATGATATTATGAACTAAACACCAGACTTTATTCATATTTCACCAGTTTTCCCATACACGTCCTTTTTTCTGTGCTGGGATCCAGTCTAGGTACCACATGACATGTAGTCACAAAGTCCCTTTAGTTTACTTTTGGCTGTGACAGTTTCTCTGTCTTTCCGAGTCCATCATGACCCTGATAGTTTTCAGAAGTAAGGATCAGATAATTTATAGAATACCCTTGAATTTAGGGTTGTCTGATGTTTCTTTCATGATTAGTCTTGCTTTAGAGTTTTGGGGGCAGAATACCACAGAGGTGAGGTGCCCTTCCCAGTACATCATGTTAGGAAGTATGGGATATGCACACTTGGTTTAGTTGGTATCTGGCATGTTTTCCCCTTGTTTGGCTATCATTTCTCTCCTTCTCCACGCTTGATTTTTCAACGTGGGTAACTAAGTCTAAGATACACTCACAGTGAGAATAATTCCATTCCACTCCCTGGAGGAAAGTTATCTAGATATCTGTATTATTTGGGAATGTTGGTAAGCGATATTGGTCCATTCTCTCCCAGTATTTTAATTCAGTTATTCATTTCTGCCAGTGTAGATTCCTGCCTAATTCTTTTATGCTCTGGTTGTAATCTTAAAGTACTTGTTCCAGTGGGTCCAGCTGTAGCCACTGTGAGCCCTTTCACATTGACTCCTGTGTCTTTTTGACCTGCCCGCATTCCTTTGTTTGGATAATTTCCTTGTTTTCAACACCAAAATAGGGTTCCTGTTCCTTGTATTTCTCTTGCCCCCACCCTAAGATCAGACGTTTCTCCTAGGATAGCTCCAAATTTTCAACTTGTTCCTGACTTTTTATGTCTGTCTTTTTTACTTTTGTCAAAGGTTGAAATGACACATTTCCTCACTGAACAAGTATTTATTGGATGACAGTTGTATACCTGAGAGTAGACTACTGTCTGAGTGCCTGTTTTTGAAGAGAACAAAATACAGCCTTGGCTTTCAAAAATGCAAGATAAATACACGTGCTATGTAGGTGTGTGCTTGCAAATCTCTAATTAAATATCTTGGCTTCTGTTGTACATTACTGTACAGCAAAAACTACTTTTACAAGGCAGTAGGAATTAGATGACAAGCTTTCCATGGGATTAGGGCAATTAATTTCCTGTATGTTTAGAAAATGTTTGTTTGTTCCAGAGGAGTGTATCCTTAAAACTAAAGATCCAGATTACCAAATTCAATTTGACAAACCAAGCCCCATGCAGTTCATGAGCAAAGAGAGAGGAGGCAGGTGCTTTTCTCAGCATCTGTGTGTGTTTTGGAATTCACATGATAAAGACCGTGGTAGAGGAACTGTCAGGCCTGATTAATACTTTATACTCACGGTGCATGTGCCTTGATCTATAGGCTTTATGCTTGCTGTGTGGGTCCCCCACAAGGCAGCCGTCAGCATCAGCTTCCCAGCAGCTCCCCCACTGAGTGCTTCTCCTCTGTGTCATATGCTCAGTTGTCATCTTTGCTAAAGGATTTTTAGCTTGAAAAATAATTTGGTACAAGGATCAACGTGGGAAAGATAGGGAGCAATTTCCTTTGAATGCCTATGGTGGGGGCCAGTTCATAATACACAAGAAGTCCGTATAATAATGCATGGAACAAAAGAACTAAGGAGCTTCTTTAGGTAGTAGAGTCATTAAGAGATTAAATATCTTCCATCCCAAAAACTTACAGGTAAGGTAAACAATAATGTAACTTCTACATAAGGACAACTGATTTTATGTAGTGGCAACCACGTAACACAATCCTAGTGGTTGCTAGATAAAATATGACATGTTGGGGCACCTGGGTGGCTCAGTGGGTTAAAGCCTCTACCTTCGGCTCAGGTCATGATCCCAGGGTCCTAGGATCGAGCCCCGCATCAGACTCTCTGCTCAGCAGGGAGCCTGCTTCCCTTCCTCTCTGCCTGCCTCTCTGCCTACTTGTGTTCTCTGTCTGTCAAATAAATAAATAAAAATCTTTTAAAAAATAGTTTAAAATATGACATGTTGATCCAATATTGTAGAATTGTAGAGGATTCCTGACCATAAAAAGGTAGAAATCTAATTCTACAATGTGAAGATAAGTAGATAGAGATATTCCAGAAATATGGAAGAATGTACCTCAGTTACAACCAGAGTTTTTCTTTGAGAAGTAGGTTTAAGAGTGACTTCCACTTTCTACGTTATAAATTTCTTCACTGTTTAAGGATTTTATTATGAACATGTAATATTTGGGGGACTCATCGAAAATCTTGAGTTTCCCATGTAACATAATATATTCTACAGACAGCATCATTAAGAAAGTGTTCATTCTAAATAATGAAATAATTACCATTTCTGATGCATTTCATATCACCTGCCATAGGAAAGAATGTTTTACCAAAGATATGAAGAATTCTTCCTAAGTATTGTGTTGGATGAACTTCCTGCCTTCCAATCATCTTTAAATATCATGCTGAGTGTCAAGAATTAACATCACTGGGAACTTTTTGTGAAGCATGTGGGCATCTACCCAGGATATAGATGGTTATGATAAAAAACAAAAGCAGAACTTGTTTTTTTTTTGGATATGGTTGGTTTTAACCAGGGCTGGAGAAACCAGTAACTTATCGGCCACCATGTTATTGTCCTAGGGCTGCTGAAATAAAATATTGCAAAAACAAAGACTCTTGTTCCCTCAGTTCTGGAGGCCAGAAGTCTGAAATCAAGGTGTTGGCTTGGTTGGTTCCTGGAGACTTTGAAAGAGAATCTGTCCTCTCCTAGCTTCTGGTGTCTTCCCACCATCTTTGATTTTCCTTGGCTTATAGATAATGTCATTCCAGCTTCTGCCTCCCTCTTCCTGCGGTGGTCCTTATGTACTCCTGTATTCACACGGTCATTTCCGATTTGGCACCCACCCTACTCTAGTATAACCTCATCTTAACTAAGAACATCTGCAATGACCCTATTTTGACTGAGTTCACATTCTGAGGTCCTAGAGGTTAGGACTTCAACCTATCTTTCTGCTGTTAACAGACACTTAAAAGTCACAGATGCCTGGATCCCATCTGATCAATCCAATTGTTTTGAGAAGGAACCTAGGCATGACTATTTAAAGATATAAGGATTGTGATGCACAACAAGATCTACCAGCCCTCTGCTGCAGACTAAAGGCCATTTGGATGGTATACTGAAAACAGTTTTATCTTTGATCAATACAAACCTGTTAAACAAAATGTGGTTTAAATGTACAAAACAGACATTTTGTTAGTGGCTATTTTTCCCTCTACAAATGGCATTTTCTACCCTGTTAAAGATTAACCGCTTTTTCATTCGGAGAGTTCCCCCATTGGATATAAACTAGAATTCCATTCACCCATGCTAATAATTCAGAAAAATCGCATTTGAATATGACCATGGGGACAGTTACCGTTACCTCAAAATAAAGAACTTCTACATGAAATGACCATATGCTTTCCCTCACCCTTTTCTTGTCCAGGAGAGTATCAATGCAAATGCTTATAGTTTCCCTCTTTTGAAAGCCTCTATTTATAGCTTTCGTCTGTTGGCATGCACGTGAGAAATCAGCACTGGCATTAACAGATGGGTTGGGCTCAGCCACATTTCCCTTCTCACAGGCACTGCCTGTTTGGCATGTGGAGTTGCATTCCCTTGCTTGCTAATCTTCCATGTGATGCAAGACATCCCTTACCCCCACTTAATTTCCTTTCGTTCCAGGAACTGTTTGTGAGCCAATTGTACAAATTCCTGGACATTATAGCTTGACTTGCTGAGTTCTGGTTTTGAATCTTATGGGTAAGGACAAGGGCACTGCCCAGCTTCAGTGTTAGGAAAGGTGGGCGGCTATTGCTATGGGAGGCTGCCCAGCAGATCAGGATAAAACCTCATTTTCTTTTTTATATATATATACTTTTAAAAATTTTATCATATTTTTTCAGTTAGAACCTCATTTTCAAAGTAGAAAGCCTTTTGTGGGAATTGTCAGGCATTTTGCAGAAGCAAATGTTGCATCATTTTATATACACTAACTTTTTCTGCTCTTTGGGCACTTGGTTAGTTAACAATAAGAAGCATAGCTATGCCCAATTTCCCTTTCTTTAAAAAAAAAGTTTACTAGTTAATTATTAACTAGTTCATTAGTTAACTATATGTTATAATCTGTAGAGCCCCCTCTCCCCAAATAATAATGATTCAGATGCAATAGAAATGGTTGGGGTTTTTTTGTTTGTTTGTTTTAGTTTTTGTTTTTGTTTTTGCCAGTCATCTCATAGTCCAAGGTGGGCCTGCTTGATGAAGAACTGGCATCCTTCCCTCCAGTGATTCTACCCATTTCATGGCTCAGCCTTTCCTTAGGGCACCATCATCATTACCTTCACCATCACTATCACTTATCATCATTATCACCTTTACCATCACCATCATTGTCATTATCGTCATTATCATCACCATCACCATCATCATCATCACTAGATGCAGATCTAGCAGGTGGAAGGGATTAAAAAGCACGAAAAACATGTATGCTAGCCTTAGCCTAGAATTGGTGTATATTTTTTAACTCCTATTGTACTGTTGAGAACCTGTTACATGGAAAACCTCTTTGCTAGGGATGTAGGAAAAAGGTGAAGATGGGAAGTTTGGGGAAGAGTAAAGGTAATTTAGTACAGCTGGGTTTTTAAAAATCTTCTGCATGACCTACCATTTGGTTATTTTTTTTCTCTCTCTCCCAACATTTGATTCAAAGTAAGGCATCTCAAGTTACCTTTCATTTACTAATCAAGCTATGAGGCACACATAAAAGACTATTTATTGAAACTTTCTATTACTCCAGAACAATTTATTCTAAGCATTACTTCAATAAGTTTTCTTATTTCATTGCAAAAGGCAGGACTTTTTAAGAAGAGTAGCCACTGTAGTGAAGGCTATTGTAGCTAGGGGCATTATTCTGATTAATTCTGGGATGACCGAACATCATTGATGGAAAACTACTACCCATAGGCCACACTTGGCCTATGTTTTTTATGTTAATAAAGCTTTATTGGAACACAGGCATACTCACACATTTATATATTGTCTGTGGCAGTTTTCATTCTTCAACAGCAGAGTTGCATTTTAGCAGCAGAAACCATATGACCTGATTTTGGTGATATTTACGTCTCTTTGACAGGAAAAGTTTGTTGATTGCTAATCTACACCACTGACCTTCAAACAGCTTTCTCAAGAATCTAGAGGGCTTTGGGGCACCTGGATGGTTCAGTTGGTTAAGTGTCCAGTTCTTGGTTTCAGCTCAGGTCATGATCTCAGTGTCCTGAGATGGAGCCCCGCATCGGGCCCTGGGCTCAGCTTGGAGTCTGCTTGAGACTCTTTTCCATCTCCCTCTACTCCTTCCCCTCAACCCCCCAAATAAATAAAATGTTAAAAAAAAAAAAAAAAACAACACCCAGAGGGCTTTGGGCCTATTATGAAGGATTTGGGAGATGTAACTGGTGAGATGCTGAGTCCTCACAACTCTTCTAAAAGGGCAGTTCTAGCTTTACCTCATCTCTCTGTAGGGTTCTATGTAAACTTCCATTAGGAAAATTCAAGCTTGAATTGATTGTACAAAACCATTGGTGGGGGCCTGGGTGACTCAGTCAGGTAAGCATCTGTCTTCGGCTCAGTTCATAATCCCAGGGTCCTGGGATGGAGCCCCACATCAGTCTCCTTGCTCCACGAGGATCCTACTTCTCCTCCTCCCTTTGCCTGCCACTCCCCCTGCTTGTGCGCTCGCTTGCTCTCTCTCTCTCTCTCTGTCAGATAAATAAAATCTTTAAAGCAAAACAAAACAAATCAAAATGTTGATGTCCATAATGGGAAGGAAGTGGACCCTGATCTTCCTCCCTGGACGAAGCCTCAAAAAATTGCCTTTATCCAGATGTCCTAGGCCTATTGAAGGTAGGAACCTCCAGCTAGGAGTCGTAACATTCTGACACTGATTCATTCAAAAACAATTGTTGGATACTTTGCATGTGTTCCAGCTGCAGAGGGTAAGACAGTACCCATCACGGACAACGTTTTGACTCTCAGGGAGTCTACAGTCTGATGGAGAGGGGGCAGACAATAGACATGGCATGGTTGTTTTATATAAACTCAGCTGGAAGAAATAAGGCAAGGCAGGGTATAGTGAGTGATAGAGTCCTCTGTTATTTAGGAAGGTCAGGGAATGTCTCCCTGAGGAGGTGACCTGAATTTGGATAAGGACAGAAAGTAACATGGTTATCTGGAGAGTGTCAGGGCAGCTCTAACAGCAAAAATGAAGCTTTTCAGATATTAAGGTGGCTCTCCACGCATCCTTCTATGCATCTCTCCAGATGCGTTCAGTCTTTGCATCCTCTTCCACACTTTGGTGCATGCCTGTGTCTTGCATGCGCATTAGGCGGGCTCACCTTGCTTTTCCTGTCCAGCGGGCGAATACCTCCTCATTGTCTTGCAAGACTCAGCTCAAATGCAGCAACCCTTGTGATGCTTTCCATTGCCCTGGGTAGGATTTCCATCCCCTTCTTTTCTTCCACTGTATCCTGAATGTCTTTATTCCCAGTGTTATATTTGTGTTTCTGCGGACTAAGGAGACGGGTGGTTTGGGTCTGGCTCTCATCTTACCTGTAGGCATCCTGCATAGCGATCTTTCTATCATGATACGTAATGATTACTGAATGTGATTACGTGTGTCGGTTAGAAAGATAAAATGATAGCAACAAAGCCATTGATTATAATTGATACTATTTCCTGAACATTTATCTCGAACACTGTTCCAAATACTTAACATGTGTAAATACATTCAGTAACCGTACAAATTAGAGGCTGTTATTTTTGGAAGAAGACCCTGAAACGCAGGAAGTTTGGAGTAATGTGTCTGGAGTCTCATGTTTATAAGGTTAAGAAACAAAATTCCACAGACTAAATAGAAAGATTTAACTTCATTCAACAATTCATGAATCAGGCAGCATCCCATCTACCAGTCAGAATGGAGCCCTGAAGGGCAGTGCGAAACGGAAGACTTTTATAGGCACAAGGAGGCGGGACAAGGAAGTTACTGTGGCAGAGAGTGGATTGTTTCAGGCAAGGTTCCCTTCTTTTATGGGATGGAAGCGGTCTACAGGCAGACGACCTCACTGCGTTGACCAGCTTAAGTTCAGACTGACTGGTGAAGTGCTACATCCGTGAGACAGGCATTTAGGGTAGGTGTGCTGGTTTGCTGGTGTGGGCTTAGCACACATTGGTGACTCCATTTGGGGCCTCTTTTTTCTTTCTTTCTTTCTTTCTTTCTTTTTTTTAAAAAATACGAATTGCAATACACGAGCACAATAATTAGTGCTTGTTATGTTACCACTAGGCGCTTAGTGTGGATTGTTTTATGTAATCCTCACACAGCCGTCAGAAGCAAGTACTGTTAGGATGTTCCGTTCACAGAGGAGGTCCTCAGAATGCAGAAAGGTTAAATAACTTACCCAAGAACTTACGGCCAGTAGATGGCAGATTTGGGTTTCAAATCCATGTGTGCTTGGTTCCAGAACCCTTATCTTCACCCTCACACTTAAATGTGGGGTGCTGGCACGAGAACGGGAAAAGACGGCCCTCACCAGCATGTTCTAAGGCTGACCACTCAAGGTAAACATTTAGCAGAATCCACCAACGCAGTGTCCTTGGAGCCGTTTTGTGTGCCAGGTGTGGCTGCGTCATGTTTTTCTTGATGAAGAATTCACCGCCTGGAACACTGTGTTTCCTCCTGCTGTTGTCCTCCCATTAGATGAGGAATGAGTACAGCCATCCACAAGAGCAGAGTTATAGGGTGAGAACAAAACACAGAGAGTGCGGGAGGGTTATTTATAGTCCCGAGTCCCAGGCTGAAAAGACAGTATGTGAAGAGCTTCATCATTTCCCAGGGAATCGAGGAGTACAGTGGACAGGGCAATAAAGAGCGTCCCAAGGGTCAGGGTTGCATTCCAATTAAAATGACTTCCAGGCACTTAACATGCATGGCACTTAGCTAGAGACCGAGAGCATGTTCTGGTAGGAAAGGAGAAACAATGTCTGATGTCTCACGCCTCTGTTCCCTTAAGCAGAGAGGCAGCCTGTCTAACACTGTTGTTACAACACAACTCTAATAATTTCAGGTTCCGTGATAATGAGTTGGTGGCCTCGTCACTCTGGCTGGCATATCTTGATACAAGGGAATATATTCAGTCCAGTCTGACTCCTTAAATAGCTCTCCATGCCAAGCTTCCTATGAAAGGCGGGGAGGCCTTGGCAACGTACCCACTTTCTGCAGACCAGTCTGTGAAACTACATCAATTACAATTCAACCCATTCTACCACTATCTCTTTTCTCATTAAATTTATACTTTTCTGCCTAGTTAAAACTCTTCAGGTTGCAATAGCTAGAACTCTTAACTAAGGTTGGCTCGAACAAAAACAAAGAAAATGCGAAGGGTTTATTCATGCTTATGAAAGCAGTGTTTAAGGGTAGGACTGACTTTTTGGCAAGCCTACACATTGGGCACCATTGCAAAGCTCTGTTTCTTCACTTCTCCCAAGTGCTTTCAGCTTTGTTGGTTTTTTTCTTCAGGTTATCCGTCTATGGTCACCGGAAAGTCTGCATGGACACTCAGTGTATTAATTTCCTGGGGCTGCTGTAACAAGTTACCACAGACTGGTGGCTTCCAAGACAAATTTATTCTCTCACAATCTGAGAAGCCAGAAATCTGAAATCAAAGTGTTTGCGGGATTGGTTCTTTCTGAAAAAGAATCCCTGCTATCCATCTCTCCTACCTTTTGGTGGCATCCTGGGCTTTTCCTGGGTCGTAGCCACATTCCCCTATCGTCACACATGGCCTTCTCCTCTGTGTGTCGGTGCCTCCAGTCTCCCTCTCCTTTCTCTTATCAGGACACTAGTCATTAGATTTAGGGTCTCCTCTTAGTCCAGCATGGTCTTATCTCAAGAGCCTTAATAATTACATCTGCAATGACCTTTTCCCAAAGAAGGTCACATTCACAAGTACCAAGGGTTACGACTTGGACTATCTTTTTGGGGGGGCAGTTCAACCCACACCGCATACCTGTATATCAACCTCAGTGCAAACCGGGCTGCTAATGCTCATTAGCTCTGATTACCCGGCTTAAGGAATAAATCCACTTCTGTGCTAATCACTGAAGGTAGACGGACTCCGTGCTCTTGCTGGCCAGTCTGAGGACATGTGGTGACCTCAGGGAAAGCTCATACCCATTTGAAGAACGCACAGATCAGATAAAACATCTTGAGGGGTACTTAAGAAAGAAGATGGACACTCATTTAATTGGAAGAGATTGATTTAAAAAAATAAGTGCAGGGCTGAGGGAAAATGAACTTGGAAGAAATTGTCACATAAAGGTGCTCCAAGGTGTTGCAAAGTTCACATTGGCTATGGGGGCTTGCCTCGTTTTCGGACCATTAAAGGGTCCAAGACCAATATATTGGTTTGAGCCGGTGTCTATAAAAAGGGAACAGTTATGAAACATTTTAATCTTTTACTGAGTCATTGGCGTATTCTAGGTATCACTTAAGGGATTTTTTTTTAGACAGAGGGTGAGGGAGCGAATGGGGTGGGGCATAGTGGCAGAGGGAAAAAGGAAATCTCAAGCAGGCTCCATTCGTAGTGCTGAGCCTGATGTGGGGCTCGATCTCACTACCCTATGATCATGACCTGAGCCAAAATCAAGAGTCGGATGCTTAACTGACTTAGCCATCCTGGCTTCCCCTTTAAGGAATTTTTTGAATGAAGGAATGAAAACGTAAATGAACATGTGAATATAAAATAACAATAAAGGATGAATGAATAAATGAAAAAGTGAATGAGCCCCTGTCTCTCCTTCTGAGTTTCCCTCTTTGAAAGATCTTGCTTGTATTTTTGCCTTTTTTTAAAAAATGAAAGTCGTGATACTCAGTGCCACTGATGTGCTTAAAGCTTACAGCACAGTTATGGGCACAGAGCAACATGGAATTCAGTTTTTTGTTGTTTTGGTCCATGGTGTTATTCTGTCAAGTTGGGCAACACAGTAGACTCTCAGAAAATCCTGGTTAATGAATTTAATTCTCCTATAGGCCTCTTTCTTTAGACTCTGAAAAGAAAATGCAAACATTTTTAAAGAAATTAAAAGAATGGCTATTTAAATGGAAATAGCTAGTTTAATGTCACATCTTCAGCAGAGCTCCTTTAACCAAATGTATTTTTTGATGACTTTTGTCAGTCTCCTACTTACATGTATTTATTAAGCACCTACTGTGTCCCAGGTGGTATTATGAGAACTGAACATGTTGGGGATCTAGCAAAGACTTCCTCACATCCCTACCTCCACACAGCAGCTTACGTTCTAGTACAAAGAGATCAAAAGATACATCCAAACAAATTAAGTTAATAAATATGAGATCGTGGGGCGGAAGAGGGAGGGGATCCTTTGTATGGGAGGCAGAGCTGACCTGAATTTTGAAAGCTGGTGTTTGCTCGGCTGCTATGGTGAAGGTGGGGAGCAGACCGCAGAAGGAGGGACAATGAATCCTAAATTACAAGGAAGGTGTCTGGTTGTTAGTTTCATGCAGTGACTGATAATGATTTGAGGCTGCATAGTTGCCATGTGGAAATTCTATTCTGTGATCCATCTCACAATTATATACCATGGAAAAGGAATATATAGGGGAAAATGGCAAAAAGATAGAAGTATGTAAAGGAATGCAACTTGCGTGTGATGTAGGAGATAAGTAGTGCATATGGGTGATATGATTACTCTTTTTCCTCCGAAGCAAGCCAGGGAAAGACACTTGGGGTCAGTGAAATGTCTCATTCCTTCTTTTACAAAGCTACTTTTGTAGTCTGTCTTCTGAATTCTTAAAGGAAAGAAAAAAGCCTGTCCCTTGCCTACTTGAAATTCTTGGCTATTTTTCTAGTTTTGGTGAGATCAGGATTTTTGCAGGGCTGTTTCCTTTATTATATCTGTCAGGAGGCTCAGAAATGAGTGATGATGGTGAATAAACTTTGGACCTTCCGGTTCTCTTACAACACATTCTACAGAACTGAACACCTTACCTTCTAGCGACTCGTGTTTCGGTCACGGTGGTGGTCTGCGCCCTGGGAGTTAGGACAGCTTTACTTTGAACGATTTTTTGCAAGACCATCTTTTATTTCAAAAGTAGCCACATGGCCACTGTGTTTTAAATAAAAGAAAACAGAAACGTGTTTTTTGTTTTTTGTTTTGTTCTGTTGTTGAGGTTGCTTTTTGGGTAAGTTTTGTAGCAGGTTGCTTGTGGTTACTGAAAATTGCTAGAGGGGATTGTAAAACCATGACAGGAGAAGTAAAGGAGATTCCCTCCCACTATTCAAATGTCAAGCGCATGGGGGTAATTTTTAAATAAATTCTTTTATCTTATTTAGTTGATACCTAATGAGCATGTACCATGTTGGCCATTGTGAAAGGCCCTGGGGACCAACCCTGGTCTTCGAAGAAGGTACCTCCTGTGGGTACTGGGGCAGAGGCACATTCCAGAAACAACCTCACATTCCGTTACTTCACTGTGGTTGGGTTAAGCACTAACGTGAGAAGTATAGGTAGCCAAGTCATTTTAAATTCGGAAGACTCCAGAACACCAGTTTGGGTAATAGTGGATGCTTGCCAACAAAAGTAACAATTTGAATGAGTGAAAGAATACATGACTGGTGTGTAGATATGTCTAGTAAGAATCTTCCTGTAGCCAAGTTACCAGTCATAAAATGAGATATGAAATTGTGGATTCTTTCCTTTCTTCGGTATTTCTGCTGCAACCACAGTATTTACCTCATATCTGCGGATTCAGTTACCTGCCGTCCAATGGAGGAAGAAGTAATCGATCCTCTTTCTGAGGTGTTATCAGAGGGTTACCAGTGACTTAACACTAGGTCACAACGCCTTTGTCATTCCCCTTGATTCATCTCTTCACATAGGCATTTCATCCTCTCGCATCATCACAAGAACAAGAGTGAGTCTGGTATATTAGAGCTTTGAAGAGAAACATTATCCATAGTACTTTTTTACATTATATTGTTACAATTGTTCCATTTTATGATTTGTTTTTGTTGCTAATCTCTGACTGTGCCTAATTCAGAAATTAAACTCTACCTTAGGTATGTGTGTACAGGAAAAAAAGTATATTTAGGACTGAGTACTATCTGTCATCTTGGGCATTCAGTGGGAGTTTTGGAATGGATCCCCCATGGAAAAGGAGATACTACTATAAATTGCTTTGTTAGAACTTTAAGACGGTGTTCTAACGTTCTGTGTTGTGTTTTTCCGACTTACTCTCAGGCTCCCTAATTTCTCTCCGACTATGGTGGAAGCCAGTCTCATCACAGTTTTCAGAACTGTGTGGTTTTCAAAAAAAAAAAAAAATGCAGAGCAATCTGCCTTATCAGTATCTCTTCCAATTAATGTAATCTTGTTTCTGTTATTTCCACCATATTTTTCAATCCAGCGAGCCTCATTACATTTGCAAGTGCATTAAATTAGAGCCTCTATAGAAGGGGAATGATGATTATCAGCTAATTTAATTATGTTTCTACATTTGCAGCATTTAATGATGTCTGCCATTGTTGTGGGGGATTCTTACATTGGCTCTAGGTAGAAATTAGCACTGATCCCATGTAAAGTTTACGTTATCAGATAAAACTTGACAGCTCATTGAGGTGCATGTTCAGTAATTTTTGAATCTAATCAAAATTGATTTATGTGCAATCAAATTACAGAAAT
Source organism: Martes martes (assembly GCF_963455335.1). NCBI lineage: Eukaryota > Metazoa > Chordata > Mammalia > Carnivora > Mustelidae > Martes > Martes martes. The sequence goes on along the minus strand of NC_137906.1, from coordinate 35,961,250 downwards.
AAAGAAACAGCTTCATATAATTTAGTTGCTGATTATAGTGTTGCCTGCCTCTGAAGTCACACCGATGTGCGTCTTGTCGTTCTGTACCAACATTTCATCAAGGTCTAAAACTCTTTTTTTTTTTTTCTTCCTTGTTTTTTTCTTAGTTTTAAAACTGCATAGTGTTTCAGTACTCCCGATCTTCTGATATAGATCAGATGAAACATTTATGCCCCATGAGTTTTGTGTCCTGTTCCGCAAACGCTGTCTGGGTGTCCTTTCGGGTTGGGCACTGAAGGACAAGGCTTGCTGCAGTAGAGGTCTGGCTCACTCCTCAGAGTAAGAGGGAAGATCCAGGAGAACAGAGCAGTGCTTGTCTAGGAGCTGGGTACTGAGGATGGAGGGAGCTGATTCTTCATTTTCCTTCCTCCTTACAGACTCCCAACCTAGAGAAAAATAAGTATACAATCCCAGTGGCAATTAAAATACAGAATTCAGTTAGTTTACTCATGAAGCGTCATTGGAAAACGGTATTTTTTATGTTTGCTTGGGAGACAGTTATTTAACAGTTACTGTGTGTCAGGTGTAATTTGAAGGAGTTTAAACTAACAAAGGACCCACGAAATCATCATAATAACCCTGAAAACAAACTCTTATTATTACCCCTACCTCCCATATTAAAGATGAAGAAATTGAGGCCAGAGGCACAAACTGAGGCCATCAGTCTGGAATGTGAAAGAACCAGGAATATATTCTATGTGGTCTGGCTCCCGCGTCTTGCGCTTCTTTTTTTTTTTTTTTTAAAGATTTTATTTATTTATTTGACAGTCAGAGATCACAAGTAGGCAGAAAGGCAGGTAGAGAGAGAGCGGGGGAAGCAGGCTCCCTGCCGAGCAGACAGCCTGATGAAGGGCTCCATCCCAGGACTCTGAGATCATGACCTGAGCTGAAGGCAGAGGCTTAACCCACTGAGCCACTCAGGTGCCCCAAGTGTTGTGCTTCTGTCCCTTTGCTTTTCCCCAAGATGAAACTGGCTCTCTGTCACCCAACCCCCTCTATCTCTACAGCCACATCTAGGCTGTGGAACCAGTTGTGCAGTGTAGAGGGCATTACTCCACCTCTTACCACAGAGGAATGAGATTCAGCATAAAGCTGACCTCTAGAAGGTGGGGCCCTGGGTCCTGCCCTAGGTTTGCTTACCTGTCCTAAGTGAGCTTAGGAAGCAGAGGTGAACAGAAGGACATGTGTTGCTTGGAGGTATCAGACAGAGAGAGGAGAGGGAGATAGAGGAGCTCACCTATCAGAAGAGTCCTTCTACCCCCAGTGAGGTAGATCAGGTGAGGAAGAAGATTGGACATGTGCTTCCAAAAACACTCCGAGCACAGTAGAGGGCTGGAGTAGGTCTGTGGGTCATGGGGGCATTCATGGAGGAATGAGAGGTGAGAATTGTTAAGCCCTAGATGGAATGTTAAGAATCCATGACATGTGGTGAATGAAGGAAATTTGTGTACAAATAAGCAGCGCCTTCTAAAACAGAGGCATGGTAGTGGGAAGAGTCAACCATTCCAGGAAGCTGGAGGAAGGATGGGAATTTGGTGGAAGATGAAGCTGTAGCCAAACTATGAACAGACAGGCATGTCCCGCATGGCAGGGATAATGTTTGAATAAAGTTGGATATGTCTCCATGTAAAAGGAGAATATTCATAGGAATCATTTAGACATTCTGTAATATTGAGTTGCTTAATACAATCACTCCCTAAAGTAGTGATTATCTTCAACCTTTTTCTGTTCAAGGCCCACACTAAACATCAGTAAACCCGACAACAGCAATAAAAACATAATTACTGCTGCAATGTGCCCTGTCTCCGAGGGTTCATAAAGGCATCTGTGGATCACACCATTTAAACATAAATATGTAGGACCCTGATCAGGCTCCGTTCTTTGTTCATGAGGCAACATTCCCCCATCTTCTGGTTCTGATGGTAGTAGACCAGGTGTCATTCTGGGCTATCGGTTGAATGTTAACAGTCTGCCTCTTACAGCTTAGGTATCTTGCTCATCTCCCTCTTCTCTCTGGAGAACACTTTAAGACTGTAGACTCAGTAGTAATGGAAGTGTATTTCGTATCTTGTTCAAAATTTGGCAACATTCCCATGAAGGGTTCATTGATTGTGGACTGCCGTAGACCACCAGGGTCCTGCTAAGACTAGAGTATGTTCCGATAGGTGTAATTTTATTTTTTGTGGTATATGGATAAGCATTTGTTTGTAATTTCAGGTTTGTATTTTTTTCAACATCTTATGCTATTTTTCAAATATAGAAAAGACGGAAGAGTCATGAACACTCATATATCCACCAACAAGATACTAGAATTAACATTTTAGCATATTTGTTTTATCACGGTCTATCCATCTATCCATCACCAGTCCATCTTATTTTGGTTTTTATGCATTTCAAAGTGAGTTGTTGACACTAATACCCTCCAATCTTGAACACTTTAGGAAGCAGATCTTTGACAAGAGTTCACTATGTCCATTTTTTTTTTTGAGGTAAAATTGATTTCTATTGAAATACACACATCTTAAGTGCACCATTTGATGAGAGCTGACAGCTGGGTGCACTTGTGTGACATGAATTTCTATGAAGATACAGAACCATCATTTTCAAGAAGTTTAGATACGTATGGTTTGTGTATTAAAAGGTAATTTGCATACTAAACCTATGATTACATGGATAGTTTAAATTAAAAAGTGAATGTGTGTATATGTATGCATGCCTAGATATGCATGTCTGTATATAATTTGTAGTGGATAAATAGTACAGGTGGCATGCAGAAGTGGCAAAAATTGTTAAGTGTGTGATAGTGCACCCGTATTTGGCAATTACAGACCTAGGGAACAGGTAATCTGATCCTATTAGCAACGTCTTCAGAAAGAACATGAGCATATAAAACGTGCAAGGCTACACTGATGTAATGTCCAAGAAGAATGGGAAGAAACACAGTGTTACTTGCCTAATTGAGGATGTTTAACGACTTTTTGCTCTGAGAGTACCAACGGTTACAATTTTTCAAAGTCAGCCTTGATTTACATTTTACTTTTTAAGTACCGATACTGTCACCAATACTTTAGTTGGGATCAGCTGTCTTGGTTTCAGAAAATAGGTTATGCTTTCATCTGTTGACCCCTAAATATGTAGATGAAAATCAACATTAATTGGCAGGATGAATGAGGGTGGGGAAGGTGGGTGTCTGGCTGCAGTCTTCTTAGAGTATTGAGAGAGATGCTCACAGCCCCTTAACTGGGGATGACAACTCGATTTTAATTAACAGCAGGTGAGTCTCGTGGTCAGCTATCTGACATTTAGGTGGATCACACAATAGCCTTTCCCTTTGAACCACATTTATTTCTAGCTTAATTAGTCCTTCTGAGATAGCCTTGCTATTAGCAACAGCCTCTCCATTTAAGATCCTTTTAACCAGACCTTTTATTTATTTTATTTTTTATTTTTTTTATTCTTCTCATTTTAGTACTGGCTTAATGTTATAAAGGGCCTGGGCTAACTCATTTTAATGACCTCTGCTACATAAATGCTAATTTTACATTTGGCCTTATTTCAGTAGATTTTTTTTTTTTTTTAAGACCATTGCTTTCAGAAGGACAAAAATGGAAAGATTAAACCCCTTAGTGTCATCTGCCTGAAAAAATCCTGTGGTTTCTTCTGACAGGAAGAGTGTTTTCAAATCCCTCCTTGGTCTAAGCTTCTGTGCTTGACATCTCATTATTTAACTCAGCTGTTTCAGCTTCACCTTCACCCAGTTAATTAAGTAACTCATTGAATGTATTATTCAGTTTTGATTCCCTGTCCCTGACAAAGAGAGATGGGGGGATGCTTCTGCATCCTTGCCCTCCTGCTACTTTCTCTTGCCTCTTCTTTCTCTTCTACCCACACCCAAAAGAAGGAAAAGAGAGATGAGCAGGGGAAAAAAAAGTGTGTGGGGAGAAGAGGAGAGAGGATGTTACTTGCTTAGTTAATTCATCAGTTCCTGGAGGGAATTTTTTTTCTTATTAATGGGACTGTACTGAAAAGAAGAAGAGGTTGGGGCGCCTGGGTGCTCAGTGGGTTAAGCCTCTGCCTTCGGCTCAGGTCATGATCTCAGGGTCCTGGGATCGAGCCCCGCATTGGGCTCTCTGCTCAGTGGGGAGCCTGCTTCCCCCTCTCTCTCTGCCTGCCTCTCTGCCTACTTGTGATCTCTGTCTGTCAAATAAATAAGTAAAATCTTTAAAGAAGAAGAAGAAGAAGAAGCAGAGGCTGACGATGGTGATGGTCTGATAATCTGGCCTGATGATAATCATAACATCGCTCTATGGAAGGTCCTGCTTGAGACATTTTTCTTACAGGATCTTTTCTAATACTCAGAACAGCCCTATGAGGGAAACACTTGTAATTTAGCCACTTCACAGATCGGAAAGCAAAAATTCTATCGAGTTAACTAGTTTGTTCGAATATCACAGCTAAGAGGCATCAGAAATTTAACATGAAGCTAGAACTAGCTGATTCTTAACACTCCTGATAGCAGGAGCATCCCTGGTGGGTACCTGTGTATTTGTAGTGAAGTTTATATTCCTGACATTGGTGGGTAGGGGTTTATGACAATACATCACGGAGAGGACATCCTAATGGCAGGTTATCTGTATATATCTCTTGACCTGTTAACGATCAAGTTGACTTTTCTCTAGAGCAATGGTCCTCAACCAGGGGTAGTTCTTTCTCCCAGGGACATGTGGCCCAACGGCTATGATATATGATCCTCTACATGGGTACATTGACTTCAATGAAAACATTTAAATGTACCCTCTTGGACATGTGTGGATTTGGTGGGGAGAAGGGGGCTGTACTTGCATTTCACTGGTTGATTGCCGAGCTGGCTGGAAATAAATAAGAAAAGACATTTAATGTGAATAAAATTCAAAGGGGGTCAGGGGATACTGGGAGGGGGTACCAGCACAAGGAAAGAGAAAGAAACCCTAACATGCAAAGGCAGATAGAAATTTAGAAGGTCAAAGCCAGAGTAATTGAAATAGACTTTGGAAATTGTGGATCTGAGAAAGAATTAGAGGTTAAGGGGTAGGTAAATAGAAAGATAAGGAAAACTAAAGAGACAAATAGAATAAAACCAAAAAAGGTATGTGCATTGAATCGGAGGAGGGAACGGCATGGGAAGAGAGGGGGAGAGGTGGGAGGTCGTAAGAGAAGAAAATGCATCTTTAATGCATATTTAAGAAAAAGGAAGGTAGAACCTATGAGAAGGTAAAGTAGACTTAATATTTTTCATTATTATGGAAAATTTTTTGGAGGGGAATAACCCCAAATAGAGGACCAGTAGTGTGGGGAGGTGGGTAAAAAGCGCACTCAGACATCACATTCTTTACGTTACTCCGCGTGTCTGCCAGGTACCGATCTAGGTCGGGATCCAGCACAGAATAAAAAGCAAGTGAAAGAGCTTGCCTTCATGGAGCCGAGCCTAGTAGATGCAGAGACAGAAAAACAAACAAGATCGATGTTGTAAGTGCAAAAAATAATAAGCCCAATAAAGAAAAGAAAAGAGGGAGATGATAGAGCATTACCACATGTCAGGGGCACAGCCCAGTGATGAGCTGCGGTTGGAACCCACACCAGAATGGGGGGAGGGAGCTTTGCAGGGGAAGGCAAGCAAACACCTGAAGGAGGGCATAGGCACTGCGTCTGAGACGCTGTAAGAAAGTCAGTGTGCCTGAAGTGGAGTGAGCAGTGGTAGGTAGGGATGGTCCCTAGGGAATGGGTCAGACAGGGCTATGTGGGGAGTTGGATTTCATTTCAGTGCGCTGGGAGTCCAGTAGGGTTTCTGAGAAACCTGCATTTGATAACTGTATCTGCTGCTTATTAATTCTATGTCCAGAACAAAAATTACTTGGCCTTTCTGAACCTTAGATTCTTCCTCCCTGAAGTACAGATAATAATAAAACTTACTGCATAGGATTATTGTAGAAGTGATGCATGTAACCTATTACAGGATGTGCTTGCCCCAGGTCACTGTTCATTACCTGCTAGCTAAAAATCCAAACAACAATACCAACCACAGATTTGGGGAAACCTTAGACTAGCTATTATAAAGATATCCAGAAAAAAAAAAAATCTGCCCTTACACACTGTTGGTGGATATATAACCTGGTACACCCTCTGGAAATCAGTATGGGAGTTCCTCAAAAACATTAAAAGTAGAACTACTTTCGACAATCCAACATTTTCACAATAGTCAAGGTGTGGAAATAACCCAAGTGTCCATCAATGAATGAATGCATAAAGAAGGTATGGTATATATAGACAGTGACATTCAGCTGTTAGGAAGAAGGAAATCTTGCCATTTAGGACAACATGGATAGACCTTGAGGATATTATGCTAAGTGAAATAGGACAGATCCCACTTATATACGGAGCTAAGAAAAACCCCAAACTCATGGGAACAGAGAATAGATTTTTAGTTGCCAGAGGCAAGGAGTAAGGGGTAGGGGAATTGAGTGAAGGTGGTCAGACGGGGTACACTTCAGTTATAAGATGAATGAGCTCTGGGGACCTGATGGACAGCAGGGTGCCTTGCAGTTTACAACGTTGTATTGTGTGTTTGAAAATGGCCAAGAGAGTAGATCTTAAAAATTCTCATCGTGGGGAAAAATGTTGTCACCGCGCGGGGTGATGGATATTAACTAAACTTGTCTGTGGTCTTTATTTCACAATATATACATAGATCAAATCATTATGTTGTACACCTTAAACTTATACAATGTGTTATGTCTATTACTTCTCCGAAACACTGGAATAACAGATCTGAACTCCGTGGAGAAATAAGATTTCATAAGCGGCATGGAGTTCACTAGTGTTCATCAGTTACGCTGCTGAGACGATGTTCCTGTGGTGATCAGAAGAATGTTACTGCATTCCCTTGCCTGCAAGTCTGCGGCTCTTGGCCGTGTGCAGCAAGTCCACTGGGGGGAAGAGGGGTGGGGAAACAGAGATACAGTGTCTCTCGCCGTTGTTGATGGATCTCAGTGGAACAAAAGTTCCGAGGGGAGAAGGTAGGCTGGCATGGGTGTTTTGCTTGAGGTATTCGTTTGATGATGCCGTGCCCGTGTGATACCCAGCAAAGCTCCTTTTTAACTGAAGTGTCTGCCAGGCCTACCCAACCTGGAACTCATTGATAAAGCTTGAAGCAGGCTCCAGGCCTGTTGACCTCCGAGAGTGACTTAGGCTGACTTTACCGGCAGTAGCTCTTCTTTTTCATTATATTTGCTATTACCAGAGCTGATCTTTTTTCTTAAAACCTGTTAACCTTATATAAGGGGATGGGACCATTTGAGCTCTCCGACAGGAAGCTGATGGGAAATTGTAAGCCTCCAAAACAGGTTGAGAGCTTCTCGTTGTTTGGGGTCCTGGCGGAGGTTACTTAAAAAAAAAAAAAAAAAAAGGCGGGGGAGAGATTGGAATATAAATTCTTGGTGTGTTTTTCTGGGATTGGCCGGTTTCTTCCCCAAGAGCGTGCCTTTTTTCTAGACCTTGGGGGAGGGCTGTATCCATCTTACAGAGGAAGCTTGATGAGTACCCCACTGTCGATGTTGGGGTGTTAGGACAGGTCATATGTTCAGAATTGCTGCTTGTGCCTATAGACCACGAAATGCTCTTCTTCCACAGGTAGGCAGAAAAGTGTTGTGGAGTATTTAAATCTGTAGACTATTGAGCCTGGCTGTAGGAAGACACACTATTACTTGATTTCAAGCCAGTTAGTGAAGATTGTAATCGGGCTTGTGTATTTGTGACTTAAAATCCAGGCTCTGTGTTAAAACTTTGATAAGCATTTTTCATAAACACAAATACACACACACACACACACACACACACACACTTGTATATTCTGTTACACCAGTCATACTGAGTAATTGATGGAAGCTCAAAATGGTTAGAAGAGCTAATAAATAGCAAAACTGCCTTCTGTTGTGTATTCATTAACTTCTCCATTAAAAATAAATTTTTCCCATGGGCTGGGTTACCATTTTAAGAAAATGAGGATGAGTTCAACAGGAAAACCAATTGGCTAAGTGGTTAAGATCACCAGCTTTTGGGTAAAATAAGTCAGGTCTAACTCCTAGAGCCAGCATTTGTTAGATCTGTGACCTTGGGCAAGAAATCTAGCCTCTCTTGAGTTTGTTTCCTCTAAAATGGGGATAATCATTGTGTCTGCCTCATGGGATTAAGTGAAGTTTTATATCTATATCTATCTACCTACCTATCTATATACTTATATCATGTATAATACACAACATATACTTATCATATATATTATGTATTTATTATACTGTATAAATATAAAATGACATATTTGTATTTTGTTTATGTATTTTATATTTTATTTATATATTATATACATCTCATATATATGTGTATGTGTGTATATATACACACATACATATACATACACATTTTTTCACTAAGAATGACTTTTTAGAAGAAGCCTGGTTGGTTTTGGTACCCTTGCCTTTGAGGAGCTGATAATATCATGGAAGAGACAGGCAAGGATACAGTGCACTGGAAATAAATGTCCAGATGAGCTCAACCCCACAGTAGAGGTGCAAGTGGAGGGTGTGGTGCCAGAAAGCAGTCTCTTCTGGGTGGGCAGAACAGAGGAGAAGGAGAAATTAGCTTCAATAAGGAGGTAGTTGGGTAAGCAGATGGAGAGTGGTTTAGGTTCAGGGGACACGGTGAGCCAACTTTCTGGAACATGAAAATATTTAAGAACAGTTAGATTCACTCTGAATGCAGTATCTGGGGAGAAACATCATAGAGTATAAATCTAGGAAAGAAGGTGGGATTGGTCAGAGCATGACTCACTCTCCTGGAATTTAAGTCCAAGTAGTCCCATGCTTTCACCAATTCAGAATTGGTTTGGGATGATTATGGTACCAAAAGGAAATTTTTTCTTCATTTTATGTATTTATATATTTTACCCAACATAAACTACTTAAACACACTTGAAAAATCAAGCTCATATGTTTAGGTCAGTATCCAGTGTATCTGAACTAAAAGCAATCAAATGTTAAAAAGGTATTAATCCTCTAATTAATATATCAGAAATCAGACAGACTTCTGTTGTAATTGATCATCTGAAACTCACAAATGTAGAAGTCAGTAAACAAACAAACAGCAGATAAAACACCAGAACATATATTTCACTTTAAATATTTAAAAGAATGAAACTCTGGGGCACCTGGGTGGCGTAGTCGGTTGAGCGTCCAACTCGTGGTTTCTGCTAAAATCATGACCTCAGGGTTGTAGGATTGAGCCCCAGGTTGGGCTCTGTGCTAAGCGCTGAGTCTGCTTGGGACTCACTCTCCCTCTGCCCTGCTTCTCTCATATTCCCTCTCACTCTTTCAAATTAATTAATTAATTAAAAAAAAAGATTGAAACTCTATCCAGATAACTGGTCGTGAATGTAGAACCAAATAAAAGAAATGACAGCAGGAAGTACAACGAGGCAGGAAGGAAGACACTAGAAGAGCATTGACCTATGTGTCCATATTCTTCAAGAACACGACAGTCTGGGACTTTTTAGCAGGAGGGCAAGACTTGCTAAAGTTAACCTCTTGGAGGTGGCATTGTACTGAGTTACAATGTCAGGACCAACCATCCATGTTTTAGGGAAGTGAAGACAATGAAACAAATTTTATAGGGATTTCATCCCGAAGCGTTAAAGTGACAAAATTTCTGATTTTAAAGAGATCAGCCTTCCTAATGGAGAATAGTCAGCCTGTATTTCTCACCTCCTTCTCAGGACAGTATGGATAATTGAGGTATTTAAGATATCTTGAGGGATATCTTAGATTTCGACTACTCTCTCCCAACATAATGTTTATGTCCTATAAATTGTATAGGCCTGTCAACACAAAAGAAAAAGTAATCAGAACTTTAAAGATTATTCTTAATTCTCTTTTTTGCGAATAAAAACCAAATGACAGTTTCCGCAAGTAAACATGGCATTTGGGAAAGAGGGTGAACAAGCAGAGAAATGTAATTACCCTAAACTGTCTCTTTTAAGGTACATTTTTCCTGTACTCATGTAAGAATTGATATGGGTGTTTTGCAGAGTGGATTACTAATAAATCACATGGTTTGGGGAAGAACATTTACATCCATATTTCTATTTCATTTTCAGAAAAAGCTTACGTGGTTTTTTTTCTGGTGACTTTTGGATTTACTCTTGGGGACCCGAAGTTCAGGGTCTACCTATTTAGATCTACAAATTTATTATAATACAAAATTAAACTTTTGGGGCACCTGGGTGCCTCATTCAGTGGAACATCTGACAGGTGGTTTCAGCTCAGGTCATGATCTCAGGGTCGTGGGATGGAGCCCGGTGTCTGGCTCCTTGCTCAGTGGAGGAGTCTGCTGGAGACTCTCTTCTCCCTCTGCCCCTCCCCCAGCTGTGTGTTCTCTCTGTCTCTCAAAATAAATAAATAATGGTTTAAAAAATAAACTTTTCTTTTTGGTATGTTAACTTTTAGATCCATGTTGTCATACTTAGGCACATTCCATTGAAAGCTAAACCAACAGTATCTGTATGTTCTTTGATGAGTGAAGATAAGGACACAGAGATTGAATATCTTGTGTTACACAAGTTTATATAATGTCTGGCCCTCCAATAGCAAATTTCTACACTTAGTGTTGTTTCCTTCATAATACCCATTCCAGAGTATATAGAAAAATTGACAGAAAACAAGAGATATCTGTATCTTTTCCAAATCCATGCTGGTTTGGTTTGAGCAGAGGTTGGAGTGATGGAAACCATTTGTAGATTACTTAAGGCTGTAGACAATAAAGTTTGTATTCCGGAACAAAGAGTTGATTACTTAATCTTATTGAAGAGGTTACTATCCATTTCCTACCAGAACGTGAAATGTCAAAACAAGGTCACAAAATATTGTTTCCCAAGAAACTGTGGTTGACAAGATGGCTACAGCCCAAATGAATACTGCAAATACCAGTTTTCAAGGAGAGCTGTGGCTTTACCCACCAATTAGCAAAGCTTTGTCAATGTCTTAAAACAGAGCCACCACTTGGAAACTGGTAACTCATCTCTCTATACTCAAGAGATATAATAGATGAATGCTTTTTTTTTTTTTTTTCCAGATAGTTTGCACTAGTTCTGTTGAACTTCATTTATGCTCTGCCTTCTCTGATTGGCATAATCCTTGCTTTGACCATTAGTTGTGTTTTTGGAATATCTGATTCCTAGAAGGAGATTAAATATTCAATTAAGTGGTTTTGTTTAGTCCTTATAGTGTGACGACCCTTACAAGAGAAGTTCAGTGGCTGTTGACGTAGACTGTGAGCATCAAGTCCTAGGAGACTTGTGCTCTTAGAAATTCCCATCTGGGGACACCTGGGTGGCTCAGTCGGTTAAGTGTCTGCCTTCAGCTCGGGTCATGATCCAGGGTCCTGGGATCAAGCCCTGCATCTGGCTCCTTGCTCAGCAGGGAACCTGATTCTCTCTCTCCCTCTGCCTGCCACTCCCCCTGCTTGTGCTCTCTCTCTCCCTGTCAAATAAAATAAAGTCTTAAGAAAAAAAAAAGGAAGGAAGGAAGGAAGAAAGATAGATTCCCATCTTTTGTTTTTCCTAGGGGTCCACTTAATGGGCAGAGATAGCAATGACACTGAAGAATTCAGGCAGTGTTTAGAACCATCTTATATAGAGAAGGAAGAATTATAATGATGAAATTATCTAATAGAACAATATCTAGTGAACATGGATAACTATAATAACGTTTAAAAATTGCAATTGTAAAAACAAACCCTTCCAACCCCTCTGACTACACGACAGCATTTTACGTGCTTTATCCCAGCTTAATACTAACACCAGGCTGATGGTATCCGGACTGGTACTAATCCTATTTTCTGAGAAGCAGAGGGCACAGATAAGTTACCTCATCAAGTCACACAGCTGTTAAGTGGTGGAGGGAGGATTTGAAGCAAGGTAGACTCATTCCTGAGTCTTCTGTCTTATTTTGGTCTACACAGCGAGGTTGAAATTAAAATACAGTTTCTCATTGCCTTTGCCCTCACATATCATTGTGAGTTATTCCATTATCTTAGTATTGCTGAATATTCACTGTGTCACATTTCCTCAAGTGGTTAGTAGATTAATTAAGAACGAGTCTATATTCTTTATTTTTTTGTTCTTAATTTGAGTCCTTTGTATAGGCGATGTGGGACATAGCTACGTTGTGTCAGATGTCGGGGACACTGGGAAAACGCGTGTGGCCCTATAGTGAGGAGTGAAAAGCTCCTGTGACAGACCCAAGTTCCTGGTCCAGCTTCTCTTTCAGTTGACCTTGAACCCGATTAAGTTTTCAGGGCACCATATCAAACCAGTACATGTCCTGCTCTAGCGCCCTCTTGGGGTTGTTTGAAGGCAAAGATCAACGACAAGCATTGATAAGAACACAACAGCATGCAAAACCCAGAGGAGGCTGGGGCCCGGGAAGACAACCACTAGGGCAGCCAGCTCTTCCAGTGGGAGGCCAGCCTTCTTTTTGAAAAAGGGCCTGCCTGATCGACAGCGAGGCTGCGGGCCCACTCTGTGGGCAGGGCGTAAAGCCCGCTTGCCTTTCTGCATCCTGCTCTCCCGATACTCAGTTTGGCTGCTTACCTGGAGTGCACTAAACTTCAATTTGATAATTGCGTCCTCAAATCCCTTAATGAAGGTGCCTATCAAAGTATAAATAATTACCCAGTCATTTTGTATTTGCAAACTCTATCCTGGCTGTTTATGCTTCTCTGTGGTTCAGATGGGAAGTTCGGGGGGCCTACCTCCCGCTTTCCCAAGTCAGGGAAATTTCAAAAGCCCGGAGGATGGCGTCCTAACACCATTCCCCTCCCTCGGGGCTCACGTCCGCTCCCTCCCAACGCCGACCTCCAACTTTCCTCCTGCGATTTATAAACCCATTGCAAGGCTGCTTTTTGGTTTCGGTGCTGGTCGTGCAGATGTCTGTCTGCATCAGAGGTACTGCCCTGGAGCTCCTGGGTGCGATCCTTGAAGGCACCCAGGATCCCTGTGGGCCTGGGCTGTTTGCTCCTGCACTTGCTTCCTCATCAGCAACGTTTCGTCCTTTGGACAACAACCACCTTAGTTGCGGAAGGCGCACGCCAGTGGCCTGTTGGGCTTCTTCCTTCATCGTCCCTTCAGCTCCTATTTTTGGGGCCGAGTCCCTTAATTATTCACGAAAGCCCATCAGTGGAAGTGCTGGGGGTCATGCAGGAAGCTAAAAGCCGAGAAGACAACCCAACAAAACGAAACGCAATTGGACAAAGACCTGACTTGGGTTGGGAGCTTTCGTGGGGGTGCTTCTCTGAGGATGCAGTTGGCGGGGGGGGGGGGGGGGGGGTTGCTGAGCCGCTGGGGCCTCCTGGAAATGAAGGGAGAAGCTGCATCGCCGGCAGAAGCCAGGCGACAAACCCAAGGCTTCCTGGGCTGGTGTTTTCCTCCTAGACACTGTTTTTAAACACCCGGACTTGTTGAGAGCCATGCAGGTGACAGCTCCTCCACAAGTATTATTCTTAAAAGCTGCACTAAAATTATTCACCTCATGTAAAAACAAGTGCGATTTACATCTAATATGGGTAATTACTTTTACAGTTAATTAAAAGCGTTCTCATTAAACCCCTGCTGTGATGCCAATGCATAGCTTTTATTTGCAAACAGACCCTTGGTTGGAATTTACCTTGGTGACATATTGCTCCTACCTGAGAGGGGGCTGCCTTCCTCCGTAGCAAATTTAATTGTGCTGAGCCAGCAGCCCTGGGCTGCCAGGGTTCCTGCCAACTCTCTCTCGTCCCCTGATAACTAAGCTGCAAAAGAACATAGGATGAAGAGAACAAAGTAATATTCATGGCGGGGTGAGGGTGCGATCTTCAAAGAAAAAAGTCACAGATGACTCTTAGATGGAAAACTTGCTATCTTTCTTTGCATGAAGATGTGGTTTGGGAATTCTTTTGTAGGCTTTCTGGCTTTCCAGCTCTTTCCTGCTACCTCTCTCCCAAAGAGCATATCCCATAACCCATCCCCACTTAAAATTCCTCTCCAACATTTATAAAGTCAGAAACATGGCATTCTGAGCTAGCCAACTAAAGTAGGTTCTACTCTCTTGGTTGAATGGCATTATATTGAGATTTTAGCTTTTTCTTTCTTTCTTTCTTTCTTTCTTTCTTTCTTTCTTTCTTTCTTTTTGTGGCCATTTGTATGAATTCAGGCAAAACAATTCTGAAATAAATTCTCAGTCTTCACATTCAGATTGAAACTTACCGTTTTTGGAGCATCCCGTGCCTTGAAACAGGGATATACTGAACCTCCTTAAACACATACTAATAAAATGCTTTCTCAAATGATCACATTCCTGCTAAGTAATTAAAGCTTATTAATTAAGGCATACAGTCATTTGAGACTTAAATTTTGAGGAAAGAGATAGATTGTAATATTTCAATAAGTTTACAGATCCCGTGAATGGGACGCTGTGGTATTAGTGCTTCGAGCTTTTTAGTATTTTACGAAGTTATTTGCTGCCATCTGCTGGCGCTTTGTGAGATTGCAGGGGCTGAGCAAATTTGTGAATGGAGACCAATGAAGTGGATATAAAACATGTCAGTGCAAACGTTCTATGCTATTCTTCATGTATTCAAGTGACCTTATTTGAATCTTGGTCTTTCGAGCTGAATGAACACAAACTGAAGAATTCAGCAGGAAGGCACGCATGACACCAAATTTGTACCAACTATAGCTATGAACTAACAGTTACTCTTTATTTTTTCCCCAAAAGAACTTAAATAATGCAATTGCATTTTGGATAATGTTTTAAATATTCAGATCCGAGGACAAAATATGGTGTTGAGGAAAGCGCACAATACAAAGCAGGTAGATGGGTTTCAATCCCTCTTCTGTCATTTGTTATCAAAGCCAGTGCCCTACACTCTTTGACCCTCAGTTTTCTCATCTGCAGAATGGAAGCACTGGGGCAAATGGTACTAGGGCTTGTATTGATTTTCAAAGTTTGAATCTCTGTGCTGGTAGGAAGAAAACAAAACAAAACAAAACATGAGAACCCAAGTTGTAGTAAATGTTCTAAGTCCTAGAATCTCAGTTCATATCGGTTAGCTTCTTTTTTTTTAATTAATTAATTTTTTAAAAATTAACATATAATGTATTATTAGCCCCAGGGGTACAGGTCTGTGAATCGCCAGGTTTATGCACTTCACAGCACTCACCATAGCACATACTCTCCCCAATGTCCATAACCCCACCACCCTCCGATCCCATCTTGTTTCATTTATTCTTTTCCTACCCCGCAAACCCTCCAAGTTGCAGCTCCACTTCCTCATATCAGGAAGATTAGTTAGCTTCTTTTAAGTGATAAGTAATTGTTACTTGCAGAACAGTAGGAAACGTAAATGTCCAAACTATAGAAAAATTGCCATTGAAAAGAAAACTATTTATACATGAAGGGGAGCAGATGCTACTCCAAAATATGCCTTTTTACCATGAGGATTATTTGGGGAAGATTACTTTAGGGAGACTGCAGATTCAGAAGAATCTTTGAGAACAGGGAAGTTGCCCTTTTCGTGAAAAAAGTATTTACATTTATAAGAGAAATCTCCATTTGTAAAAGTGTCTCCCTTCCTGTACAAGAAGAGAACGGTGACTCCAACTCTCCAGAAACTCTTATCAGTGGAGGAGACAGTGACTTAAGAATCTCACCCTTGTTTACTGTGTTTTGCCTGATAATCTTCCATAACGGGCCATTCCCCACCCCAGCTTCTTTCTTTGCCTTTAGCTGAAGACGGCCTTGAGGGCTGGGGCCCTTTGGGGAGTTACTCATTTTTTTCTGGGCCTGTCCCATGTATACCGGAAGTATAAAATTCATTAAATTTCTGTTTGTTCTTCTCTAGTTAATCTGTCTTTTATTATGGGGCTATTAGTGAAGAAGCTAAAAGGGTAGAGGGAAACTTATTTTTTTTTCTCCCTGACTATTGTTGATTTAGCATTTAAAATGCACTTTTGAATTCTTTTTGGAATGTGATGTCGAAATGTACTTTTTCGATAATGTCATAAACTGCCTTGCCGCAGCGTTTGTTCTCTGTTGGAAAAGAAAGAGCAAAACACCTGGCTTTCTCCCCGAGTCGGAGGGTAGTTGATCATAAACCCTGTTTGGGTTTGGCGTGAATCTTTGGCTGTGTTTCCACTGATACAAGACAGGTAATAGGGTTCGGGGGCTGAGAAAGAATTTTTTTTTTTTTTTTAAGATTTTATTTATTTACTTGACAGATAGAGATTGCAAGTAGGCAGAGAGGCAGGCAGAGAGAGAGAGAGAGAGAGAGGAGGAAGCAGGCTCCCCACTGAGCAGAGAGCCCGATGCAGGGCTCAATCCCAGGACCCTGGGATCATGACCTGAGCCGAAGGCAGAGGCTTTAACCCACTGAGCCATCCAGGAGCCCCTGAGAAAGAATTCTTGAGACATGTTGGTACAAAAAGGGGACGGGACATGTGGACAGAAAGAGCTGTGCCTGGTCCTGAGGGATGGCCAATTACACACTTTCAAGTTGGAAGTGGGTTAGGGTTAGTATAAGTCTCTAAGGAATTTGCAAGCAAGGTTTCCAGCGCCTTGAGGGGGCTAGCTATTGTT
The DNA here is from genome assembly GCF_963455335.1 of Martes martes. Lineage (NCBI taxonomy): Eukaryota > Metazoa > Chordata > Mammalia > Carnivora > Mustelidae > Martes > Martes martes. The sequence continues at coordinate 35,944,514 of NC_137906.1, read as the reverse complement.
GGGAAAAGGTCCTTTATGACTATCTAATAAAACCTTACTAATGAGACCTTCAGATGTATATCGGTGGACCATATTGTTGCAGAATTGCAGGGTTCTTATCTCTTTGGGTAGAAGAATGAATCTGCCAGACACAAAAGGGTGAAGTGATGGTTTATTAAGCGAAGGTGAGAACAGAAAAGCAAGCTCTCTAGAGGGAGAGGGGTCTCTTCATGGTCGCCACATGATGTAGTTTTGAGATGTTGGTGAGGTCTGGAGCTGATGGCCAAGAAAGATTTCTTGAGACATCTTTTGTGCAAAAAAGTTGATTTTATTAAAGCACAGGGAATAGGACCTGTGGGAAGAAAGAGCGGCACTGGGGTCACGAGGACTGGCCCAGTATATACCTTCAAGTTGGGAGGGGGTTAGGGATAGTGAAATTCTCTAAGGAATTTTGGAAACAAGGCTTCCAGGACCCTGAGGGAGCTAACTATTGTTGGGAAAAGGTCACTTATGACTGTCTAATAAAACCTGACTCATGAGAACCTTCAGATGTATATCGGTCGGTCATATGCTTGGGGATGATTACTAACGTATATCTTGGGGGAATAGAGATAAAGGAAGTTTCCAAAGGAATTTTTATATGTTCAAGTAGACTTATAGGATCCTGGGGGTCAGGCTAAGATTGTCTTCTGCCCTCAGCAAAGTATTAGCATCGAGGCATCTGAGTTCCTAGAGGAAGGTCACTCTGCCTGTTTCAAGGACTTGTCAGTGGGCCGTAAGTAGTAAGGAAATCTAATTTTTCTTTTGCCTTTGTTTCCCACATCACCCACTAGCTCTTGAGAGATGTTTTAAACTGTAGGTATTTCCTTTGAAATGCTCTCTGGGACTTGGTGGATATCTGAGTCCAGGAGAATAATGCCACGTCAAAGATAAAATGACCTCACTTTACTCTCATGTCCAATTTAAGTGCCCTGGTCTTTTCTCTATATTATCCTTCCAGGGTTGATACCTGAAGTCATTACCAGAGGTTCCAGGGGCTGTCCTCCGAAAACACAAGGGCCCGTGAACAGAACACCTCTGCCCCTGCTCTTACGTCTCTTATGTAAGGGGTTTTTCTTCTCCCCCAGGGGATGGTTACGTGGCGTGGTGTCTGGATCATGCCTTTCTTTTCTCTGCAGTGAGTAGGCAAGTATCAAACATGAGGGAGTCACACCGGAAGCTCCTTGAGGCTCTTGATTACTTTCCTGTGGCTTCTGTAAAAAATTACCACAAATCCGTGGCTTAATACAACAGAAATGTATTTTCTCATAGTTCTGGAGAGCGCAAGTCTGAAATCAAGATGTCAGAGGGGCCTCTCTCCTACCAGACTCTCTGGGAGTGAACCCTGCCCTTGTGTCTTCCAGCTCCTGGTGGCTCTGGGCACTCTGTGGCTGGTGGCCATGTCGCTCTAGGCTCTGCCTCTGTCTTCACATAGCCATCTCCTTTTTTTTTTTTTTTAAAGATTTTTTTTTTTTTTTTAATTTGACAGACAGAGATCACAAGTAGGCAGAGAGGCAGTCAGAGAGAGAGAGAGAGAAGGAAGCAGGCTCCCTGCTGAGCAGAGAGCCCGATGTGGGGCTCGATCCCAGGACCCTGAGATCATGACCTGAACCAAAGGCAGAGGCTTTAACCCACGGAGCCACCCAGGTGCCCCTAGCCATCTCCTTTCTATCTCTTAAAAGGACTCTTGCCATTGGATTTAGGGCCCATACAGATGATCCAAGATGATCTCACTTCAGGATCCTTAATTACATTTGCAAAGACCCTGTTTCCAAATAAGGTCAAATTCTCACATTCCAGGGATTGGGGCATGGAGTCAGCCTTTGGAGGATTGCTATTCTACCCACTCTAGACTCCCAGCTTCTACGTCCTCCAGGGCCTCCAGATTCCCACTGGCAGATATTTCCCTGCACCTGTCCCCAGGGACCTTTAACTTCTGGGCACTTCAGAGCTGTGAATGATGCGGACACATGATCCAGGATGATGGTTCTCTGCGCTGTGGGCCTAAATAACCCTGACCCCCAAAAATCACCAGAAACGCCGAACACCCAAAATGCAAAAGAAAAGGAGTCTCTCTTGGGAGAGAGAACAGCTTCTGAAAAGAACAGACACATAAGTGCTCTGATGTCTAAAAGCCAGAAGAACTCGGAAGACTTGGAAGAGCAAACTTTAAAAATAGAACCATTTTAAAGTTCTCAGTACTCTACTCAGAACCTGGTCTCACAAAGACATTTGGAGGATGCCATCAATGACAGCTAACATTTATCGATGACTCGCCATATGCTAAGACCTTTGCACGCGTTAGAGATGGCTGACAACACACGACACAGCTGTCATTATTTTACAGACAGGGAAACTAAGGCACCAACCCACATCTAGTGTGGGGCCGAGTCCAGGTGCATGAAGCCAAGCAGTGTGATTCCCTCGCGTGTGCAGAATCCCATCTGTTGCTAGCGACTGAGTCACCATTTGGAGTTTTCCAGCTCCAGAAAGGAGAATGCCTGGCTTCTGTAGGGAAATTGATGGGTTGGTGATGAGTACACGGCTCCAAATTCATACTTAACACTTAAGTCGTTGAGCTGTTTCCCAAGTGAAGTCATCGAGTGGGGCTGAAGTACTTACTCGACTGTTCTGGTTCGGAAAAAGGTCAGGTCGGAGCCCACCCGGAGACACCAGCTCTATGTGGAGCGATCTGAACGATAATTTGTTCCCGCCAAAGTGACATTTTTCCAATTTGAGTCCAACATTGTTCAGAGGCAAGTGCAGTCCCCTGTGGTGCCTCCCGCGTAGATCTGCAGCGGATGACAAACCAACAATATCATCTAAATAAAAAATCCAGCATGGGCTTAGTAAATTAATCCTGACAAGAATAAATTGAATAATCTTAGGGAAATGGCAAGAGCCCTGATTCTACCAGATGGCTTTTTTCTGTTGCTTGTGAGGGTCCTTGGTGGCAGATTAAAAACAAAAACCTGCCTTTGGCTTATTGATTTCGTTACTTAGTTGATTAACACCTGCCACTTCTTTGTGGGTAAATCAAAATTGGATATGGACTCTTCCCTGAAAACAACATATAGTCACTGGAGGAGAGAAAGAAAATGAACACTTCCCCTGATCAGAAGAGCCTAAAGCAGACAAGGAACTGCTGTTTCCTGCCTTGTTTCTAGGTGGCATCTCCTGGGTTTAAAAATAATTCATGATTTTCATCATGCCCATTCCCAGTTATTCTCTATGTGTCTTAGTGGATGAATAGAAAGAGAGTTCTCAGTTTAAGAGAAAGGGTTCATGGGACACCTGGGTGGCTCAGTCGGTTGAGCCACTGCCTTTGGCTCAGGTCATGATCCCAGGGTCCTGGGATTGATCCCCGCAACGGGCTCTCTGCTCAGCAGGGAGCCTGCAGCCTCCTCCTTTTTGCCTCTGCCTACCACTCTGCCTGCTTATGCTCTCTCTCTCTTTCCCTCTCTCTGACCAATAAATAAGTAAGTAAATAAATAAATAAAATCTTTAAAAAAAAAAAAAGAGTAAGGGTTCAAGGTCAGCCAGGGACGTCAGCCATTAAATCAGGGGTGTGGTGAGAAAACAATGACCCCCAGTCCCAGGAGTGGGTCTCCCAGATCATCTGAGAATCTTGTTGTCTGAATCAGCGGGAGCCGCTATAACAAAATACAACCAACTGAGAGATTTAAAACAATAAAAATTTGTTTTCTTAGAGTTCTGGCAGCTGGAAGTCTGAGATCAGGGTGCCGGCGTGATCAGGGTCTGGGGAGCACTCTTCCTGGGGTGCAGACAGCACCTCCTCTCTGTGTTCTCACACGGTCTTTCCCCTTTCATGGATGCAGAGAGGGAACAAGTTCTTTGGTGTATCTTCTCATAAGGACATTAATCCCATCAGATCAAGTTTCACCCTTTTTTGACCTCATTTAACCTTAATTACCTCCTTAGGGGCCCCATTTCCAAATACAGCCACACTGGGGTGAGGGGGCTAGAGCTTCAACCTCTGTATTTTGGGGAACACATTCGTTCTACACGCTTGTTAAAAGGCAGAGTCTGATTCAGTATATGTGGGGTGAAGCCTGAGATGCTCCATTTGGGGCACAGACCCCCTCTTTGAATAGCCAGTTTCTCATAGTACCCCTTTGTCACAAATAGGCAATCAGGACTTCAAAAGGTAATGACACTTGCCTTAGCCCCACAGCCGGCATGCAATGGTGCCACACGTGGGAGGCAGGCGTCTGGCTTTAGCACAGGAACTCTAACCATGACAACGTCCTGCAGTCAAGGCTTCAGCCTTGTGCTCCCAGTGGAACCCCTGGAGGGCTTGCTAACACACAGATCTCTGAGCATATCACCAGGTCTGGCCCCAGAAGATGGATTTTTTTAATAGGTTCTCAGGTGATGCTGGTGCCGCTGACCTGGGGATCACACTTGGAGAATCACAACTTTGCTTCTACTCTAGATCATGTTGCTTTAGATGTCCCTCCTCCCCAGAGAAAGGAAAATAACGAGACACGTGGCCTGAATTGTCCAGACTGACCAACCACCTCGACTAAAATAAAATAAAATCACCTGAAAGGAAAGCAAAATGCCTGGTGTTAGGACCCACTTCTGGATGTAGACTTAGCTCCATCGTTGTGTGACCAAGGATGGGTTACCTGATCATTCACCTCAATTTTTATATGGTAAAAACTAAAAATGCCAACCTTGTTTGGTTGTGGGGAGCTTAAAGAGAAGTGTGAAAAACACCTGCCATAGTTCCTAGTGCCGGGGAGGCATCCAATCATTGCTCAGTGTTTCAGCCCCATTTTACTGATATTAAAACATTCTGTTACATAAAAAACAGAATCTTCAGATTATGATATTGTCTTCTTTTGTTCCACTCGTGATTCACACAGACCTAGAATTTGTTATGCTTAATAAATCACCATGGTGATAGCTTTCCACTTTCAACCCTCTCCGAGCGACGCATCAGTAGAGTAAACCCAGGTAGTTCTTGGTGAGAAAATAAACATTTCTATAGATTTAATGCACCATTTCCACCATGGTGATAGCTTTCCACTTTCAACCCTCTCCGAGCGACGCATCAGTAGAGTAAACCCAGGTAGTTCTTGGTGAGAAAATAAACATTTCTATAGATTTAATGCACCCCACACTGAGCCCCTATTGTTTGTAGACCCCTGCATTGTCCTGCCTTACCCACAGTCCGCCTCGCCTCCGCCTCCATTGCTAGAATGGTCAGGCCAAAAACCTTGGCATGGTCCTTGGCCTCCATGGTTCCCTCATATCCCACATCTGATCCTTTAAGGCATCTCTTCACTCCATCCATATTCTTTTTTAAAAAAATAGTTTATTATTTTATTTTAGAGAGAGAGAGAGCAGGGGCAGGGAATGAGGGCGAGGGAGAAGGTGGCTCCCCGCTGAGCATGGAGCCTGCCGCAGGGCTCAAACCCACAGCCCTGAGATCATGACCTGAGCCAGAATCAAGAGTCACATGTTCAACTGATTGAGCCACGCAAGCGCCCCACTCCATCCAGATTCTGACCACTTCTTACCACCTCCCTGCAGTCACTCTTCCCAGCCACACCACTACCTTATATCCAACCTTCTGCAGCCACCCCCAAACCAGTTTCTCTTTGTGCCCTTGGCTATCAGTTGTCTACCCTGTTAAAGCAGAAGTCGAATCACATCTCTTCTCGCTTCAAAACCTCTGAATGAAGACAAGTGCTGGCCAGGACGTGAAGAAATTGGAACCCACATGCACTGCTGGTGGGAACATAAAATGTTGCAGCTGCTACGGAAAATAGTATGATGGTTCCTAAAAAAAAATTAAACACAGAATTAGCCTGTGGGCCAGCATATCCCCCTCTCGGCATATATGCAAAAGACTTCAAAGCAAGGACTTGAGCAGATGTGTGTACACCCATGTTCATTATTCACAGTAGCCAAAAGGTAGAAATAGCCCAGTGTCTATCCACGGATGAACATGGATCTACACAATGTTGTATATACATGCAATGAAATATTCTTCATCCTTAAAATAGTGGAATCTGACACATAATACTAAGTACATGGCTGAGCCTTGAATGGAGTTGTGCTAAATGAAATAAGCCAGACACAAAAGAGCTGATACTGTACGATCCCTCTTATATGAGTGTTATACACTGAAGTAGGCCCTACCCTCAAGTTCTTGAGGCTCCAACCCCCAGTATCACTGTTTTCAGATACAGGGCCTTTGGGGAGGTAATGGAGATTTAAAAAGTCATAAGGGCCCCTGTTTGATAGGACTGGTGTCCTTATAAGAAGTGGAAGGGTCTCCAGAGACCTCTGTCCATGCACCCAGAGAAGAAGCCACATGAGGGCACAGTGAGAAGGTGGTGGCCATCTACAGGCCTGGAAGAGACGTCTCACCAGAAACCCACCCTGGCAGCATCTTGATTTTGGACTTTTGGCCTCTGAAAGTGTGAAAAAATAGATCTCTTTTATTTAAGTCTCCCAGTCTGTGGTATTTGTTGTTGCAGTCCTAGCAGACCAGCACAGTAAGGTCCCTAGAGTTTTCAGACTCACAAAGCAAGTAGACTGGTGGCTGCCAGGGGCTGGGGAAAGGAGACATGGGGAGTTGGTGTTTATTGGGGGCAGCATTTCAGGTTGGGCAGGGTGAAAAATTCCTCGAGGTGGAGGGTGGGGATGGTTACACAGCGATGTGAACGAGCTTCAAGCCAATAAACCATACACTTCAGAAGGGTTAAATGTAAATGCTGTGTGTATTTTGCCACCAGATCAAACAAACTCAAAAACAAACCAACCAACCCTGGGTGGTTCCTCACTGCTCTCAGAATAGAAGCTGACATCCTCCTCTGATCTCATTTCCCAGTATTTTCCTAATTTGCTTCCCTCCTGCCACTCAGTCCTCCTTCTTCCTTCCTGTAGCAGAACAGTGTCTGATACTTTGCACGGGCTCTTCCCATGCCTGGGAGGCTCTTGCCCCGGACAGCGACATGGCTCATCCCCTAACTTCCTTCAACCCTTTGCTCAGTTTTCACTTGTCTTTAAATTTAAGATCTTATTCCCCCGTGCTCACCATTTCTATTCCCTTCTCCCTGCCTTATCTGTCTTCGTAGTATGAATCCTCTTATAATATTAAAAAATAGCATTTATTGGTGTTTCCTTTTTAATTGTCTGTCTCCTCTAACAGATTGTAAACCTCACCAGGGCAGGACTTTCCATGTGTTTTGTATGTTACCGGGTCTTCCTTTCCTAGAACAAGGCCTGGTAAGCAGTAAGTGCTGAATGCCTATCTTCTGAATGCATAAGTAAATGAATATTACAGGTGCTTTTGTGTGTGTGTGGTTGAGCCATTGTGTCTAACTGGTGAATTCCTTGAGGGTAGAAACCATCCCAGAGCAACATGAAAAAAGGCATAAAAAAGTTAATGTGCCATGAATATAGCTGGATGGCTGGACCCATGGATGAATGGATGGACAGATGACGGATAAATGGATGAATGGGGGATGACGGATGGATGGAAAAGTGGATGGACAGAAAGATTAAAAAAAATAGATGGTGATGGTTTTGTGTTGAAAGGTGGTAGATTTGACTATCCTAAATCTGGAATGAGAGAGAGAGATAATAAGTCTGAGTGAGGGGAGTTTCTGCTGGTCAGGACGGGGGTGGGGGGGCGCATATTATTTTATGAGCCATCAGCTTCTCTCTGTTGTGGCCTCTGATCCATAACTTTTGCCTTCACCCCACATCTGCATGTAATAAAGCTTAGTTATGACATCCATATGTCTCTAATGCAAACACCCGGGCATATACTTCTTAAAAGGGCTATAAAGAGCAATGGCTCGAGAAACAACCGTTAGGAGCGTGAGTTTTTTTTATTATTTTAAAGGGCATTTCAACGACACTGCTGAAGGTTCCCTGACCAGAAGTCTGACTCCTGTTCTTTCTCTTTCTTTTCTCTTCCTCTCAGGATATCAAAGCAGACTGCAATACCTGTGTGGAAATAGAGGACAGAAAGGTAAGTCAGTGTTTTTCATCTTCTTGGTTTCAAAAAAAAAAAAAAAAAAAAGAAAGAAAACGCTATGATTTAAACCCAGGTGTTTAAGGCTGGATGATAGCTTGCAACCGTGATTCGGGTACTGATATTAGATGCTTAAAGGCAGTCATACTTTAAAATGTTTGTCTCTGTTACCTCTGATGGTTTCGGTGAAGAGCACATAACATAATTAAGTATTAAATATGTTGGTGCTGATTTTTCCTCTTAGTCATATGCTTGTCTTCAGGAAAATAGTTCATTTTTCCTTAACTCATTTCACCTTCTTGTTGAACGTCATTAGCGATTATTCTGTAATATTACATACATATATGATCGAATATAAAATATTGGTCTTTCCAAGGTGTGTCCCCATATTTGATCTATACACTTTGAGAGGGAGCCTGCCTCAGTTTCCATCATGACACATTGATGGGAGCAATGACTTTCTATGGCATAGATCTATTTATGTGAGATATACGTGGGGGGCAGGGAGGGGAGGTCCTTTTTTATATTTTCAGATTCCCCCTGCCCCCCATTTATCTTCCTATTACACTTGGTGTGGATCCACTCAGGAAAAACAAGTGTTAGACATTTGTTCTCCACGGCCTGTCCTTATTGACGAGAGTTCACAGCAGTTTCCCTGGTAAAGGGCATCCAAGCAGATCAAATTCTACCTTTAACGCCTTGGATCCAGAGAGGTCAAGTAAGTGAATTGAGGGTACATATCTCCTGGCTACTTTTGACATCATTCCGCAATTTTGAAAGATGTTTCTCTGTGCAACTGTACCATTATTGTCAAACGCAGTTACTTCAAGCAGAGGTTTTCAGCCCTGATTTTGTGATAACTCCGTCATCTGCTGATTAAGAAGGTGGTTGAGGACTCCTCAAAACAAAATTCACTTTTTAAATAAAAGGCAATTGTCATGCGTTGTTTTAAGGAGTGTTAATCTCCTCCTGTTGAAAAGAATAATGATATGGTGGCTGAGATTCGCTCCTCGTGACCCTTGGGTAGGTTCCGTTTCTGGGTGGCTCTCTCCGTTTGCAGGCAAAGGCATTTCAGTTCATATTTGTATCTGCTGCGTATTTGCATGCTGGCGTTCTTGCAGGTGTGTAATTTTGTGAGTTGGGCAAATGGAATTTAGGCTGAACATATGTCTCCAGTCTTTTTTCATCCGTTCCTACCAGTTCTGCGGTGGGGGATCCGCCCTAGCCACTCTGCCCACATCACGGTGAAAGCTGATGTCACCTGCCCTGCTTCCTACATTTGGGATGCTTCCACTTCCCTTGGACTTTTGTGGAAATCACAAGCATGTTTCTGTGATATACATGATCTTTTTGGGTATCTTCTTTGCCAGTAGTGTTTCAAAGACACCAGGAGTCCTGATACCATTACAATAATATCAGTTCCGTCTTGCGTAAGATAAATGAGCAGCCAGGATAATCTCTGGGCAGTGAAAGCCGGCCACATGGCTCCATTTTGCTGATCCAGACTGCCACTGGTTCATATATCATGGCGATAAGGATCCCCCCACTCTGTGGATGCCTCGTGATGTTTTACTGGTGGGAAAAGTCATATCTGTACACAGCTTCCACCATTTTCAGACAAGAGTAACACACATGCGTGTGCACACACATGCACACACGTATATGCATTTCTGTGCTTTGTCATAGCCTGGGGGGTTGAGTCAGGCATGCCAAACACAGCCTCGTCTCTGAACAGGTTCACCTGGGGTTTTCTAAACATGAGTGCTCCTGACCGATGACGCATGAATTAACTACACGTCTCCGCCGGCAGTCCGTTGGTGATGACTCCAGCAGTCCCACAGCTGTAATGCCCACCTCCATCTCTTCAGTCCTCTTCTCTAAGGACTTATTATTCCTTCTGTCCAACAGAGGAAGTTTTTTCCTCCAGGAATTCTTTTCTGATTTATTTTTGTGTGATTCTTACATTTAGGCTGTAGCTCCTCTGGGTCTCCTAATGGGGTTGAGGGTGGGGGTGAAGTGTGGGGGTTTAGCTCTGTATGTGGGGGTCTTGTCTCCTAAGGGAAAAGTCAACCCCAGTCATCCCAGCGGGGCACGGGCCCCACCCCCGCCGAAGAGTGCCAGCCCCGCCCCTGCGTGCGGGGTTGTGGCAGGAGGGCACGCAGGGAGAGGGCGGCCGAGGCATCAGGAGTGATCTTGATCCAGGCTCTCCAATGCACTCTGGTACTTCTGTCACCCTGACGTATAATTATGAAATTTCACCATTGAAGTGATGACACTTGCTCTTGTGCGCGCACGCACGCGTGTGTGCCCCTCTCCACTTAATCCGAATGCTTCTGGCAAAATCAGTAATTTGATAAAGTGGAATTGAAGTGACGAGAGATGACAGAGGTGCCAAAATAATAAGTCAGCCTGCCTCTGAAGACGCAGCCCTTGGCCCGTGTGGGTTTTTACAAAGGGCTGAGTGCTCCGAAGCAAAGCAGCCGTCAGTTCTTGAAAGCTCAGTTTCCTTTAGTCAGGGAAGCTTAACGTGGTGTCTGGGGGATGAGCTGGATCCCCGGGAAGCCTGGTTTTTATTTCCTTTTTCATTTCCCTTCTGCTTTTCCTTCCTTCCTGTCTGCCTCCCTTCAGTATACTCTCTCTGTTGGGTGCATTTGTGGGCTTACGTCTGTGCCTCTGGCTGCGGTTGAGGACCTTCTGGAGAGAAGGATTTTAGAAAACAGGAACTCGAGTTTGCTGTGGAGTCTAATCGGGTCTTTCCCTGCTGCCCCCTCCGGTTTCATGCCTCATCCTGTTCAGTAGATGAATCCTTCGTGCATTGACTGCATCCCACGGGTACAGTGATGGCAGATAAGCGGTGAACTGTTAAGAGTTGAGAGAGCCCTCACCCTTCCTGTTTTTCTGGTCTGCAAACTGGTTCTGTACGAGACCGAGCGTACATCGGCAAGGAGCTCCCTGCCGATTGCCGGTTGCATATGGAGAAACGCGTGCCTCGTATTGGGGGAGTGCTTCTGTTTCACGTTTCCCTTCTGCTTCCAAGCTCACCAAATCCCAGAGCCCCTGCGAGTGCACCTGCATGTGGATGGCTTTCTGGGCATTTCTTAGAGTCATTCAGAGGCTGTCACGGGAAGATCTCAAGGGCTGCAGGCATTTTTCACCCTTAAGTGGGAAGCAGAGCTCAGATTGTTTCCTCCCACAGTGAATGCCGTGGAGCTAATGCAGATTTAGCAAAGGTGATGGGAGCCAGCCCATCGCTCGGAGCCGCCGTATGGCCTTGCAAAACCGCCTGCCCTTGACATTTACAGTACCCTGGTTGCTTGTGCGGAGCTGAGGCATTTAAATTCATTTTTATTTGTGGTGTAAAATCCATCTGAATTCCAGTACTATTATGAAGACTGCAATTCAGGTGATGGCAGAAGAGGCGGATGGACCGGCCGGGGGGAGAATCTGTCAGGAGGAGATGAGAGCCCATTTGTCAAAGGCTATAAACACAGACAGCCCTTCCTCTTCTCACTTATCGCCTGGCCTGGTGCAGCTAAACAGTTTCAGATCCGCTATGAAATTGCATGGTAGGAGTTTGAGCTGTTTTCAAAGTTGGGGCGACTTTCAGATTGGATCCAGTCGGAGCTGCGAGCGGGTCCAGAGCAGATGCTGTCTGCCTCGGTTAACCCTGAGCGTTCTGACTTTTCCCTGTTATGAGAATTGCTCTGGATCCGGACTCTTAAGGGCTTTCCATACTCTCAGCACCCTGTGCGGGAGGTACCAACAGGGTCCCCATTACAGAAAAATGGAAGAGGTTAAGTGGCTTGCCGGAGAGCAAGTGGCATCAGAGGCCAGGATCTGAACTCAGAGATTCTTAATGCACAGGCTAGACTCCTAGCTCTAACGCTAGCCTGCCTCACACACACAAACATGAGAATTACGTTGGTAGGAGACTTGCCCTTTCCTACAGATGAATTTCTGCCCAGACTGGTATCTTCATCCATTGCCAACAAAATCACCTGTTTTTCAATTTAGGACAACCTTCAGCCCTCGTGTTCTAGCTCTAGTAGAGACTCACCATATTGGCTTACCATACCCTTGTCAGCCCTGACCGTCTGATGAGCCGCTGGCCCCGGTGGTGGGGATGCCAGGACTTTTTCTGGTCTCGAGGACAAGAGAAAGCAGCCCGACGTGCAGTGCTGGCTTCTGTTTCCAGTAGACCTGGTTCAGTTCTAGCTTTTGTCTTTCCACCAGGGTATATGCAAGGATTAGAAATTCCATGCTCACAGCACAGGAGTGAAGATAGTGTAGGAGTGAAAACCATAGGTCTTAGAGCTTGAAAGTCCTGTTTTGTTTTGTTTTTTAAGATTTTATTTATTTATTTGACAGAGAGAGAGATCACAAGTAGGCAGAGAGCCAGGCAGAGTGGGAGGGGGAAGCAGGCTCCCCGCCGAGCAGAGAGCCCGATGAGGGGCTCGATCCCAGGACCCTGAGATTATGACCTGAGCCGAAGGCAGAGGCTTAACCCACTGAGCCACCCAGGCTCCCCGAAAGTCCTGGGTTTTTATCCCAGTTCTCCTACTTAGCAGTTCTGTGACTTTGAGAAGCTCTCTTACCTTGTATCAGTCTCCATCTGCCTGTCTGTGAATTAGAGATAGTATAACTCACTTGAAAAGTTGATTTGATGAGTTGATAATACTGTAAGGCAGTGTCTGTGTACACACACACACACACACACGTATAATGCCTGGTACAAAATAAAAACACAGTCAATTGCTTCTACTTTCATTTTTGCTTTTGCTAATGTCCACAGCTACAGGTATCACATGTCATTTATAATTTAATTTTTTTTAAATGATGAGTCCCCCAGAAAGTGTTATGGAGGCTCACAGAAACAGACCACCAGGGGACCTAGGGACCTAGAAGGCTTGGGGAATGTTTTATAGAAGAAGAGATGCTTGGCCTAAGTTAAGAAACAAACTCACCCATCAGCCGGGTCCAGGCAGGAATCCCATGTTAGTGACAGGAATTGAGGGCCAACATGAAGCCATGGGGACAGCAGTGAACTCAAGAACGTGACCCCACATGCAGGGGCTCTGTTGCAACTACCTGTTATCATGGGGAATACATGTTCAGTGTTGCCAATTTCTAAGCCAATCTGGAAATAGGATTTTAGTGGAAAACTACTGATTTTGAAAACACTGTGCAAGTCAAGTAAAACCCATATGTAGAGAAGATTCAAGAGACTTGAAGTCTTGAGACTTGCAAGCCAAGTCTCAGTGGATTAGGAAGATGTGAGTATCTTCAGTGGCTGTTGAAGGCCTCACTGGCAGAGGGAGCAGGAGGGCAAGGATGGAGACCTAAAAGCATGTGGTGTGTTTTGGATAGGTCCAGGCCCAGTGTGCATGTCTGAGGGTGACCAGAGGGGAGACTGGCACAGTGAGTGGGTAGAAGATTATGGAGAGTAATGTTTGCATTGCCGATGGATCATGGGCATTGTATCAATCTCCCCTCTCAGTGGAAGGAGAGAGTAAGGGAGGGCAGGTCCTTGCTGGAGGAGGTCAGAGATATGTGGAACCAAACTCAAACTTTGTGTGACTAACTCACCAAAGGAGTCTTGAGGAAAGAGGGAGATGGGGACAGAGCCCAGAGATAGAGCCAGAGGCTGGGCCGTGGTTGAGTGTAGGGATGAGCTAAGGGGAAGGCTTTGCCAAGTATAAGATGAGGTCGGCCAGGACTCAAGAAACAGTGTTGCTGGGTTCCCTACCAAATGTCCTCTTTTTAAAGATGTGTGGTGGAGGAGGACCGTGTTTTCCTGTGGGCCAGTATTGCCAGGTGTAGGGCTCAGATTTCCTATGGTAAATGAGGTACCTTCAGGTGACTCATGGACATGGCATCAGATCAGTTAGTGAAGAAATGTTGAAGTTATTGTCTTGTCAGTTATTTTTCGGACCTTGGGATTGTATCAAGGTGACTTGATTTTGCTGGTGTTTTGTTTTGTTTTTAATAAGTCCCAAAGTCTCCAACATTTGCTAATCTACCCTTCTAACCAAGAGACCCAGAACACTTGACAGGCAATTCTATCATCTAGGTCTAATTTAGTAACATTGTTTTACTTTTGAATTAAGCTCACATTCTGTATTGACAGAAGATACCACTCTTTTCATTTATTTCATTTATTTGCGTCCTTTCTCTTTTCTTTTTGATAAGTCTGGCCAGGGGCTTATCAATCTTATTAATTCTTTCAAAGAACCAACTCCTAGTTTTGTTGATTTGTTCTATTGTTTTTTTAGTTTCTATTTCATTGATTTCTGCTCTGATCTTTATGATTTCTCTTCTCCTGCTGGGTTTAGGCTTTCTTTGTTGTTCTCTCTCCAGCTCCTTTAGGTGTAGGGTTAGGTTGTGTATTTGAGACCTTTCTTGTTTCTTGAGAAAGGCTTGCACTGCTATATATTTTCCTCTCAGGACTGCCTTTGTTGTATCCCACAGATTTTGAACTGTTGTGTTTTCATTATCATTTGTTTCCATGAATTTTTTCAATTCTTCTTTAATTTCCTGGTTGACCCATTCATTTTTTAGAAGGATGCTGTTTAGTCTCCATGTATTTGCGTTCTTTCCAAATTTCCTCTTGTGATTGAGTTCGAGCTTCAGAGCATTGTGGTCTGAAAATATGCAGGGAATGATCTCGATCTTTTGGTACCGATTGAGACCTGATTTATGACCCAGGATGTGGTCTATTCTGGAGAATGTTCCATGTGCACTAGAGAAGAATGTATATTCTGTTGCTTTGGGATGGAATGTTCTGAATATATCTGTGATGTCCATCTGGTCCAGTGTGTCATTTAAGGCCTTTATTTCCTTGTTGATCTTTTGCTTAGATGATCTGTCCATTTCAGTGAGGGGAGTGTTAAAGTCCCCTGCTATTATTGTATTACTGTCGATGTATTTCTTTGATTTTGTTATTAATTGGTTTATATAGTTGGCTGCTCCCATGTTAGGGGCATAGATATTTAAGATTGTTAGATCTTCTTGTTGGACAGACCCTTTGAGTATGATATAGTGTCCTTCCTCATCTCTTATTATAGTCTTTGGCTTCAAATCTAATTGATCTGATAGAAGGATTGCCACCCCAGCTTTCTTCTGATGTCCATTAGCATGGTAGATTGTTTTCCACCCCCTCACTTTAAATCTGGAGGTGTCTTCGGATCTAAAATGAGTTTCTTGTAGGCAGCATATTGATGGGTTTTGTTTTTTTATCCATTCTGATACCCTGTGTCTTTTGATTGGGGCATTTAGCCCATTAACATTCAGGGTAACTATTGAGAGATATGAATTTAGTGCCATTGTATTGCCTGTAAGGTGATTGTTACTGTATATTGTTTCTGCTTCTTTCTGATCTACTACTTTTAGGGTCTCTCTTTGCTTAGAGGACCCCTTTCAATATTTCCTGTAGAGCTGGTTTGGTGTTTGCAAATTCTTTCAGCTTTTGTTTGTCCTGGAAGCTCTTTATCTCTCCTTCTATTTTCAATGATAGCCTAGCCGGATATAGTATTCTTGGCTGCATGTTTTTCTCGTTTAGTGCTCTGAATATGTCATGCCAGTTCTTTCTGGCCTGCCAGGTCTCTGTGGATAGGTCCGCTGCCAATCTAATGTTTTTACCCTTGTATGTTACAGACTTCTTTTCCCGGGCTGCTTTCAGGATTTTCTCTTTGTCACTAAGACTTGTAAATTTTACTATCAGGTGACGAGGTGTGGACCTATTTTTATTGATTTTGAGGGGCGTTCTTAGCATCTCCTGGATTTTGATGTTTGTTCCCTTTGCCATATTAGGGAAATTCTCTCCAATAATTGTCTCCAATATACCTTCTGCTCCCCTCTCTCTTTCTTCTTCTTCTGGAATCCCAATTATTCTAATGTTGTGTCGTCTTATGGTGTCACTTATCTCTCGAATCCTCTCCTCGTGTTCCAGTAGTTGTTTGTCTCTCTTTTGCTCAGCTTCTTTATTCTCTGTCATTTGGTCTTCTATGTCACTAATTCTTTCTTCTGCCTCATTTATCCTGGCAGTGAGAGCTTCCATTTTTGATTGCACCTCATGAATAGCTTTTTTGATTTCAACTTGGTTAGATTTTAGTTCTTTTATTTCTCCAGAAAGGGCTTTTATCTCTCCGGAGAGGGTTTCTCTAATATCTTCTATGCCTTTTTCGAGCCCGGCTAGAACCTTGAGAATTGTCATTCTGAACTCTAGATCTGTCATGCTACCTATGTCTGTATTGATTAGGTCTCCAGCCTTCGGTACGGCCTCTTGTTCTTTTTTTTGAGGTGAGTTTTTCCGCCTTGTCATTTTGTCCAGGTAGGATTTGCTTTCTCCTGCTGTGGAATTCCGCTGTTCTTGGTGACTGAAGTTGGTTTTGGATCGGTTTCTTGTTGATCTTCTGGGGGAGGGGCCTGTTGTAGTGATTTTCAAGTGTCCTTGCCGCAGGCGGAATTGCACCGCCCTTGCCAAGGGCCGGGCTAAGGAATCCGCTCGGGTTCGCTTTCGGGAGCTTTTGTTCCCTGAGCGCTTTCCGTAGAGTTCCGGAGGACGGGAATGAAGATGGCGGCCTCCCAATCTCTCGGCCCGGAGGAGCCGAGAGCTTGGGGTTCCGCTCCTCAGTGCGCTCTCAGAGCAAAGCGCCCAACAGTCCCGCCTCCCTGGCTTGCGGTCGCGCCTCGAGGAAAGCAGTCAATTGTTGGAGCTGGAGAAAAGCGCCGGGTCGCTTTTGTCTCTGTGGCCTCCGGCCGCGCTCCGAGCCCACCCAGCCTGCGACCGGCACAAGGTAACCCTGGGCTTAGAGCGCACTCCTCGGCTTTGTCGCTATAGCCGGCTTCCCCGCTCCAATACCTGCGAGCTCTGTGGCACTCAGACACCCCCAGTCCTTCTGTGACCCTGCGGGTCCTGGGTTATGCTGACCCCGCCTGGGTTTCCCCCCAGTTTAGCCTCTGGAGCGATGTCTCCCAGTGGAGCCGACTTTTAAAAGTCCCGATTTTGTGCTCCGTCGCTCCGCCGCTTGCCGGGTGCCGGCCCCTCCCCCCGGGGTCTATCTTCCCGTCGCTTTGGATTCACTTCTCCGCAGGTCCTACCTTTCAGAAAGTGATCGATTTTCTGTTTCTGGGATTGTTGCTCTTCTTCTCTTTGATTTCCCGTTGGATTTGTAGGTGTTCACAATGGTTAGATAAGCTATCTAGCTGATCTCCTGCTACCCGATGTCGTCTCAGCCTGCTACTTCTCCGCCATCTTGACTCCTCCCCTCTTTTCATTTATTTCAATATATAATTTTCTTTTACAATATTCTACTTAGGATTGTCTTTTGTAATTTTAACATATTCATTTAGAATAAAACTGCATTGATTTATTGAAAATCAGATGGATGTGAAGAAATTGTATATATGGATTGCAAGTAATTGGAGTTTAAGAATCTGTTTTCTGATGGTGGGTTTGCAATCAGGGGACAGATCTGGGTTTGCGTTTGGGAAGTTTCAAACTCTGCTTGTCTTCGAGAGGGACTAGTCGGGGGCAAGGATGCAGTCAGAAGTCAAGGCTGGATTGTACAGACAAGAGACCAGGCGTCTGAGCTAGAACCACACGGGAGATGGAGAGGACGGTCTGAATTTGGAGAGAGTTCATCAGACCTATCCATGAGGTTTGGTGACCCTGACCCTGGGTCATGGACAGCTCTATCCAGGGACATATCAGAGGCTGCTCATTTCATGTATCTGTGTACAGCTGGCTGCCGTGAGAAGTGGAGTTGATCAATACGAACAATAAATTAATCTCCTGGATTTCAGAGGCTTAGATGCCAGTGAGGTTGAAAATGAGCCCAAAGCAGTCACCAGGGTTGGTTTTCTATTAGTACTGCTCTCTTTCTGTGGGGATGGGAGTAGATTAGTCCTCTGGGCTCTGACAGGCAGAACAAAGACAGAGGGGAAGGCGTGCTCCTGACTGTGGAGGGCCTCTCCCTGGAATGGGAAGCATTCATGGAGGAGTTTCTCATTAAAGGCTGAAATGAGAGGATCCTCAAGGCGGGCGAGGGCAAATGGTGCAGTGAGCACCATTTGGTAAGACTCAGGATTT
Organism: Martes martes; assembly: GCF_963455335.1. Lineage (NCBI taxonomy): Eukaryota > Metazoa > Chordata > Mammalia > Carnivora > Mustelidae > Martes > Martes martes. The sequence continues at coordinate 35,926,386 of NC_137906.1, read as the reverse complement.
GTCTAGGGATTGGATTTCTTTTCTGTTCCAAATGTCCTTTGTTTAAGGCTGATTATGTTTATGCATTGAATGGGTAGATGCTCCAAGATTCCCCAAAGCTGTGGAAATGAAAATTAAAGCACCCCAAGAAATGATATTTGAGTCACAGTTGAAGGCAGGGAGAGGAGTGGAGACTCCTGGGTGGCCTACGGAGATGGAAACGTGGAGGAGGAAGCGCGGCATGACTCAGGACCTGAGTAGAGATATGTTGCTTGAGTTGAGACTGGGAAGTAGGCAAGGGCCAAGCCCCCTAAAGCCTTGCAAATGTGGGAGTACTTCATCCAGTGTCATAGAAAGAAATCGATTTTACATGGAATGTGATCCGATGGTGTGAAATAATCAGATGCGTGATGACAGTCCCATTGCTTGCTCACACCTCATACTTGACCCCTAAGACCTCTAGCAGGTCACACCTGGTCCCACTATCTCTGGCCAAAGAATGGGGCAGGGTCATCTAACCACAGCAAAGCTTTTGTCTGGGTTGCTTACCTTTTCTATGGTGTTACCTTCTTCCTCTCGGGCAAATCCCTCAAGACCATGAATCTCCTTCAGATTAGGAACCATCAGGCAAGGCTGTCATTCCAAATGAGTCCATAGCCACTACCCAGCCTGTGCTTTGGCTGGGTTGGGAGCAGCCAAAGAATGGTGCCATCTAGCTTTGGCAAAACAACCCACATTTATAGATTTGCCTCTGTTCTATTGAGATATTTGTGAGGCTTGGTGTGTATACCACAATAGACACCATCTTAGCCTTTTCTCTGCTGGGAAACCAGGCAACCTGACAGAGACCTACACATGTAGCATCCCAACAGCTAGACTCAACACCATTTGTACTTGAACTTGGGGAATAACCCAGAGTAGAGATGATAAGTCCCAGGGTCTGGAATTATGTGTCCAGAACCTCGGATAGGGGATGACAGTCAACTCTAGAGAGGACTCCTCCTCCCACAAAATTGGTTGCTGCCAAGAAATATTTGGCATTTTTGTTTACTTCGACATTATTTAGAAAGACCAATTAATATGGTAGAAAAGAGTTTGGGAATCAGATCTGGGTTTGAATCCTGGTTCTGGCCTTATTCACTAGTTGCAAGATCTTGGAAAAACCACATTAGCTTTCTGATCCACAGTCATACCATCTGCAAAGTGGGTTAGATAATGTATGCCATGGATTGTTCTTATGGGCTGTATTAGGACATCTTCACCTGCACAATAGAAAACCAATTTGAGTCAGCTTAAAGAGTTAAAAAACAAACAGCTGTTGGGTTAAATAATAGCAAAATTGGGCTGTTTTCTGGTATAGCTGGATCCTGGTTTTTAAATTCCAGGTGGGGACCACCAGCTACAGGCTTATATTCTACCTGCAGAAAGAGAGCTTCTTTTGCAATGGTTTCAGTACAAATTCTGAGGGTGATGTTTATTGGCTTAATCTAGTCAGTTTTGCAAAGCAGTACTCTGCCTGTCTGTCTGCCTTCATCTACAACCAGAAGTAGGTTGGGCCCCAACTGAACAATCTAAATGGGGTACAGCAGAGTCTCTAAAGTAAACCTTGACTGATTGTTTTTCCAGGAGAGAAATAGTAATTGACCTAGCTTGCACTGAGCACTTATTGTATGCTAGACACTGTTTTTGGCACTTTATGTATATTCTATTAATTTCTTTTTAAGTAGACTCCACACCAAGTGTGCAGCCCGGTTCAGGGCTTGAGCTCATGACCCTGAAATCAAGACCCGATGAACTGAGAATAAGACTTGGACACTTAACCAACGGAGGCACCCAGGCACCCTTATGTTCATTCTGTTATTGAATCCCTGTAAAGACCCTTTTAGATATGTACAATATTTATCTCCATTTGGCAGATGAGAAAACTGTGGGAAGGAGGCCTTGACTAGTATGGCTGGGATCACCCAGGTAGTAAGTGTAGCATGAATTTTCAACCCAGGTTGATTCTTAACCACTGGTGATGCTACTTCTGCCAATTATGCCCCATAGGAGAGAACAGTAAATGGTCCTTGACTGCTTAGTGCCCGGCACACAAGTAAATGGTTGCTCTGTTTTTGAGAATTATTTTAACAAAACTCTCAAAGGAATAGAAATAGATTGGGTCATTGCTAAATGACATTCTGGGATGCATCTCTGCATTTAATTTCCTCTTAATCACTCCTCCATAGGTGTTATCTGAGGTGCTCAATGGGTCTGCTTTTTGGAATGATCAAAATGTTCACGGCTCCAGTCCGTGCTTCACTTCTCTGCACGACTGAGAGTTATTTTTGCAGACAAGAGCTTCTTACTCCAGGGTGGGTCTCTGCACCTGCCTTTTATATTTTATCTGCGGGTTAGCTGATGCTTTCTCTTTTACTGAACTTTGAAAATGAGATGTTAGTCATACTTTCCTCTCTCAGTGATTTTAGGGAAATTTGAAGGTAGTGGTGGGCTGGGGGTGGGGGAGAGGCACATAAAAACTGGAAGAGCTTCTCAAATGGACGCAGTGTGGAGTTAAATTAGCCTCTGATGGGCCGGATGACAGATGATGAGGGGTGCTGGGCACACTCGGCAGTATGATGGGCAAAGATGGAACACAGAGAGTGCCGTGAAAAAACTTCTGAGGTAGAGCAGGCCGTTTGTCTGATACACCATCCCGTCAGCCTTGAAGTCGGCTTTGGGAAGCCAGTCTGAAGAATCATAGCTAAAACAGACTGGTTGGGGCGCCTGGGTGGCTCAGTTGTTAAGCATCTGCCTTCGGCTCAGGTCATGATCCCAGGGTCCTGGGATCGAGCCCACATCGGGCTCCCTGCTCTGCGGGAAGCCTGCTTCTCCCTCTCCCTCTGCTGCTCCCCCTGCTTGTGTTCCCTCTCTCGCTGTGTCTCTGTCTGTCCAATAAATAAATAAAATCTTTAAAACAGACTGGTTAAGAGCTTTAGCTCGGAATTCTCAAAAGGCCTGGGTTGGAACCCCAGCTTGGCCATTTCCTGGTGACTTAACCTCTCAGATGCTCATGTTCTCATGTAAAATGGATAGAATAAGAGTGGGTACTTTCTGGGGTTACCGTGGGACTCATTGAGCTAATTTACTTAGGGTCCTTAACATCCTGGCTAGGCATAGGATATGCCTCCGATCAGTGCAAGCTGCTTTATTACATTCCTACATTTGCAAAAGCAAAGTAGAAAACTCCTCTTCTTCCTTCACTCTGGAGTCAGTTTCTTAGATTTTTGGTAGAATCAGAGACGTTAATGAAGTTGGTCTAGGACCAGTTAAGTACATAGTAATGCAAATAACAAAACTGAAACTGGATACCGGGTCCCCCCCATTCGTAAGTCTGGAGTTCTGTATATCCTGCAGGTACTTATCAGTCTGGTTGAAGGTGCATAGAGAGGGTTGGGAAGCATGCCTAAAAGTGTGGGCCAGTGACTGGAAACGGATTTAATCTCTGGTGCCAACTCAGATTGATTGATAGTGTCTGTACGGAGGGCTGTGTTGATGAGGAGTCTGAGCCCAGGGTTCTACAGGAGTGCATGATTGATTAGTGATGTCTGACAAGGGTGAAGGAGGCGGAATTACAGTATGTGTGCCAGAAATAGGTGGTTGCTGGCCTGGAATCTGGCAACAAACTGCAAATGCTTTGTATTTAAGCCCAAAGATGAAGAGAAGGTAGCTACTTCATGCTTGGTCTTTACTTTTGTGCTCTCCTGTTTCTCTTGCTATGTTACAGATTTGTAATCCATCAAGGTACTGGTATTTTATAGGTGATACATGGCTTAAACACAATTTAACACTTAAAAGCCTTATACCAGACACATACAGCCTCACTTTCCTAGGCTCTTGGGAAACTTACCTGACTTCAGCCTCAGATAGGGTTATGCCTTTGATACCTCAATTTTAAAAGGGTCTTATAATTAAGACTTTATAAATAAATCTTATCTATAAGATATTTGTCATCTCTTAAAAAATGATATCTGTCATTGTACTATGTACTAATTGGGGCTGAATTGCTTACATTTTAATACCATTAATTATAGCTGTTGCTTTCATTTGTCATTTATTTTACTTAAAAGGAGCAAGTCTATTTTTGTATAATTTTTAGTGATACTTTTTTAAACTCTGAATTAAAATGCATTTAAGAAACACCTAATTAAGTGCATAGCTAGTTATCTAGAATAGTTCTGTCATCCCTTCTCAAAAAAAAAAAATGGCCATCGGCTTCTTTTGTGATGAGTAGAGTGAGTGTTAATTAATTTTTTTTCCTCTTCAGTTGGTGTGTTTTATTATCCCTCTTCTTGATATGTGATTGGGTGACTTTACGATGCTTTAGATAGAAAGCATGTCCTGTCCAAATGTGATTTATGTTGTCCCAGAACTTTTGCACAGTTCAGCTGAAATTTTCTTCATGTTGATCAAGGTCAGAAAACCCAGGGATTATACCATCCATCTTAGCAGCTGGAGTGCTGAAATAATTTCTGATGGAAGTTGATGCCGTAGCAACAGAATCCAAAGGTTGGCTGGGGAAAACATGCACACGTGTGTAAACTCACATATGCACAAGCACGCACAGGCACAGTGCCCATGCATGTGTTATATTGAGTTTTCGTCATTTTAATTGGGCTTTTTTTTTTGGCCTATCATAGGTTAGAATTTATTTTTGAATAAGGTAATCAAAACTACAGTATCTTTTACTATGCTTATTACAGATTAAAAGCTCTCAGAACCTACAGGGCAACCAGAAGTTTTTTATATTTTCTTTTTATTTTTTAAATTTTTAAAAAAGATTTTATTTATTTATTTGACAGGCAGAGAGATCACAAGTAGGCAGAGAGGCAGGCAGAGAGAGAGGAGGAAGCAGGCTCCCCGCTGAGCAGAGAGCCCCATGCGGGGCTCGATCCCAGGACCCTGGGATCATGACCTGAGCCCAAGGCAGAGGCTTAACCCACTGAGCCACCCAGGTGCCCCTATATTTTCTTTTTAACCAGAAGATTTTCTGAGTGGATTGGAGGACAGACCCTTTAGGACAGAAGATATTTCAAGCTTAAGACATTCTAGCTTTTGGTTAAGGGAGAGTATGTATGGAAGCAAATCCTGGTCATAAGGCAGGATGACTCAGCCAAGGAGGCGGATAGCTTTTCCCAGGCACCTGATTTGGTTGAATCACTGGTTCTCATGGTATACAGAGATTCAAGTCAGAAGAGTAATAGAACTTCAAGTGTATCTCTTGCATCCCCTCAAGATAGTATACTACCTTGCAATAAGGAAAAAAAGTATATAGTTTCTAATGTGATCTATTCAGATTGAGTTTTTCTGTTGATCCAATTCATTGAAATGTAGATTGACAAATACTAATTTTGCCCTGATGATAGGAGTGTCTTCCTGGGGAAATCATGAAGGCCTGAGAGTGATCACTAAGGAGTTAATGGAAAATTCACACAAAGGAAATCATACATACACTCAAACTCATGGTGAACACCTGTCCTTGATAGCTGTATGAAAATGCAAATTAAAGCCAGTGTGAGACACTAATTTCTACCTACTACTGATGTGAAAGTAAGAATATTACCTCTTCCCAAACTAGCAAAATTGCCATGAATATGGCTCTTGTATTCTTTACTAGTTATATTGCAATTTGGTGGAACTCACTTAAAAACCAGAGCACCCACACCTATGATTGACCATGCAGATAATCATTCCTTTGACCCAGTATTATTCCTGTGAATTATTACATTTGCCCATTCTTAAGGGAGTAGCTTCTTGTGTTAAGTGTAGAACACGACAGAGTATAATGCAGCTGTTAAAAATGACTAATAGGCTTGGGTCAGAGGTCCATGGAATAAAAACTGATGTGATGTTGAACAAAAACACATCCCATAAGATGGCATGTGCTTCTGCTGTGATCAAGTACACAGTTCACAGGGAGAAGAGAAATATTTATGTTTTTCAGTGTTCAAACACAGTTGCATTAATTTATGATTTGAGAATTAGAAAGTAAGTCATCGTGTTGGTTAATTTTATGTGTCTACCTGAGGGGCCATGGGATGCCCAGATGAACTACAGTTTCTGGGTGTGTCTGTGAGGTTGTTTCCAGATGAGATTAGCACTGGACTCAGTGGACTTAGTAAATCAGACAACCCTCCTCAAGCAGGGTGGGCCTCATTCTCCATCCAGGGTCTGAAGAAGACAAAAGGCTGAGGAAGGAAGAGTTTGGCGTTGGTCCTTGCCCCCTCCCTCACGAATTGAGCTGGGAAGCTTCATCTCCTCTTTTCTGGCCCTCAGGCTGTGATTTATACCAGGGGCTCCTCTGGTTCTCAAAACATCAGACTGCATCAGCCACCAGCTTGCAGATGGCAGATGGCGGGATTTTCAGCCTCTATAATCACATGAGCCCTTTCTTCATAGTAAATCAATGAATCGTTCCCCGCCCCCCCATCTGTATCTATATCTATAGATCTTCTGTTGGTTCTGTTTCTCTGGAGAACCCTGACCACAGTCATAATGGAAGAGATAGAGTTCCTCCAACAGAAGACGTGCAGGATGAAGTTTAGGGCTGAGTTTGAGCGTGTCACTTAACCATCGTGCATCTCACATTCCTCTTCTGCACAGAGATGACAATGATAGCACCCACCTCTTAAGGTTGTTGTGAACCTTATTATTATTATTATCCATAATGTATCCCAGTGGCCAGTCCAGTTCCCGGCACATAGTAATTATTGAATGCACGGTTGTTCATAGTAGTAACATCGCTGAAAGCCGTAACAACAAAAATCATGGTACATAATTTATATTCCTGTGGAGAATTATAATCAGGGGAAAAGAATCTTCAAACAAGACACCGTAGTCTACAGGAAGTGTCTCAAGTGAAACAGTAAAATGTTACCAAGGGGCCAAGCATAGGAAATGCACAACTGTCCCATTGCTGAGTGGCCCTTGAACGAACTCCTTATCTTATCTTATCTGATCTGATCTGATCTTCAAAAAGGACCAGTGGGGCTCGCAGGACTGTTATCCAATACCTGACTAAATCTATTGGGCAGACATTGCTAATTCAAGCAAGTAAACTTGCTTGAATTTCCCAGGTAAATATGCTTCATGTTTGCTGAAAATGGGACCCTCCAGGATGAGTAGCAACTTGGAAGACAACGGATGGGGCAATCACAAAGAGAGAAACCTGCTGCATCCTGAGACCAAGCATCCTTAGCTGTCACCTCCGAGGGATTGGGGGGTAGCTTCTCTACCAAGTAGGGGTCTCCAAGCCCTTTGTCAGTCATGAAGCTAAAGCAACTACTGATACTCTTGAGACATAACTGTCTCCTTAAATCAGATGGATTTCAGCCCTTATGTGGGAGGTGTTTGTAAGTATCTTATCAGAAGGTCTTTTTGGCAGAATTATCAAGGAAATGACTTCAGTTTCCTGTCACCCTGCTGGTGTCTGTCATTCAAGGACCACTCTTCCGAATAAGTTAGAGCCCTTTGTTCATCAGCCTATCCCAATACTTTTTTTTTTTTTTAAGATTTTATTTATCTATTTGACAGAGATCACAAGTAGGCAGAGAGGCAGGCAGAGGGAGAGGGGGAAGGAGGGTCCCCGCTGAGCAGAGAGCCCGACGCGGGGCTCGATCCCAGGACCCTGAGACCATGACCCGAGCCGAAGGCAGAGGCTTTAACCCACGGAGCCACCCAGGCGCCCCAGCCTATCCCAATACTTTTAAGATTCCATAAAACCACTTTAAAGCTGCTGAGATGAGTAAGAAGAAATGATGGTTAACCGTCAAGTGTCCATATCAAACAGGTGACTTTTAACGCCTTGGTCATTTGTTTCCTTACACTATGCAGTCTGTTAGAGGTGTGGCACTATTTGCAATCAGTGAAGCTGTCTAACAGTTCTTAGTCACTTTTGAGGCTGAGGAGTGTAAGTCTGACTCATCAGCCTCTATCAGGATTAGAGGCTAAGTTAGCATTAGACAGAAGTTGACAGTCACTTTTCATTTAATGTCTATATATGAATCACTGGAAATACTAGGGTCATTGGAACACAATTTCTCAGAAACTCAAAATTAATTTATTTATGCCAGGTGCACCTGGATCTAGGTCCTCCAGTGATTCCTTAGGAAACATGATCGGCCTCTTAACTGCTTTACTACTTTCCTTGGGTTTTGCTTATGCCTTGAAGTGGTAGGGGCACTAATGGCTCTGGAATTACCTCCTCACTGAGATGAAGCCAGTCCTACACCAACAATATGGAATCATAATGGGGGAAGGATAGTGTCCCCCCCACCCCAATGAAAAACAGCAGTGTTCCTTACAAAGTAGGATGGATATTGGTTAGGTGAAAGCAACAATTGCCCTCACGGAGCCCGATTTCCAGATGATCGCCAGTCTCCAAAACCCCTTGGTCGATCGCTCTCTGGTCTCCACTCTCTTACCTCATCTCCCTACCTTTGCTCCAACTCTTTTCCAAGCACTTGCTGACCCTCAAAGGTCATCCACATCCCTGCCCAAAGCACAAAGTATTCATCAATCAGAAACGTATTCAGCACAAAGAAGCGTGAAACGCTGGGCTGACCTGCCAGACTGGGCTCTAAGCTTTAGGACAGGCGGGAGAGCTATTTGTTGCTCACTCAGCAGAGTGCCTGCGGTGGAGAAGAGGTCTTGAATGAACACAAGGACAGCAGTTTATGGTCAGCTCAGGAGATGAGGTCTATGTGTTCACTTAAAAAGCCAACATACCACTCTGGACAGAGAATGATAACAGCCACATCAGTGATGAGGGGAAACTAGTTTTAGACATTTGTAGGAGAAAATAAACACTTGCTGGAGGAGGTACATTATCAGGTGGACCCTGCAATACTAGTCAAACTCGGAAAGCATCTGCATAAATCGAGAACCAAGGAAAGGGGCTCTAGAAAAGAAGGAACAGTATAAGCAGAATTCCTTCCCTTAGAGACACATTAAAGAAAGAGAACTTTGGGATTATTATAGGAAAGATGTCAGATATTCAGCTATCTCTTGGCTGTAATAGAAATACAGTTCAGATTGGCTTCAGCTAAAAATGTAAGTGATTAACTCCGTCTACTGGGTTGAATAATGACCTCCAAAAAGATATGATAGGAGTCCCAACCCCCTGCCCTGTAAATGTGACCTTATTTGGAAATATATCTTTGGAGATGTATTCAACTTAAAATAAGGTCATATTGGATTATGGATCAAGGTCCTAATCCAATGGCCGGTGTTTTTAATGAGAGAAAGGAGAGGGAGATTTGGATATAGAGACCCACATGCTGAGGGTAGAGGCGGTGTGATGATGGAAGCAGAGATGGGGAGAAGCAGCTACAATCCAAGAATGATGAGGATTTCTGGCAACCACCGGAGGCAAGAAGGATTCTTCCCTAGAGCTTTCAAATGAAACATAGGGCTGTGGACACCTTATTTCAGACTTCTAGTCTCCATAACTAAGAGATAATACATTTCTGTGTTTTAAGTCACCCAGGTCATGTTGATTTGTTACAGCTGCCTTGGAAAACTACATCTGCAAATACAGGAGTATCTGGCTTCAGGGATGGCTAGATCCAGGCGCTCATAACATGTAATCCGGAATATACACACACACGCACACACATGCATGCACACGCACACACACACCCCTTCCCTAGGTCAACTAGGATCACATTATAGAGAGCCATGAGTGCAGGCAGGAAGGTTTTTAACACTGGTCCCTCAGGTAAACTTGAGAACACAGGTCCAAGAGGTGAGAATTACAGTTCCTGAGAGTTCTGAGGACGGCCTGAACGACCAGGAAGGTTTGGCAAAAGGTGGATTGAGAGGGGCGCGTGGGTGGTTCAGTGGGTTAAGCCTCTGCCTTTTGCTCAGGTCATGGTCTCAGGGTCCTGGGATGGAGCCCCACATCGGGCTCTCTGCTCAGCGGGGAGCCTGCTTCCCCCTCTCTCTCTCTGCCTGCCTCTCTGCCTACTTGTGATCTCTGTCTGTCAAATAAATAAATAAAATCTTTAAAAAAAAAAAAAAAGGTGGATTGAGGATAGGACACCATCCTACCCTCCTATCAATTCTGGAAAGCCCTGAGCCCTTCCTGTTTTACAGCTGTACACTTAACCCCAGGTGGGTCCTAGCCTGGTGTAAACTCTCAATAGTAAATAAAGGTGTCTTAGTAGCCCCTAGAGGAGGTGGAAGAGGCCCGACCTCAACCAATGCCTTTGGGAATGAAAAGGCCTGGAAGTTTTCCAGATGTGACTCATTTTCCCACATGGGACCAGAAGAGGATCAGGCTTCCAAAGGAGTAACAACTACTTTCAAGTACTAAATATTTCTTACTTATAAGAGCATTTGCTAGCTGTGTTATAAGCATGATTCAGTTAATCTGCATGCCCAACTAAAAACATAGACACTTCTTTTTTTCAGATGATGAAATGGAATTCCATAAATATGAAATGACTGTCCCAAGCTCACACAGTGAGAGAGGTGGCAGGGCTACAATTAGAACTGAGGTTGGCCTAACCCCAAGACCATTCATTTTTCATCTCTTCCCACATGCTACAAAATTAAGGGTTGCCAACACACTTGACAATGCTTAAGTCCCTGATGGAACATTTGACTGGTTACCTATATAAATGCAAATACATATGAAGACATAGATGTGCATGACCTGTTTCTGTGGAGACTAGATATCTTTATTTTGTTACTTTAAGTTCAAAATGGACTTTTTGCCCCAAAAGGCTACCTACATCAAAAGATCCAAAAAAGAAAGTTTAAAACATCCTGCATAAATGAAGAGCCCCATATGAAAAACACCAGGGAGCTAGAATTAAATAAAAATTAAGCCTGGAAGCGGAGTAATGACCCAGTGGTTCATTACAGCCTTACATTTTCAATCAAAGATAAAATCTCATTAAAAGTATATCTTTGATTAGGGAACAAGTTTGGACTGTTCCAAAGTTGGATCGCTTTATCCACAGACAGATGAGCCATGAAATCTTTTTTCCTTCTTTTCTAACTTTAAAGACAGTGAGCTATTTATCTTCTGACATCATTATAAAGGTTATTAATATAGAGGAAGACTGAACAGAGATGGTAAAGCTTTTTAAATATCTATCAGCGACTTTTACCTCATAAAATTAAAGGGTCTATTTTTATCATCTGTTGTGATTTTAGAGAATAATTTCTATATGTGTCTAGACTGATTCATCAGTAAGGAACCATAGTGAGCATCTAATCGTGCACTAATGCAGCAGAAAGAGAGTGCAAGCCACATGTGTCATGCTAACATTTTTCTAGTAGCCACAATAAAAAGGTAAAAAAAGAAGATGAAATTAATTTTAATAATGCAGTTTAATTAACCTATATGCTCTATTATCATTTCAACATGCCATAATATATAATTATTTATGAGATATCTTATATCATTTTGGGGGGTATTATGTCTTCAATATCTAGTGTGCATTTCACATCTCAATTCCGGTTGGCTTCAGGAGCTCACTGTGGCTTTTGTATTGGGCAGCACAGGTGTAATCCAATCTTGTCCTTTGAAAGAGAAACCAAGGATCTGAGAAATCTCTTTAGAGACTTTCTAGTAACAAAAGAATTTCCTTTTGAGACTTGGTTGTGTACTTGATTTCCCCCTTAATAATGTGCTTTGGGGAAACATTTCTAAAACAAAAAGTATGCTGAACTGATGTAGGGACTCCGTTAGACCCCATGGATCTCTTAATAGAGGCTCTAGTGAATTGATTTCAAGAAGTGCCAACATCTCCCTCACTCTAAGCTTGCAAACGTAATCTCTGACTATGAATATTTGATAAGGCTTGTTATATAGTTTACCGAGGAAGCTTGTTGGATCAGCGATTTATACAGTGTTTCCAAGTGTCCCATGTGTCCTGCAGTCCTAGATGAAGTCATTCTAGGTGGTGTATGGACTTGTCATTTAATATACAGATTTTCCTTGACTTACAGTGGGTTACATCCCAAGAAGCCCATCATACATTAGAAATATTCTCAGTCAAAAATGCATTGAATGAACCTAACCTACCAAATGTCAGAGCTTAGCTTAGCTAGGCTACCTTAAACATACTCTGAACACTGAAATTAGCCTACAGTTGGGCACAATCATCTAAGACAAGGCATATTTTATAATAAAATGTTGAACAGTCCATATAGTTTATTGAATACTGTACTTAAAGTGAAAAACGGAGTTATTGTCAGCGTCCTGATTGTTTACCCTCGTGCCCACATGGCTGACTGGGAACCCCTGCCCAGTTTCCCTAGAGAGCATCGAATCACAGATCGCTAGCCCGGGGCGGGGCGGGGGGGGGGGATCCGAATTCAAAACTTGAAGTACAATTTCTACTGAGTGTGTATTGTTTTCACACCCTCATAAAGTTGAAAAAAACTGTTAAGTCAAAGCATCGTAAGTTGGAAACTCTGTAATGGAATCATAGAGTAAGAACATAATTTCCTTTTCAAACTCATTTCAGTCTTTCAAATGTCAGGCGAACATCTCCGTATGTTTCTGTTATGTCTCTAACACCTCTCTACTAACCCTTGCTAATTTTTTTGAATAGAGTGAGAACTTTTGGCAGACAAAATATCCAGCTGGAATTCAACAATTGAGGAGCATTGCTGTGTTTTCAACCCATTTCGTCTGATAGTCTCCATCTATTTATGGCGAAGTACACTGGTTTTCGGTGTTGGTGGTGACATAGAGCCATGTTTTAAATTTTATTGAAACCTAAGGGCCAACTTAAGGGACAAATAATAACCTAATAACTGTAAAGGTAACCCCATGGGTGAGGAAAAACTAGTGAAGTAGTTATGTGAATGAACTGACGTCTGGGAAGTATTCGTCTTGTCTTGGTGATACATTAGGGAGTTTTGTCTACGCTTGTTTCAAACATCATTGCATTGCATCATTCCTTACTCTCGGTTTCCCTTCCTCGCCCTGGCCAATTTCTACAAATGATGTTTCCTGGTCACAGAGGGACATTTGGATAATGCCGTTGAAATCCTTTGCTACCATCGGGAGCAAGAATAACCTGTCCCCTCGAGGGCCCTTCTGGTTAGACTAGGAATCAGATTGACATGAAACAGATTAACAGGAGAAAACCAAGTTTTGACCTGTGTACACAGAAGCCACACAGACATGGAAATTCCAAAGGCAGTCAGGCAAAATGAGGTATGCATGTCATTCTGAACTAAGGAGAAGGGGTAAGGGTCTGGTTCTTCAAAGGGATGGAAAGCAATCCTCAGGAACCACGAGAAAGAGTAAGTGTTTGGTGGGGCGCCTGGGTGGCTCAGTGGGTTAATGCCTCTGCCTTCGGCTCAGGTCATGGTCTCAGGGTCCTGGGATCGAGCCCCTCATCGGGCTCTCTGCTCAGCGGGGAGCCTGCTTCCCCCTCTCCCTGCCTGCCTCTCTGCCTACTTGTGATCTCTGTCAAATAAATAAATAAAATCTTTAAAAAAAAAAAAAGAGTAAATGTTTGGTAAACAGTTACATCCTGGGCCACTTAGAAACAATGGGTCACAGAGAAGACTGTGATCAAGCAGGGCTTGCTAGGTTCCTCCCCGTCTGCGGTACCTAGTTCTTATCCTAACGTAGTTCATCGGCAGTGTTAGCTCTTCTGCCTGCCGCAGGCTCAGTATCTAAAGTCCTCTTAGGCAGTTGTAGAGGGAGGTAAAGAGCTCTTCTGAATCTGCTGGGTCTTGATTGCTTTTAACTCAAAATAATCCTTATGCCACAGTGGCCTGTCTTGGGGTGGCTGCCCTTGACCCCCACGCTACCAATGGAGAAAATTTCATAGTGCTATACCCATCCCTTCCAGGAGGTGCCCTAATTATCTTTTTATGCTAAGTACAGATGGATTGGAAAGGGAGTAGCATAGTTTAAGTATCTCTTTTGCTCGAAAACTTAAAATGCTTGCACAAAGGGTGGGTTCATCCAAGTTCAAAGTTACTACCCACACCATCCAAAAGGACCCCAGTGTGTTCTTTGAGGAAGGGAAGGATGAAATTTTCTTACATGCAGTTTCTGTCTCTCCATTCTGCTTTCAAGTTCTTTTTGTTAATGGTTAACTCATCAGGGAGAGTTTAAACAAACACTAGAATTTTCTTCATAAACCCATCCTTTCTAGCTTTCTTTATTTTCTTTCATGTCATGTTTCAACTCAAAGAGTTTCTCAGAGCTCTTTCATTTTTCTGAGATCTACTTCATGTTCCCCTGGAGTTTATTAAAGCAGTATTTATTTTTTTTATCTGCCTGAGAAACAAGACAGGGTGATTAAAAGTTTAGATTCCTGACTGTCATGGGATTCAGCCCAGTTTTGCTACTTCCTACCAATGGGGTCCTGAGGAGGTGAAACCACATCTGTGAACTTCAGTTTCCTCATCTGTACAACGGAGTCACAGGAAAACCATAATGCAGGTTGATAATTAAAGGAGGTAGGAGAGTGATTAGTATGAATATACTCACTAAGTGGTAGAATCATTATTACTAGTATCCTTCACCTCTTTGCTTCTTTTTTAACCAGCTAGTGGCTTGGGTGAGTGACTTGGGTTGTATTCTAGAACAAGTGTTTTGACTTGATCATCTTATTCTGCTTTTCCGGTGTCAGAGATAAGCTGTCACTTAATGGGCGGTAGAGGTCATGTTTGGTGAGAGTGACTGCTGTGGTTATAGTTTAATTTTTTGTTTCATCTTCCTCAGGCAGAAAGGATGGGTAGGCGGCCACCTAACTCAGCAAACTATTCATTCCACAAATATTGCAGTGTTCCAGACTTCCTGGTCAAAACATTAATGGAGTGCTTCCCACTGTTCTAGCTACCAGGATGAGCACAGAATTGAATCAGTACTTATACAAAGATCAAAGTATAAATGCACATGGAGCCACGTGATTATTGGGATGGAGTAACTTTTAACATACAGAAATATCTATAGAAATTTCAGGTTTTGATGGGGCGCCTGGGTGGCTCAGTGGGTTAAGCCGCTGCCTTTGGCTCAGGTCATGATCTCGGGGTCCTGGGATCGAGTCCCGCATCGGGCTCTCTGCTCAGCAGGGAGCCTGCTTCCCTCTCACTCTCTCTGCCTGCCTCTTTGCCTACTTGTGATCTCTCTCCATCAAATAAATAAATAAAATCTTTAAAAAAAAGAGAGAGAAATTTCAGGTTTTCGTCCTGGTCTCAGAGGAAATAGAAATAGAAATAGAAATAAATTTTTTATATATATATATATATATATATATATGTACATATATATACACACACATATAAAAATATATTAATATATAATTTATATATATAAGAGAAATAGATTATATATATATTTATTTATATACATATAATTTATTTATTTTTTATCCTATTTTTATCCTATCCTACCTTGGTGCACCTGGGTGGCTCATTCGGTTAGGTGGCTGACTCTTGATTTAGGCTCAGGTCATGATCTCAGGGTCCTGGGATTGAGTCCCATGGGGGGTTCCTTGCTAGGTGGGGAGTCTGCTTGAGGATTCTCTCTTTCCTCTCTCTGCCTCCACCCCCTCTCTCTGAAATAAATAAAACTTGAAAAAAAATCTTTGCTCTCTTTCTGGGTAGCAAAATTTTATCAGCAAGTAATATTAGTCTGGCAAACTGTTGAGAAGAGTTTGGAGGTATAATCAGATTTAGCAGAGTAGTTCTGTGATCAACTTGTAATGTTTTGTCTGCAAAGGTGGGGGGGCATATACAAATATTTTTCCCTATAATCAGTTGAGAAATGAATTAAAATAACTTACTATTAATTTAGCCTACAAATTCAAAACAAATAAAGAAATAAATAACACACACATATCATCACAATACCTTCCTCTCCTTCTCCCCCCACAATCAAGTTGTTCTACCAACAGATAGAATCTTGGCTCGATGGATTAAATGTTCAGTTTTCAACTGATAATGTTGGTGTCCTAAACATAACCTCTGCCTTTTTACCTCAGTTCTCACTTATGTGAGAACTGCCCTTTCTACTCAACCAGCTTGTTCTGAAGACAAAGGGAGTTATTCAGAAGATCAATCCAGTAAACATTTACTGAGTCCCTTGTGGCTTTCACTGTGATGATGCTTGGAAAAAGGAAAAGCCAAATTTGGAAATTTGGAAAGCCAAAATTTGGAAAGCCAAATTTTGATATGAGTATCTTTCTTTTTTTTTTTTTTTTTTTTTTTAATAATTTTTTTTAAGATTTTATTTATTTATTTCACAGAGAGAGAGATCACAAGTAGGCAGAGAATCAGGCAGAGAGAGGGGGAAGCAGGCTCCCCGCTGAGCAGAGAGCCAGACGCGGGGCTCGATCCCAGGACCCTGAGATCATGACCCGAGCTGAAGGCAGAGGCTTAAACCACTGAGCCACCCAGGTGCCCCGAGTATCTTTCTTTTTAATTTTTCCCTTATTTGTTCATTTCACTTGTATTTCTTCTAAATTTGGAGCTTCTGTCAATAAGCTAAAGAGTTCCTCTGACTCAGAGCTCTTTGCTATTACCTGTTTTCCAAACCTGGTTTGGTTTACACGAAAGAGTGAATGTTAAGATCCTTTTGAAGTTCTTCATGGAAAATAGTGAAATTCCTGGATCTTGAATGTGCCTTTTTTTTTTTTTTTGCGATTAATTGTATTATTGTGCATAAGGACTCGGGTCACTCAAACAATAAAGACAGTGAACAACAAACAGCTCGACGGAATTCTTGCGTTCCACCTGTGTTCTTAGATAGTAAAGCTGGATGCGGGAAGCCTTCAGCGGCCCGGTGCAGGTCCCCCTCTTGGCCACTAGAGGCACCCTTCTGTTTCTATATTGCTTCCTCAGGTTTTACAGCTGATTGCCCCCTTTTGTGGAACTATGAGGATCGGAAAAATGCGTTTTAAGGAAAGTTAGAAGTGTACTTAATAATAATTACATTTTAGTGCATTTATCATTCATGTTTTTATAATGATTCTGGGGTTATTTGGAATAGGGTTTCTCAATCTTGGCATTGCTTCCATTTGAACCAGAGAATTCTATGTTGTGGGGTCGGTGCTGTGCACTGTAGGACGCTTAGCAACATCCTGGACCTCTACCCACTGGACGTCAGTAGCATCCCCTCCCTCCCTACCCCTTCCAGTCATGGCAACTGAAAATGTCACCGGAAGCTGCCAGGTGTCCCCTGGGGGATAAAGTTGTCTCTGGTTGAGAATCCCTGATATGGGAGAATGTTTCCATCAGCAGTAGATTCATGGTAAAGTATTTCAGGGGTGAAATTTATACAAATTTCAAATAGTTTAACAAAAAGGTAAAATAAAGGCAAAAAGATAAAATAACAGAATGGGGAGAAGTACTACAATTTGGAAAAAGAAAAAAAAAATTAAGAAGGGAAACAGGCACCTGGGTGGCTCAGTGGGTTAAGCATCTGCCTTCAGCTCAAGTTCATGATCTCAGCATCTTGGGATGGAGTCCCATGTCAGTCTCCCCACTCAGTGGGAACTCTGCTTGTCCCTCTGCCTCTGCCTTTCCCCCCTGCTTGTTTTCGAGCTCCCTCTCCCTCAAATAAGTAAATAAAATCTTTTTAAAAAATAAGGAAAGAAAAGAACAAAGAGGAAAACAACTTTGAGAGTCAAGGGTCCCAGGCCAGCAATCCCCATCAGGCCCCTGGCAGCTGATAAGCCCCGTCTCTGAATCTCTGCTCCAAACAGTGGGCACGAGGGGCGGTGGTAGTTCTCCATCAGTGGGGAGCTGTCTTTAGCGATGGGACTAAGAGATTCTGAAGACTCTAGCTTGATATTTATTTAATGACAAAAGGGTTAACTACCAAATTATTGTTTTTCATTGGACTTTACCCGGAGGACTTATGTTAAAGTTTTAATGAACAAATAAACCAGAAGGGGGGTGTCTTTTCTAAATTAAAAGAAATGAAAAAGGCATACTAACCGAATGCAGTACAGTGAGGTTATTTTTTGGAAAGGCTCTAAGTGAGATTGAGGCATTTGAATATGACAGTAGATATTAATACTAGATGCCAGTTTTTAATTAAAGTGTGTTTTCTATAGTGTGCTAATAAAACTGGCTATAGATGAGGCTATCAGGACATGCACGCTGAGTTATTTGGGAGTGAAATATTTTCAAATGGTTTAGTGAAACCAAAGATAAATATAGGTATATGCATATGCATACGACACACCCACACATATAGATATATACACACGTGTATGTTTGTGTGTATATATATACTATGTGTGTGTAAGTAGGCAAAGTGCACAGACCGAGTGAATTACATCAGGTCTAAGGTGACCACAAGCCCCCAGGTCTACATGCTGTGGTCTAGGTACAGACAGGTGTGTGGGGTAGCGAGGTGCAGGCTGGACATTGGCCATCACAATTTGAGCTTCGCAGTCAGATATGCTGGGATGCAGGTCCTCCTTCCACCAGCTAATAGCTTGTTGCCTCTGGGTTTTGTAACTTTGAAGCCCAAGTAAAACGGGAATCACACTTTCCTTACAAGAAATGGTTGTAAGCATGAAATGAGGTAATATATGTGAAAGCTTCTGTCATGTAGTAGGTGCCTGCTCCTAGCTGTCCCCTTCTTTTCTGCAGGGTATGTAGTCTTGTTACAAAAGTGAGAGACATCATGAATGGCCCCCAATTATGACTAGCTCATGGTGGGGCCTTTAAATTTTTATTTGCATCTCACTTGTATGTAGGAAAACAGTTGAATTTCCTTATGGTTTGTGGGGGCGATTAGCATTTCTTACGAGTGAACTTTAAGACCTGATTTTAAACACACCTGCAT
Source organism: Martes martes (assembly GCF_963455335.1). Taxonomy (NCBI): domain Eukaryota; kingdom Metazoa; phylum Chordata; class Mammalia; order Carnivora; family Mustelidae; genus Martes; species Martes martes. The sequence continues at coordinate 35,907,584 of NC_137906.1, read as the reverse complement.
ACAGATATGTTCATTAGTAGACCTATGCTTGTAACCCGTGGGTCCTTGGTGCAGAGTCCCATGTGACCAGTAGATGGCAGTGCACGATAAAGAAAAAGCTCCCGGCTGCTGGCCACTGTTTTAATTAGCTAAAAGCAAGACAGGTATGCTCTTATATAGTTTTTGATTTTGTAATTTTCCTGAGCAGCCATTGAGGGCAGATGTTTTCATCCTTTCCCCCAGTTTAAGTATCAGGGGAGAGGGAATATCAAGATGCAATCAATTGCCGGCCACGGCAAACCCCCTGAACTTAAGTCTTGCAAACATCATCAGCTTGTGCCATCTTGGAAATTGCTGCCGTGGAAGGAGGCATGGAGCTATCAATTACTTCTAGGGCTGCAATCCCCCTCTGTCCTTGAAAAGCAAGCCAGCTGACTCTGTGGGTGAGATTAGGGGACAGCGTCGTGACGAGAAGCGGGCTGCTTTATCAATGTCCTAGAAGTTGATCTGGAGCCCTAGAGGAAGAAATTAAAGATCAGCTTAAATTTGTACATGATGGCTAAGCCCCCTGTAATGAATTACCATTAAGTGGTCAGCAAAGTAATTGAAACATGGAAGGCTGGAGGAAAAGAAAAATTCCTTGAAGCATGATTTCTCCTCTAGTTGCTCCTGGTCCTTTGAATGAGAAAAGCTTAATGTGAAAGGGGCTGGTGTGTTTTCAGTATGTCGTATAACTAACTACCAGACCCGTCTTAAACATTTTATGTTATTACTTAAGGTAGTGGTATTAGTGTCATTTTACAGACGAGGACAACTGAGTCCCAGGAACACTGGGTAACTTGACTGCAGTTGCATGATGATTAAAAACTTCCAGGTTAAGATGCGAGCCTCCATTCCTTGCCACATCCTTTCCACCCCGGCCTCCATTTTCGGAAAGGAATGCTAAATAAATATGGGCTCTCTTCTCTTGTATTCTCTGCAGTTCCTTTATTCCTTCTTTTCTTGTTAGCCATCAGAAAATAAAGACAGGAGATCATTACATTGGCAGTGACTGATCTTAATTAGGTACTAAAAGAGGAAGAGCTTCAGTTTTTTAAAAATAACACTTGAAAAATAAACCAAGCCCATTTGTTAATCATGCTAAAGTAGCACGTGTCCATTGCAGTACATTTAAAAAACTATAGAAAGGAGTAAGAGAGTACCTTAACACTCAGGAATTACAATTTTCACAGTTTGGTGCTTTCTTTTATCTTCTTCCCCCCTAACTACCTATAATTTGAACAAACAGTGTTCATGCATTGTTGTTTACATTATATCACAAATGCATCTTCTGCCTCAATAAATATTATTTTCCTATAAATACCATGTTTAATGGCTTTATGTCCTCTTTCTATGACATGGATATTTCCTGGTTTTTTTGTTTTGTTTTGTTTTGTTTTGGTTTTGGTTTTTTACTATTTCTCTCTCTCTGTCTTTTTTTTTTTTTGACAGTTAAGAGGATTCCAACTCGGGGGAAAAATAGATTCTCTCTGGCTTTTGAAAAATAGAAGATGCTACATCTTAATGAAAATATTCTTAGAAAATGTGTGACGTGCTGATCACTGGACAGTGCACTTTATCTGCGTGGTTTCATTTAAACCTCGTGGAACCCCGGAGTAGTGGGGTCTATCATTTCCTCCACTCAAGAAAGGGACAGTGAAAGAACCAGCCCCTCCAGTGTAATCAGGCTGCTTCTGACCCACCCACACCTGCCTCTTGAGTAGCCAAGTTCTTGTCACTCAGGTAGGACTCAACCACACTAGGTAGTGGTCAGGGGCCCTTCATCACAATCTGAAGACTTCTTTCCAAATGGGAACTTTGCAGAATCTCATCGGCTTCTCCGGAACGTTTGTCCCTTCCCTTTCACTGTGATGATGCTTCGAAATGCCCTATGTGCCATCCAGTTGCACATCGATGAGAGCACACCCAAGGACCGCTATGCCCAGGCCTCCCCTGTCCCCGGGACACAGCTTGTTTTTGCATAATTTAAGCACTACATGGTTTTGCCGTTTAAGTTCTGTGAAATTGGTGTTCTCCCATCCATGAAATTATATACATCTTGGGAACATTTCCAGTTACTAAAGGAGTGAATGCATTCTTCAAAAGGGGTGAGCCAGCACGAGCTGATAGAGCTTACCCCAAAGAGCGCTGCTATCTCTCCTTGCCACTTTGAGACACAAAGCCAGGCATTTTCTTTTTAAATTCTAAGGCAACTAAACTGCAAATATAAGCTTCCCGTTATGTATCCAGCTGCAACTCATTCCTTTTCCCCAGTTTCCCCCATCACACCCTCTCCCTCTTCCCCTCCCGTTCACATCCAGAGGCCCATGGAAAATGTTGGTAATACAGATTTCATGTTCTTTCCAAACCCTCTCCAGACTGCTGCTGCCACTCTCTCGTGTTTTGGGTGCCCATGACAATGATAAACGATCATCCAAACACGCTTTTGATTGAAACATATCACGTATCTGATTTACATGATAGTGTGTGTGTGTATATGTGTGTGCAGATTATGCTCATGATGATATTATTTTAAACTATTCATTATGTAAACACAAACAATTATTATGTGACTTCATGGAAAAACATTGCTAAACTCATTTCACAAATCACTGAAACATTAACATATAGGAATGGGGAGTATGTAGTTCCTAGACAAATCAGACTTATAGAAGAAAGATATTTCTGTGACTTGGGGTATCTGTAGAAACTCAAATTGGAATTGACCCTTCTGAAGTCTTGGTTTTAAAGTCAGGGGATAATCTGTATTAGTCAGGACAGGCTAGTCTGTGCTGCAGTAACGAGCATCCCTTGGAACCTCCATGGCTTATTACTTGCAAGTTACATTCTTGCCACTCAAAGCCCACCCTAGATACTGCAGATCCTGAAGGCCGTGAGCTTCCAAAGGATGATGCCCGGATGCAGGGTGCTTTCATTTGACCAGCTGTGCTTGTGTCTTCTATGACTCTGCGGGTTGTAGTAGCAGGGGAGGAGAGGGCATGGAGAGCTGACACGTGCTCTTCAGTGTGTCTTCAGTGGGACACAACTCTTGAGAGTTGTCACGTGATATTCCCACTTACTACGGATCGCCCAGAACAAATCACGTAGGCCCAGCCAAGCTGCAAGGGAGTCTGGGAAGTGTGTGCTCGGGAAATGTAGAACGCACCCGGACTCAGTAAATACCTCTCATTTATCTCTGCCACCAAAATGGGCTTTCCGGGTGGAAGCTTTAGAAATAGAAGATGCTGCATGTTCGCAGAAATATTCTTCACATTCTGTCTTCTGCACTTTACCCGTATTGTTTCACTTAAGCCACACAGCAACAGCTGTGGAGGCAAGCCTTTTATCCAGCTAATTTCTGAAGCACCAGTGGAGATGAGATCCTGGGGTTCTACCCTAGTTCTCCCAGAGGCCAAACCTGCATCATCACGCCCCAGCCATTCTGCCCACAGATTCTTGTTAAGAAGCTGAAACACCCCAGAGTCATCCTCTCAGGTTGATCGTGGCTGGAGCTTTCATGCGAACTGGTTGTAGGATCTCTGGCTTGAATTGTTTTTCAGTTGTTCTACCTGTTTATGACTCACGTGAGGTGATGAAATGGACTCTGTAATAAGGAAGACATTTCTCTTAAGTCTTATCCTCCACATTTATTATATATGAAAATCTAGATTTATTGGATGTGGTTCATGGATAAGGCTTTCTTTTACAAAAGGGAAAAAATAAACTTTTGAAATAGTAACTTCCTCTCGTGCATTTAAATACATTTTATTGGGGCGCCTGGGTGGCTCAGTGGGTTATAGCCTCTGCCTTCGGCTCAGGTCGTGATCTCAGGGTCCTGGGATTGGGCCCCGCATCGGGCTCTCCGCTCAGTGGGGAGCCTGCTTCCTCCTCTCTCTCTCTGCCTGCCTCTCTGTCTACTTGTGATCTCTGTATGTCAAATAGATAAATAAAATCTTTTAAAAAAATACATTTTATTTTTTGCACAAAGTAATTTTTGCTCTTATGTAAGAGATGCTTATCAGGGAACTGTCTTTCATATAAAGTGCCTCAGACTGTTCATGGCAACGTCCATTATAAATGATATCTAAGGCTTTCTCTTGTCGATATCTTCTTGAATGTAGACACATTCGCTGGGGTCCTTTGTCATGGAAACTCTCAGGAAGTACTTCGGTGACATGCCTATCACTCATGTTCTGTTTGGTTCCTCGCTGCAGCTCCCACAACATGGAAATAAACAGAGAGCCCAGCTGTTTTATTTCTCAGTCTTCCTAGAGGGAGGGACTCATTGCACAGACCTCCTGAGCAAGGGCAATAAGCTTCATCTTGTGCAAAGCGATTAGTCTCTGAATGCAGTTTCCTTTTGTCTTGTGCTTTGAGTGTGTGCATGTGTGTGTCAGTTGAGAATCTGCAGCTATGAGGTGTGAGAGTTGACTGGTCCCCAGAGCATAGGGGCAAGCTGATAGAAAATTAGTTTTGGGTATTGATGATAAACACACTAATCTTCTTTGGGTAATCTTTTGAAAACAAAGCTTACCTTATTTATTTATTAATATCATTTTTTTTTCCTGTAGGGAATTATCCATGACTGAAATAAAAAAGGCTTAGAAGGTGTTCTTAGATTTGAGCCTCTAGCTTATAAGGATTTCAGTAAATGTTATATTACCCATGGCTTAAAACATGGGCTAATTCATCAGCACTTTATTTTAAATAACATTACTCTCTAAGAAGGTATTTCATTTTGTTTTATTGGAATTCTATGATGTGGAGAAATAATGATATTATTCATGCTTTTAAGTGTACACAGAGTGATAATATCACACATTCAATGTATCTTTCTATAGAAGATAATCACAGATCTGTTCATTGACATAAATTGACATGAAAAATTATTTTTTTAAACAAAAATAGCCAGAAACCAGAGAGATTTAAAATGCAGAATGGTATTGCCTGGTAAGACAGTTTAACATTAAAAAGAAGAAAATTGACCTATTTGTTTTAAAAGTGGTGTATAAGTGAAAGGCAGATCAAACCTCAAAAATCATCATTCCAACGCTGTAATCATACTGAGATGATGCTAAGATGATTTTTATGCCTCACTGTTAAGCAAGACCAGGCAGAGATTCATTGGTTGATTGGTTGGGAATCATAAACCTCTGTTTTTAGTCAATTATAGTCAAGTAAGAAATGGGTTGAACCAGAAACGGTATTTCTAACACCAAGATATTTCAAGTTTGTTTTTCCTGACTTTAGAAGTGCCGTGAGTCACGAATTGTAGTGTCTTGAGGACATCCTTTTTCTTCCTTATGAATTCACATCGCTGAATCCCTGCCCCTTTGGCCCCTGAAACATAATCAGTGGAATTAGCAGAGCCGGATTTTCATTTTCACCTCCGGCTACATCTGTCAACCTGTGATGAGGTTGGTTGAGGATCATCATGAAGCAAATGTTTTCATATTTGTAGGGTGGAAACAAGGACCAGCACCCATTCATTTTGTCATTCGTGTTACATCATGTTCGTTCTGATTGTTAACATGAAGATGTCACTCCGCCTTGGTGTATGTTGGGGAACGTAAAAGGGAATTATAGAGTTCTGGAAAGAAATCTCCCAATTAGGTCTTTTGTATCAAAAAGAGTCTGCTATTAGCTGTGTGGGAGCTAGATGTCACTCACATCAGGAGATGATTTCCTGTCCCTGTAAAATTATTCCTGTGGTTTTCAGAACAACTGTGTGTGTGTGCTGGGGGTGGCGGGGAGGGGGACGGGGGAACTTCAAGCCATAATAAATGTGGCTGATTTCTTAATTTCTAAATTGCTTATTCTGCTGTCACTCTGCTTTCCTCGCTCTCCCTTTCTACCTTCCATTGTCCTCAAATCCAAACCTGTCACTTTCAAGACCTATTAATTCTGCTTCCTCGGTTCCCGTAGCATCCATACCCATGCTGTGTGTGTGTGTGTGTGTGTGTGTGTGTGTGTGTGTGTGTGTGGACTGCCACCCTTGTTTCTAAGCAAATGCTATGTAGCAGGTATCACAATATGTACATCAGACATAACATTTCACATCATCTTTATATCACCCCTAGGAAGTAAGAACGTATGTTTCCGCAATCCAGGATGACCTGAGTACACAAATGTGAAAAGACAGTGGCAGGCAGAATAATGCTGTCCCTCTCCCTCCCTGCAAAGTCCATATCCTTATCCCTGGAACCTGTGAATGTTTTGGTTTATGCGGCAAAGGGACATTGCAGATGTGGTTAAATTAAGGACCTTGGGCTGGGGACATTATCCTGGATTGCCCGGGTGGATCCCATGTAATCACCAGGACCCTTAAAGGCTGAGAATCTTCCCTGCTATGCTCAGGATTGGAGGTGTGACAAGGGAGCGATTGTCCAAGGGATGCAACTTTCCTGTCTTTGATGATGGAGGAAGGAACCGTGGGCCAAGGACTATGCAGCCGCTCAGTGTTGGAAAAGGCAAGGAAATGAGTGTCCCTAAGAAGCTCCAAGAAAGAATGCAGCCCTGCCTGCAGATGCCTTGATTTCAGTCTAATGAGATAAATGCCAGGTTTATAATATGCAGAACTATAAGATGATAAATTTGTGAATATTTTGAGCCACTGTGTTGGTGGAGACATGTTATAGCAACAACAGGAAACTGTTCCAGTGACCAGTGACCTACCTTTGGCTCAGCAGCTGTCTGAACTCCATGGTTGAACATTGCAGAACCAATGCGGTTTTCCCTAACCTCCCTAATGTTTTAGTCTTCCTTCTTTCTAACCTACATTCTTGAAGTCATTTGCTAACTGATACCTCTGCCTAGAGTTCCTCCCTGTCAGACCATCCTACTCATCACAGGTAAATTATTCTTCCTAACACATTGGCATACTTAGCTACTTTCAGTGACTCTATGGCTTAATAAAGGAAAGAAACAAATGACCTTCCACTTAAGTCATTCATTCACCTACACTCTAACAAAAGGGGAAAATTGTTTCCTGTCCAGGCCTGACCATGTGCTTCACTCCTGAGCTCCTTTTCTCCTACCCCTTCTCCTTTTTGGAATGCATTTGTCCTGACATCTGATTGAAATGCCACCCATCCTCCAAGTCAGAGCACGGTCTCTATCTTCTGATCCATTCAGAATCACCTCCAGCACTAACGTGGTCAGTATCATTATGCAGTCCTCATTGTCATCAGCCTCACCCCAATAACCACCGCCGCCATCATCATCAAACAATGATATAGCGTCGACAGTGTGGCTGAACACTATGCTAGACCCTTTGTGAGTGTTATTTCTTTTACCGTTCACCCGTATGAAGAGGGCATGGTTATCTCTCCCACTTTACAGGTGAGAAAATTGAGTCAATCTCCCAAGATTACTTTATGCCAAGTTCAACTTTCTGTTGCAATACAAACATGTTTATGTTACTACTAAGATGTTGAAATATTTTAAACAAACTTCCATAATTTGATTTCCAGACTCAGAGAAGAATTTCATCTCTTACAGAGGATCACAGTACATCTACCATCTGTTGAGTTTTTTGCCCCTATTAAATAATCCCTTTTTGGCTGCTATTATATCATATTGTCAATATTCGAGCCATTGTACAAGTCTCCAATGTCTGTTAAATTAGAGCAGAGGCTGGGATGTGAATCAATTTTCTATCCTATTTATCTTGACAAAAAATTTAAGAGATTATCCACCATTTGGAGTTGGCACAGATTAATTATGTAGATTATATCCACAGTTCTCGTCCAAATTCCATTATAGAGAGAAGAAGAGGGAACTGGCCTCTCTCATCACATGAAAAATTTATTTTTGATATGAATGGGAAATGTTATTGAAGAATACCTGGCCCAAGGAATTTCCAAAATATTTTAGTTACATCCCCTTAAAGTTATTTCTAGACATTTTGTTCATCAAGGGTTACTTCACTAACCAAGATGCAGCAACACAGACTCGCATGCCATTCTTTGCCTCTGTTACCTGTGTGTATTAGCTTTATAATGACTGTTGGTTTCCCATGTAGCAGCATGATGGCCACCGGGATCCAGTCCTCCCAACAACTACATGGGTAACCATTATAAAACGAGAGTTCTAGAATTGCCTCTCCTTTGGCCAGTTTGAGGCTTGGGCTTTCCCCCAGTATCAGTCATTGTAATTGAACACAGTGATTGGACAGACCTGGTTTATGTTCCCATCCCTGGAACACTGAGTACCGTAAGGCAGGACGAGAAGGAAGGCATTCTTTGAGAGCCAGGTTGAAGAGTTGGAACCAGACGTTGTGGGGGTTGGAGGGATGATTGACGGATCAAAGCACGGGTGTTACCACAGGTAGAGTATTTGGTGGAGGGAACAAAAAGCGGTATCAAGGCATTCCGAAAGCTGTATGAAAAGATTTGATATTATATCAGGCAGGCTTTTGATGAGTACGCAGAGAATAATATAATTTTTAGATGACTGATACCTCAGGAAACCCTTGTGCCAAGAGATACTGAATATTATTTTTTTAAAAAGTAAAGTGGCATAATTAAACCTATTTGGAAACTGTTGGATTAAGTAAGTCTCTTTACTGCAAGATTTCTCAGAGCCCTTAAGGAGAACAGTGCACCTGTTATGCATCTCCAAGAATGGGATATTGAATAATGTGTTCTCTAAATGTATTCTTCCTTGAACCCTTTTCTCCCCCGCCTCTCTCTCTTCAGGGAGAATATCATGATAATAGACTGTTATAGTGTCCAGTTTATAGCTGGCCCTCAGCAAATATTTGTTAAATAAATTAATGACTGTGGATTACATTGGGAAATGCACTTCAGTAATGATGAATCTTCTCTCTACATCTTGTGGCAAAGATAAATAACATGCCTTTGATGTCTTTGTCGTAATGTCCTATTTTGTTGGTTTCTTTATTTTTGACTTGTTTTCCCTGCTTGAAATCTAAGAGCACTTCAGGGTCAGCTTCTTCATACAACCATGAAACTATGGGAGGAGACTGGATATGGTGAAAATGGTGACCAACTGAGGATTCTTTTGAGAATCATATCGCATAAGCTTTTCAAGAGATGCCCAGACGTACACATTCTCATCTCATTTTTTATTGTGTGTGCACATAAACTGACAAAGAAGTTTACCTTGCTTGAGGCGATTGTTGTATCTAGAAAACTGTGAAAATTGAATTAAGTTATAGGTAGAATGCACTAGGGAACTCATTATTAAATGAAATCTTACTCTGAGTATTTTTGTAGAGCTGGGGATTATTTTGTATAGTGAATAACATCGTCTAATATATATAATAGGTCAGCTAGAAGTGAGGTATACAATATCAATATGTACTGCTCTTATGGACATGTAGTGATTACTTAAAGGAGCAACTGATACTTACATTATTATTGTATTTTTTAAATCTCTGAGCTAAGCAAAATATTCAGGACTTGTTTTTAGAGATTTCCTTTGGAAAAAAGTCATGGAATGTCACCTTGTTTTTATAATATGCATCGGGTGTTGTTTTATATTGAAACTTCCACCCATTTTCTGTAAAATGCTTTTTAGTCCTTCCTGAAATAAATATAATCTTTGAAATTAGAGTTGATGTAAATCCAAAGGTAATGAGATTCAGTGTTTCATTGTAGCTGAATTAGATGGAGAACTTCAAATATTTATTTGAGGTTTAATTTGAGTAATTTAGGAAAACATTGAGCTTCCTCATTCATAAATGATAATTACTTCTCTTCATCAAATATTGCAGTGTATTGCTATCAGTACAGTCTTGTTCAGATGTGAACACTTTCTTATCTCAAAGGGGCCTTTTCCACGTAACTTCCTTGGATTGCTTGACTTACAAAACCTTTAGAAATAGAGTTTGCTGTGGCTGTGTCTTAGAGTGTTTAGTTTTAAATGGAAAAGGAGGTGAGAAGTAGAATAACATTTACATTGATTTTCTTTAAGGGTGTGCTCTACTGAGAAATAGTATTTTGTCTTACTAAAGCACATGTTTAAGAAATGGAGATTGCTGTCTTGCAAAACTCCCAAAATAAACTCCAGCAGCTTAAAATGCCTGTAGCCGCTAGTTGATTATGATTCTGTACTAAATCAAAAGTGACTGCATTTAAAAGCTTCCATAAAGAAAAGCTTAGGCATTTCAACAATTGCTTGGCCAATGCAAGATTCTTCATTTCTCTCCTTTCAGAATTTCCTTGAGGTAATGAAAAAAATTATACATCTATATGTATATATAAATGAATTCTGTGAAGATAGTGAGGAGTTGCCTAGAGGAGTCAGGGTACTACTTTGGTAGTGATAATATTGTGGTCACTCTAGGAGTAGCTCTAACAGTATACCAGGTTTGTAATTTTGCCAGAGCCTAAATCCTTTTCCACCCCCTTTATTCACGACTCTTGACTTTGCTCATGGAACCTGCTAAAGAAATTTATATTAAGCACTCTACTAATCAGGAATCCTTTGGGTGCAAGTGACAGAAACCTGACTCAAACTGGCTTACACATGAAAGGGAATATAATGGTTCATATGGAAAGTCCAAGGATGGTATTGACTTTAGGACTAGAAGAATCCGAAACTCAAGCTGTCCAGAATCTAGCAATTTACTGTAAATCCATTTTACCACTTGAATCATTCACTCTGAACCAACTTGGGCCAAATGATTATTGCTGACCCAGTTTCTATGGTGGATGGATGGAATATGCTGAAGTACCAAGCCAAGGGCATGTGCTCACCTCTGGAGCTAAAGGAATAGAGGCAACCACATAAAAAAAAAAAAATGGAATGTGGGATGATCCTTCCCCAAATAGAGTGTTGTCAACAGCAGAAAGGGAAGTTATTACTGGGTAAGCTGAAACAACAAATGTCTAATGGAAGATCCAACCTTAAATTGGAAGCTGTCCCTACATACTCACCTTCAGCTATCACCAGGGCTTCTGGACCTACCCCAGATACAAGAATGGAAATTCTAATCAAGTGTTGTATGTATCCCAAAGACCAGAAGTCTATTATTTATATGTATCTATTCTATTTCTATTAAGGAACCCACAGTCAAAAAATCAATCGGCCCTCAATAACTATGTCCTGATTGATCACCTTCCTCCGTAATTGAACTGACTAGAGTTGTCTCTTGTCCCACAGCATACAGTCTGTGAATCTGGTGTTATATCAGCTCTTTGGAGATCATAAAATATGCATTTTGTTACTCATGAATTAGGCGTTGGAAGCCAGAAATCTACTTACATTTCTTCCAACTCCCTTAAAATTTTATTTTCCCTCATGCTCGTTTGACAATTGGTTCATGTAGGTATCATTAGGTAAATGAACACAACATTAGGACCTACACAAAGGTTTGTGGGTAATCTATTTCTGCATCTCAGAGAGTTTACTTTACTAAGATTTATGAGAATGTGAGAAAACCTTCATTTGTTCTCAAGTGCAACTTTTTTAGAGAACAGAATGGATGCTTCAGCTACAGAAACTTGAGACGCTTAAGCAAGAGTATTCCTCTGAAGTTCTTTTGTGGCAGCCATAACCCAAATCAATTCCGTCAGTATCTCTCCCCTGGCTGGCCCCTGTCTTTCCCCATGTGTACTTGACTCTTTCTTTTGTCTCTTCAAATTTTTGTTTGCTTTTCTGAAGTCATCATCATCAATTAATATTTGCCAGGGGCCCGTAGGGTCTAGCATGCCACTTCTCCATCTGTTATTCACCAATGCAGACGTGGTGGTCCCACCCCTTTTTGGTTTGATTCACATTATTGTGTGCTATTTTCAGCATCTTCCACCTGCCGTCCTCCAAGCATTCTCAAATCCCATGTGTTTGTTCTGCCCCGTTGTCCTCCCCAGTGGTTTCACTTTCCCAGCCTTGCTCAGCGGTGAAAAATTTAGATCCCATCCCTGATATTGAATTCCAGCTCTGCCACTTTTTGGTTTATATGACCTTAGGGGGCTTCTGACATTTTTTCCCCTTTCCCATAAATGAGGCATAATGCATATGTCTGTAATGTATGTAGATTCTAGAGTATGGAATTTTGTTGTTAAATTTAAATGAAATTAAAGGTAGAGAGTGTGGCGGGGTTCTTGGCACATATTAAGTTCTCAAAACTGTACACTTTCCTTGTCATCTGTGGATTAGAATGGGCAGATGAGTGACAGTCGTAATCAGCAGGCATCCATCAGCGCCATTAGTAAGCAGAATTTCCAGCCCATTTCAAAAGCACATTCAGGTGCTCCTATCATGTCACTTTATAAAAACATTTTTATCAGCATGCCAGACAGAATATGGACTGCTATTCTGGTGGACTTTGGTCTTGAAGTCTTTCCAAGTTCATTCTACGCAGGTTTCCCTCTTGAGCTATCCCCCCTCCATTCTTCCAAAGTTGCTGTAAGGACTAGTGACTAAAATAAGATTCTCAATAGTGGTCAAGGCGTATAAATATTTTTCTAGGCAAAAACAGACTTTTCAGAGTCAAGACTCTGTTGCTTTTCTTTGTAGCAAAAGCCTGGCTTTAAAATCCAAGCCCCTTGGCAGTATTAACAGCACATTACATAATGTGTTAGGGGCCTGTACTGGTCAGGCACTCAGGGAACAAACACCCAGTAAATGATAGGTCATAACAGACAAATGGGCCCTTTAAACTAGACAACAGGAAGACTGTTTTCATTGGCATGGATAGCTATCTGTCAATCAGCCCGTGCCCCACTCTAATTATGGACATGGCATGGAGTTGATGCTCTGGGATCAAAAATAAACCATTGGACAAGCCCTTTTTCTGAAGGGGTTTATGATCAAGTTGCGAAAATGAGCATAACGATATGAACACTTACAGGCACAGCAGAGGAAAACTCATGATAGTTAGTTGCATGTAAGTGCCAAATGAATGGTCTGGGCACTAAGTATAGCTATTCTGCTACAAGTCCTTCAGTTCAGTCTCAAAAGCAATGTTAAATTGGTGGACAGGTACAAATTGTTCTGCGTTATTGAGTCAAAACATAATTTGCCCATGTATGTGGAGTGAGCTAGCTGTCACAAATGTTTGCAGGGCAGCCTTCCCTTCTCTTGTGATTGGCAAGAAAAACTTGAAACCTCTCTCTCATCAGATAACTGTTCCCGGCCCCACCCCAGAAGGCCTGCACAAACCAAGCAGGGATCTACAAACTGTGGAGCGGTTGGCCCAAGGTGATTTGTTTGGTGATCAAAGCCAGAGGTGGGGGCATACTCAGTTTTTCTGTTTGGTCTGGGACTGTTGGAAGAGCCCATATCTCACATCTCCTGTCTTGGATGTGCCTCCCAATACATGGACCCAAGGTTCATTGAAATGAAATATGAGTACAGCCACCAAGGACTTGAAAAAGAAAATTAAAGAAAATTAAAGGAAAAAAAAAAAAGAAAAACATAGGTAGTGTTTTGAAGCTAATCACCTGGTAGATAAGATCATCACCGGGTAAAAGAAGATCTTGAAACTCACGTTGCCGTTATTACTACAGTTAACCGTATTTTCTGTACAGTGTCTTAATAAGTGGTGAAAACTAATAGTTGACGACACTGAGAATTTATGATCACCTATCCCTGTAGTGAGGACTTTACCCAGGTATATCTGTTAATGCTCCAAATATCCTCTTTCTTCCCTTTACTAGCTATACCCTTGAACTACGTAACTCTTATCAGGGTCTTCACAAGCAGATGTTCAGAAGACATTTGGGGTGCAAGGTGCTTCTTGGGGATCCACATCTGGGAAAGAAAGGAGGAGGGAACAGGTTTGGGCAGAGCGGGGAGTAAGACGGTGGTGTGAACGTGGCAAAGCTAGTGGGGCAGGTCAGAGTGAATAATCCTATCAGAGTTGCCCCACAGTTCAGTGTGCTGAAGCGTCTGGGTGTTTGTACCCTACCTCTCCCAGGCAGTGGACGCAGGCTCCCCCAAGAAGGGTGTGACCTTTACCAAAGGTCAAGTGCTCTGCAGCCGAGGCAGACTGTGAAGGAGCTGGCAGCTGTGGTCGCCCGCTGACCTCACCTTCCACGGCTGGGCAGCTGGTCCTGCCGTGAAGAGGTCCCTGAGTGGTATGTTTCTGTATCTGCCGTCATCTCACTACTCCACAAAGTGGGAAGACCACCGTCCCTATCCCCGAGGAGTTACTGTGGGGGTTCAGTGAGATTGTACATTTGAAGAACTCAGCCCATTGGTTGGAGGGAATAATTGCAAATAATCCTTTCCTTGAAGACTATAGAGCAGACAGCATTTTCCCCCAAGCCTTTTGTTTTTTTTTTTAAACTATTACTTATTGTGATAAAACATACATAACATAAAATTTATCATTTTAATCATTGTAAATGTCCAGTTCAGTGGCATTAAATATCACATTGCTGTGCAGCTATCACCACATCCATCCCAGAACTTTTTCTCCTCCCCAAAGGAAGACTCCATAGATTAAGAATTAACTCCCCTTTCTCTATTCTCCCACAGCCCCTGGCAACAACCATTCTACTTCCTGTCTCTATGCATTTGACGACTCATATAATGAGTATACTCATGATACATGATACCTCATATCAGTGGAATGATGCATTATCTGTGTGTGTGTGTGTGTGTGTGTGTGTGTAACTGGCTATTGCACTTAGCCTAATGTCTTCAAGGTTCATCTACATTGTAACATATGTCAGAATTTCCTTCTGGTTTTGTTTGTTTGTTTGCTTTTGTTTTTTAGCAGTGTTTTTCTTTTCCTTTTTTTTTAGAATTAATTATTTTTATTAACATATAATGTATTATTTGCCCCAGGGGTACAGGTCTGTGAATCATTACACACTTCACAGCACTCATCATATCACAGACCCTCCCCAATGTCCATAACCCAACCATGCTCTCCACACACCCCCGCCCCCAGCAACCCTCAGTTTGTTTTGTGAGATTAAGAGTCTCTTATGGTTTGTCTCCCGCCCGATCCCATCTTGTTTCATTTTTTCCTTCCCTACCCCCCAAACCCCCAACACTGCCTCCAAATTCCTCATGTCAGGGAGATCATATGATAATTGTCTTTCTCTGATTGACTTATTTCACTCAGCATAATGCCCTCTAGTTCCATCCACGACATCGCAAATGGCAAGATTTCATTTCTTTTCATGGCTGCATAGTATTCCATTGTGTGTGTGTGTGTGTGTGTGTGTGTGTGTGACATACATATATATATGTATATATGTGTGTGTGTGTATATATGTACATATGTATATATGTGTGTGTGTGTGTGTGTGTGTGTGTGTATGTATGTATGTATCTCTCCACAGTTTGGCTATTGTGGACATTGCTCCTATAAACATTCAGGTGAACATGCCCCTCTGGATCACTACATTTGTATATTTAGGGTAAATACCCAGTAGTGCGATTGCTGGGTCATAGGGTAGCTCTATTTTCAACTTTTTGAGGAACCTCCATGCTGTTTTCCAGAGTGGCTACACCAGCTTGCATTCCCACCAATAGTGTAGGAGGGTGCCCCTTTCTCCAAATCCTCACCAACACCTGTCGTTTCCTGACTGGTTAATTTTAGCCTTTCTGACTGGTGTGAGGTGGTATCTCATCGTGGTTTTGATTTGTATTTCCCTGATGCCGAGGGATGTTGAGCACTTTTTCATGTGTCTGTGGGCCATCTGGATGTATGCTTTGCAGAAATGTCTGTTCATGTCCTCTGCCCATTTCTTGATTAGATTATTTGTTCTTTGGGTGTTGAGTTTGGTAAGTTCTTTATTGATTTTGGATACTAGTCCTTTATCTGATATGTCATTTGTGAATATCTTCCCATTCTGTCAGTTGTCTTTCGGTTTTGTTGACTGTCTCCTTTGCTGTGCAAAAGCTTTTGATCTTGATGAAGTCCCAATAGTTCTTTTTTGTCCTTGCTTCCCTTGCCTTTGGTGATGATTCTAGGAAGAAGTTGCTGCAGCTGAGGTCCAAGAGGTTGCTGCCTGTGTTCTCCTCAAGGATATTGATGGATTCTTGTCTCACATTGAGGTCTTTCATCCATTTTGAGTCTACTTTTGTGTGTGGTATAAGGAAATGGTCTGGTTTCATTCTTCTGCATGTGGCTGTCCAATTTTCCCAACACCATTTGCTGAAGAGACTGTCTTTTTTCCATTGGGCATTCTTTCCCACTTTGTGGACAATTAGTTGACCATAGAGTTGAGGGTCTATTTCTAGGCTCTCTAGGCTGTTCCATGGATCTATGTGTCCGTTTTTGTGCCAGTACCATACAGTCTTGATGATGACAGCCTTGTAATAGAGCTTGAAGTCTGGAATTACGATACCACCAACTTTGGCTTTCTTTTTCAACATTCCTCTGGGTATTCAGGGTCTTTTCTGGTTCCATAAAAATTTTAGGATTATTTGTTCTATTTCTTTGAAAAAAAATTGATGGTATTTTGATAGGGATTGCATTAAATGTATAGATTGCTTTAGGCAGCATAGACATTTTCACAATATTTGTTCTTCCAATCCATGAACATGGAACATTTTTCCATTTCTTTGTGTCTTCCTCCATTTCTTTCATGAGTACTTTATAGTTTTCTGAGTACAGATTCTTTGCCTCTTTGGTTAGGTTTATTCCTAGGTATTTTGTGGTTGTGGGTACAATTGTAAATGGGATTTACTCCTTAATTTCTTTTTCTTCTGTCTTGTTGGTGTATAGAAAGGCAACTGATTTCTGTGCTTTGATTTTATATCCTCACACTTTACTGAATTCCTGTATGAGTTCTAGCAGTTTTGGGGTGGAGCCTCTTGGGTATTCCAAATAAAGTATCATATCATCTGCAGAGAGTGAGAGTTTGACTTCTTCTTTGCCGATTAGGATGCCTCTTATTTCTTTTTGTTGTCTGATTGCTGAGGCTAGGACTTCTAGTACAATGTTGAATAGCAATAGTGATAGTGTACATCCCTGCCATGTTCCTGACCTTAGGGGAAAAGCTCTCAGTTTTCCCCATTGAGAATGATATTTGCTGTAGGTTTTTGATAGATGGCTTTGATGATATTGAGGTATGTACCTCTATGCCTACACCGTGAAGAGTTTTGATCACAAAAGGGTGCTGTACTTTGTCAAATGCTTTGTCGGCATCTATTGAGAGTATCATATGGTTCTTATTCTTTCTTTTATTAATGTATTATATCACATTGATTTGCAGATGTTGAACCAACCTTGCCACCCTGGAATAAATCCCACTTGGTCGTGGTGAATAATCCTTTTAATGTACTGTTGGATCCTGTTGGCTAGTATTTTGGTGAGAATTTTTGCATTTGTGTTCATCAAGAATATTGGTCTGTAATTCTCCTTTTTGGTGGGGGCTTTGTCTGGTTTTGGGATCAAGGTGATGCTGGCCTCATAAAATGAGTTTGGAAGGTTTTCTTCCATTTCTATTTTTTGAAACAGTTTCAGGAGAATAGGTATTAATTCTTCTTTAAATGTTTGGTAGAATTCCCCCGGGAAGTTGTCTGGCCCTGGGCTCTTGTTTGTTGGGAGATTTTGATGACTGCTTCAATCTCCTTACTGGTTATGGGTCTGTTCAGGTTTTCTATTTCTTCCTGGTTCAGTTTTGGTAGTTTATATGTCTCTAGGAATGCATCCATTTCTTCCAGATTGTCAAATTTGCTGGCATATAGTTGCTCATAATATGTTCTTATAATTGTTTGTATTTCTTTGGTGTTGGTTGTGATCTCTCCTCTTTCATTCATGATTTTATTAATTTGGGTCCTTTCTCTTTTCTTTTTGATAAGTCTGGCCAGGGATTCATCGAACTTATTAATTCTTTCAAAGAACCAGCTCCTATTTTCATTGATCTTTTCTCCTGTTCTTTTGGTTTCTATTTCATTGATTTCTGCTCTGATCTTTATTACTTCTC
Organism: Martes martes; assembly: GCF_963455335.1. Classification (NCBI taxonomy): domain Eukaryota; kingdom Metazoa; phylum Chordata; class Mammalia; order Carnivora; family Mustelidae; genus Martes; species Martes martes. The sequence continues at coordinate 35,889,705 of NC_137906.1, read as the reverse complement.
TTCTCCTGCTAGGTTTAGAGTTTCTTTGCTGTTCTTTCTCCAGCTCCTTTCTCCTTCAGGTATAGGGTTAGGTTGTATACTTGAGACCTTTCTTGGTCCTTGAGAAAGGCTTGTATCGCTATATACTTTATTCTCAGGACCGCCTTTGCTGTGCCCCGCAGATTTTGAACAGTTGTGTTTTCGTTTTCATTTGTTTCCATGATTTTTTAAAATTCTTCTTTAATTTCCTGGCTGACCCATTCATTCTTTAGTGGGATGCTCTTTAGCCACCATGTATTTGCGTGCTTTCCAGCTTTCCTCTTGTGGTTGAGTTCTAGCTTCAGAGCATTGTGGTCTGAAAATATGCAGGGAATGATCCCAGGCTTTTGGGACTGGTTGAGACCTGGTTTGTGACCCAGGATGTGATCTATTCTGGAGAATGTTCCATGTGAACTAGAAAATAATGTGTATTCTGTTGCTTTGGGATGGAATGTTCTGAATGTATCTGTGATGTCCATCTGGTCCTGTGTATCATTTAAAACATTTATTTCCTTGTTGATCTTTTGCTTGGATGATCTGTCCATTTCAGTGAGGAGGGTGTTAAAGTCCCCTACTATTTTTGTATTATTGTCGATGTGTTTCTTGGATTTTGTTACTAATTTTGTTACTAATTGTTACTAATTGGTTGGCTGTTCCCATGTTAGGGGCATAGTCTTTGGCTTAAAATCTAATTTAGGCCACCCCAGCTTTCTGTTGATGTCCATTAGCATGGTAAATTGTTTTCCACCCTCTCCCTTTAAATCTGGAGGTGTCTTCGGGTCTAAAATGAGTTTCTTGCAGACACCATATTGATGGGCTTGGTTTTTTATCCATTCTGATACCCTGTGTCTTTTGATTGGGGCATTTAGCCCATTAAATTCAGGGTAACTACTGAAAGATATGAAGTTAGTGCCATTGTGTATTGCCTGTAAGGTGACTGTTACTGTATATTGTCTCTGTTCCTTTCTGATCTACTGCTTTTAGACTCTTTCTTTGCTTAGAGGACAGACCCCTATCAATTTTTCCTGTAGGGCTGGTTTGGTGTTTACAAATTCTTTTAATTTTCATTTGTCCTGGAAGCTTTTTATCTCTCCTTCTATTTTCAATGATAGCCTAACTGGATAAAGTATTGTGGGCTGCGTATTTTTCTCATTTAGTGCTCTGAATATATCATTCTAGTTCTTTCTGGCCTGCCAGGTCTCTGTGAATAAGTCTGCCGCCCATCTAATATTTCTACCATTGTATGTTACAAACTTCTTGTCCTGAGCTGCTTTTAGGATTTTCTCTTTATCACTAAAACTTGTAAGTTTTACTATTAGATGATGGGGTGTGGACCTATTTTTATTGATTTTGAGGGGGTGTTCTCTGTGCCTCCTGGATTTCAATGCTTGTTCCCTTTGCCATATTAGGGAAATTCTCTGCTATAATTTGCTCCAATATATCTTCTGCCCCTCTCACTCTCTTCTTCTTCGGGAATTCCAATTTTTCTAATATTGTTTCATCTTATGGTATCACTTATCTCTTGAATTCCCCCTTCATGGTCTAGTAGTTGTTTATCTCTCTTTTGCTCAGCTTCTTCATTCTCCGTCATTTGGTCTTCTATATCACTAATTCTCTCTTCTGCCTCATTTATCCTAGCAGTAAGAGCCTCCATTTTTTATTGCACCTCATGAATAGCTTTTTTGATTTCAAATTGGTTAGATTTTAGTTCTTTTATTTTTCCAGAAAGGGATTTTATTTCTCCAGAAGGGGTTGCTCTAATATCTTCCATGCCTTTTTTGAGCCCAGCTAGCACCTTGAGAATCATCATTCTGAACTCTAGTTCTGTCATATTACCAATGTCCATATTGATTAGGTCCCCAGCCATTGGTACTGTCCTTTGTTCTTTTTTTTTTTTTTTTTTTGCTGATGAGTTTTTCTGCCTTGTCATTTTATCCAGATTAGAATATATGAATGAGAGAATAAAATCTAAAAGGGAGGCAATGACCCCAGAAAAGTGTACCCTAACCAAATCAGATGAGATCCAAAACCAGGGGGAGAAGAAAGGGGGAAGAAAGAAATAAAAATTAAGTGTGTGTGTGTGTATATATATATATATATATATATATATATATATGAATTATACTGGTGAATAGAGCCACTCACTTGTGGTGAATAGAGCCACTCACTTGATTTTGGGTATATTTTGGTCTCTTAGAAGAAACTACCTCCAAAATTTTAAAGAAAGAAAAACTTATATATATATATATTCAGTGTATATATGTGTGTGTGTGTGTGTGTGTACATATGTATGTATATATATGTGTATGTATAAATATATGTATGTATATGTACACACACATATATGTACATATACATACATATATTTATACATACACACACACACATATATATACATACAGAAATAAGGGTAAACATGATGAAGGGATGGACTATATTTGTAAAGATGAAAATGTTTAAAAAATTCTAAAAAGGAATTGATAAGTTAAGGTAGTTGGGAAAAGAAAAAGAAAAAGAAAAGAGGCGGGAATGTGCTCAGGCTGGAGACTAGAACAAAGCCATGTGCTAGATTAAGGTATAATTTGATCTATTAGAAGATATTGTGTCCCAAAATTTTTTAGCAAAAGAAAAAAAAGACAAAACCAAACCCTGTATGTATGCAAAAATCAAGGTTAAATACCATGAAGGGATAAAATATAACAATGAAGGTTTAAAAAGAATTTTTTTTAAAGAAAGGTATTGTTAAGATAAACTAGTTTAAAAAATGTTAAACAAGGAAAGAGGAAAAGTTTAAAAAAATAGAAGAAGAAAAAAAATTAAAAAAAATTAACTTTGCAAGACTAAAGGATCATGGGGAAAAGCCATGAATTCTTTGCATTGCTTTCCCCTAATTCTGGAGTTCTGCTGTTCTCCTTGATCGGTGAGCTTGGTCTTGGCTGGATGTTCTTGCTTATCTTCTGGGGGAGGGGCCTGTTGCTGTGGTTCTCAAATATCTTTGCCCGAGTTGGAATTGCACCACCCTTGCCAGAGGCCGGGCTAAGTCATCCGCTCAGGTTTGTTCTCAATAGCTTTTGTTCCCTGAACGCTTTCCGTAGAGCTTTGGAGGACGAGAATGAAAATGGCGGCCTCCCAATCTCTGGCCCAGAGGAGCCGAGTGCTCAGGGCCCCACTCCTCAGTGTGCCCTCAGAGATAAGCCGTCAATCAGTTCCATCTCCCTGGTCTCCAGCCGTGCTCTGAGCTCACCTGGCCTGTGACTGAGCATTTCTGTCTCTGGTGCATGGCCCCATTTGGAGTCTCCAAACCCAGCAGATTCCTGCTGTGCTGCTCTTCCCGGAGGAGGAAGGTGGGTCTCCCCAAATCTGCCACTTGTGGGTTCCCTGCTTTGGGAGAAGTGGTCTGACCGTGCCTTAGTTCACAGTTTAAGGTAACCCTGATCTGACAGCTCACTCCTTGTCTATGTCTCTGTAGTCAGCTTCCCTGATCTGATACCTGGTAGCTCTGCCACACTCTGACACCCCCAATCTTTCTGTGACCCTGCGGGACCTGAGACCATATTGTACCTGTGAGGGCTCCACCTCTGCTTATCCTCTGGAGCAACATCCCTCAGTGGAGCAGACTTCTAAAAGTTCCAATTTTGTGCTCCACTCCTC